>NC_140504.1:138093416-138780916 GCF_964339955.1 Pipistrellus hanaki | reverse complement strand
AAAAACTTGGCACACAAAGTTTCAGCCTTAGAGTGAACTTTTTTTTTTTTTCACAAATTGTCAAAGGGGAAAAAACTCCAGCCCTTTAACTATTTCTACTTTTTTTTTCTTTTTAAGGCACAAAAATAGAAAACAGAAATGTACTGGTTGTGCACTTTTTTGGAACTCTTACAAAAGCATTTATAGGCCATTATGAGGCATGAGTGTTCTTGGAGTACTCTAGGTTTTCTAGACAGATGATTTTACAAGACTAGCATCATCCGTGCTAGCGAGGCGACTTTTCAAAGCTCTCCTCTCTCCTCTCCTTTTCTTCGCAACCACGTGGAACAGATCTACCTTATAAACAGCCGTGACGGTTCCGATGTACACAATAGCGAGGCGTTGTGGTCTATTAGCTCAATAATCCATGCTCTGAAGTATCCGTCAATATAAATTTAGCCAATAGACCGCAGAGGCTGGGAAGGAGCTTCCACAGTTGGAGGAGATGCTGCAGTGTGTTCTAACATTCCCTCAACATGTAGGAAAACAATGGGGTCGGCTGGGAGTCTTCAAACTCCCTTTGAAAGCAACGGGCCAAGTTCCCACTCTGTGTAACTCTAGGGGAAAATTAAATAACTTTAAATAGCAGTACTCAAAACTTAATTAACATGATTCAGGCGGGGTTGTGCAAGTTTGGGGAGACAAACCGCCAGTGGTAATAGAATCACATTTGTGGCTGACGGTGACTCACCCCTTTGTTAAAAAATACGGAGGAGGTCTGGGAGCAGCGTGTGGATGTTTCTACACCAGATGGGCTCCAACAACTTGGTACAAGCAGCTGACAAGTGAAGGACAGTGGCAGTGAATTAAAAAATAGGAGGCACACTCAAACTTCCTGAGCTTGTCATTTTTGTCAAGAAACATAATGAGAGCGTTTGCATCATCGTTAGTAGCGGGATTACTGTTATTTGTACTCCGGTTTCTTGCGTTAAGTTACATGGAGATCGTAACCACTGAACTTAAAACCCACCCCCCCTTTGATTTTACACTTAATTTATATGTTACTAATAGCCAACTGCTGTCTAAAGCCTTTTTGATTCATGCTCTGTTTGCTTTCCTTCTGTGAGGTTTATGATCAAGGGACCTAATTTGCTGGCTTCATTATAAACTGCATTTTGGACAAAATATGAACTAATGGGGCTGAATTTAGGCTCTCAACTTTGCCTCAAAAGTCAAACCATAGCTTTCTAACAAAGAGGTATTTAGCAGTGTCATTGGAGCATTTAGCTTCCTGAAGTTCACATATGATTAGAAGTTAAATATCTAAAAATCCATTTATTTGCTTAATAACACTGCCAAATTGAACCCGTCTGTGGTTTCTGCATTATAAAGCCACTAAAGGACTCTTTTGAGGTATAGTGTATGTGATTACCAACTTAATGGATTTCCACCAGCACCATTCAAATCAAATCATCATTCCTCATGGATTGGGCACCTCGTACAGCCCTGCCCTGCCTGTGTCAGGCACTGGGAGCATGCACAGTTCTCGTGTTTTCCTCTGTGAGCATGCTGATCATGTTGTAGTTTCATTATTTGAGTCTAGGCCTTCCCTCCATTCCCTCTTCCCATTATTTGATGGAATTTGTTCATACCTATTGCCCATGGTCCATAGAATGGAGAATATAGTAGGTTGAGCCCTTCCTACATGTGGCTAACAACAATGTAGGGTCCTATCCTAAGCATATTTCCTGAAAACAAATACACACACACACACACACACACACACACACACACACACCCTCCTAAATTCCTCCAACAACCTGAGAGGCAGGAGTATAACATATCCACAATTTTACAGATGAAAAAACAGGTACCCAGAGATATTAGGCTCCTGGCCAAAGTCACGTACAAGTAAAAGATGTGGCTGGGATTTGTATGCTTGTATCTGTCAACAAAGACTGGTATTTGACCCCACACTGTTCTTTTCTCTCAACGTGCACTGCATGATTCTATCATAGAGTGCCTGATCTTAAGGAAATGGTCATCTGGTTGAGCTGATGAGCTTTGCAGTACTCATGAATGAAGGGCCTGATATAACTAGAAAAGGTATGGCACAGGTAATAGGTGCTGTAGCATCTGTGATGGCAGCTATTGGTGTATGCTGGCATGCTAGCCAGGGAAGACTTCATGGAGAAGGTGTGACTGCTTTTGAGATTTGAGGATGTCAAGGATGTAGATAGGTAGTAAAGAGATGAGAGTTATTTCTTTGTGGGGAGGGAGAAGAAGGGGAAACAGAGTTCATCCTGCAGGACAGGCAAACCTGGGCAAGGAATAGTAAGAGAGGTTGAGTAGCTATGTGAGGGCCATGAATGCTAGGGTGAGAAATAGAAAGCAGAACTCAAAGGAAAAACATGCTCATGTGATTAAGCTCATGACTTAGAAAATCATCATCTTTGAGTTTGTTTAACAACCTAGGAAATGGAATGAGTTCAGAAGGCCTTTGCTTTTTCAACATGGGAGAGAGGTACCACCTACCTCTCCCTTTGCAATGCAACATCTGGGCCCCTGTCCTTCCTGCCTTCTGTGAGTGGGGGAGCTGCGACAGTCTGAGGTCAGTAAAGTGAGGTCAGGAGGACCTGAGCAACAATTTGCCTGTGTTTAGCAGGCACTGGTGCCTGAGTCTCCCTGGCTGGACATCCTGGATACTGGTGACTACATCAGCTACATCAAGCATTTCTTGGATTAAGAATTCAGCCTATCATGTTAAGATATAGAAATTTCAGCATATTTCCCCCATCGTCCCACAAAAAGTAGTCATTCTTAGCATCTTTCCTAAAATCTGGTTCAAAAAGTCTATGTGTTCCAAAAATCTCAAATTGACATCCAGCTAATACAAGATAGCACATCATAAAACAGTCATCAGGACTCAACTGGGTGAGTCCGACACGCTTGGAAAATACATATGAATACTTTGACTTCCACTTGAGATATTCATATTTGGCTGAGTTCTCTCTGCCAGATTGGGGCCTGCAATACTGTAGATTCTCAAAAGGAATTTCTCCAGGGGCCACAGGTGATCTAGGCCTCAGACATGTACATTCTCTTGCTTGAGCCTCATGGGAGATTTTGAAATTTTAGGTGGAAGGGCTCTCACTATAGTTACATTTTTAGAGAATATTTTTTAAAAAGCATTAGATCAAAAGTATTTTCAGAAATTATAAACGTTTTCATGTGTCTTAAACTGAGAGAATTCAATATTAGAAGGTACAACCCTTCCCCCAAGAGATCATTTCTCTCTTTTATCAAATGAGGAACCCGTAAGCCCAGGGAGGTGAATGATTGGCCAGCACTGAAAGCAGGCATGACACCGAGGTCTTCGGACTTGCACTCCTGTGCTTTCACTAGTTCACTGCGCTCCTTCCTAATTTATCTTTGAGGCCATTCAGGTGCTTGGGGCTAATTAGAAAGAGTTCACATTGGTATGGATAATGAGCAGAAAGGCACCAGCTTTGAGTAAAAAATCCTAGGCTTCAGACCAAGCTCTCACTACCTGGAAGACCTAGAGTAAATCATTTAACTTTTTCTGATCCTCAATTTCATCATCTGTCAAATATGTATAATAATAATACCAAGTGCCCTTGGCTGTTAAGAGCATCAAGAAAGACACTACATAGGAACTTATTTAGTGGACCATAAATTTAGTTGTAAAAAGGGATGAAAATGCGATTCTGAAATGTGATAATGTGTGTACTGACATGGTTTATATCTGTGCATTTCTTCTCTCCCACTCCCCTAAAATTAATAAAACAAACAAGAAATGGTAGAAAAGACACCACTCCAAAATTTTGTATTCTAAATTGAGTGCCCTTGAAAGGTTACAAGGCCCAGGACACAGCACATTCTAAATCTTTGCTGCTGAAACACATCAATGTGCAATCAGTGGTTGTTTCAGGGTCCTAAGAATGTGGGAAATCCTTTTTAAAAATTCCCTTTTATTTTCTCAATGATTGATAATGAAAATGAATTAGTTTTATAATTAATCAAAAAGCATTTGAAAATAAATCTTGTGGTACATTTGTAAAGGTCTCCATTTGAAAGCAATAATAATTGCTTCCATTTATCCATTGCATAGTATATGCATATTCTTTACATATTTTGCTTTATTAAACTTTGGAAATCCCAACTGTGTGGTAAGTACTATTGCTCCATTTTAAGACAATAACCTGAAGCTTGGGGAGATTAAAGTCCTCGCCTGAGATTGCAAAATCCATGAGTCCCTTTGCCTCGCAAGCCCATGTTCTCTTTACTGCACAGCAGGATTGAGATTGGGATTTGTAGGTATTTAACTTTGCTGTTCCCTCTAAGCATTGTGGTTTTAGCAGATTGCTGAACCTGAACTTGGCATCATGGTCAGGGACCTGCCATCTCTCTGGTCAGAAGAACTGAGTTCCAGTCTTGACTCTGTCAGTTAAGAGCTAGAAAGTGACCTCACATGAATGTTCTCACCTTCTGGATCCTGTATTTTTTCATCACTTGAAGGGCTTGGATTAAATAAATGGCTTTCAAACACATCTTAGCATGCATACCTAACACACTTTTTTATCAAATGAAACTTTCGTTGCCTCACCCAGGTATTAGGATACGTTGGTCTTCAAAATCTAGAAGGGCTAACTCAAGCTTCAGCCCACACCCTGTGGAAGCACCAATCCCAGGGCCTCATCCTGTGGATCTCACTGCACCGGGGAGGGACCCTGCTTTGTCTCCTCTGCACATCATGGATTCAAGCATAACCTTGGGCTCTTTACCTTTATTCCCACTGAAAACAACAGTAATGAGAGTCTGAGTGTATAGAGAAAAAAATCACCAATTTGTGGGAG
The DNA here is from genome assembly GCF_964339955.1 of Pipistrellus hanaki. Lineage (NCBI taxonomy): Eukaryota > Metazoa > Chordata > Mammalia > Chiroptera > Vespertilionidae > Pipistrellus > Pipistrellus hanaki. The sequence goes on along the minus strand of NC_140504.1, from coordinate 138,776,060 downwards.
AAAATAAATGAGCTTACAAACTAAGAGCTTAAATTTCTTAGTAGAGAATCATGCCACTAAACATGTTTGCCCCTTCTTAAAACTTGAGCTCCAAGCCCTGGCATGTTGGCCCTTCTCCCCTCACTCCTCTCCCGTGTTCCTTCCTTTGCTCGCTGACCTTCCCAGATTTCTGCTTCCCGTGCAGAGACTAGCCCTCTACCTGTAGCCTCCAGACTCCACTTTGCACAGGCCCACCTGCCCTCCCAGGCAGCAAGCCCTGTTCTCTTCCTAAATAAAATGCCCACCTGGAGGAACTTGTGTGCCAAATGCTGACAATATTTTTACAAACAATGCCTCACTTGCCACTTCCCTATGCAATTGATGCTTTCTGCTTGAAGCTATGAGGGTAGGCCCAGCACCTCGCTTTCTGAGCTATGTAGCCCTCAGGGAAGTGTAGCTGGAAAAAAGCTGGACTAGATCATCTTTAAGGTGGAATCTCTACAAACCATTCCCTTCTCTGCTTTCCCAAAGACAGTTGGCCACTTTCTCCTTTGAAACCTCCACTTCGCCCCAAGCAGAGGTCAGGTGGAACATCTACAATGTGTGTTTGCATGTTTCTGTGTAAGTACCTGCTCACCAACTAGGCTGTGAAGGGAGAGGGCGGGGTGGATTATTATTTATCTCTGGACACCAGGTACGTGCTGAGCAGGCTGCATTGACTGCTTGTGAATGAGGGTACCCAGCTGTGTGTGTGACCACTCAATGACAGAAGTGGGCTAAAAGGTACCATATAGACAAGAAAGCAGGGGAACCTGTGTACTGTGCTTGGAGGAAAACCACAATGAGCTCTTGTTCTCTCTGCCCTACTCCACATGTGTGATATCTGTAGCATACATAGCATGTTTCATGGTGCTGGGAAGAAGCTCTCCTTGAAAGCTTTATTTGTAAACTTGTTGTTATCAGCCCATTTGGCCATTTTATTTAGATCATTTTGTGAAAGATCATGTTTGGATTAGTGTTGGGCATAAGTAAATGGCAGTTCTTTATCCGTTCTGAAGCGCTGAAATGGCTCACCGAGGCATCGGTGCAGCTGTTGTAGGACGTGTAATGGCATTAGGCGCTGAGTTGGAGAGGAATCCGGTGCCAGGCATTTCTGGCAGCGGCTGCAGATCTAGAGATGCTCCCAGGGAGGAAGTAACATTAGCAGCCATGCCAGGGGCAAGGCCATCACTGAGTGCCTTGCTGGAGTAGAATCCTGGGTTTCAGCACAAGGAAGAGGAAATGGAGTTTTTACTCTTGACTCACAATCATTAATGATTATTCTTGAAACCCCATTTCAATAACCCAAAGTGCTTTGATCTGTAACTTGTGTGTTCTGTGCAGCCCACTCATTTCCCTCCAACCTCCTTTCCTTCTTTTTCCTTCTGGTCAGGTGATGTAAAAAAATAAAATAAATAAATAACAACAAATTTATTATAGTACCCTATCCTTATTGGCTTCTGGGGGCACTAATGTCCTTTAGTTCTCTTATTCTAGAATTTTTTTTTTTTTTAACACTGATTCAGCAGATCTGGGGTGAGGCCCATTTATCTGATTTTTAAAAAATATATTTTTATTGATTTTTTTACAGAGAGGAAGAGAAAGGGATAGAGAGTTAGAAACATCGATGAGACAGAATCATCGATCAGCTGCCTCTTGCACGCCCCCTACTGGGGATGTACCGGCAACCAAGGTACATGCCCTTGACCGGAATCAAACCTGGGACCTTTCAGTCTGCAGGCCAATGCTCTATCACTGAGCCAAACCAGTTTCGGCTAGAATTTTTTTTTTTTGATGGAAGCAGGGGTTTGGTTTCCTTATTCCATCAGTGTCCTACTTCTTTTTTAATGAAACTGACAGGAAAGGAGAATTGCTGTGATTAGTATATCTCAGGGTAGGTTACCAAGCTCTCTTTAAGGACCCATAGGAAATCTTTGCATTTTCCAACCACATGCACATTCTCTCTCTTTCCTTTTCCATTCTCCCTGCACTTAAACACATAGACAGGAAAAGAGGGTTAGTAACCCAGAACACAGAGCTGGAGAAGCATGGGTAGGCTTTCTGGATGACAATTCCAAAGACACTTTATAATTAAGCAATAGACTAAAATTAGCTTCAAGTTAAGTGTTGGCACATACAGAAATGTAAAGATGTGGATACATATGGAATAGGCTGTGATGCTCATTCATTAAAGGTCAGAGCCTGGATCAACCAAAGGACTTGCATGCATGAATATAAGCAAAACCAATGGACACAGGCAGTAGGGGGGATGAGGGCTTATTTTTGGAGGTAGGGTGGCTGGGGAGAGGTCAATAGGGGAAAAGGGAGACTCATGTAATACTTTAAACAATAAATAACTTAAATTAATAAAAGGTCAGTGCCTCCTCTACTTATGCTTCTAAGTATTTTTAACAGAACTACATGCCACATATATTTTTTTGAAACTCAAATGTGCACGTTTCTGACCATTAAATATATTTTCCATGGAGCACAGGGAAAAACAAACTTCTCTGTAAAAAATGTACTATCACAAAGGACAGTGATCAGAGATTTTGTTATACGTTAATTTCTTTAATTCACAAACACTTCTTAAACACCTTCATTGGGGTTTTGGAGTTTCCATAAATAATACCACCCTTCCCTGCCTCATGTTTAGAACCATTTCAAAGATAGATGCACAGTCAAAAATATTAAGATCAAAATATTATTACCAGTAAGGTTAATTGACAAAATGACCATATAGACTTAATTACTAACATGGCAACAACTCTCTGAGTTAAATTTGTTGACCAACTTGCCCACTAAGGTTTCAGCACAGTGGAGAGAAATTCCTGAAGGCAGATCAACTTCTTCCCAAGTGATCCATGATTGTCTGCTACATACACATATAAAGAGATTTATTATAAGAAATTGGCTCACACCATTATGGAGGCTGGGAAGTCCCAAGATCTCCAGTTGGCAAGCTGGAGGCCCAGGAGAACTGGTGTATGGCTCCAGAATGAAAGCCCAGCAAATCCCAAGAGTCAGTGTTTCAGTATGAGCCGGAAGGCCAGTAAACATCAATTAATATCCCAGCTCTGCAGCCAGGCAGAAGTAGTTCCTTTTTACTCAGCTCATTTTGTTCTACTGAGTTCTTCATTTGACTGGGCGAGGCCCACTGACACTAAGGAGGACAATGTCTTTTACTCACTCTAAAGATTCAAATGTTAAACTCATCTAGAGACACTCTCACTGACTACCATAATAATGTTTGACCACTCTTTGGTACCCCATGGCTCATTCAATTACCAGTCACACTTGCCAATTAAGGAGGCATGGAGATCATAAAGGGGTGAGCAAAGAGCCAGACAGATGCTTGGAGTACTGTACTCATGGGCACTTCTTGCCATGGAAATCTGAGGTGTAGAGAAAGAAGAGTTCTTCCAATAGCAGGTGGTATTAGACAATGGCCATACAAAAATGAATATAAAAGATCCTATGGCCATACAAAAATGAATATAAAAAAACAAACAAACCACATGAGAAGAATAGAGACCTTAAAATATTTGTTTTAATACCACATAGTAAAAGCTAATGGAGATAAAGATAATACAAAAAGGCTGGGAATGGACACAGCATTGAGTAACTAATTTGCCTCATATGAAAAGCTAACATTTCTTGCAGGATATCATTTGTCACAAAAAAAACCCACCACATTTCATCTTCCAGGTACTATGTTCCAACTGGATCTTGAACATATCCATGAACATGCCTGGGTTATGGGCAGTGTAAATCCCCCTACAAGAACACCATGTGCAATGACCAGGGGAGGATGAAAGGAATTATCAAAATGGTGGTTTCCCAAAGGGTCAGAGATACAAGTATGTTAGCATGAAAGACGGGAGTGGAAAATTCTTTGGTTGTCACCACCACTATACCCTAATTACTGCCCAATTAGCTCTGCATTCTTCAGATGCTGGTGTTTTTTGTTTGTTTTGTTTTTAGCTTGTGAATAATCTGAAACTTTTTTTTATCACTCTTCTTGTTGGCCAGTTGCCAGAGGAGACCAAGGGGAGTAACTGACAATGAAAGGCCAACCAGTTAACCTGGCAAATCTGAGCCATTATAGTCTCATGGGAAGAATCTGGTATTTGAGGATGGCAGGGTTTGGATTCAAATTCTAATCCTACTATTTATTGGCTCGGTGGCCTTGGGCATGGCTTTAAACCTTTTAAAGAGTCTATAGCATGAGAATGTTAATAAAATGATACGTTATAAAATTATGCTGAGGATAAAATTAGATAATGCATGTTATAATGCTCTGAAAAATACAGTATAAGCATCAGTTATTATCTGATGAGATATATGATGGAGTTGCAAGTTAAAACTAATGGCTGAAACATTGTACAAATCTTGGGCATTTTCCTTTCGCCTGCTGTCCCACTTCTTTTACAAATACTGCATTCTGACCTTTCATTAGATGCTCATACCCACCCCATGAGAGAAATCCATGTGGAATGGTGACCAGGGCCAAAAAGAGCTTAGTCCAACATGCTTTAAAGGCTGCTTCATATGATGCTGTGGAACCAAGTAGACTCAGTTTCTTCATTGTGGGCCTGTGTTTCAACCAGGATGATGCATCTCACAAGAGCACATCCATTCCAGGTCAACTCTCAGATTCTGTTTCCATTGTGGGCTAAAAATAAGTCAAAGTGATTTAAGGAAAAATTCAGAATAAGCAACATCTCACTTAGGTGAAAAGAGATTTCTAGTAACCTGAAGTGCCTAGATTATGATAGAATACCCAGAAACAAATCACCCCTTTTTAGGCCTGATTCCATCTTCTCCAATAAAATAAAAACCATGTTAAATGAATTGGAAATGGAAGTTCCACTTTTAAACCCTGGGGGTTTAAAAAGCAACATTAAGTAGAAATTAAAAACATGACCACCTGAATTCAAATTCAGGTCTCTGACACCTATTAGTTGTAGGATTTGGGGACATTTCCTAGCTGCTCTCTATTTCTTCATCTGAAAAATGAATAAAATTATATAAAGTACTTATATAATTATTTTTAAAATTAGTAACACATACAAAGTACTTAGAACAGTGTTTGGTATATACTTAAAAATAATAATTATTATTATTCTTACTAGAGGCCTGGTGCATGAAATTCGTGCACTGGGAAGGGGACTCTCAGCCAGGCCTGCACCCTCTCAAAGTCCAGGACCCCTAGCTCCTTACCACCAACCTGCTCACTGCTTCTTACCACTTGGCTCGCTGTTCCTTAGTGCTGCCATGGAGGTGGGAGAGGCTCCCGCCACTGCCACTGTACTTGCCAGCTATGAGCCTGGCTTCTGGATGAGTGGCACTCCCCCTGTGGTCAGTGTGCATCATAGCAACTGGTCGTTCTGGTTGTTCCACCATAAAGGTCCCTTAGGCTTTTATTATATAGGCTAGAGGCCTGGTGCACAAAATCATGCATGGGTGGGGTCCCTCGGTCTGGTCAGAGATTGGGGTCAATCAGGGAAGTCTTGCCCAATCCTGATGGGGGCTAGTTGGCCAAGGGGGAGGGACCATAGGAAGTTGGCCAGATGTGGGAGGTTGGCTGTGGGAGCGCACTGATTACCAGGGAATAGCTCCTGCATTGAGCCTCTGTCCCCTGGTGATCAGTGTGCATCATAGTGACTGGTTGGCTGGTCATTTGGTTGACCAGTCACTTAGGCTTTATTATATAGATTGTTATGGGGCACTGAATTGCTCCCTTGCCCACTCCTTTCCAATTCACATGTCAAAGTCTTTACTCCCTATGTGGCTATATTTAAAGATAGGATAGTACTTTTTAGGAGGTAATTAAGGTGAGATAAGGTCATAAGGATGGTGTCCTAATTCAATAGAATTGAAGGCCTTCTAAGTAGAGGAAGAGACTTCATGCACCGAGAAAATGCCGTGTGACCATGTAGCCAAAAGGTGGCCATCTCCACCAGAGACCTCTCACCAGAACCTAACCATGCTGGTAGCCTGGTGTTGGATCCAGCCTCCAGATTTGTGAGAAAGTAAATGTCTGTTATTTAAGCCACCCAGTCTATGGTATTTTTTTTTTGGTAGCTCAAGCTAACTGCTATAGACTTATAGACTAGGGATTGCAAACTCAAATTACAATAGATTGATACAAGCAATGTTATTAAATGAAAGAATTTGTTCTTAGAAATACAATAGTATAAGCTTAATGAAAAAAAAACTCATTGATAAACTGATACTGGGCATACATGACAGATACCCGAGAGTGATGGAGCCTGCTGAACTGTAGAGTGACAGCTAGGTCAAAAGTTTTCATCCAGCACTTGGTTAAGTCAATTGATTTTTGGTGTGTGTGAAACTGGCCTAGCATTCCAGGACTGTTTGACATTTTAAAGAAAAGATGAACTATGGTTTTTTTTTTTTTGGTTTTTTTTTTTGTTGTTGTTGTTGATGATGATGGGGTTGTGAGATTTCTAAAATGTAAAATGTTGACCAAAATACTGTGAGGGCATAAAAGTAACACCTGGCCCACAAACCACTGAACTGTTCCATCAAAAGTGAATAGAGACCAGTGCTAGAAATGACTGGTCAGGGAACGGTAGTGACCAATGATAGAAAGACTATTTGGGATACAGAAACACCAAGATGGGATGTGGGAAGAGACCAAGAATTCCAGTTAGACCTAAAATCAAGTTCTATTTTGGCTCTGTAACCTTTAGCTAATATTTGAATCTTTCTGAGACTCAGGTTTTTTGTTCTTTTTTTCAACAGAAAAATGATGATGAAAATAATCCTTGTGTTATATGGTTCTTGGAGGGATGGATGGAAAATGTGTATAGAGTGTTTCATGAACACTTGAACATATTTGTTCCTTCTCTTATCTTAGTTGATGAATAAGAACCTGAACAAGGAACTAGTGGTGAAATAATGCTATAGAAACATTACAGGCATAGAATGACTACAATTTGATTGGGTGAGGAAGACTTCAAAGTTGATGACTCTTGGGAGAGAAAAGATATAATGAAGCTGTTAACCGTGGTTCACAGGAGGAGAGAGATTAATTACTTGGGTTTTAGATAAATTGAACTTGAGGAGTCTCTGGAACATTTGGTTGAAATGTCCTACTGATATCCAAATAAGCATGTGTGAAGAGCAGTTAGGGAAAGAGATAGTTTTTAGTGCAGTCATCTTATAGAGAATAGTTGAATTCATAGGAGTAGTTGAGATTTTTTTTAGAGATCATATAGCATAAAAAGAGAACCATACCAAGGATGGTACAAGAGAAGACTAAGTGATGGAAGAAAAGCCAGCTTGGAAGAATGAGAAGGAACATCCAGAGGGAGACACATAATACAATGAGCAATTAGTATCTTGGAGCAAAGGGAAGGAACATTTTAAGAAAGAAGAGATTGTTATAGAAATATTAAGTGGAATGAGAATGAAGAGGAAAGACCTTGATGTCTGTAATTTGAAGTTTACCAATGATCTTTAGGAGAGACATTCAATGAGAAAAACTCAGGTAGTCTGACTTTTGAAAATCAGCACTGGTGACACCTCATCCACTGTTTTATCTGCACTTTCCTAACTCTCAACCATGACTCCAATCCATCAAAAAAAAACATTAAGTTATGTTAAGAACAAAGAAGGTACATTTACATTTCAGATGAGGTATTTCTAGAAAATATGCTGTAAATTAAATCTGATTTTCTGGTAGCAAGAATGATATAGAGGAGGATTATGATCTTGACATAGGGCCTTGTGCCAATGTTTTATAGGCATGAACACAAGCTCCATATTGAATTAATTAATTATAAATGATAACCATGTGTAATATAAAGCCTCTTCAAGTATATATAATTAAACAGGATAACACAAAACCCAATAGCATAAATTATATTTAATATGAGGGAATAGCATAAATATTAAACAAAGTTATTATTTTATTTCCTGACATTCTTTCACATTGGCAAGTGATGGGAATTTCAGCATTATAGAATCAGAAGGAATCCTTTGAAATATTTTTCACAGACATATTTGAGAAGACTTTGGAGGCTATTGGGGCTGCTTGATCCCTTTAAAAAGAGTTGATGGACTATGCTTTGCTTTCTTCTTTTTCTTGTAATAGTTTCCATACTAAATGTTGGAGATCAAGATGTTGACTTTTCAGCTACCATCAAGAATAAAGTCTTTCTGCTTTCCTGAACTGCCATCGCACTAGGATTAGCACCCTTCATTTACACCCTGAGTTTATTCAGGGAAAATGGACTTTGAACCAAATATATAAAAAAAATTTTTAAATGTTTGTTTTCTCACCTTGCTACTCTATACAATGTCAATAGAAGCTCAAAGCTTTTACTTATACAGTAGAAAACACTATCAAAGTTAAGTTTGATCCAGATCTGTGGCAAATTTTAAAGAGTTTTAACAATCATCAGAGGTTTTACCCTCTCAATGGAAACTTTAGATAAGTTATGCCATATGTGATTATAAAGAAATAAGGGTGATGTTTTAATAAGTATTAGGAATTTCTCATTTATTGGTATAATAATAAATATTTGTGTTGTACTTTGAAATTTATAGAACTTCCTATATGTTAACTCATTGTAGTCTTAAAGTTCTTTTTTATATATAACTAGAGGCCCAGTGCACAAAATCATGCATGGGTGAGGTCCCTCTGCTTGTACCAATCAGGGCTAGCCGGCTAGGGGGAGGGACAACAGGAAGTTGGCTGTGAGAGGCGCTGACCGCCAGGGGGAAGCTCCTGCATTGAGCATCTGCTCTGTGGTGGTCAGTGCACATCATAGAGATCGGTTGACTGGTCATTTGGTTGACTGGTTGTAACAGTCACTTAGGGTTTTATATATATAGATAGTAAGGCTATTATTATTATTTTTAATTATTGTACCTGAAGATTGAGGGTCAATGACATCACATGTCCTTTCCTAGTGATAGACAGTTAATAAGAGACAGAATGAGGAACTGGAACCCAGATCCTTTAACTCCTAAGCCAATGCTCTTTCCAAGATGTCCTTTCTAATGAGCAGTCCCCATTTCCCTTGGGATACTGTGCATTTATTAAAATGTTGGTATCATTGCTCAAAATATTCTTATAAAATTTATTTTTAGGTATGTTTTCTCAGTCATATTGGGTCTCAACATCATCCACTTCCCCTCACTACTTGGAGCACAACCATCTTCCTCTCAGACCCTAAGGGGTCAGTGCCGCTGCTGCGTATTGCAGATATTTGGGGATGTGGGAGTCTGTGCACTCATGAGATGAGCCAGAAGACCAAAGTAAAACTGATGGTCAGGGAACTCTTATGAAGCCTTGGAGGCTGCTGCCAGAATAACTTGGGTCCTCTTGTTTGTCACTGACCTGCTCTCTCTGCTAAGAGCTTATCATATGGGTATAGCAAACTAGCTCCATTATTAGAAATTGCTGTCCATCAAATTGCTAAAAGTCAAGCATTACTTAGTCCTTCCATATGGAAACAGGGTAATAAGCTATATAAATATTTCCATTAAAATGATTATAATTTCATTTTCACTTTTTTTTTGCCTTTTATAAAAGCATGCTTTATGTCTTTAAAAAATATACTTATGTGAAATCTCTCCTTTCTTCTTAGTACCAATAAGGAATCTGGAGGCCAACTTAAAATTGCATCCAAATTATGAAGGCTGTCACCATTCATATTGATGATAAACAGAAGTAGAAGAAGAAGAATGTTTATGACAAACTTGAGTGAATCACCAAGTGAGATAGCATAATTTTGTTCTGGATATCTCCATAAACAATACATTATCTTTTCTAAAGGGAAATGATACTACTAGAGTTCTTTCATCTTTGCAAAGTAGTTCATGTTTTTGACTAATTCTTTTCCTGTTGACATGATGAATTTGTCCTCTTTGGCAATACACATTTTCCTTGGCCAAGGTATGCATTTTCAAAATGGCTGACCCCAGAGGAGTATGTTAGGATAATCACTAGAAAATAAAATAATTTTTTGTAATAAATTTTAAGGCTCTGTATTTAGATCCTTCCAAAGAAGTAAGGAAGAATGTTAATCTGCTTCACTATATATAATGAGACCATCTTCTGCAAGGTGTTGAAGGCACCTTCTTTCTAAGGCATGTGTATCTGTGTGTGTGTGTGTGTGTGTGTGTGTTGGAAAGAAAGAACTAGGTATACTAGGACAATATTGAAGAGGGAAAAGTGTTATTGTTGATGTTGTTGTTGCTGTTGTTGTTGGTGGTGGTAGTAGTGATGGAAACAGGAAAAGCTTAAGTCCATAGGTGATAAAAATAAATAAATAAATAAATCCAAGATTCTCCTGGCCCTAAATCCACTACGTGACTTTAAGCCCAGAAGAGCTTGTTCGAGTGGAAAAGGGGAAGCCATTCCCTGATGGCTTTGTGCAGAGGCTGAGGCACAAGTGTTTCAGTGTTCAGGCAGACTGCCTGCCACCCCTCTGTTGACCTCACTCGCGGTCACAGCAGGAAATGTTGCCTATGATTCAGAGACTGAGGCTCCAACCTTGGTAGTTGAGAGAGCTTTAGATACTCAACAAATATGGGCACAATGCTTCCCAGAGATAAAGGAATGAATGTGCTAATCTCTGAATACCTTTCTTTTTTTTCTATTGGTTGCACATTTATCTATGGCACTTATCATCTTCCCAGAAGTAATTTTTTTAACCATCTCACAGGAATTCCTAAATATGTTGGTTTCATGACTCCCTGAAGGCTCCAGCTATACTCTAGGGTCCTTAAGAAATTTTTAGTCTGTCTTACATGATCCATTACTTCTGAAATCTTTTGGGATTATTTCTAGCTCCTATTTTACTAAATGTTTAAAATTCCTTACCCAAAACTCTTGGGTTTAAATGTATTTCAGAGTTCATATCTTTTCAGATTTTAGACTAGCAATAATGTAAATTATCTAATATCCCTACTAAATCCAGTGAAACAAGTAAAATTAATGAATATATGAACAAGAGGATAAATAAGGAGCTTTATGTCACTTTGAATCAGTTTTTCTCTTACACTGAATTTATACCAAACTTATGAAAAAACATTGTTCAGTTTTCAGAGCTTTTAGGACTTCAGATATAAATGAGTAATTAGCTATAGATACTATACTACTATTGTTAAATGTCATTAAGTCCAGGAGAGAGTGACAAGTACAACTGAAATTCTCAAATGGAAGGGAATGTCATTTCTCTTTGTAGCAGGGTGAGTAGTAGCCCCCAAAGATAGCAGGCCCTCATTCCTGGCCCCTGCACATATTATTCCATCTGGAAAAATATTTGATTAAATTAAATCACTTGTATCTTTTTTAAGTGGAGGAAGAGGGAGATATAACACACAGAAGAGAAGAAGGCAATGTGAAGGCAGAACAGAGAGATTTGAAGATGCTCGTCTTGGAGATTGGTGTGATGCAGCCATAAGCCAAGGAATGCCAGCAGCCACCAGAAACTGAAAGAGGCAAGGGTATATTTTCCACAAGAATCTTCCACAAGAATCTTAGGAGAGAGTACAGCTCTGCCAATACCTTGATTTCAGTCCATTGAGACTGATTTTGGACTTCTGGCCTCAAGTTCTCTGGCAGAATGAATTAGAGTTGTTTTAAGTTGCCAAGTTTGTGGTAATTTGTTACAGCTGCCACCCAAATGAAGCTTGTCTTCACACCCTCATTTACATCCTCCAAAGCTAGTCACTCTTTTTGGATCAATGGTCTTTTTTATAATGATTCTTTTGGTGTTATTTAACTTCTTTAAATCTCATTTTTTTTTTTTCAAAATAAGGATTATAATAGTGACCTCACAGGGTTGCTGTAAGAATTAACTTTAAAAAAAAAACACATATAAAATACTTAGCATGCCAAGGGCATAAAGTTAGCACTTAATAAATGCTGGTTTGTTTTTGACATTACTATTCTCTGAGAATCTCTTTATAACTTCCCAGGATATATGAATTTGCACTTATGCTTGAGTCCATTTATTTTGCAGAGAGAATCGATCAATCAAATCTCAATTTTCCCTCATCTAAAAGATTTTGCCAGCCCATTTATATTCACCAATGTCACAATGATGATGCATTTGATGCCTAAGAGTGTGAGATGTCTAAAGACATAACAATCAGTCCTGAGAGGCTTAGTTTCTATTTTTATCCCAAACATTTTACTTTCTCAAAGGCTGAAGTCTTTGAACCTGGTGTCTTCAATCAAACCAGGCTAATTTGCCTGACAAATGCTTAGAAATGTGCCCATTTGCAGATGGGAAGGCCAATTGTTACTGGGTAGAAAGATTTTTTTTCCAAAAGTGGGGAAGCATGTAGAAATTCAAAAAAATTCTATATAATAAAAGGCTAATATGCAAATAGACCGAAAGGTGCAATGACCTGAACAACCAAACAACTGGTTGTTATGACATTCCCTGACCACAAGGGGGCATGTGTAGAACATGGTGGGCATTGGCTATGGTGGGATGGTGGAGCAGGTGAGTGGGGGCACCAGACCAAAGCGGGGCACCAGTCACTGTCATTGGGGTGAGCCTCTGTGGTTACTGAAAATTCTTTGATCCCTTGCACCACAGTCCCTCCCAGCACTTGCACCTGCTGCTGATGACAGACCCTCTCATAGCCACTGCCAGCACGGCCCCATTCACACCTGGTGCTGATGCCTGGTGCTGGTCCTGATCACTTGGCACCATCAGCAGGTGCAAACAGCAGCCCCTGAGGGCTCTTCCCCCTCCCCCTGCTTCGGAGGAGGAATTGGAGTAGCAGCCAACACTCACACCCACTGATGGCACTGGCCCTGCTCGCACCCACTACTGATGCTGGCCCCAATCGCTCTGCATGTCAGTAGGTGCAAACACAGCTGGAGCTGTCAGTTGTGGGAATGGCAGCAGAGGGAGCTGGGCTTCTGGCAGACAGGTGACTGGGGGCCGTGGTAGGAGAGGCTGGGCAGGGACGCAGAGGATGGACCAAGACCCTCCTCTGTGCCCACTGCAGCCTCACAGCCCACAGTTCCTTTCAAGATGCATGAATTTGTGCACTGGGCCCCTAAGTATATATATGAGAGACTAATCCACTCTTAAGAGAGACAATGAGTAATTGTAAAATGGCCTAAGCTCATAAAAAGAAGAATAAATAGGACAATAAATTTATAAGAAAGCACCCACCAAGAGATAAGAAGTATGGAGACAGAAGCTAATGGATGATAAATAAGGGCAATGATGAATGTTGCTCGAATATCTATTATGGGTAGTCATGCTGCTAGGCACAGTCACACACTGATAGGTATTTGTTCATCTTAGCTGTAGTCAGGCCAAATATTTCTGATAGCTTAGTGTTCTGCTATAGCCAGGACAGGTTTTAAATAGTATAGGTTTTTATTTCTGACAGATACATAGCTCTATCGTTTAATGGGTAACTTTTTTTTTTTTAAAGCTAACATACATTTAAAATAGATTATTCTTTTAGGCAATGTAATTTTGTTGCCTCTGACAAATATCTTAAAGTTTCTAGGTAACTGAGAAGTGTTCCCAGCCCCACTGAAAGGCTGATCTAAAGTCAAGGTCATAAGAGAGGTGCTAAGGCTGCAGTAATTATCTAGTGCTGCACTCTCATTATACAAAGGGGGAGACCAAGGCACAGAACAACATGAACCCGCCTGCAGTCTCACAGTTGTTAACCAGGGAAACAAGACCCAAAGTCATTATCTTCCCATTGAGATCTCTTTCTGTCCCACAAAAAGGCACTATTAGTTGATTCATAGTTAAAAACCTTTCTCAACTTTGTTTCTTCCTTTTCAAGGCTGCAATACCAGGAAGGAGAATACCACTCAGTACATCCAGTACTAGCCAATGAATTTGTAGGATCAAATTTCGAATTCAGCTCAACTCCTGATGAGGTGTGATCCTGGGAAGATCATTTACCTTCAATTTAAGGGTTCCGCATCTGGAAAATGGTTCTCATTGACCTCTTATTATTATTTTTTTTTCTTTCACAGTACTTATCACAATTTTTATTATCTCACTAGAGGCCTGGTGCATGAAATTCATGCACTGGGGGCGGGGGGTAGAGGATCCCTCAGCCCGGCCTGTGCCCTCTTGCAATCTGGGAGTCGTCAGTCGGACATCCTTAACGCTACCATAGAGGCTTGAAAGGCTCCTGCCACCACTGCTATGCTTGCCAGCCATGAGCCTGGCTTTGGGCTGAGCTGCACTTCCCCTGTGGGAGCGCACTTACCACCAGAGGGCATATCCTGCATTGAGCGTCTGCCCCGGGTGGTCAGTATGCATCACTGTGACTAGTTGTTCTGCTGTTGGGCCAAAATTGACTCTCCAACATTTCCCAAAGGGTGCAGGCCAGGCCAAGGGATCCCACTGGTGTACGATCAGGGCTAGGAATGAATGTGGGAGGTTGACTAGCCAGGGAAGGACCAGGTCATGTCTGACCCATCTTGCTCAGTCCCAGTTGGCTAGACCCCAGCAGCAAGCTAACCTACTGGTCAGAATGTCTGACCCCTGGTGGTCAGTGAATGTCATAGTGAGTGGTTGAGCAACCTTAGCATACCATTAGCATATTACACTTAGATTAGTTGAACAGCCGACTGGACGACTGGACACTTAGCTATTAGGCTTTTATTATATAGGATGTCTGACTCCCATGCTAGTTTGTGGTGGTTAAGGACACAGAAAGACTCTGGAGCAACACTTCTGGGGTTAAAGTCTGAGCTGCACCATTTACAACCGTGGGAACAATTACTTAATCTCTCTGTGCCCCAGTTTTCTCATCTATAAAATAAGGCTAATGATAGAAGGTATGTCAGATGCAGGATAAATAAGTTAATATATGTAGAATAATTAGAACAGTTCCTGACACACATATTAAGTCTACCTGCATACTTCTGTGATTTTTCTTATCTATCTCTTTTACCACTTGATACGAAGTGCCGATTGTCTTTTCAATTAGATACCTGCCTTTCTTTCCAATTTTATCTCTTGCCATCCTATTGGCTCTAAACTATTTGCATTTTTCACTAAGTTTCCATGACTTTGTACAGATTTTTCCCTACCTTGTATACATGTTCTTTCACGGTTTCCAAACAACTATATGATAAGAAAAAGGCCAAATATGAAAAAAGGGCTGAAAATGGGAAAGATTTTCTTGGTTTTCTTTAGAAAAAGGGGTGACTGAATGTAAAAGGTAGTGACTAGGCTGTGCAATGTGAACAGTAAGATGCCCATTCTTTAGTTTTCATGATCCTCTGAAAGTACTTAGTTCACTCAAGCATACCAGTGGTTGTCCTGGGCTTAGTAATAACAGCATGAAGCAAGTGCCACCACACCCACTAACTACTCATTCCAGAGCACCCAGAGATGCTCTATGGGGGCTTGGGGACATGTTCCTCAGAACATCCTAGGGGTGTTGAAACATTTTCTCCTTTGTCTTCCCACTGTATTGCATCTATATTTTCCTGCCATTGTTCACTTGGTAGATCCATGTTTAAGGTTTTAAGTGTTTTGTGTTGTTGCTTTTGTTTTCTCCTTTGACACTCTTTGAGCTTTTAGGGGGCAGTTAGTTATCCCTATATGCTGATATGTAGACAAGACTGATATCTGGAGCGCCTGGCACATGGTCTTAAACCTCTTATTTCTTTCTTTTTTTTTTTTTTTTTTTTTTTTTTTTAAATCCAATGTGACTTTTACTTAATTCAGCAGCATTTTCAGTATGTGTGACTTCATTTTATTTATTTTTTTAATATATTTTATTGATTTTATACAGAGAGGAATTGAGAGGGATAGAGAGTTAGAAACGTCAATGAGAGAGAAACATCAACCAGCTGCCTCTTGTACACCCCCTACTGGGGATTTGCCCGCAACCAAGGTACATGCCCTTGACCGGAATTGAACCCAGGGCCTTTCAGTCCGCAGGCCGATGCTCTATCCACTGAGCCAAACTGGTCTTGGTTAAACCTCTAATTTCTTAATTTCCTGAACAGCAAAACCTTTCAGCTCTCTTCTAAATTCTCTGATCCTTCTTTTTACTTGTTTTGGCTCTGCTTCTTTCTTTGCTCAGTCCTTCAATGGTTCCTAGTTTCATCTTTCTCTCTTCTCTTAATATTTTGCATGCTCACCTGGGTGCTTTCACCTGATCCCATGGCTTCAACTATTCCCATAAATGTCTCCACAGTCTATCTGTGTCTCATCCTCCAACCCAACCCTAGCCAGGCATCTTTACTTGAATGGTTAATGTGTCTCTTATTGTAAATTTACTTCTAAAACAGAGTACATCCCACCTTGTCATCTAGAAGTGATCTTTCAAATCTCATTTGGGTAAATACCCCAAGCTGGAAAATTTGGACTTCTTCATCTTCCTTTCTTGACACATCCAAGCAGTTTTTATTTTTTAATTATATTTTTATTGATTTCATAGAGGAAGGAAAAGGGAGAGACAGATAGAAACATCAATGATGAGAGAGAATCATAGATCGGCTGCCTCCTGCACACCCCACATTGGGGACCGAGCCTAAAAGCTGGGTATATACCCTGACAGGAAATCAAACTGTGAGCTTCTGGTTCATAAGTTGACACTCAATAACTGAGCCATACTGGCCAGGCTATAAGCAGTTTTTAAATGCTAAAAATGTAGAATTTGTATATCATGTTTTTACCCCTTCCCCAAGCTTCCATTGTCATTGCTTTCATTTTTATCTTAATCATCTCTAGTTGAACTACATATAGCAACAGCTTCCTAACTCCCTCATCACTGACATTTTAGAAGGGTATGGGCCAGATGTTTTGCAGTGTTCTCATTTTCAGTTTCCTTATGTTTAGAGTCAAATCATAGATTTTTGGCAGAAATGTATATAAGTAACATAGCCTCCCTTCTCAGTGCATCATATTAGAAGGTACATGATGTTTCTTTGTAATTAATAAATAATTTGTGGGAAGATATTTTGAAACCATTTAAATATCCTATTTCCTCAGCAATTTTTTTTTTTACCAAGTAGTTGTATTAGTCATTGATGATTCTTGCCTGAATAAATTCTTAATAAAATGATTGTCAAATGGTCATTTTTCTAACTCCATGTTTCCCTCTACAGTTTTTGGGTTAACATTCTACTTTAATTCAATTATATATTTACTAACACTATACACTCAAGTATTCTTATTTTACTCAATGAGGTATAATCCCTTAGTGTCATTATTTATTTTGATGTTAAATTGTCCTAGATTCAATCAGTGGGAGCCTTTTTAAACTTGCTCTGTGTCTTTTTGATATGTCCTCATAATTCCTTGGGCTTGTCTTTATCTACACTAATAAAAGAGAAACATGCACATTAACCATCACTCCACTACACCAAGCCATGCCCACCAGCCAATCAAGAGTAAGTATGCAAATTAACCCAACCAAGATGACTGCTGGCCATGGCGCTGGAGCAAGCAGGAGGCTTGGGTTTCCCAGCCAATGGATGAAGCCAAGCTTCCCCCATGCCCTGGCTGGCCTTGGCCTCTGCTCAAGGAGGTGCTGAAAAAAGCAAAAGCAAAAAAGAAGGGGCAGGGACCTTGGGTCACTGGGGGGTGATCAGGCTAGGATGGAATGGTAGGGGCCATTAGGGATAAGAAGACCAGCAGGGGTGCCAGTTGGGAGTGAGCAGTCCATCAGTGGGGGTCAGTTGGATTTGATCAGGAGAGTGGGGAGGGGAGGGGACAGTTTCTAGTGAGCAGGCCAGCAGGGGGGCAGTTGGGGGTGAGCAGGCCAGTGGGGAGGGGAGGTAGGAGTGATTAGGCCATCAGAGGGGGTAGTTCGAGCTGGCTATTAGGCAGAGTGGTTAGGAGCAATCAGGCAGGAAGGCAGGCAGGCAGGCAGGTGAGTGGCTGGAGTCAGCAGTCCCAGATTGTGAGAGGGATGTCTGTCTGCTGGTTTAGGCCCAATCCTTGTAATCTTTTGAGGGGTCCCAGATGGGAGAGGATGCAGGCCGGGCTGAGGAACCCCCCTCCCTGTGCACAAATTTTGTGCACCCAGCCACTAGTTTTAGCATAAGGAGATGTTTTATCATCTTCATTTTGAGAAATATTTTGGCTTGTTGTAGAATTATATGTTGGTAGTTCCTTTCTTTCAGTGTCTTTAAAGATATCTTTCCATTGTTCTCTGAGAGCTATTGTTACTGTTGTTTCAATAGCCTCAAGACTTATTATTGCTCCTTTGAAGGCAACATGTGTTTTTTTCTTCCTTTCGACTACTTTCAAGATTTCCTCTTTCCTTTGATTTTAGCATGTTTTACTATGTTGTATCTAGATGTAGTTCTTATATTTATATTGCTGAAATTTTAAAGCTTAACCAATCTGTGATTTGATGCCTTTCAAATTTATAAATTCTTAACTAGATTTCTTCTAATATTGTTTTGTCTCCTGTTCAATCTCTTTTCTTTGTGGGATTCCAATTATACATTTTGAACATTTGCATATCTCTCTTACTCTGCTTCCTAACTTCTATATTTTTTTCTTTCTGTATTTAAAGCTCTAGCTTGAACTTACCTAAAACTTACCTTATTCTAGTTTACAACGTTTTCTGCTGTCTAATTTGCTATAATCACATCTCTTGAATTTTTAATTTCAGTTACTATATTGTTCAGTTCTATATAAATGTAAATCTACTTTTTGTATAGAATACAAGTCTGCTAAAATCTCTGTTTTCCTCTGCTTTCTTGAGCATAGCTATTTTAATGTCCCTGTAAAATAATTTAATACCAGAATTATCTGTATGGCCATTTCTTCTTGGTTTTTGATCAATTGTTTCATCTTTAAAAATATATTTTTTTATTGATTTCAGAGAGGAAGGGAGAGGGATAGAATCATCAATGATGAGAGAGAATCACTGATTGGCTGCCTGCTGCATACCCTCTACTGGGGATCAAGCCTTTAACTTGAGAATCGAACTGTGACCTCCTGGTTCATAGGTTGATGCTCAACTACTGAGCCACACAGCTGGACTGATTTTTTTTTTTTAACATGCATCTTACTTCTTGTGTGGATGCTGGACAGTGTATATTAATTGCATTAAAATTATATAGAGTCTGGATGGCATCTTCTTTCTAAGTGGGTTAAGATTTGGCAGCAGAGACAATATGCAGATTACCTTAATCCTATTGAAAATTAATTTCATCTTTGCTCCTTGGATATACTAGTAGACTTCCCAAAGTCTCAACTGAGAGCCTAGAATGTTTCCCAGGGCCACTCTTCATTAGCAGGCCTGGGATATCTTTCTGTCTCCCCAGAATCACAAGGTTCCTAAAAAATCTCTGCTCAGCTCTTTCGCCTTCTAGCTGCAGGTGCCTGATAGCATTTTAAAGCCATACACTGTGTGCAGCTCAAAATTGACCAAGGCTTCAAGTGGAGTTTTAGTGGAGATTTTTAGGCTAACTTGTGATTTTCTTCTCTCAGGGTTTTATCTTTCAAGTCTCAGCTGCTTCAGCTGTCCTGACCTCTAAGATCTGTCTTTTCAGACTATTGGAACTGTCACTTTCTGCTAAGATTCTATTCTTTCATGATAAAAATTTGCAAATGTCCACTGGAAAAAGCTAGGTGAATATGGATCTCCCTAAGTACTTTCCTTCTCTCAAGGATAAGAGTCTCAAGTTCTGTTTGTGTGTGTGTTGCTCTTCAGTGTTTTAATTATTTTATGTTTCTTATACCGGCTTTATTGTAGATTTTAATGGGAAGGTGCTTAGTCCAAATCAAGATGACTGAAGGCAAAATTTTTCTTTTAACTAATTATATTAAACTTCAGAAATATTTTTTTAACCTCTCCTTTGGACTTCTAATATTATAGCATTATGGTCAGATAATATTCAGTTTACAGGATATATTAGTTTGGATAAAATGAAGTTGTCATTTTTATAAGTCAAACACACGAGAATGTTACCACTTTAAACATTTTTTCAATAGTGGCTCTTTTTTTTGGTATTTTATTGATGATTTAGAATCTAGAATATGGAGATTTAAAAAATGTATGCTTATAAAGTAATACACATTCTTTATTTGTTAGAGGTACTCAGGGCATTTGTCCAAGTTATCATAGTTTCAGATAGTTTCTCTTTCTTTAAAATTGCTGGGCTTTGGTAATGCTCTTGAATGGGCCAGAAGGTAAGGCCATCTGCTGTAAACAATAAGGCATCAAGTTTCCTACTTTGTAAAAGGACTCATCAATAGTAGAAGACATATCTTCTCCTCAGGGCTATGAGAAGCAGAACTGACCCTGCTTCCATCAGCCACCACCCAACTCTCTTTTCTGGTCTATGTGGAAGTGAGGGAAAGAGCCTGTCAAAACCAGCACTTCCTAATGACACTTTAGACCCTGAGGCAAAATGAAAAATAATCCATATAGATCCTATCTGTATTGAAAATTTTGATATTTGGTTCATCATAGTTATTTTTGTCTTAATTTTTATTTTAATAATATTTTTTATTGATTTCAGAAAGGAAGGGAGAGGGAGAGAGAAACATCAATGATGATAATCATTGATTAGCTGCCTCCTGAATGCCCCTTACTGGGAATTGAACCCACAACCAAGGCATTTGCCCTTGACAGGAATTGATCTGGAACCCTTCAGTCCACAGGCTGATGCTCTATCCACTGAGTCAAACTGGCTAGGGCTTAATTTTTATTTTTTAAAATGTTACATTACAGTACTATTTATCTTGATTATTGAGCTTTTGGGTGCCTCGTTAGATTTTGTACCTGAGTTGACTATCACTGCTTCATCCTAGTTTGGTCCCAGATGCTCAGCATTGTAAAAAGTATAGCTTTTTACAATGGTGAGAAGCTTTTATTCTCCGGTAAGAAGATTTTATTCTCTTCTGTGGAGTAGGACTGGGGTTCTTGACTCCTGGCCACCATATAAGACCACAGAACCAGGTTGGCACAGAGAGAGAGAGCAGGGAACTCCCCAAGCATCAACCCCTGAGTAGTTAGCTTGGATTTCTTATTCCCAACAGCAGAAGAGTTAGGCCTCATACAAACGAAAAGGCAGAATCATCCCCGGACTGGACATCAGCCCTTTCCTGAGAATGAAGAAGAGCAGAGAAAGAGGACACGGTGGGCCCCTTCCTCCTGTGGATTCCTGTGCTCCATCTGTTTTAGAAGCGGAGAGAGAGAGAAGAGATTTATCCTGACACGGAGTCTGAAGTTGCAACTAGATTGAACTTTTAATAACCAGCAGTAACCAAAGAGTCAGGGCATTTGTCCAAGTTATCATTAAAGAATGCTAAAGGGAAATCTGGCAATTGTAAGGTGGGAAGAAGTTCTTGGAAATGATAAAACCACTTTTTCTTATTATCATTGAATTGATACTGCACATTAACTGGCTGCATATATTTTGATAATAAATAAATTTTACTAAGGATATTATTCATATATTTCATATCATTGATTAATTTTTCTCAGCCTGATCTATTAGATTCTAAAGGAAGAGCATGTGCTCTTTTGGGGGAGGTTTTTATTTGTTTGAATGGGCATGAGGAGAGTAAGAACTTTTAGAAATTACTTTTGGAGTTTCATATATTTTTGCATTTCCCCCAGAACTTGTATTTCATAATGATTTGGCCCTGGCACCTCCTACAAGGGTGGGGAGGAAATGCAGGGTCACCTGTACTCACTGACATTGGCTCCGCAGCCTTGCCTGGCAGCACTCCCCTTATTTAGTTCTGGTGCCCCAGTGGCTCCAGGCTTCTGACTTTCTGACCCAGAAGAGCCACAACGTAGCAAAGATCCATTTAGAGAAGGAAAAGGCACGTAACTAGAAATCTCTTACCTGTCTAGTTTAACTTTTGGGGTCCATGGGACTCCCCTGCTCAAGCTACCATTCCCCACACATTGTTAGGATTTCTTTCCACTCCTGAGACTCTTTGGATGGGGGAGGGTGAAGCTCTGATACCATTCAACCTCCTTATATCTTGGATCGTCCTCTATGTTTGGTTCGGGAACAAAAACAACAGCTTGTGCTCATTCACCATCGAAACCAGGGTTGTGAGCAGTCTCTTTCTCACTCTTAGAAATTAAAGCCTACAGTTCTTTGGTCCCCATCAGAGACAGCCTTTTACAATAAAATAATTGCAAATGGCTTCAGTATATATAGGGTTAATAAATAAAACACAACTTTAAGGAATTTTATAGAAACTTCAGGATTTCTTTCCCCTAAGTTTCTGCTCAATATTAATTTTTACCTCAGGGAGAAAAAGGACCTTATATAAAAATCCTTTATTCTCCCTTCCCCCATTTATATTAAGTAACACAAAGTTATTTTAATAATGTGATATGGAATCTAGAGACAAAACACTTTGCTTTACAAAAGGGAACCAATTTATTTCATAAATCACATTCTGCTCCTTCCAGCAATTTCCCTTTTCCCTGGGAGGGGGGGATGTTATTATGTTCTTTCTCTGGCTCTTTTTGTAATTTTAATTTATTATTAAGTAACACTTTGCTTTTTAACATAAAGAATCCAGCATGCTTGATGGAGCAGTGCTTCATAGAAAGTTAGTTCACAGCAACAACTGTTTGGAGCAGAGAAAGTTTATTAATTTATCAGAACCTTATGTTCAATTTCAGATTTCTCAGCGTAGGAACCAACAATCAACTGCACCTGTTGCCAATTAAAGTATTAATGGCACATCAATCAAGGAAAAAATCACTGTGAATGGAGATTACACAAGCGCTGTACTCACGTCAGTTTTTGGAAGTCATCCTTTACTTCAAAAAATGAGGGAGATCTACATACTGTAGCCCTCCATCTGCATCCTCCCCTGCTCCTCTCTGATGATTTCAGTGGCTGGATGCCTGAGACTGTGGGGGCCAAGGCGTTTTCCGCTGGAGGAGACCACTGTCGCGTATTTAAAAAGTAATAATGTGGCTGTTCCCGTGGAGGATGGCAGGACCTTGTTAACATTTGTACGAAGCTTGACAAAAGTTAATGATTAGGGTTTGCAAAGAGCAGGGAAGCACTGGCACTGCTCAGGATGGATGGAATCTTCATTGCCTGCACAGGTTTCCATGTTTACCTAGAATAAGAAATGCATGGTGCTGACGGGGGAGGCCGGCAGGGAAGGCTCTGCTTTTTAATCCCTTATTTTGAATAGGACACTCTTTTCTGGGGGAAGGAGTGGAAGGAGGATAGTGAGGGAAGGGGCAGAAGCAGTCAGTGGAACCTAGACTCCGCTGCTGCCTGTGACCTTGCTCTGGTTGGTTAGGAGTAGATTTCACACCTGCAAGAAGAGAATACAGTGACTACCCACTGGGCCCCAGGAGGATTCATGGAGATTGAGATAGTGTGTGGAAGAGTCTAGCAGAGTGCCTGGCACAGGTGGGCTCTTCTACATTCCTTTTCACCACAGGGGTTGGTTATCTTGGCGGGGACAGCATCACTACCTCACCGGGCTAATGCAAGGTACCCAGAAGTCAGTTCTCAGTACTTGACCTGAGCCTGGGAACAGAACATCTGGATGAATACCTCCCCTAGACTCTTCTCCAACAGCTGTCCTAAATTTCCTCCATATTTCCCCTTCTTGAATCCCTATCATTTTTTAGTATCTATAGCACTTAAAAGCTATTCATCATTTCTACTGCCTGGCTGCTTCATGGAGGTAGAAATGGCAAAGAGACTCTACACTGTGGTCTTTGGAGTCAGATAGGCCTGGGGCCAAATTCAGGCCTGGTCACTTTGGGGCTGTGTCATCACTGGATGTACTTACCAGGCTACTTGCTGCTTCAGGTTCCAACACTGCACAATGGGCATACACACAGACCTCACAGCACAACTCCAATGCATTAGTGTGATGAGGATACAAACACCCTGCACAGTGCCCAATAAAGAATGGCATTTTTGTTGTTGTTGGTATTTGCCATACAGGGCCAGAGTAGATGGTCCCACCACATTTTAGAGGTTCTGGCAGATGGTACAGTCTCAGCAGGAAAAGTGTCGAATCTAGGAGAAACAAGTCAAAGCATGTAGGAGAATTTGAGGCAGGAGTAGTTGGCTCTCTAACCCAATTGGTAAAGCTCACAGATGATCAAATAGTGACATTTGCCCTTTGAGGCAGGGATAGAAGGTGCTGATATCCAGCCTACCTGATATCACTATGGGAAGTTTCAGGTGTATCTGCCTTATATCTCAATTAGGCTATAAGGTCAAAGGCAGGTGCTGTGTTTTCTTCTTTGTTGTGTTCTCCCCTGTGTTCAGTACAAAGCTTGACACATAGTAGGTATCCAGTTAGTGTGCTGATCAATGGAAAGGTTTCCTTGTTCTCTGATTATCACTGGTAATCAAAGGTTTCCATATAATGCTTAGAGTACACTTGAAAAGAAAAAAAAATCACTGTAATGTAATAAATATACCAATATATGTCACATATTTTGGATGGCAAAAGGCTGGCAAAGAGAGGAGTGTCAGTATAAGGGGTCTTAATGCAAAAATGGTTTGAAATGACTGCTTTAAAGCATGGCTACAATTTGACATCCTCCATTACAGCATACTTAGATATACATCCCTCCTACCTCATACATTTTTTTTTTCTTTGCAGAGCTATTTCCTTTTGCCTATTTATTGTGGTGTAATGAGTTGTGAACAATAATATCCCAGGCTCCCTTCCGGCCTCTCTATGGGCTAGCCTTAGGAATGTGTATGACCAGCCCAGCAGGCGTGACTCAGTGGTTGAACTTGGACCTATGAACCAGGAGGTCATGTTTCGATTCCTGGTCAGGGCATATGCCCAAGTTCTAGGCTCGATCCCTGATATGAGATGTGCAAAAGGCAGCTGAACAATGATTCTCTCTCTAGTCATTGATGTTTCTGTCTCTCTCTTCCTCTGTGAAATCAATAAAAATATATATTAAAAAAAAAAGAATGGGTATGACCAATCATAGAACCTCATCTCAGGTAAGAGACTGGCACATGATCAGAACAAGCCCAAGAAATTGTTCAACATAGGGATGCCATGCTTAAACTGTCATTCCTTCCTCTCGGGTGTCTGAGCCAGGCTTCAGGAGGCAAGGCTCCACTAGGTGCAACCCCTTCTGCAGCAGCAGCAGCACAGGAGGCACCATTGGTCAAGGAGAAGGGAGAAGCAGGTGAGGGAAGCAAAAAGAGAGCAGAGGAGTCCTGTGAGCAGGGTAGTCCTGGTTTTAGTGTCTGGGCCCTATGCTGATGTGGTCTTTCCTTCACTTCTGAAAGCTAGGAAGCTTCTTATTCAGCCTTGTAATCTAATACAACTTTTTTCCAAGCTCATTTGAGTTGAATGTCTTGTTGCTTGCAACTTAAAGAGCCTGGCTGACACGTTTGGGCTATAGATCTGGAACATCCACCTCAGAGCCCCGATCACCTCCCATCCCCACATCCAGAACAGATGCATATAATACAACTGTTATATAAACACACCTACCTGACACTCAGTTTTCAGCACACTGTGTGTACAGACGTCAGGAATTCTCAGCCTTGGCACTGTGGCATTTGGGACCAAATAGCTTAGTGCAGTGCAGGCTATTTAACATTATTTCTGGTCTCTAGCCACCAAGTGCTGATAACAATATTCCCACAGGTTTTGACACTCAAAAATGTCCTGAGACATTGCCCAATGTCAGCTGGGTGGGATGGGAGAGCAAAGTTGCTCCTGTTAAAAACTGCTGATATATATAGAACATAAACTCCATGAGGACAGGCTGTCTTTTTCTCCCTCCCCCGACCCCGTATGTCTCCCCAGGACCTAGAACCATGCTTACCTCACCTTAGGTACTCAGTATCCATTTGCTCTGTGAGAAAAGAAATGGCTCCAGGTAAATGGAGGGCCTTCTGCCCATGCTGCTAGAATCCAAAACAAGGAAAAGCAGAACAATGAAAGCAAATGTGTCCACTCCTAATTTTATGACCCAGAGCTAAAACTACAAAACAAAATAGAGCAAAAAACAAATACAAAAACAAACAAACAAACAAGCAAAAAACACCCTTCCACCCCAGCCCCACCTCATGCATCATGTGGCAAACTAAGAGTCTTGTGTATAGTACAGATTTTCTTAACGAGGAAGGTAGAGTTGAGGCAGGAAGGAGAAAAACATTGATTTTAGGAATTCTCTTTAAAGCACCCTGGCTTTCTACATTCTCCAACATCTTTTTGCCCATTCCAACAGAACAAGATAGTCCAGTGAAGACTGCTTTGGGACCTGGATGGCTAAAACAGAACCTGGGAGAATAATGTCTTAGGAGGAAGAGAACATCTATGGTAATTTAGATTTTATTCCTTAAAAATGGCACATGCTTTTTGAATTGTGGTGTGATTTCCACACCTTCAGCAGGTAGTTTTCCCATCAGAACTAAAATAATCAGCACATAGAAAAGCCACCCCTAGATTTCATCCTCCTCCTTTTATTGTAACTCAATAAAAAATTGTGAGTTGGAGAATTTAGTTTTACAGTAAGTTTTCCGATGTCAAATGGTACCTGATATACGTACATACACATATATTCTTGGCAATAATAATGTAACGTTCATGTAGTGACTGTGACTTATACGATCCAGTCACATGGTGCCAGTCAGACACAAATCACATCTACTACATCCAAACAGAGCAGTGATTACACAGACAGTAAACTGCCGGGCTCATCAGAAGAGAAATGACTCAGAGCTGCTTCTAAACGGCACAGCCACACCCTCTGTTTTCTCCACTGACTCTTACTGATCCCAGTAAGAGTCATTGACTGAGACCTTTGGAAAGCTTTACGTTCTTAAGAAGGGTGACTTTCTGTTCAGTTGTATCACCAGTCCAAAAAATTATTTTATTTTTCAGCAGTGTTTCACGACAAGCAATTCTGCTTATTTGTTCCTTGTGGGGAGTGGAGAGCAATCAAGTCCCAAGGGGAGGAGGTCCTGGGTGGTCCCCACCAGGCATTGCATCAGCGAATTAATTCAGTTCTGCCTCAGCCATAGGATTTCATGCCTCAATAACGTTTAAATCACTGTGTTGTGGGGAGCAGGATAATGTGGTCAGACACTCACAAAACCCTGGTTTGCAAATTTACTAATCGGGGGCCCTTGGTGACTGACATAGCTTCTCTGCGTCTGTTTATATTGTAACCCTTTGGTGCCATTGTGATTGACTTTATTCATGGTCACTCACAGATAAGGAAAACCATGCATGTCAACTTCATGAATGTGAAGACACATAATGCAACTTTAGGGTGCAAATGGCAATAATAGTATTGAATATTCCAGGTTTCAAATATTTCATACTTTTGGATTGTTTGGCCAAATTTGTTAGTAGGCTGCAGGTGGGAAAAAATACCTTGGTTTTCCAGTTCAGATATTAACTTCTGAGGTGGCTGGACTTGGAATTAAAACTCCAAGGAAGCCATGAAGTGGTTCGTGACTATCTTCCACTTGTACAGTAGATGCCTCAATAAAGCATCATTTTATTCAACGTTGTTTTGTTACAACATTGATGAGATGTCATAAGAGCTGAACTCTTGTTTATTTAAATTACCCTATGGGAAAATTGGTTTCATGGTATATTTGTGCTTAAAGTTACAGAACCTATCCAAGGTGTTAGGTGAAGACTTGTTGTATATGATTCTATTCCAGGCTAGCCCATTATTTCTCTGTTCTTTCTTACTTTCCCATTGGGGATAAGAAAATAATTTCATCTATAGTCAACTAGCCTCCTATTGCCTTTGCTGGTTTGGCTCAATGGATAGAGTGTCAGCCTGCAAACTAAAGGGTTCTAGGATCAATTGCTGTCAAGGGCACATGCCCCAATTATGGGCTTGATCCCCAGTAGGGGATGCGCAGGAGGCAGCTGACCAACGAGTCTTTCTCATCATTAATGTTTCCAACTCTCTTCCTCTCTGAAATCAATAAAAATATGTTTAAGAACAAAACAAAATAACAACAAAATACTAACCTCCTAATGAAAGCTATAAAGCAATGGTCAGTAAATATTCATCATAATCAATTAATGAATGCAAATGCCTAAATTATATAAACAAAATTAAATTTTCCAGTAAACGTATGTGCCTAATTAAAAGGCAAGTTATTGAGATCTTAAATGTAGAACTGAGAAATCTGAAGTTTTCTTACTAAGATGACCCAATGTGTCAACTTCTATTGAAAAACTGAAGTTCAAGTCTTACTTTAAAAAGAAATATATCTTATAACAGACAATACCTCGCTCTTCTATCTAAAGAGTATTAAACTGCCTTTCCAAAGTATCAGAACACTTTAATTAATTGCCAATCTGCTTATGAAGCTACATTGAGTGCTGTGAAAACCTATAGGCTGAGAACCACCTATGTCGAGTCCAAATGGCCCCATTATATATGATGTATATTGTTCTCCCATATTTTACAGATTACAGATATATATTTTCTTTTTTTTTTTTTAATCTTCATTGTTGAAAATATTACATATATGTCTTTTTTCCCATCATTGACCTCTTCAAGCCCGCCCCCGACCCCACCCCAGGTCTATGGTCTGTGTCCATGGGTTATGCCTATATACCTACAAGTTCTTTGGTTGATCTCTTCCCACCCACTCTTCCTCCCCCTCCTTCCCTCTGAGATTTGACAGTGTGTTCCATGCTTCTATGTCTCTGCACCTGTTTTGTTCATCAGTTTACTTTGTTCATTAGATTCTACGTGTGAGTGAGATCATGTGATACTGATCTTTCTCTGATGGCTCATTTTGCTTAACAAAATACTCTCCAGGCAATAATTACTTTTGAATCTCTACTAGTTTCTAAGTTTCATGTAGATAGGGCTATCCATTTCTTATTTACCACTCTAGCTCTAGCATTTGACATAGCTCCTGGTAAAAAGAAGTAGATACCCAGTGGACATTATATTGAATTATGGGATGGTTTTTTCAGTGGGTTAGTTGCTTCTTGCTTTGGTGTCTGCATGACTCCCAGTGTAGCTCTGTCCAATACGGCTTGTTATAAAAATGAAATATTCTGTTTCTGTGGTTGGCTAATACAGTATCCCTTAGGTATGTGTGGTCAGTGAGCTCTGCAGATGGGGCTGGTGAAACTCAGGATCTAAATATTAACTTATTTATCATTATAATCAATTTAAATTCTACATGTGGGCGACTGTTCTGGACAGCACAGCTCTGGCAGAACTTTATCTGATTCACACACAGTCAACTTTTTTCAGGAAATAGGTCAAGGTTGCCTTTTCCAAGAGTAGTCTCTAGTCACATGAGGCTATTTAAATTTGAATTAATTAAAATAAAATACAAGTTAAATAGTTAGTTCCTCACTCCTGCTAGCCACATTTCATGTGCTCAAAAGCCAAAGGCAGCTAGTGGTGTCCACACCGGGCAGCACCAAATATTTCCATGATTACAGGATATCCCAGTGGAGGGCACTGGTGTGGAGAGTGGCTCACCCAACCAGAAACAAAGATGTATACTCGCAGTGGGTGGCTTACTTCCACCACCCTCCACTTTGGTCCTGACTGTTGGGACGACTTGACTAGAGAACCGGGGTCATAGTGCCACTCTATGGCTGATAACATCCACCATTTGCTCACATTATGCGAATAGCATGTGGACCTCTAGATCCCAGGACAAACATAAATTAGGAACAACAATGAGAACAAAGTAGGTGACCACCACCAGGGAAGGCATTTTCTCGTGAGAGAGTGTCAGGGCCAATATCCGGGCTCCTACGTCAGGCTTCTTTTCTTTCCCAGAAGTGTCAGCAAGGAAGGTTGCAGTGACCTGTTGACCCCTTGCTGCTACCTGATTCCCAGAAGGTACCCTCTTCCCAGAGCATCTCTCTTTTCTCTTTATTTGCATTCAGCTCTGAGATTGGCCACCTCTCCGCCCCCATGATGCAGCTATTGGCAGCCTCGCTTGCCTTTGTTGCCTCCAGAATGGATACCACAGCGCGTCTCTGGAAGCCCACCCAGAAGCTTCAGCTGGCTCAGTGTGGCTCTGTCCATCTGCCTGAAGGCACGGGCAAGCGGCGCCAGGAACACCTGCGCTCCGCAGTGCGCCCTGGCTACCTCATCACTTCAGTGACATTCGAGGTGCAGCCCTGAACGCCCAGGCTTGCAACTGCTGCTTTGAAGGTTGTCTCCTCCCCTTCAGCACCGTCACAGCAGGGGGATGCTGATCAGCTAAGAATAGTCCCACGCAGGGGGTGAGAGTGAGGGCATTTTCTGAGGAATTTGCTTCCCCTCCTGGTTTGACAAAGCTGACTTTTCCGTGTTCAGGGACACGGTGGAACAGCCATCTGTTTAGTTAGGCTTCTGCCGTGAAGTGTGGTCTTGGGGAGTGGATATTTAAATAGTGTTCTTTTCTGCTCTCTTTGTGTAGACTTGGAACTCTAAACGTTAATAAAGAACAACCACAGGCCTTCATTTTCTATTAAGAGTCTTTTTTTTAAGTTAACTCTCTTATCAACTCTGTCACTCTCCCCCCAAGAACAGTCTACTCAACCCGTCACCTTTTTCTTCATCCTAATTTCTCAATCTTTGCCCACAAGAAGGACTCTGTTTTCATTACTTTACCAGTTCCCTTTACTTTTCCTTATGTCCACTCAGCCCTCTTGTTTTAAAACCACAGCCATTAAAAAGTTCTTTTAAAGAACACTTAAATAGTTCCCCCCCCCCAAAAAAAAAATGTCTTGTCAGATTTCTTCTTGTTTGCTTCAGAAAGTGCCGCTTTGATTGTCCATTAGAGAGTTGTTTACATTTCTCCAAAAGCTCCATTTAGTTTCCTTGACAAGGTGGAATAAGTGACTGGCTGTGATGGATAGAGGCACCTGTCCTAATGGCTGCTCACACTGTGCCCACCAGTGCAGGTTACATTGATAAATTGACAACAGTTGGGACATGCTCTGCTAGCAGCAAGAATGAGGCTACGAGGACAGACACAGGCGGGAAGACAGTCTGCTTTAATATTCCTCCGAAAGGTGTGCAGCCTCCTAATCTAACACCCAACAGCTGCGGTGAGGAATTAGTGCACAGGCAGATTTTCTTTGTTTCCATGACACCACCTCTGCTAGTTAGTCTGGAATTATATTTACTGTAACAGATTGCCCCTGTCTTCTAGTCTCTGTGCCTGCAATCCTTGAAAACAGCATCGTAAGATTTTAATTTCGTGTTGTTATATATTTATTTATTTATTTATCAACATTCCTTCATGGAAGACTTGCCTTTTCCCATCGATAAGAAAAGCAACAAAATGCTGCCTATTCGCTATAGGTTGGTTATTAGGAGACTGTGGAAAGCAGCCTTAAGTCAAGCCTAAGGTGTTAATTACCTGGACTAAGGAGCTCAGGAGGTCCCAAATTTCCAGTAACAAAGAGGTGACTGTCTATCACTGAACCCCACTTGGCCGGGGGTCTTAGAAGGTGGTCAGTGCTCTACCCAGCTTACACTTGCGTTTTCTTTTTTCCACTTTTGTTGTGTTCATGAAAGCAGTGCTACAGAAGGTAGGCCCGGCAGTGAGTCCCAGCAGTAGCATCTGCCCATGTTGACCAAGGGCCCATGCAGGCACATGGCGCTAGGGCAGATCCCTGACTTTGCAGCCTCCCTCACAGTGTCCTTCTTCGCAGATAAGTTGGGATCATGGGGGCCGAGGGGTGGGTGGGTCTGCTGACGCAGCTGGGCCAAGAGCAGCAGCCGAAGCAGAGGCAGCAATCTCGACACACGGCCCCTCGCTTCATCCATTACATGCTTATCTTAACTGAAGACTAATCTAAAGGAACAAATGACCACAGAGAAAATGCTCCAACTTAATACAAAGTCATAAAAAAAAAAGAATGCAGGAGCGAAAGAAGCATGGACATAATCATGCTTTTCTGAGCCCGGCTTTTAAATGGCCTAGTTACAGATTTTATGATAAGACACAGTTTGCCTTTATGATTTGCATGGGTAATGAAGCAATTAGGAGCCATCATATATAAAACATGCTAGTTCTTCATTAGACACCAAACAGAATGTCATAACACAAGATGTATAGTGTGGCAAAGCTCAAGTGACTTGCTTGTTCTGTTTACTTTGCACGGAGTTTTGCTGGAAGCTGGTTGCCGCTCGCATCGCATTAGAAGGCTAGACTGTGGTTAGTTTGATGTGAAATTCTGACTGGCTGGCAGCCGCCTCCACTCCCCACCCCCTAACTGCTACTAAATTTCATTTCAAGTTATAATTATTGACATTGGAAACAGCTACTCGGATCACAACAACAAAGCAACAATTATACAGGATCTGGTGTTTCTCATGCAAATTACAGCAATAAAATACAGGAAAATCCGGCCCACTTACAGACCAGTCTTTGTCTTTGGAGAACACAGTCTGAACTATTTGGTTAACTAAATTAAAATGTAAATCTTGGCTGGCTTTTCTTCTTAGATAGAGATATGAAACAGTTTCTAAAAGACAGAAAAAGCTTATGGGACCACATTTCAAACAACTTGTCATGAATATATTTTTTTAATGAATTAGGACTGAAAAGCTTAACTGTCTATAACAATCAAGGATTCGAAAATGTTGCTCAGATAGGAAAAACATAAGGGAAGACAAGGCCCTGTATATTTACCGCTTGCTTGCTTGCATGTTTGTTTACAAGGGAACTTGGGAGCTTGAAAGATGTGCAGTAATAGAGTCCCCTGCGTTTTCACAAGTAAAGCCATCGCTCTCTTATTCCCAGTCGGTGTAACATGTATAATGAAACATATAACCCAGAGAAGAAGATTGGTGAGCATGAAAACTGAGTTTTGTTTTTTTTACTTTAATAGGGTTGCTTTCCTTCCTGATCTTTGTTTCTTCTCTCTTACAAAAAGGCTGAGCCTGTGAAAGTGTCATAGTCTGGGAGGGCGAAATTAAAAAGTCAACCACAGGCGTGGCATTTGCATGAGGGAGCTGTGAATGCAGCGACTCAGAGCCACACGGAGTTCTGCAAAGAACCGGAAACAACGATTTGAAGGCTTCAGATCCATTATCATGACTGCATTTAAAAAACAAAACTAAACTAAACAAAGCACCCCTCTACCAGCATAAAAAAGGGCTGGATTCACCAGGCCCAGAGAGAAAGCAGTGCTACAGAAGACAGCATCAAAGCCAAGAAGAAAAACCACCGCTGTGCCCCTGGCCAGGATTCAGCCAACAGCATGTCTGCTTTGAAAGCCATCCCTCTGAGTTTGACCACAAGTAAACTGACCCTGGTGAAGGAGGATACTGATGTTTAATTTATGTATTTAATTCTTTTTATATACAGGGAAAAGCAATTGCGTGATCACATCTCATTTATAACACATCTGATCTTTAAAAGGCAATAATTTTACAAATGCACTTTTGCATTAAAAATCCTGTTATCATAAGCATGGAGCAAACGCTGTGTGGGCAGTCACTCTGACTTATAGCAGCTTGGTACAGCCGCTGCAAGATAACCAAGAGTAATGGTTTTTGATAATCAGGCCACACTATTAATATAACATGAACCACAAGTGCTTTTGTACTGCAGCCCTGGTTAAACTAGCAAATCTCATTGGAATATAAAGAAAGGGTGGGGAGACCTGTTCTCTTTCCTGCTGCTTCTGCACGGAAAAATATGCCTCTCGGTGCTGTCTTAGGTGTTTCATGTCTCGGGGAAGAAGAATGTTTCCCTTTAGAACCCCTGCTCCTTTCTGCTCAGTTCGAACTCAGCGGCTACCCGCTAGGTCAAAATTTAGGCCCATGAAATGTAGCAGATGGATTTCAAATGGCAGTTCTGTTGGCTGGGGGAAAGCTGGTGGAACATGCTGAGGTCCATAGCAAGCTGGGTTTGTGCTGGTCGCTCACTGCTGAAATATTGCTGGGTGAAAAGGGGCTCATTTTGGCTGATGTGAGCAGAGGGGAACGCTGCCCCTTCGTCGTAAATGTTAATGTGAGGGAAAAGCGGGGAGAAGCACTTCTGCCGTAAGAGTCGGGCAACATAATCATAACAAGTAAAAACAGGCTTAAGCATGTCACTACAATGTTTATTCATACGGTGACATTTACTGTAACTTTCCTCTAAAAGGATTGGTTTCCTCCGACTTTAACAATCCAGAAACCATTATGAAGTTGTCTTTGCACACATAATGTGTATCTCTGTTTCCTAGGACATGTGCTGTGGGGGTGAAGTACATTTTCAAAATCAATGCTCGGGCTATTTCTGTACATTTAAAGAAGCATGTGTTCAGCAAAGAAATGCATGGTTCCTGAATTTCACATTGTTGAAACAGGGTTAGAAAAGAAGCTGATTGAAGAAGCTGAGACCCCAGTGAGGCGAGACTGAGTGCCTTGTTCAATCATTTAAGGAACTCTTCCCATGCCAAGTTTTTCATAAAACTATCCCTAATAAGGCAAATCAGGAGAGGATGTTCCTGGACCTCTCCGGTTTTCATGGGAGGAGATGAAGGTGAAAGTCTGCAGTTTTTTTTTTATTGTGATGTCCTTGTGGCAATTGCCAAATATTACTTTGTATTGTTAGTCATTTACTTATTCATTCATTCATTCATTCATTCATTCATTCAATGGGCAAAACATGGAGGAGAAGGATGAAATAAATCAGCTTCAAGGAGATCAGAATCTGGTAGGAAAGAATAGGCATGTACATAATTAATTATAAAACTTGGTAGAACACGATAAAAAGAAGTTCATGTAAGCTGCAGTGGGAAAGATTACCTTGAACAAGATGAGATTAATGAAGACATTAATGTATTTAATCTTGAAGAATTTGTAGGATTTGCATACGTATCTTATTTCCTCTGCTATGTTGTAAATTAGTTGAAATTAGTAACTATATATATATATATATATATATATATATATATATATATAAATTGTTGTGTTGAGCAGAATGTTTGATCTATGGAAGAATTATATCAATCAATACTGTTTATAGAGCACTTATTAGGTTTCAGGCATTGTTATAAGCACATGTTATTTTACTTAATCCTTGTAGCACTTCTTGAAGTAAGATTTAAATTATCCCCATTTTACAGAGAAAACTGAGGCCTTGAGAGGTTAACTAAATTGCCCAGGATCATGGCTATTAAGTGGAGAAGATGGATTGGAGCCATTACATTCCTCACTAATACATTCTACTGCCTGTGTTTGATAAACATTGCTTGAATGTTGAATAAGCTAGCAGAAGTTTCTTAACAGTTATAATGCAATTTCATTTACCACTGCAAGATTTTTTAAGAACACTTAGCACAGGAAACAAAACAAAACAAAAATCATCAGGGTGCATAAAAATTTGTTATGATTAAATTATTAATTTCTGCAAGAAAGTCAAGCACTTGTCTACAATATATTTGTTTCTAGAAAACCTCGAGGTTATAGAAATCACCTAAGAGGGTGTTGACATACTATGGTATTTTTTGAAAAGTTGATGCTGTTTAATGAATACACAACATCATTGCTCTGGGCATTAAGTCCGGCATTGATTTTTTAAATTTTCATTACACAATGTAATAATACACAACCGTACAGTAAATTCAGATTCTAGGAACTTGAGTCTCCTACATGAGACTCCTGTAGGGACTTTAGTGTCCTACATGCAGGGCCGAACAATCCTTCCCTGTCAGAGGGAAATCATTGACATCAGAAGATGATCAATAGCTCCAGCTTGTCTGCATAAATCAGATCTCTCAATGACATAGATTGTTGGGCTTTGGTGGGCCAGCTATGAGAGAATAGGCTAAGGCACTTTAGATGCAAATAAGTGAGCCACCCTTTCAACTGGAGAAGTGAGGAAACTGGTGTGCTCAGGTGGAGCAAGTATCTGCATTTCACTGGGTCAGTCTCTGCTTAAATCCTTTCTCCACAATAAACTTCTTTATTTCAAGAATAAGTTGTAAAAAAATGCATATGAAATTAATAGATGCATTTGTTCTAAAAATTGGAAAAGAGCAAAGAAAGCTGTAATACCAAACATATTGAACTTGCTGAAAAGTGGCTATTCTTGTACGTCATTTCAGGGAGTAAAAAAAATTGTTTCCTTGGCAATTTTGAAACCTTACCTAGAGCTATGAAGTACTTTGTCAAACGCATACCTAATTCCATGCCTAGTAATTCATCACAAGAAAATAATTAGTTATGAGCATAAAGATCTGTGGATAATAATATACATCTAAAATAGTTAAAATATTCAAAATTTAGAAATGGCCTAAATTTTCATCAACTGGGAAATGAATACATTCTAGTACACCTATAAAATAAAATGCACCATAGAATAAACAGATATTATAGCTGTCATAAAATTACTGATACTTTTTATTTTTTATTTTTATACTTTATTTCTCCAATTTTTATACCATGAACATGTATGGTTTTGATATTGAGAGTAAAATGTCTAAAATACGATTTAGAAGGCTCTGAGACATGCTGAAGATCTTTCCGGAAGAACCCCAGACTTCTTTCATGTACCCTGTTTCCCCGAAAATAAGACAGTGTCTTATATTAATTTTTGCTCCCAAAGATGCGCTAGGTCTTATTTTCAGGGGATGTCTTATTTTTCCATGAGGAAGAATACGGTACACATTTATTGTTAAATGAAAATAAAGGAAATTTATTACCTGTATACGGTACTATGGTAGTACGGTAGTTGTCAACACAAACCAGACAAACTGAATCCTACAGTATCAAGAATTTACTCATTTATTTAATGACAATCGTGTCATCATCTTCTGGAACATCATCATAACAATCCAATTCCTGATTTTCCTGGTGAATTTCTTGTGACTCCATTTCTTTCAGAATCAGTGGACCAAATCTCTCATGTTTAGCCTAAGGGGGACCTTATTTTTGGGGGGATGCCTTATATTTCACTCAGAAGGAAACCTGTAAGTAGGTCTTATTTTCGGAAGATGTCTTATTTTCGGGGAAACACGGTAGATAAGACTTGTCCCTTTTGTTCCCAGTGTTCACTCTCAATTGCTGAAATCAATGATGCTTTTTTCTACAGTAAAGTCTAGGAAAGGCAGAACTTTTTGATGGGATATGAGAGAGGAACCATTAGATACACTTAGAAGAGGAATGAGTATTTGAAATATACATCCAAGAGAAAAATATAGGGAAGTTGATTTTGAGAATTTAGTAGAAAACTTCAAAAATTTTCTTTCTTCCCAGTTAATCATATCTAATTGTTCTCAGGGTGAGTTTGGTTTTGGACTGTGGACATAGGCATAACAATATAGTTCGCTTTTACTTCATAAGTGATAATGCTGATAATGCCTAACTTTAATAAGTCAAACATTAGGAGTAGATCTCAGCACAAAGTTTTTAAGATTAAGGAAATTAAGAGAGAACAGTATTTAAAACAGACATGAACATTCCTTGCCTTGAACTTCCCTACATAAGCATTAGTTTCTACATGGCTACAGTGGAATAATGCTGGCAGATGCTAACTCTACATCATTGGCTTATGATGACAAAAGTGCTGACCTGTTCCATAAAATCTTCTTTTACTGAAGCCGGTTTGGCTCAGTGGTTGGAGTGTAGTCTGCAGACTGAAAGGTCCCAGGTTTGATTCCGGTCAAGGGCATGTACATTGGTTGTGGGCACATCCCCGGTAGGGGATGTGAAGGAGGCAACTGGTCGATGTTTCTCTCTCATTGATGTTTCTACCTCTCTATCCCTCTCCTTTCCTTTCTGTAAAAAAAATCAATAAATTTTAAAAGAATCTTCATAGTTTCAACATGAATTTAAAAATTCTGATTTTCCCATATTGTCATGATGCAATATCATTAACTTTCAATTGCATTTCTGTTCAGATGACTCTGTAAAAATGAACCCCTTGATTTTCACATGACATTGATTCACTACTTAAGAAATTCTTATGCACAATAAATAAGAAATTTTATTTGTTTTTTAATTTTATTTTCAACCTCTTAAGAGATTGTTTTTGACCTAATCTATTTTTTTTTTAAATTTTTCTATCAAGCACTCAAAATGGTATGGGGCATGTTTATTTTTAAAATTAAGTAAATTGAAATACTTTTTTTTTTGAGAATTTTATTATATCTTCTGAGATAACTGGAAACATAAAATAGCTTGTCTTTTTATCTCTCTGTGTGTGAATATGTGTTTAGCATTGGAAGGAAGCATCACAGATAATCAGAAAACAACAAAATTTTTCATACTCATTAAAAATGTTAAATGTAACTGACAATATTAGTTTTATATAATAATTTAGAAAAAAAATAAAATATTTAGTTAAACTTTTAGATTTGAGTAGCAAAAACAAAATATTTTTGTTAACTATACTTGTAGCTCTAATTGCATTAAAATAATTTAATATAATTAAATTTATAATTTTATTAAGTAAAATTTAACTAATAATTAAGATAATAATAGACAATATAATATAATGGCAAAGTCCATTAGAGTAGGACTGGCAAAGAAAAATGTCTTGAATAACAGAAAACTAAAATTAGAATTAACTGTACATAATCCCATCCCCTCATTTTAAAGATAAAAGAATATGAATATAGGCAAGTTGAGAAAGTTGTTTCATATTTTATAGCCAGCCATGTGTGAGTCCGGCATAATATTCAGGTTTTTAGACCCCCTTCATGGTCACCTTGTCTGAGGCTGCATGAGGCAAATTGCTCTGCTGAAACTGTAATCTGTTGTGTAAATGGTTTCTTTGCTAGTTTTTCTAGTAGCAGAACAACTTACTTTAAAGAAAGCTCAATGTCAAAAACAAAAAGCAAAGAGAGAGAAAAAGAAAAAAAAAAAAAGAAAAGAAAGGAAGAAATCATTGACCAGTGTTAAATAATGTAGGTAAATAAAAATAAATGCTTACTGTGAAAATAATACAACTACTAATGCCTTATACAGTATGCAATATATGTAAAATTAATAAAAAGAAATAAAATGTTAAAAATCAGAGCAAAATTTAATAAAATAAAAGAGATACAAAAGGAAAAAACTTAAAAATCCTAGTGATATTTTGAAAACACTAAAACATAATCAAACCTGTGACAAAATTGGTTGAAGAGGAAAAAGATACAATATAAGATATAGAAGTAAATAAAAGAAATATTAAGAATAAAAACTAAAGCATAAGTGTGGAGTGCTCAAATTTAATAAAAATTGTCTAAGATGTTATGTGAATATATCAGAAAATTAGATAATGTAAAATAATTTCTAGAAAACTATAATTTACCACAACTGACAAAAAAAGTAATAAAGAGTCTGAATAGACCTAGAAACAGTAAATAAATTGTATAAATAGTAAAAACTCCACCACAATAAAACTAAGTGATTTAAAAGATCATATCCACTAAATATTCAAGGGACAGATAGTTCCAATAAAACATAAATCATTTTAGAAAAAAAACAAAAGTGAACAGTTCTTCTTTAATTTTATTAGGCTATTATAACTCAATATCTAAACCAGACAAGTACTTTATAATAAGTCATAAATGAATGATATATTTGTATACCATGTTCATAACAGCATTACTTACAAAAGCAAAAAGGTATAGGTAACTCAAATGTCCATTAATGGATAAATTGGCAAAGAAAATGTATATATTATATATATATGTATATATACCTATATATACACATATATATGTTTATATATATAATAACAAAATTGGTTGATATATATATATATATATAACCAATTTTGTTATATATATAACCAATTTTGTTATATATATATATATATATATCAATATATATATATATATCAACCAATTTTGTCACAGGTTTGATTATATTTTAGTGTTTTAAATATATATGCAAACATATCCTATATAATAAAAGGCTAATATGCAAATTGTTTCTCACTTGGAGGTTCGACCAGGAGTTGGACCATGAGTTCAACCAGGGGGTGGGACTGGCCCATCAACTGCCTGTGGCCCCTCCCCCTGGCCAGGCCTGCCCCCTCCCCATCAGCCCCCACACCCTGATCAGAGCAGACTGATAGGAGAGGGCCTAGTGCACAAATGTGTGCACTAGGCCTGTAATATATGTATAATGACATATCATTCAGCTTTAAAATGGAAGGAAATTATGCCAAAACTGGGTTGGATCAGTGGATAGAGCATCGGCCTGCGGACCGAAAGGTCCCAGGTTTGATTCCGATCAAGGGCATGTACCTTGGCTGTGGGCACATCCCCAGTAGGGGGTGTGCAGGAGGCAGCTGATAGATGTTTCTCTCTCAACAATGTTTCTAACTCTCTATCCCTCTCCCTTCCTCTCTGTAAAAAATCAATAAAACATATTTAAAAAAGAAAAGAAAAGAATCCTCACCAGAGGATAAAAAAAAACAAAAAATAAATAAATAAAAAGGAAGGAAATTATGACACATAACAAAATGGATGAACTTATGAACCTTGAGAACAGTATGCTAGATGAAATAAGACAGTCACAAAAGGACAAATAATCTATGACTCTACTTATAAGGGACCTATCGATAGAATAGTCAAATTCATAGAGACAGAAAATAGAATGATGATTGTTGAGGACTCAGGAGAGGAGGGAATGGAAAGCAGTTATTTGAGTATGGAGTTTCCATTTTTCAAGATGAAGAATTTCTGGAAATTGGCTGTATAACAATATGAATTTATTTAACGATATTGAACTGTACACATTAAAATTGTTAAAGTAGTCAATTTTATCTTATGTGTATTTTACCACAATTTAAGAAATTAAAACCAAACAAATTGTAAATAAAATATATCCAACAAGATATTAATGTATTAGAAAAATACATCATGACCAAGTTGAGTGTATCTCAGGAACGCAAGGTTGGCTTAATATTAAGAAATCTATGTAGGCAAGTCACTATTGTAAAAAATTAATGGAGAAAAACCAAATGAAATTACTTCTTAGAAGCAAACAAATGTATTATGAAATTCAACACTTCTTTATCATAAAATCTTAAGGAACCTAGAAATAGAAAAAAATTCTTCCTAATGAAAAATAACATTGCTAAACCTATAACAGACATCATACATTATAGTGAAATATTTTGAAAATTTCAAAGACAAGATAGAACATTAACACTACTTGCATTTATTTTTGTGCTGGAGATCCTAGATTAATCTATTATGTAAGATGAACAAATTTAGATATAAATTAAAAATAAGGAAATAAAATACTGATAATTTATTAATGGTATTAAACAAACAAAAACAAAAGCATGTACTAGCAAATTTTGAGATTTCAAAGAGACTCCAACAAGATTTTAAAATAAATGATCAGTATATAAAAATGTGGTGCATTCCTATAAACTAGCAACAATTAGACAAATATTTAGAAAGGAAATTCCAACAAAAAATTTGAGACGTGAAAATCTTAAAGGAGAAGAATTTAAAACTTTAAAAGGATTTAAATGTCTAGAAAGGACATGTTCATGAATAAGAAGACTTTGTGATACAATTTCCCCCCAAATTAATCTAGGAAGTCTAACCAAAATTTAAATAAGACTTAAAATATAATCTGACAACTTATTATAAAATTATTATGGAAATGTAACAAGTTAATATGATTAGAGGCATAAGATGAGTATGTTATGCTCTATATCAAGAAGCATTATCATTATAATTCTACTTAAAATTAATTAATACATTATGTTACTGAGTGAGGAATAGACAGTTTGGCCTAGTAAGACAGAGGCCATTGGACCTGGTATCCAGAAGCGATCTAGGAACATACAGAACTACCAGTATAATGTATGACTGAAGTGGCACTATAAAACCAGGGTCTGCCATATTAACTCCAGTTATCGATTGAACTCTTACCTCATACCAAACACATAAGTCCATTCCTTGTGAACTAGAGGCCTAAATATAAAAGCAAAACTTAAAAACATTTAGAAAAAAATTAGAGAATGTCTCTATGATTTGAGGGTAAGAAAAACAATTTAATAGAAAAGCTAAAGGAAAAAGTGGAAACATTTGTCAGCATTAAAAACTTCTGTCTCACAATTGATAAACTAAAGAGAAAAAAAAAAAAAAAGCTCAGACCAGGTAAAATCATTTGTTACACATAATAGACAAGCATCATGAGCTCTAACACATGAAAACTTCCAACAAATCGGTGAGAAAAAGACAAGAATCACAATTTAAAAATGAGCAAGTGAAAAACAAAAATTGAACTTGTGACATGAATAGGCAAAAGAGGCAAGAGTGGCCAACAACCAACAACAAGCTGAGTGACTGAACCACAAAAAAACTTTCATGAAATGTAAGTTTAATTTATAATGGGGTAACATTTCTCACCCATCAGATTTACAAAATCTAAAGGTATAAAAACACCAAGGGTTGGTGAGATGAGGGGGAGCTCTCATCCATATAAAGTGATAAGATCATGTTGGAGCCCAGTTCGGTAAAGTCAGTAAAACCAAAGACGAGCCTAACATATGACCCAGCAATTACATCCCTACACATAACCTAGAGAAATTCTAGCCTGAGTTCAGAGCCTTCACATGCAAGCTTCCTCAAGCATCTCATCCATAGAATGAACATTCCATGAAGATAAGAACTTGGTTTTGTTCACTACTATATCCAAGAGCCTAAAATAGTGTGTCTGGCACCTAGTCAATAATGAAATGTTGCTTTAAAATGCATGTAAACCAAAAAAAATTAAAGATGAGGTTAGAACGAAAGTCAGTCCTGTGAATTGGAAGACAATTGGAGCATTCATTTTAACCAGCTCCACTTTTACATCCATTTTGAGAAGGCCTGCCTACAGTTTGTTAAACCTGTGTTAGCATTTACTATTCCCCTTTCTTATGCCTATTGCTACAGGATGGCCTTGGAATGGACTATTGAGTTAATAGCTCAGTATAATGACTCATGGTTATTTCTTCTTCTTCTTCTTTTTTTTTTTTTTTCCATGTTAACTCTATTAACTTTTACCTGAAAAACAAAAAAGATCTTGAGAATGTCATATTTCTAAAATATCATCCTTTCAAAATATGGTAAGTAAGGTCCTTCTGTATTCTGCTAAAGAGCTCTGATGCTTGACAGATCCTTCTGTCTCCAGTCCCTTCCTTTAGTAAAGAGCAAAGGGCATTTCTAGACACTAGCGACAAAGGTTGACTTGAGGCATCAGAATGAAAAGTATAATGTAGATTAAATTGTATTATTTTTCTTAACATGAGATAAAAATGGGCCTGTGTACAAAAATGTTTTCACTAATCATTTTGGAGATCAAAGATTTCATTTCCTAAGAGCTCAAACTTCACATCTTTCAGCAAGGACTTACTTTGAACCCTGTTTAATGATGATGTAGAAGACTTTTTTTTCTCCTGAACTACAGCTAAAAGACTTGTAAAAAAATGTTGTTTCAACACTGAAGCACTTTAAATGACTGACTCTAACCACAATGTATAAAAAGTATAATTCAGACTTGGCAGAGGGAACTAAATAAATAGTGATGATAAGTGACCTATCTAACAATGTAGCCGTCGTGTCTTGTCATTAACACAATTATGTCAGCACAGTCAATCAGCACATTGCCTTGACTTTAAAGCCAGGGACTGAATAAATGCTTTGAAAGTTGAAGGAAGCAGAGAGAGAAAGAGAGAGAGAGAGAGAGAGAAGAGCTATTGCACTTAAACCAGCAATGTGACTTCACAGTAATTTAGGGCTTTTTAAGAAAAACAAGGTTATGCATTTACAAAATGCTTTGTTGTTGCGGTAATGCTAAAATTATTCTTATGAGTTCAATACCATCTGTAATAACCCTCTGGCAATCCAGACAAAAAGAGGGACTTGGGTTGCAGCTTTCTTTTCACATATGAGAAACTGATTTACTACCTGAAGTGATAACTAATGGGATTCTGTTCAGTTTCAAGTGGAGATGAATCGCACAAGAGGTGGGTATGGAATCTCAGAATGGCAGTATTCTCTTGAGAGCCCTCCCAAGGGTTTTAGGCTGAAAAACCTGTGTAATCGTGAGTGACAGGTGACAGTACCTGCCCACT
The DNA here is from genome assembly GCF_964339955.1 of Pipistrellus hanaki. Taxonomy (NCBI): domain Eukaryota; kingdom Metazoa; phylum Chordata; class Mammalia; order Chiroptera; family Vespertilionidae; genus Pipistrellus; species Pipistrellus hanaki. The sequence goes on along the minus strand of NC_140504.1, from coordinate 138,732,070 downwards.
GAATATCACTCATGACAACAGGCGAAGGGACTGGGCCACAGAAAAAGGAAGGACATGCTAAGAATCTTGTATTTAGCTCTATAAAGTTCACCCAGCCTACACCAACCTGTTTGTGTCACTTGTTGGAATGACTTCAGTTTCATTCACAAATACATCTGACACATCACAAAAAAGTATTTGAATTCACTAGAGTTTAACATAGTCTCTGTAGACTGATGAAGAGGGCAAGAGCTTTCAAAATTTAGTAAACAAGTTTGACTATGGGAGTTTGAACCATAAATATTAAATTGATAATTAAAGCTGGGGGGTCAATCCTGTGCTTCATTAGATTGACTTTTATCACACTGGCTGTAGAAAATGGGCTACTTCTATAAATTATAGTTTCACATGGTTACATTGGAAAGAATTATACAACAAGTAGGGGCCCAGTGCATGAATTTGTGCACCTTGAAAAAAATTGTGGGCCCCAAGGCTGTGGTGAACACAGGGATGGGTTTCGGCCAATTTTCTATGCTCCTGCCTGGCCCCTCCCACTGTGGACCCTGGTCCCCCATCTGCCTGCAGCCCACTCCTGCCGCTGCTCCCATGCACTGATGGCACTGGCCCCACTTGCACCTGCTGCTGCTGGCGCCAGCCCCAATCACTCTGTGCTGTTAGTAGGTGTGAGCTGTGGCTGCTGTCCTCAGGAGCAGGGGGAGGTGGAGAATCCCTCAGGGGTGACTGAGGCTTGCAGCTGCTGCTTGCACCCACTGATGATGCTGAATGATTTGGACTATAGCCAGGGGCCGGCAGTGAGTGCAAGTGGAGCCGGCACTGGCAGCAGGTGTGAGCACCAGGTAGGACCATAGCACACAGGAGCAAAGAATTTTCAGTAACTATCACAGGCTTGCCCTGATGACAATGACCAGTGCCAGCCTTGGTCTGGCGTCCCTGCTCACCTGCTTTACCATCCCACCGCTGTTAATGCCCACCATGTTCTGTGCTCCACTTCCTGCTGCTAATGCCCGCCAGATTCTGTGTGTGCCCCCTGGTGATCAGCACATATCATAGCAAACAGTTGTTCGGTTGTTCCACCATTTGGTCTATTTGCATATTAGGGTTTTACTTATAGATCTTTAGGGGCCATTCCTTGAGGGAGATATTATATTAGCCCCATTTTGCAGAGGAGGGGATTGAGGTCCCGAGGGATAAAGTGACACTCATGCTCCATATCAGAAAGAGTTCAGATAAAATCATCTCACCCTGAAGCCTATCCCTTAGAGGGGTTATCATATTCATTTTACAGATAGAAATGTGGCTTAACCTAGCTTTAAAAAAGTGCCTTGAATAACGTAGTTCATTAGAGGTGAAGCCAGCATTCAAAAACAGAAATGTTGGTTTCGAATTTAAAGGTGCTAAGAAACATGGTGACCAAAGAGGTCTTGAAAATCTCCCTCCCCTGTTGCCTGGGAGACTGGTCTATGCATGAGATGTGGTATTAAGAGATCCACATAACGAGCTCTAAGGTAATTGCAAAGAATGAGCCTCAGTTTCCTCTTCCATAATGTGAGGATAATGATACCCACCTTATAAGTTTAGTATGAAGATGAAAAGAAACAAGATGATGGATGTGCTTGAGCCATGTTGGTTCAATGCTCAAAACACTTCTGGGCAATCAGAATTTGCCTTTACATTTTCATCTGTAATGCCCTTTCAACACTTTTCTGGTATGAGTTGAGGAGGACGATGGGGTAGCACTCACCAAGTACATTTAATTATAATCTCCATCCAGAGATGATGTGGATCAATAAGGATTTTAACTGAATGGTGACAGGAACCTTCTAAACTTTCACATCAGGTAATTTTCTAAAAAGTGGGTGAAGCTGCCAGACAAATTTGTTGCTGGTATGGGTAGTAGAGAACACAATGACTTCGGGAAAATAAAAACCACAAAGCCTGGTCAATTGCTAAATCTCAGGAAGTGTCAGCCTTTATAACCGCCCACTCCCCCCGGCCAAAAAAAAAAAAAATATATATGCCCTAATGCAGAATCAGGGTTGGAGAGATTTTCTTCATGTATAGCAATGACCCACACATTTGTTGAATAATTATAATACTTCGTATGTGGCATTATATTAAGGGTTCACATTAATTTTCTTCTTACTGTAGCTTTTTGAGTTCTAGACTATGTCCATTTTACAGACAGGAAAACTGAAGCTTGTGGAAGTTAAGAAACTTGCCTAAGTTTGCACAGCAAAAATAGACTTCAAATCTGGACTTGCTCTGTCTTTAAAGCTGCTGTCTGTAGCTACTAAGCTATAAAATCAAACAAAAGTCTTCAGGCTTGGGATTTGATTGCTTACTACCATCCAGGACAAGGGGGTCATTATAATTTGAGAAAGGAAACTGCGGGTTTTCCCCCAGAGGAACAGATGGAGCTGGCCCCTTGCAAAGAGGATGAGAAACTATGATTCTGCAGCGGTTTGCCCCGTGTTGGCCAACAGTGATATATAGGACACCGAGAGAGCCGCCTCCTGAGTTCCCCATTTGAAAGAGGATGTTTTCATGTCAGAAAGATGAGAGTATGCCTGGGCAAGCGAAATGCTTATGTAACAAATGGCCTGGAATACAGAGAAAGGTTAAGGAGATAAACTGGAAAGAGGGCTGACTAAGCAACAATTAACATGGATGTGTTGACAACTTACAAACACAGGCAGTCTGCAAATATCAAGGAGAGAAATTTTCTAGAGAAGAGTAAGAAAAGGTGGAACAAAAGTAAGGCATAATGGTGTAGTAATTGCTCTCAAATTGCTTTGAATAAAATTAAAGGAAAAAATTAGGCCAAATGTCAAGAAAAGCTGCCACTCTGACAGAATTAATATCAGCTGGAGCGTGGAAGGTGTCATGTTCTGCCTGGCACTGGCTGCACACCCCCCCCCCCGCCCCGCCCCTCCCATAGCAAAGCTAAAATGCACTTTGTCCACTGGGGTCTGGCCTTATTTGGTCCCTAAGCTTAGGTCTTCAGTCACAGTGTGGAGGCACTCCTGCACAGTATTGGGCCACTCTTTAATGTATGTCTCAATTTCTCTCTCTCTCTCTCTCTTTCTCTCTCTCTCTCTCTCTCTCTCTCCCTCTCTCTCTCTCTCTCTCTCTCTCAGAAAAACGAGGAAAGACAAAGAAACATCCATCTGAGAGGAACACATCGATTGGTTGCCTCCTGCATGAGCCCTGACTAGGGCCCAGGACAGGGAGGAGCCTTCAATCTGACCTGAAAGGAATCTGTGGCCATTTGGTCCGCAACCGATGCTCTATCCACTGAGCCAAACTGGCTAGGGCCCCACTCCCAAACTGTTCTCATTCTAATGTGTGGATCTACTTGCAAGGTTTGGGCATTTGTGGTCCCTTTCCTTCCATGGTAATACAATTCGGGTATGTCTAGCCATGTTTACAGAGATTGAATTGAAGAGTCCCATGGAAGACTTTCTCAATTGGGTGACACTTGAGCTGAGTCATGAACAAGAGTTGTTCATCCAGTTGACAGTGGGATGGGAGGGGACTGAGAGAAAAGCATCAAAGCATTTCAAATATAGGGAATAGCAAAGGTGTGGAAGAATGACATGGCATTATCTTGCAAGTAGTCTAGTGAGGCTCGAGGGTGACATGAGACATGAGGAATGGCAGACAGTGATGTTGAAGAAGTAAGGGGTGAATCTGGAAGGAATTTAGATGCGATATTAAAGAGGTTGGACTTTGTCTTAAAGGCAATGGGGAGACACTGACAGGTTTTAATTGGGATTAGTAATTTGATATGCTTTTATTTATATTTGAGAACTTTGATTTAGGGAAAAAGAGTGGGAGATGGGGGTTGATAGTGCAAAGAGGAAAACCAGGTAGAAAAAGAAAACTTTTTCAATGTCCCAGTTAAAGGTTGATAAAATAATGAATTCAAGTAAATGAGAGTGGGGAAAAAGATAAGAGTGACATAAAGGAATGGGAGAAAGACTTCTGAGGTAGAATTGATAAGACCTGGTGGCTTATTAGGCAGAGAGAATACGGAGCAAGAAGGAATCTAAAACAAGTTCCAATTTCTAGATTAGATAAAGGGATAACATTCCTCTCAGACAAGCAGAAAGCGAGTTAGTGGATTACCCTTGGGATGTGGGCTTGGTAAGACCCAGGGATGACCCCTGGGACTGCAGAGCAGAGAGTAAATGTGAACGTGTAATATAGGCAGGCACCGAAACCAATGTATCAATCCAAAGTAGCTAAGTGGAGAGAGAAGCCAAGTACCAGAATGCCATCTAAGAACCAGGAGATTATGAATGGAGGGTATGACTTGAAGAGATTCTTTGAGCTACTCTGACACCTAAGTTATGAGCCAGGGAGGAGAGATGATGAATTTAATCTGGAGCATGCTGAGTGTAAAGTGCCTATTAGCCAACCCAGAGATGTTCTGAAGACAGTTGGATTTATGGTCTGGTTCTGGGTTTAGTCTAATAGGGATAGGTGAGGTTGCCCAGGATGAATGTAGCATTCCGGGGGTAGCTAGCCATGCTTATATTCTCTTTCTTGTTGTCCTCATGACATTCTAATATCTCTCTAATCATTCCTCTGCCGTTAGGAGCTCCTTTGACTTCTGTTTGTTACACAGATCCACTCACAGCTCCTTTGGAGCTCCTACAATCCTCCTTGAGCCTCCCTTTGCTGTTCTGATCCCTTCAATGCCTCCCCTGTGAGTCTTCAATTATCTCTCAGCTTTTCTGAGCCCCTTAAATCCCTTAAATCTCAGCTGTGAAATGCACACTATTCTTAGTAGGCATGGCCCTTTTGAAGTCCCTGGAAATTTACAAACAACAACAATAAAAATAAATATGATCCATCTGCCATGAAACATTGATGTAATTTAAGAAAAAAAAAAACTAGAAGTGGTAGTTTTTAAATTACACTATTTAATCTTTTCTTCTTTTGAAAGAATAATATCTAGAAATGATTTTAGGTTATTTTTTTTCCAACCATTTATACATTTTAATTTTAATCTACATTGTTCTCCATTAAAAAGGGGTTTCAAGTCAACCACTCAATATAATGTCAAGAACTGTGCACACTCCCACACACCCCAAATCAGATTCCATTACTAGTAACTGAGGGAAAAGAGGAAAAAAAAAAATCAATTTCTGCATGTGTTTTGAGCAACAGAATTTCATTCAATATTATTACAAATGGTTGAAAAAGGTCATACAAAGCCAGGTTTGGAGTCATGAGGTTGACTAATCCTTTAGCGCACTTTTATTAAAGACACTTGTAAAATCATGTCACATTTAAAGACTCAGGTATCTCTCAATTACAATTTAAACTTGCTTTGTGTGCTGTGTGATAAAGAATTACTTTTAACTCATGTTTTAAAAGGTAAAGTGGAATATTGGAAAAGTCCTAAGTTTTGCAGACAGGAGCATCTGTCTTCCAATTTCACTTTCACTGAGTTCTTTGGCAGCCTGGTATGTGTGTGTGTTGGGGGAAGGAGGGGAGGGGTGTAGGAGAGAGGGCGTGGGGGAAAAACTACTACTTCCTGATCATTTAAAGTCTTTAAGTCATAGCTCAAGATGCATTAAAGATATAATTTCTAATCCTTAAACACTCTAAAGTATTATTACCCTTATGTTATAGGTAAGAAAACTTAGGACAAAAAAGGGTGTCTAATATAGCTACAAAATAAAAAGTAGTTTCATGTACTCAGTAAGACTTTAGGCTTTGGATACCATAACCTTTCTTCTAAATGGCCTCTTTTGCTAATACACTATATGAAAGACTTAACTTTTCAAACCTCAGTAACCTAATCTTTAAAACCAGGACAATTATTTCTGTAATAGAATTTATGTATGAAATTGTCATAGGGATGCAATGAAAAAAGGTGGAATGAAGTACCTGGCACATAATAAGTGCTCAAAAATTGTATTTGTTAGGTTTGATTGAACAACTGAGTCAATACCCCCTCTCCTGGGAATTGACCTTTAGATCACTTCACAATGGACATTCCACTTGTCTAGACCACAATCCACTTGCTAAAACCATTATCTCTCCACCCCAGATTTCCCAGAATCCGGACCTGCACAGGGAAAATTCTCTGCCCAGAAAAAGCCCGCCAAAAGTCCTTTACAAACTGCTGACTCCCATCATTGGGGTGCTGGAGGCATCCAAGCTCAGCCACCTGGTATCCAGATGATGGAATAAATTCTGGTAATCCCTCACCATTCTGGCCTCATGCATTTCTCCTTCATTGATCTAACAGTATTTACTTTTTGGGAGCTAAGAATGTTGGGAGTGAAGTATCTTAATTTCTGTTGATGGGATACAGTATGAGGAGATAAGTTACAGAAACCCCCTGATGCCCTTCATGTGAAGATAGGCTTCTGCTTCTCAGAATAGTTACTCTTTGTCCATGTTTTTTTGGTGATCCTAGAAGGGTACCATCAAGTGTTCATTCACTGTATAGTAAACAACATTACTAATGTTCTTTTTGTGCTTTTATTTTAACCAGTGGCTAAAGAATATGTTTAGTTAACTTGTGCCCCTGTTTATCACTATGCCACATCAGCAAAAAGTCGGTAAGGAACATTAATTATCAAATGTGCCAGTTTTGTGACCATTAAGTACCTCATTAGATTCTGTTTTGGAAGTTGCATTTATGAGCATCTTTATAGAAAAGAGCACACAACATGGTTGACACTGCTTAATCATAGCATAATCTATAGCATAAACACTTATTTAATGCACCTCTTTTATTATTACTATTATACTGCAGGACAACAAATGATAATTTTTCTTTGCAAGCATAACTAAAAGAAATTACAACCACAAGTCTCCCATCATATAACTTGTTTAAGGGGAAAACTACAATCTTTTTAGACCAAGTTGCACTAAAAATATAGTTTCTAATGATATCTTTCAAAAAATCCAAAACTTTGAATATTAAAAAAAATATGTATCTTGAAGACCAACCTGTAATTTCTGTTTTGTATTTAAGCTCCTTCTTTGAATGGCAAAGCTTGTCTACACCTATAATCATCCCTCCTCATTGTGCTTGCTGGAATGTAGGCAAAACTGGTCTCTGTTGACAGGTTTTATATCATGTCCTCTTATAGGCACTGCTTTTTTTTTTAGCAGTGGTTAGCATGAAAATCTGATCTACTTTGACTGTGAAGGGAAAAAAATAGAAAAAAATAAATTAAAAATACATTTAAAATATATGATATAGTCTAACCTTTTCTCCATTAGGAAAACTATAGCTGCAAAAATAGATTAAATACAAATTTGCTCTGCTTTTAAACCTACTTAAGAAACACCTATCCTCTCTGTCCATATAAATTCCAATGGAAAACACGGTGACATGCAATTACTAATCTCAATGTACACAGCTATGCCTCAGGGACTTGGTGGTTCATATTTTACTGTTCTGTAATCAAATACAAAACTAATGAGTAAAAATATGCTTCCCCCAATAAATTTCCAGCACCTGGACAAGTGTCTGACAGGGAAATGGAGGATGCACACACAAAATTCATTCTGCAAAGCTATTAAAGTGTTATACTTGCCAACAAGTGTTCATTAAACAAGAATGAAGGATCTTTATGCCAGTTTCTTACCAAAGGCTTTTTAATATTTTAATGGAGAGTAAAGACTATTTATCTGAACTCTGATCAGTTAACGTTCAGATCTGTTATGAAGAAACAAGGAGTCCTTTATAATACCTTTCATAAAAATCCACTTTGCAATGCTTCAAATAAAGACTAAGGACTGTAAAAGATTATGCAGCATATAAACAAAATCAGTATCATTTTGAAATTATATGGTTATCCGTGGAACTCCTTAGTACATTAGAATCATGCTGTATTTTTATTTAAAAAGTGGTTAGCAAAATCCAGCATACAAATGGAAAATGGGATTAGAGGTGGCATCTCAGCCATGTGACTTTATCCAAGCCCCAGAAAGCAAGTAGCACAGTTAATGGGGCAGAGGAGGGGAGAGGAGGAAAAGAAGAGAAGGGAGAAAGAAGCCACAACCTTAGTGTAGTTATGAGAACTGTTTTTCACACCAGAATTCAAATAGATAACTCTCTACCCAGGAGTTAAGATATGAACACACACAGAACAAAAAGTTGGGAAATAAGAGCAGTTTTGTAGGGATTATAATACAGTACCAAAGAAACAATAGTTTAGTGCCAGGTTGCTATTCACTCATTCACTGTGGGGAGGCATGGAACAGGAGTTGGCTAAAGGTGGCTGCCCCTGCCTTGACTTTTCCAAACAAGTCTGAGCCCCCAGGTGCTTACTAGAATCTTTATGCTTAGTCTTCAGATGTCCCAGATTAAAGGACACTACAGATGCATGTGTCTTCTCAAGGATGCTTACCCTACTGATAGTATCTAATAGTTAATTTTAGTTCAAGCTGTTGTTTTAATAAAAGCTTAAGGAGGCAGGTGAATGAGGCTGTTTGGTTTCTATCGCCAAGCAGTCCCTTAGCCCTCTCTCACAGAAACGTGTCAGAGTAATCATTCATCCATTGCTCAGGGTCTGCCAGTCAGCCCTGGAAATTTACATTCATTTTTATCACTTAGTTGAATCATAGGAAATATGCACATGTTACATACATTTATGCACACGTGGATACACACAGGAAACATGCACACACACACACACATATTTATATCAGAGTGCTGGAGTGAACAGTCAATACAGAGGCAGAGGTATCAGAATCAGTGACAGTTTTCAGGACTTTATCCCTTATACCTGTGTTTGCACATGCTAAACTCATTGTCATGCATGTCTAGAAGGTAACCACACAGATAAAACGGAGCAGAAGTCAGCCCTGGTCTAACTTGGATTTTTCTTCATTTCAAAGAAAAAGCCTAATAACAATAATACTTCTTAAGCTAGCATTTATTAAACATATACTGTGTGCTAGGCACTGCTTTAAGAACTTCACATTTAATTTCCTATGCAATCCTCAAACTAACCCAATGACAGGGATACTACTATTAACTTTATTTTATTTTATAGGTGAGAGAAGTGAGCCTCTGAGTAATCATCACTTATTTGAGGAACAGGCGGGATACAAATCCAGACAGTCTGCACTTTATAGCCAGACTTTCAACAAAAATGTTAGGTGCATTGAGAATGAGAGTTAGAGCAGATGATGCCTAATGTATATTCCTTGTACCTATATTACCAAAGTGACTGTGAGCCCGCAGGGAAGGCACTATGTTTGTGGAAACAAATCCCATAAAAGGCAGAGGTTGAGGTCACAGGGGGCCACTGATTTCCTAGTGACCTTGAATAAGTTCTTTAACTGCTGGGTTTATACTTGGGCAAATGAAGATAATAAGTACAGCTATTGAAGAACTGGGAAAAATAGCACATACTTTGTGAATATTTTGAGTTCCTTAGATAAAATATGAAAATGCCAGTGAAAGATATTACAGCATTTCAATAAATTCCCACCTGAACCCAAAGTGTCCAGGAATGCTCAAGTGAAATCAAAGGTACATTTTAGAATTTACCTGTACATTTGTTGGAATCTGCTAAGGACATATAGGTAATGGGAGCATATTTTGTTAAACGTGAGAACAATATCACCACTATTGGCTGGTTTCTTTTCTTTGGCTTGTTTTTAAAGAGTTTAACAGAGACTGTAAGATGCTCTTTAGGAGATCTGATTTAGAGATATAAAGTCAAGCTTTGTACATAGTTATCTTTATCTTTGTCCTAGAAAAGAAGAGTGAGTTCAGGGAATCTTTTTTTAATGAGAAAAGAGAGAGGGGTCAGGATTTGGATTAATGAATTTGACATTCAGGCCAATGACCTGTTTGGGTCATGGGGAAAACACATTTATAGGCCTTGGCCTTAGTTTCTAAAGAAGACTTATTTCCCAGTAACCAAACCAAGAGGGCTGCCAGGGTCTGTGCTCACGAAATCATTCAGCTGTTAACAGGGATGTACAATGAGGCCCAAAACTTCTCATCTTCACCCGAACCACCCGGAGCCAATAGGATCTCCCGTAACGCGGAGGCAGATTACCTTCAGTATGAAAACCCAGCAGGAAGGTTAGCTCTGATGACCTTGAATAAATAGCAGGGTCTGATCTTCCTCCTTGTACCAGGTGGTATCTAAGTTTTAAAAACCACGGGGAGAAATAATAACTAACAATTTGGAAAACCCCACCAGCAAGAAAATATTGGTCAGAGGGGGGAGAGTGGCTAACTGTGATTTTTAAAAATAAACATATAGATATAAACTGTAGAGTGAGAAAAACAGATTTTCAATTTTATTTATTTAACTTACTTAACAAACACAGAAAGTGCCTGCTATGTGCCAAGCACTGTTGTTCTAAGTGCTTCATAAAGATTAACTCATAGAATTTTTTTTTTTTTTTTGACGCACTAAGTCTAAGAGATAGTTTTATTCTGAAACCTGGAAGAGAGATAAGGTTGTCTCTGTACATTAAAATGTCTTGCCTTATAAGGAAGCATTTGACTGCACTAGATTAAACTCATAAAAGCTAATGAAGAGTCCTCCTTAATACACATTTCTTTTTTCCTGTTTGGACTTGAAGTGACAACATTACAGAAACACCCTGCAGGTTTTTATCTAAATAGCATCCTATAAAACAATGTCCTCTTGTCAGTCACCACTAATTCAGCACAGTCAAGCTATAAATCTGTCTAAAGGCCAGCAAAGTGCTTAACTTGGCACATCACTAATAAAATTAGGAATGTGGGTTTATTACATGAACCTTAAGTAGGTTTGGCCAAGATATTAAGATTTTTGCTTATGGCAACCATGGCTAATGTGGATTGGTATTTTCATTATAACACACCCCACAGCACTTCCCAGTGACGGCTCAGGTTTCCAATGAGAGAATAATCCTCGGCATGTTCATCCTCACCGGTAGGTGCTGCAGCAGAGCCCCCATCTCTGAAGCCTCGCGCACTTCAGGGTACTCAAGAATGGGAAAGACTCTTCAGTAATGCTGGTTCTGCTGAATAAAATTAGAGCAAATTAATTAATACTTCTATTAACGTAACCTGATTTCATTTTGTTCAGGAACAGAAGCATTTATAGGCTTTTAACATGCACTCAGAAATATTATTTCAGCTCAGGGCAATTTTGAGAAGTGATTTAGAAGCAGTTATGAATGCTTCTAAAATGGTAAGATTTTAGAAAGCCAGATGAATGTGTGTTAACCAAGTTGTCCTGTGGTCTTGGGTATTTTATTTTTTAAATTATGAAAGAACAATAACGATAACCTCTCTCTTGAGCCAACATGTATAGTGATAACCCATATTTGCCTGGTGATTTAATTTGCAAAGGGAATTCCTGTGCTTCCCTGTCTGATCTCTGAACAATGTTACGAAGTAGATGGTGCAGGTATTATTATCCTCATTTTCCAGATGACACATAGCAAAGACTAGAGCTGGTATTGGAAATCAGCTCTCTACCTCGTATCCAGAATGCCTCCCTACATAATGTCTCACTTTATATTTATGGAATGTTATCATCTCCATTTGATCCTTCTACCACCTAGAAATGCTGGGCATGTATAAGTGTGCATTCACATGCATACTTTATCTTTTTTTCTTCCCCAGTATATCTATTTTCTCTGCTCCACGGGCCGTTTGAATCTTCCCTTCCCGAATGTACCAGCTTCCTCAGACTTTTCTAATCAATCCTACTGAGGGTTCCCATGTTGGCAACCTGCATTATGGCGGCTCCATTATGAGATTTGAAATGCAGTTGTGCAGGGGGGAGATGAGAAGCTCTCTTTAGCAAGCCACAATCTCAAAAACCTCGAGATGGGCAAAGTCACTGAAGTTCACTTCATGAAAAATACAACACACCACGGAGAGCAAGTATGATTGATGCCTGCGGAGCAAACTGTTTATCAAACACACTTTGCAAACTTTGACATAAATTGTTAAGTTGCCTTATCACTCAGGCCGTGTAAGACTAGCATCTTTGTAGGAACTTCCCCCAAAACTCTTTAATGACCTCTAAAAACCTTTATCTTATCATGATCTGATTTGCTACTACAATAAATCATTCACAAATAGTTTAAAAGAGAAACTTGTATTAGAAAAATGGAGTCATTTTCCAAATGTAAGGATGCTTCAGTGCTTGCTTGGCTATTGTGCAATGTGAAGACATGAGAAAGAACTTATGCTCAGTACTAAAAGGTTCAACAGAGGTGGCAATGTTGCAGCCTATTCAGATTAATTGAGGGCTAATTACACATTTGGTAAATTACCCAGGGCCTTTCATGTTCTCCCTTCCTGCTTTCTGAATTTTATCACTTATGTTAGGGGTGGGAGGACAATGAAAGTTCAATTGTTTAATTTTTTAGAGTTTCTGATATTTGAAAATTAAGATGGTATTTAGAGATAGTGGCATAAAATTGGAATTCTAGTGTTTAAATTGTGTGTGTCTCTCTCTTATGTGTTTCAATCAAATCAGTTAAATTAACATTTATTGAGCACCTACTATGAGCCAGACATTGTGCTAGGCATTAGGTACATGACATGAGTAAGCTATCCCTAACCTCAAGGAATCTTAAATTCTAATAAATCATCACAACTCAACACATTGCTCCTCTTCACTTCTAAAATAACAGAGATGGCCCAAGTACATTTTAAGTCTTTCTAGCTTTTGTGTGGATGATGATGATGATGAAAATGATGATGGTTTTGCTGAATCTTGTCCATTTACTCTTTCTCATGTACTTTCCATTCTCCTCCACACTACTCTCTGCTCTGGGAGAGTGAGAATTGATTCTTTTTCCCTCTGGCTTTTGTGGTGTATGGTAAATGGGAAGCCCATGTGGTAGTTCAGAAGGAAGGAGAGAGAGACCTATTTCAAAATTGGTGTCCCTCTGGCTGTATCACTCAATGGAAGGTCCTTGGTTTTCTGCAGGCCCCTCTCTCTATGTGACTGTCTCCATCAGAGTCCTTGTAAGTGGCTTCTCCCATTTCTCTGAGCAAGGGTATGGCAAGAGTACCTCTGTCCCTAAGCTCAGAGCACTGCACTGTCGCTGTGGATTTCTTATAACCTGCCCACTGATTTTTAAGTAGTCCCTTTGCAAATTGTCTTCAAATCTACCTAATTTGAGGGTGCCATCTTTCTGCCAGGACCCTGGTTGATATACTATGTGTGTGTTTTTGTCAGTTGATTGAAATTGATCTGTGGGATCTTGAAGAATCAATGTAAAGTAGAAATTCTGAGGAATAGTTTTAGGATATATTCATTTCTACAAGAGTTTATTCCTTTTCCTTGGAATAGGAAGGACATTCTAACATTTAATTTAATGGGACTGACAGGTAGAATATGATGAGAGAATGAAGAAACATAAATATTTGGCAAGGCTGAATTACATTTTCCAGATGACCTTTCCTTGTATGGTATGGATTAAGGTGTGTCACAAGAGACCTTGTTTTTGCTTGACAGTTGGAGGATGGGAGTGAAGCAGAAGTCATATTGTTTTAAAATCTCAAAAGGGCAGGGCATGGTCACTAGGTAATTTTGCAGCTCATGTACCTTTTCCCTCATTTGTTGACGGACTTCACTGATGTGAGACGCAGCTTGGCCTGCTACTGCTCTATTTTTCCCTGGATTCTCCTCAGTTTTATCAACTTCTGGACCAGGTGTTAAGAGGAAAACTAACTTATTGTGCAAGACAAGACTATCATCTAGGCTATAGGCATTAATAACTGACATGGATTCTCATGCAGAGAAACAACATGTGGGTTACAACACACATTGGTGGGTTCTTCTTCTTGCTCTCCTCATGTTACATCCACTGCCCTTCTCAACTCTGCTGCTAGGCCTTCAAACCCTAGTATAAAATGTTAAAAAAGCAGCATTACAGAAACTGTTTAGTTTGCTCACATAATTGGGTAAGAAAAAAAAATTCCCATAATAAATGTTTTTGTCTCTATCTCATTGAATCATATAGATATAGATGTAACAAATATAAAATTATAATTAATATCTGTTCGTTAAATATATTTCTATCTATGTCTATACCACCATCTGTCTGACCTAGTGGTTCTGCTTCTCAGATGAAAGCCTGACTTATACACTGACTAAGACTTTTCAGGACCTATGTCCCATCCCCAAATCACCCTGAGGCAGAAAAACATTGGTACCATCTCCAGCCAGAGTGCTAGTGTGACACATGGAGGTCTAGCTGATTTGAAAGTGGAAGGGCAAAGGTGTAGCCAATATTTTCCTTCTGAAAAATAGGCAACTGTATGAGGTCCAGAAGCACCATGATGAACAAATATCAATAAAAATAACTTTATTTAATTCTAATAAGTATTTTAAATAAATAAAATTTAATTTATTAATTATGTCAATAAGTAGATTTTTTCCCAAAAATAAATTAGCGAGTTGGAGGATCTGGTCAAAAGTTTCTCTCAGAAGACAAAAGGGGAACAAAAACGAGGCATAAAAAATTACAAGATATAGCAGATAGAAGAAGAAATATCAATATATGGATAATAGAAGACCCAGAAGCAGAGGTAGAATGGGAGAGAAAACATTTCTTGAAGTATCTGAGAATTGACTAGAACTAAATAAAATACATCTTATTTAAAAGACTCATGTTTTGACAAACAAAATGATGCCAAGGGGAAAACCTTACCCTTGGACATATGATAGTTAACATTTGAGAACATAAAAGACAAAAAGCAAATTATAAAAACTGTCAGAAAGAAAGAGCAAATCAGTAAAAAGGAAGGAGAGTTTGACATCAGACTTCACTGGGGAGAGAAAGAATCCTGAGAAAAATAGGAACTATAAAGATTGATGTTCTGTATTGAATTATTGTCAGGTTCAAAAGAATCACAAAAGCTGCATTTATTTTCCTCTTTTCTGTGGCTCCATGAGTGCAGAGGCTTGTCTTCAGCTTGAGTGAAGATTGCATACTGGCAGCCATTCCCCATGCATCGGTTTCCTGACTCAGTTCTTTTGATGGCTTGAGGTTTATTGGTCTGAGCCTCCTCAACTTCCAATACCTACGGCTTACCTGGAACAAAGGAAGTACCCCAATAAATGCTTCCTGAATTCATTGTACAATAATCCATGAAATGTCTTCTCTCCTGAAAATTTAATTAATTTAACTCAACAAATTTACTCCATTGACTACGGAAATTGAATAAACCAAATATATTCCATCAATAAATACTTATTATGTAAAACACAGAACACTAAGCTCTACAGTAGGGGTGTCGAACTCAATCAGAGAAGGGGCCAAAATCTAAAATCCAGCCCAAATCGCGGGCCGAATGGTTTACTGAACAGTCATAAACTGACAATGTTAACCAGAAATGTGAATTTAAAATGAGTGGAACAATCTTTTCCTTAACAGTGCTGTTAACCAACTCACATGCTATCAAGCAAAACAGTAATATTGGTATCAAGCAAAACAGTAATATTGGAATGTACCTAAAATGCTCATTGTTTTGTTTTCTGGCTAGATGTCTGACACTGTTTTCCCCGTATCAATGAGTCAATGTTTGGTTTTATTTCTTGGGCTGTAGCAACCCACAAAACAGCATGGAGGTTGTCATTGGTAATGCGTGATCTGTGCTTGTTTTTGTTCAGATTCATTATTGAAAACATCTGTTCACAAAGATAGGTGCTCCCGAACATGGATAGAATACGGGCAGGATGAAGTCGGAGCTCTGGCATTGAGTCAGGGGGCAGTAGAGGGTAGAAGTCCTCAATTTCAACATCCTGAAACCTTGATTTCAGGCCATTGTCAGACTGAAGCTCGATTATCTCCATCTGAAGGTGATGGGGCACATTGTTGACATCAACTGTAAAAGGATTGGCAAAGATGTCAAAGCCTGAGTGCTGTGTTCTAAAGTCAGAGAAGCGCTGCTCAAATTCACTTAGTAAACGGCTAACTTTGGTAGCCAGCCGACTGCAAGGAAAAGTACCAGAAATAGTGGTTGAGATACTCAAACAAATGGGAAAGTGGGCAAGATTGTCCTGTTCCAGTTGGGACTTCCATAGTTGAAGTTTACGCTGGAATGCTGTGATCATGTCAGACATCTTCGTGATGACTTGTTTGCGTCCCTGCAGCTTCAGATTCAGTTGGGCGAGATGCTCGCATATGTCACACATCATAGCAAAATCACATAGCCAGGCGGGATCCGACAGTTCAGGCAAGGGCTTTCCTTTACTTTCCATGAAAAGAGCAATTTGTTCTCTGAGCTCAAAAAATCTTTTGAGGACTGCGCTCTTGCTCAGCCATCTTACTTCTGTGTGGTATGGCACGTCTCCATGCTCTGCACCCACCTCCTGTAAAAACTGCTGGAACTGGCGATGATTTAGGCCACGTGCCCGTATAAAGTTAATAGTTTTAATGACTGTGGTCATTATGTCATTCATGTCCAGAACTTTTCCACACATAGCCTCTTGGTGGATAATGCAATGATAAGTAATCAAGGGTGTGTGGCAGTGACTTTTTTGCATTCTTTCCTCCATTAGTCCAACCAAGCCTTTCTTTTCTCCGCACATTGAAGGTGCGCCATCGGTAGTTAGCCCCACCAACTTTTCCCAGGGTAATTTAAAATTATTTATAGATTTCTCCACAGCCTCAAATATATCTCTACTAGTCGTCGTCCCATGCATGACAGCTACATCCAAAAGTTCCTCAGTGACAGAGAGGTCGGTCTTCGTAGCACGTATAAAGATGGACAGCTGTGCTGTATCTGTGTTGTCTGTGCTTTCATCGATAGCAAGTGAAAAAGCGAGATAACTGCATGCCTGTTCGGCCAGCTGTGATGATAGATTTCCTGAGAGTTCTTGAACTCTATCTGCAATGGTGTTTCTTGACAAACTGACATTTTGAAAACTCTGTATCTGGTCTGGGCATACTTGCTCACACACTTTTAGCATGCATTGTTTCAAAAAGGCACCCTCTGAAAAACACCTTGAAGTACGGGCAATTTCTTCAGCCACTATAAAGCTTGCTTTCACTGCAGCATCATTTTTCGCTGTAGCCTTTGTAAACATTTGCTGCTGTGATTGTAGTTTGCCTTTTAGTTCTTTAACAATTTTATGCTTTTCTTCCAAAGTATATTTGCCATACTTAACATTATGTTTGGTGTCAAAATGACGACGTATATTGTACTCTTTCATCACCGACAGTCTCATAACACTATATACACACTGGTTTGCCCTCTCTAAGCACAAACATGTATTCATTTTCCCATTTGTCATTAAATTGTCTGCCTTCACCGTCAACTTTTCTTTTCCTGGACATTTTGGGATCAATATTGGCAGTAAAAGATGTAGTTTATTGGAAATCTGCGTTAGAAGGAAAAAGTTGAAAACTGCACAGGGATAGCTTGATTTGGCAGATGGAGTGGAGAAAAAAAAAGTCAGTCAATAAATGCCTGGCTGGGTACAGATAGCAGATTCTGTTGCGATTTTTATGCCTGCACTTTATGCCAGGAACTGGCAGCTTCTGCTGTGTATTTTTTATGCCCGCACACTCACTCTCTCCTCTGCTCTGCCACCCGCACAACCACATCGGATGCCGGACTATAGGTCAGGCCTCCTGAATCTCGCGTGACTTGTTATCTATGGGCATGCGTAATAGATAGCAAGTACGGTGGCCGGCGAGGCGGCCGGCGAGATCACAAGCCTCCTATGTCACCGCGCGTCATTGTGATGGAACGCAGCGGAGTGCAGTGTTGACAGCGCGGTGCGGGCCACATTGCAAGGCCTGGCGGGCTGGATTTGGCCCGCGGGCCTTGTGTTTGACATGTGTGCTCTACAGAAATGTGAGAATGGATAAACCAGAGCTCCTGGAAAAAATGTGGGAGCTAA
Source organism: Pipistrellus hanaki (assembly GCF_964339955.1). Classification (NCBI taxonomy): domain Eukaryota; kingdom Metazoa; phylum Chordata; class Mammalia; order Chiroptera; family Vespertilionidae; genus Pipistrellus; species Pipistrellus hanaki. Next base: position 138,714,203 of record NC_140504.1, on the reverse strand, counting down.
GGTGTTATATACAAAAGTTCAGGAATAAAATATCTTAAGTATCAGTTCCATACAGGAGAAGGAGAAGTCTGACTCAGGAATTCAGAGAAAAGAGGCATCATTTTTACTTAATGTGATAAGGGAAGACTTCATGAAAAGAACGACAGTTGGTTTTGGGTTCTGAAGAAAGGATGGAATTTCAATAAGCAATAAATTGTTCCTTGGGTTCCACATGGAAAAAAATAGCAGAAGCACAGGAGAAAATATTCTGAAACTACAAAAAGCCAAGTGTGGCTAGATGTGATGGTCCACATGGAAGATCCAGATTGTGGAGGACTTCAAAGACAAAGTAAGGGGCTGGACTAAATGTAAAAGAGCTAGTACTCCACTGGAATTTCATGACACAGAGAAGGGCATGGTGAAGAATGGATGATTGAATGAAGATTGATTTCACACGAGTAAATTGTATATTTGGAGGAATTCCAGAGTCAGAGGTATGACTGCACTAATTTGAGTGGAGAAATAATTAAACCCCAAATTAGGAAGACAGTAGTAGGCAAAAAAAAAAAAAAAAAGCCAAATGGGATAGTGACTGAGTAGCAACTGGTTAGGTATGGGTTTGAAAAAAAGGAAAGACACTGAGGGACTTCTGAACAAACACCTGCAACTCATGGGGTATGTGATATTAATGTCTAATTATTTTTTCTATCAATTAAAGAGATTACATTCATTTGTATAAATACACAGACATATGTAATATGTACATATGTATATATATATATATATATATATATATATATATATATATATATATATATTTTCTATTGAAGAACCAAACCTTAGTTTTTCATGAAAACCTGTTCTTTGCAACTTTTTAACCAAAAAAGATTTTTATATAATATTCAGATATTTTGAATTTTTGCCTTTTTTTCCCCTGCTGACAGATAATGACTAGAAAAGCCAATCTAATTGGATTATTTGGTTTTAATAAATTTTATTAAATATAAATTTAACATTTTAAAAGAATAACAGCAATCAAAACTAGCCTTTAGTTCCCAAATCTTCCCAGGCATTTGGATTTGTAAAGCTGAAAAGACTAAAGGGGGAAAACATTGTTTTGCAAGTGAGAAACTCACAGTGAGTAATATAAAGTAAATTTACTTCAATTTAATATGGATAATCATATGCTGGTCTCGAGTTTTTATATTTTATAGCTGTCCTAATTCCACATTTTCCTACTGTAGATATTAGACATAAAAATTTCATCACAGTGTTTAGGGATTTTTTTTCCTTAAAAAAAAACACGATGAAAAGAAAAAATTCTTCCCTAATAGCATATACTCTCCAAATTCCCAGCTATATTATTTACAATAAATTTTTATGTCAGTGTTACAAAACTGCACTGATATGACTGAGAATAAACTGAAAAATGCACATGGATGGAGCAATACTAGGAACAAGAACAGCATTTTCTTAAAGCCTCATTTTAAAGATGTATTCCTGGTCAAATGAACATTTTACTACTAAATATTTGCCATGATGCATTTAAATTACATCAATTCTCTAAAGAAGAATTATTATTACCCCCTTAGTATTTAACATGTGCCTTTCCTTCCTTTAAGCATCACCATATTTAATGTATACACTGGTGGGATGGGGCCGGGTGTGTTCATACACCTGCACACGTCTATACACACAGATTCTATTATATATCACTAACCACCCTGGTTATCAAAAGTTAATGGACTCTGAAATTAATACAATTCCAATATTGCAGCTCATAAAAATCAGAGTGATATTTTATTTGTGACCTACATCATTTACATTTAAGAATACTGAGGGAATTAGGCATCCTTCTGCATTTCACCTACATAACTGATTCACTTATTATTTCAAATGATATCTTATTTTAATTGTGGTAAAATACATATAACATTTTTCATCTTAACCCTTTTTAAATGTACAGTTCAGTAGCATTAAGCACATTCACAATGTTCTTTTCTCCTTGGGAAACTAAAACACTATAGTTATTAAAACAATTCTCTATTTCCCTCTCCCCCTAGCCACTGGCAAACACCATTGAACTTTCTGTCTCTATGAATTTGACTACCCTAAATAACTCTTATAAATGGAATCCTACATTATTGTCTTTTTGTAACTGGCTTATTTACTCAGCATAATGTCCTCAAGGCTCACCCATGTTGTATTATGTGTTAAAATTTCTCTTCTTTTTAAAACTGAATAATATTGTATACATATACCATGTCTTGTTTATCCACTCATCTATTGATGGGCAACTGAATTGCTTCTATCTTTTCTTAAAATTTTATTTTATTGTTTAAAGTATTACAAATAGTAGTATATATGCCTCCTTTTTTCCCCTTCTCCATTGACCTCTGCCCTGTGCCTCCTCCCCGCCTCCCCTAGTACTTGCTCCCTCCCACACCCATGACCCAGTGTCTTGTATCCATTGGTTGTGTTTTTTATATGTATGCTTACGAGTCCTTTGGTTGATCTCTTACCCTCCCAACCCTCTCCTACCTTCCGTCTGTAGTTTGACAGTTAAGCTAATGTGAACCATGTTGTGATGAAAACAGGTGTACAAATACCTGTGTTTTTTTTTGTTTGTTTGTTTGTTTTTCTCCTCGTTTTTGATGGTGGCTATCCTAATGGATGTGAGGTGGTATTTCACTGTAGTTTTTATTTACATTTCCTTAATGACTGCTGATTGTTGGACATCTTTTTATGTGTTGCTTGGCCTGCATGATACCTTTTGACTTGTGGGCCAGAATGAATATGAAAACAAGAATGAAAAGCAAATTTTCTAAATTTCCCAGAACTGGAACTTTGGAGTGACAATCAACAAACATTTTTTAAATAGGTTCTCTAGACAAAGTTCTAAGTGAAAGACAGAGATTTAAAGAAATATATACATAAAATATAGGCGCTAAAGAGACATCTGCCTGCAGAAATCTAGTGCAGAAGACAGGATGTGCACTGAAAAGTGCAATGACTCTCCTGAGAACTCATCTTCCTAGAGGAGAGAAATAACTTAGGTATCCTTATAATTTCCAGCATGGGAACATCTGATGCTGTGTCTTTAATAAATATTTTTAACAGATGAATAAACTCATTCTTTATCTGTGTGATCTTCAAAAAAAAATTCCAGAGCTAATGTTTTATGCTTTTCCAAGCGATGAGCTTCAACAGGGATCAACATACACTAAGCTCTTGTAAGTCTTCTGAAAACAGTTGCCTTTGAAGAGGTGTGAATTTCCCTTACTTTCCCTAAAAGGGTGTTAACTTCAAAAGGCGACCTGGTGAGTGTTAAAAAATTAACACGTTTAAGTCAGTAGCCAAAACATCACCCCAGGATCTGTGAACCTGAAATTGAACTGGTAGACTGAGCTGACTTTGGTTTGGATGCCAAAAAAGTCATCACGGGGCACTAATCTGGACCAATGAGAATTTGTTCTTCCCTTGGGTTGGGGAGAGGGAAGAATTTGGAGGGTAGTGGTATAAAAGCGGAAGGCAGCTAGTTATACTTTTCCTAGACCCTTCTAACCCTTCAAACTTGCCTTAAAGTGTAATTTACTGCAGAGAATCTGCACTTTAGCTGATCATTGTCAAAAGAAACCTCTCTTTATTCACAGTAGAACTGTTTATTTGGGGAGAAAATTGGCTAAAATATCTTTGCTGGGAACCCTTCGCTTCCCTTCTCTCCTTGCTGCTCATCCAATCAGGACACAAAAACAGACATAATTTTTTTCCACGTTCCCTGTCACTTTGTACAGCATCCACCAATATTGTTACCTGACCCCTTTCTCTCTCTGCTGTCCTTGTTTAGAAATGATTTTAACTGCTAGGTTCTGGTCAAGAGAAGTGTAGAAATACAGAAGTCCTACTCTCAGGCTCCACCTCAGGGACTTTTACTGCTAAAAGGAACTCCCTGAGGGCATCTGGACCGGTGCCTTCTGCCTCTGTGCCTGACCTTACCTAGCTGACTACACAAAGCCTTTTAGGCCACACAGAGGCAAGATGTCAGAGGATGGTTGTAAAATACTAGGAAACATCAAGAGCAGAGGAAGAAAACTAAAATAAAAATAAAGGTTTCTGAAAGAGTTTGAGATCAAGAGGCCATGACCCAGGCTATAGTTTTGCTAATGCCTTAAAGTAGTAGATAGTGAGTGAGTGTTTCCAAAAGCCAAAGGCCTGGTTGTTGAGTGGTCTTAGTCTTTGCTCCAGAACTCTGACAAGCACACACATTGATCCAAGCCCAGTCCTACAGTGCACAGTTTGCTTTACCTATGAAACACAGTTCTAAAAGCTATCCATACTTACCCACCAGTGCTCATGATTTCATTCAACAGAGACTTGTTAAGTAACTATGACATGTCAGGCTCTTTGCTAGGCACCAAGGGTAGAGGGAAGAACATGACCGACTCACTGAATGAAAGTTCTCATGGCCTAATGGGAAAGACACATCTAAAAACAAATTACAATGTAAACCAGCCTATTTTACCCCTAAAAACTCATTTCACAGGTGGTCATTCCAACAAGAGCAGCATGTTAAGGATAGGAGAAAATAGAGGGAGAGAGTATCAGTGTCTTGGTGAGTTAGTGAAGAAACTTTTTTGTGCTTTTTCTCCATCATTCTATTATCTGTCTCCTGATGTCTCTTTCTCCATTAGCATTCTCACTGGACTCTCCACTCTCCACCTTTTCTACTGTTCTGGGGTTGGAGGCCAGGAGAGAACAACTGAGGAATATTAGGATATGTTCCTTGCTATACTTAATTTGTTAATATTTATTGAGCTCTTACAACATGCTAGGCATTTCTAAATGAATTATGCTGCTGTAATAGTATGAACAGTAGGCAAACATCTGGCACTCACATCATTGTTAAGAGGCTAAAGAAATACCTTTCCCTTTAAAAAATGTCATTAACCTTAATTATATGTTCAATAAATATTCTATTTTAAATATGTAATAGAAATGGCTAAGCCATTTTCAGGTTGGTGGTAAATAACAAAGAAGCTCTCTGAGGTTTATTCTGCAGCATGGAACATCTATGACAAAATTTTCTAGTAGCTTCCACAAAAGTGAATGTACAAGGCATTTAGCCATTAAAATAAATTATTACTTTCTTGACAAAAGAGACCTTATCCTTGCAAATATGTGTAGGAGTACAGTTAAGTTTTCAAATGAAAGTAGATCAATGAGAGGGGTATGTATCTGTAAATCTTATTAAATACTAGGGACCCAGTGCACGAATTTGTGCACATTGAAAGGAACTGTGGGCTGCAAGGCTGCTGTAGGCACAGGGGCGGGTCTCAGCCCATCGTCTGTGAACTCACCTGGCCCCTCCTTCCATAGCCCTCTATCCCCTGTTTGCTGGCAACCCCACTCCGGTGCCACTGATCCCATGCATTGAAAGTGCAAGCCCTGCTCATACCGCAGATGATGCAGAGCAATTGGGGCTGGCACCAGCAGTGGGTGAGATAGACGGCTGCTGCCCCAATCGCCCCTCAGCAGCAGTGGGAGGTGGAGAAGCCCTCAGGGGTGATCAGGGCCAGCAGCCTCTGCTTGCACCCACTGATGGTACCAAGTGATCAGGATTGGCGCTGAGCACCACCAGCAGTGGGTGTGAGTGGGTGGCTCCGGTGCTGGTAGTGGTTGCAAGTGCCAGGTAGGACAGTGGCACACGGAAACAAAGAATTTTCAGTAAACACCAGAGGCTCCCCCCAACGACAGTGACCAGTGCCCCGCGTTGGTCTGAAACCCCTGCTCACCTGTTCTACCATCCCACCATGGCTTATGCCTGCCATGTTATACATATGCCCCTTGGTGGTCAACGCATATCGTAGGGACCGATTGTTCGGTTCTGCTTTTTCCCCCGCCATTTGGTCTGTTTGCATATTAGCCTTTTATTATATAGGATGGTTATCATAATTACCTGTGTTATACTGGAAATCAATGATATCTAAGTGTTTGTGTCTGAGTTCTTGCAGTTATGAGGTAGCATAGGGAAGCAAAAATTGACACAATATGAAAATATTTTCTAAAGTACTGAACAACTGCAACTATTATAGTTCTCACACAAAAATTCTTATTTATCTAGTGTGGCTCAGGATCTGTCTCTTTCCAACAAGCCAGTTTCTCTTGGTCAGCATTTCATTATCAAATGTTGCACCACAGAATGTAAACACAACAATTATATTATGGAGCTAACGTAGAAAATCTTGAAAAAATAAAATTGATGATGATGTTGTTGTGTAATTCTCCAAGTGACCAGCAAAACCAATAACAAATGAAAATCTTGTAGAAATCAACCAGTTAATTAAAAAAAATGAGCAAGAAGAGTAAACAATGTTTCAAATGAGGATGATTTTCACATTTAATGATTATTAAAGACCTCTAGGAAAACCGAAGGTTCCTGAATATTGCAAATATATATTGTTTTTTTAATGATAATATAGCATATCAAATTTGAAATAAAGTTTGTCCAATCAGGCTATCATAAAAATTGTTGGAAAAATATTACCCCAAAACTTAAAATGTAATTAATTGTTTGTTCATTTTAGAAATTAAAACTAGTTGGAAATGTAATATAAACTGTGTTATTATGAGATAAAATGTATACTATTTTTATATATTTTAGATTCTTTTTCAATATGAAATCAGAGTACATTTTTTTTTTTCACTATTGCTTAATGGGTTCTCTTTAAGTGGATTCCTCTTGTACAAATCATTCTGGAATAAGAAGGCTGTACCAGTCCTTTCATGACACTAGAGCATCATTAGTTTTTGTTTGTCTCCAACTCTAGACATTGAGTCCCTGGAAGTAGTCATGGACATGACACAGGCAGTCACTTCACTATCACTGCAAAGTATTTCAAAGTATCATCCATAACTTTGTAGTGCATGGATTTGTTCAAGAAACCAATTGCTCTAACCTTTAAAGTATGATAGAAATAGGAACAGATAATAGAGGAAGAAGGCTCATAATATGTTATAGCTAAAAGGGACCTTAAAATCATTTAGTGTCTATCTCCCTTATTTTATAGTTGAGGACACTGTAGAGTTGAGAGGCACCAACTTGTCCAGTGTCATGCTGCTGGCTTATGACAAAGCTGTTACTTAAAACTGGGTCTCTGGACTCCTGTCTAGAACTTCCTTCAAAATGGCATTTCAGCAGTCATAACAGGTGAACTCTGTGTAGCTGGAGCAGACCTTGTATACTTTAATTACTTAGCAGGCACTAGTTGCTGGCTAATCAGCAGAATGTTCTGCCATTTGCAGGCACAGTACCGCATAGCAGTGACAAAGCCAGGCTCTAGAGCCAGACTGCCTGGGTTTGAATGAGGCTCTGCCCCTTCCTAGCTAAGTGACCTAGTCTCTCTGCTTAATTTTCTCAATATTTTCTGAAACCCTACTATGTGCCAGAAGATTATAATAACCCCTGCTTCAGAGGTGTAAATTTTGCTAATATATAATTAAATTACTTAAAATATGTCCTGACTCATAGTAACCTCTCAGCCATTCCAATATGAAAAATAAAAGAATTAGCAAGTCAATATCAATGATCAGAGATTGAGCAGTAGATTTGTGTAAGAAAACCTGGATCTACTAACCAATTGACCAACTCATGGCCTGGGGACTGTTTAGATAATGTCAAAGGCACCTAGGAACTGTATGTTTACTCTTCTATGGGATTTGCTGTATGTGTTTATCTACTGAGGTTGAAGATTCAGTCCACCTTATTCATGGTCTTTCTAACTTTTAACTTTTCATTTTCTTTTTAAATAAAATGAGTTAAAATTAATTCATCTATTGGTATGATGCCAGAACAGGTGAACCAATCATGTTCATTAGTCTGGCTGTCTGATAGGAAGCAACTTATATTTGATAGTCCAGATAAACAAAGTTTTAACCAATTGCTGTTCTGACCAGATGCAGGTGTCCCTGTTTGGCTGACCCAGACAAACCTTCTCCACTTACTATACAGGCTACCTGCACATGTATATATGCACACAGACAAATACAACAGTTTGGGTTATCAATTTTTCTGTCCCATGCTGCAGACAGAATTCAGTTCATGCATGCCAAATTTCTTCACAATTTTTCTCAATAATGCACCAGTCACAGAAAAATGTATCAAAGACCGTTGGAATTGACTTTCTATTGTAATAAAAACATTTGTTAAATAAAGCTAGCTTAATTTCTTTGCAGCCTAGGTCCCATGCTAATTTGCATAATTTATCATTTCTAGCTTTCAACTTTCCTAAGGAGTAGATTCTTCAACCTTGTTTAAAATTTCCTTCAAATTTCTCACCAGAAGAAATGCCAGGCAGCCAGTTAAATTACAAAATGAGAATCCAAAGAAAACAGTCAATCCTACAAATATGTCTCCATTGCCTCCACCCTAGTCCATTAGATTAGGTAGTGCTAATGCTATTTTATTATCTTTTAAAAGATAGAGAGAGAATATGCAAACTGTTAAAAGACCAGGCCTCCATGGTGGGTAGGAGTGTGGACTCATTCCAGAAGGCTCCTTTTAGAGGATTCTTGAGGCTTGTGAAATGCTCCTTCTAAAAATTAGAAAACCAAAGAAACAAAAGGCTACAATTGAGCATCCAATGCAAATGGAATTAAACTGTGAGAAGCTTCAGGGAACAAGGAAAATCCAGTTAGGCTTTTGTTTTTCTGTAAATATATTAATCATTCTTTCAATATTTATTGAAAGGCAATGAAAGGTGGGGTTCAGAGCTTGGGCTTTGGAGTCAAGTCCAGTTCTGCGACTTATAAACTGTGAGATCTTAGGTAAGTTGCAAGCTTCCCTGAACCTCTGTTTTTATTGATGGTAATAAAACCTACCTCATGGGGTTGTGAGGATTAAATCAAATAGTGCATATGATGTATCTCACATTGTTTTGACACCCATAAACATTAAGTTGCTCTGTGTATACTGAGTGAATACCATGGGCAGGCAACTCATGAAACAAAGTCCCCAGCATCTTAGCAAGTATATTTTAGTTGGGGGAATAGAAAATTCACAAGCCCATACAAATATCTATCTATCTATCTATCTATCTATCTATCTATCTATCTATCTATCATCTATCTATCTATCTATCTATCTATCTATCTATCTTGTGGTCCAAAAGAAAATTAAAGCAATGTAAAGAGACAAAAAAAGATGGAGTAGGGTGGGATTGCTACTTTATATAAAGAATTCAGGAAAAGCCTCTATGATAGCATCAGGTTTAATCAGGGACTTAGAGAAAGTGGGGGAGTAAGACCTGCAGACATGTAGGAGTGGAGTGTTTTAGACAAAGGCACAAGACAGAAGAATGCAGTGATATGCTCGAAGAACCACAAGGAAGTTGGATGTGGCTGTAGCAGAGGGAGAGCCAAAGGGAACTGGGGCAAGGCCAAGGAGGTCACTGCAAGTCATGTGTGAGGATCTGGAATCTGATATTGAGTAAGGTGGGTTGTAAGAGAGTCATGGGAAGGTTCTGAGCTAGAAGTGACATGAGTTAGGTTTTAAAGAATACTTGGTCTCTGAGTGGAGACTAACCTACATTGGGAAAGCAGGGATACAAGACCAGTTACAAAGGGTCTCTACTAATCCAAACAGGAGATGACAAAGGCTTAGACTAAGGGGCAAATGGAAGAGATGGTACAAAATGGTTGGATTCTGAATATATTTGAAAGGTCAACCTAAAAAGTTTTGCTGCTGAATTTTATGTGTGGTATGAGAGGAAGAGAGAAGTCAATGATGATGACAAAAGGTTTTAGAGTGAGTATGAAAAATGCAGGAGCAACTTACTTAGATGTACAGCACATCTCAAGTGTGAAGTGCAGTTGCAGATAATGTACTTCACCTCAGTCAACACTCTTTCATTCCCCTGTGCCTTCTTTCCTTTGGAATGGAAACTGAAAGAAAAAAAAAAATGAAATTCTCCAATTCCCAACCTCTATCTAATAGAGTTCTGGCTAGTACAATAGAGGTAAAAGATTCTGGCTTCACTTCTTGTAAAGAAAGAAAAATAAACAGGGCTTATTTTCATGAAGAGAAGGCTTCCCTCCACCCCCTGTACACTTTTTGTCCTTCCCACCTTCTTCCTGGAATATAGAAAGGACACTTAATTGCAGCAGCCATCAATGATGATGATAATCAAATATGTATCATAAAGACGAAAGAGGTAAGAAGAATGGGTTCTTAATGTCATCATAGAGTAAGAATGTCTTCCCTAGACAGAATGACATAAGTCATGTTAAACAAGCTTTCTGTTATTCCAAGCAAAATGTTTTCTTTAAAAATATATATATTTATTGGGATGACATTGGCTAATTTTTCCTAGCAGAATGCTTTCTTAACTGATACAATGTATATTAAATATTTAAGTGGTGATAATGAGTAGGCATTTGACCTATCATCTGAAGACCAAAGAAGAGGTTAGTTCTGAAGATATATGCCAGGACATTGTCAGCATGTACATGGATCTAAGTGCTGTGGGGATGGCTGGATAAACTCACAGGGTGAGTGAGTGTAGAAAATGGAGGGAAGAGCTCTGAATAGTGAGCCTGTAGCACCTTGGGATCAGAGGTCAGGAAGAGAGGAGAATGGAAAAGGAGATGGAGAAGGCATGGCCAAGAAGAGAGAAACCATACAGGTGGTATCCTAGCAGCCACTTGAAGAATATCTTTCAAGTAGGGACTGATGAACTCTGTCAGATGTTAATGAGAGATGTAGTAAAATGCATCAGTGTATTTGGAAATACAGAGGTAGTTGATGACCTTGACATGAGCATTTTCAATGCAATATGCAGGAGCTAGAATTCTTATTGTGTGCTTACCATGCCAAGACTCTGATGTGACCTATGCTTATCTGAAATAATCCAGTGCATTACCTCCTTTTTATTGAAATGAAGAAGCAGCCAACCAACCAAACAAAAAAGAACTCTCATTTATGAAACTTCAGTAAGTTAGGAAGAGGATGGAACTGAGAGTAGAACTGAATTCCAGTTCCTCCCCACGACTCCTGCATCACATCCTGAATGCCTCATTGACGCAACCTGGTCTCATTTTCCTCATATTTATAGTAGGTTAGACAACTTTGAGATTCCTTTCCAATTCTAACCTTCTGTATTTCTAGACTAGTAGATGAATATTTTCAAATTTATATACCCAAAGTTTCAAATTTATGTACCCCAAAAAGCACCTAACATCTTGTGGACACTCCATCCAGAATTATGTGCTTAATGAAAAGTGACATTGACACAAAGCTAGGTGACTAGCCCAGTGAGAGCTGGCGTGTAAAGGAGGCAAGGGCTCCAACTCCAAGGTTAGTGATAAATTTAGTCTGAATTTCAAGATTTAAAATATTAAATCTCTCTGTTCATAAAAACATCTCTCTCTTTTTGCACATCTACAATTATATGGATATTAGCCAAGTAAAATAGTCAAGTCTCCTTGACTAATTGGGCTGGATTTCAGGAACTTCAAGAGATAAATACACCTCACATATATTGAGACCACTGATTCAAATACTACAGCATCATTTAAAATAGCTCAGAGTGTTTCTTAAGTTAAAAGGCAAGAACAAAGTCATTCAAAGAGTAAAGGAAACCTTTTTATTTTTATTTTGGGAAGGTTTTGTTTGATTCCTCAAAGTAAAAGTGCCCTAAATTCCCACACAAGCAGAAACATAGTTAAACTGCATAGTTCTGTCTTGAGTATGAAAATATCACAGCCCAGTCTTATGTCAGCTTGAAAGATAATGTCATGCAGAAAATTAAGACCATCTGATGAAATCATGTCATGAAATGTGGCTTGAGAGAGCAGCTTTTTGTGTGTTATGGTTTGATATATTTTCACACAAAAACTCAATTGAACAGGCAAGAAGCCTCAATTAATGCAAAACTTGAAAATTTCAGACAAATTTACAAGGTGCTTACTGAGAAAAGGGAGGGGGAACATCATAAATACTGTCTCTTGATTTTATGTTATGTATCTAAAGAACCCAATGCCTCAGCTTTTCATTTAGAATTTAGAATTTAATCTGATGACAGTTTGGAGATAATAATGATGCATTTATTGTTAATTTCCTTAAAGCCTTACTATCTAACAATGTAGACCATTATCACCCCAACTACCTTCTGTGTTTGGAGAGATTTCCATATTCCACATGGTACAGAAGCTGACTCTAAAGCAAGTATTAAGAAGAATATGTGAAAAGCAAGAAGATAATTCTTTAGTAACTAGCTGGTCTTTCCCCCCACCCCCCAACCCCCCTCAGACCTGTTTTCAAGACGATGAGAAGGAGACTTGACAAGACTTTATTGGTTTATAAATTAACTTGGTAGATTTACAATCATTACTTGGAATGCCAGGAACTCTTTTTAGGAACTTATTTTCAAGAGGGAAGAAAACATGTTTAACTCAGAATATGAAATTGACACCTCAAGCCGCCCAGAAAAAGGTGAGTTAGTTTGCTTTTCACCTATGGCCCTGATCCCATCTGCCACCTACATGGTTATTTTGGGCTAAAGGGAATGCTTAAATGATTGTATTTTCTTTCCAGTATAAATTAATAAACAAGAAACCATCTAGCTATGTGATCATTGAAATTCAGTCAGTCAAATTTGTTGGCTTCTTTAAGAGACTATAATGAAGTGGAAAAGGTCAAATGAGCACTATGCAAGAGTCAAAAATATCCATTACTTCCTGCTAACCTGCATGTCTAATCCAGGAGTGAAGAAAGATAGGTTAATGTCTGTGTGACCTTCTCCTCCCGACTCCCACCCAGAGATGTAAATAAGCCAACTTTGAAGATAAATGGCCCCATCCCGGGCAGACCTCTGGGCTCAGGGTTCATGAGGGGTATTTTCCTAAGGGCATAAGTGAAGGAGATTCTATATTGACAAGGGGTGGGGAGAAATTCCTACTCACATCTATTGGATCAAAACTCCCTTGTCTAACTTTTTAAACCTATGCCTTGGGGAGAGCTACATGGAGGTCTCCAGCCCATGTAGAATGGACGCAGAAGAACAAATATTTAACTTCAGAGCCCTCCATTCCATGGAATAACATAGGCGACTAATGACAGCACTGCCCATTAGGCCAAAGCAAATTTGAACCCCACATTTTGCTGTGGGCCAGGCAAGGAAAAAAAAAAATGTTCAAGTCAGATGGGGCTAATTATAGGAAGCAGGGAGTGGGTAAAATAGTAGCTTCTTATTCAGAAGCATCCACATATTTTCCTGTGATGAAGAGCAAATATTTTGTTTAAATAGCAAGCAATTTTCTATAAAAGTGCTACTGCTTGGAAATGCTCTTTATGATTTATTGCTGCTTTTTAACCTGGAAAAAGTATCAATATTAATAACTGAGGAGCCCTTGTTGGTATCTTTATTATGCTTAAATCCAAATGGCCATAATATTATAACTGGTGTGGCCATATTCAATATATTTCTTTCCTGAATGCAACTGGCCTTATTAACAGAGAACAGAAAATGAAAATAGAAGCGACCAGCCAGGCTTTAGCTTTACATGAAGATACCGCAGCACCAAAAAGGCAGTTTCACTTTCAGAAAAAGCTGGTGAGGCTGCGCGGAGAATCCCTCCGCATGGTCCCCTTTTCTACCAGACAGAGCGCGTTCTCTGCCTGTGGATTCATGTCTTCCTTCAGCTGCTGCTTCTGGGAAAGTCAGAATCCAGAACAGAATCTCAGTGAAACAGAAACCAATAAATTAGATCTGTTTGTGAGCAATTTGCCGTTAGTTCTATTCTCCTTGCCTATTAAGATTCTTTATTTACTTCACCAAGAGATTTCTGCTGACAAGTCCATCCATTTACCACTAGCCTAGATAAAATGATAATAAACAAAATGTCAAAAAAATGTATTCATGGGGTTGTCCTCATTCCATACCCTCCTTTTTTCCATTTTCATCACTCTGGTATATTAAGAACCATGGGAACTAAAATACTTAAAACTGACACTTTGGCAAAGGGTTTTAGTTTAGTTAATTACATTTTATGATGATGTTTATGTGTTATATAATTATTATGTATATAAGTATATATATATATATATATATATATATATATATATATATTCTCTATCTTTATCTCTATCTCTATTTCTATCTCTATCTCTCTATCTCTGTCATATCTATCATCTATCTATCTATCTATCTATCTATTATCTATCATCAATTTGCCATCTATCTATCAAATACCAAAAGCTGGGACAGTGAGAAAAAGGGCACACATCTTTCAGCTCCTGCTGCTTATGTTCTTGACCTGATTTGGCTAATATTCATGTCTCCAGGATGGGGAGGTTGGATGGAGGCACACTGGGGAAAGGAAATTTTCCATTTTATACTTATGGATGAGTCCCAGAGGAATCTTTTGTTTCAAAGAATCTTTCTAGTCCTTTGGGTGAAAGGCAAACACTGAGCCCTTCTATCTTACACATTACTCCCATGGAGACACCTATAATACAAAACAGAGATTCCCCGAGGGCACTGTTATACATTTATTATAAAGCAAAGATTAAAACAATTTTATGGAAATTAAAGATAATATGGAACATTTGTCTCTTTCTCAGTCAAAGAGTAACATGGAGCAGTTCAACAAACAGCTTCAGGCGATTCCACGGAGATGATGGAATGGCTGGGACTGAGGGGACATGCAGGGCGGCTGCAGACGGAGACATGGGTTTTTCACCAGGGCATCTTGCCGGGGTTTGGCAACTGTGCGCAGGTGAAAAATGATATGCCTGCAAAGTCAGAACAATGGGCTAGTCCAGGGGTACTTTGGTGGTTTGCCCTCCTGAAATCCATCTTGGCAGGACAGGATGCAAACAGCAGGGTGGGGACCAGGAAGGGTGCTCTGGAGAGCTTTTTGTTTCCTGTTTTGGAGTGTGTGTGTGTGTTGGGTGTGTATGTCCCCTATTACTACTTGAGTCACATGCTCACTGGGGGGAAGAAAAAAAAAAAAACACATTCAAAAGATCTGAAAATTCATAAAAACTCTATGAGCTGGTATCATTTCCATTTTACATATTATATAATCCTGTTTTAAAAAAAGAAAAAGAAAAAAAGCCATTGTCAGAGGAGAGTAAAACATCTGTGTTAAGCAAGAGATGTACTGATGTACTCTGCTTCATTGCTTCATTTGCACGCAGGGGGTCTGTGCTGACCTCTGGCATGCTGAATTTATGGTGAAAGGGGGGCTTTTAAATTGAGTTTGTTTTATTTTGATCCTCTGTCTGGATATTTCTTTCATACCTCCCAGGCAGTCGCTCTCATGGGTAAGCTTATATTTTTGTTAATAAAAAAAATGCAATTGGTGCTAATCTAGACTTCCATCATAGTCGTTCAAGCTTTCCAATGTTAATAACCACTCTGAAAGAAAAGATCATCAAAGAGCTGAGACTACGTGGTTTTGCGGTCAAGGCAGTGAGCCATATTCAGAAATGTCTCCTTTCCTTTCCCCGGTCCACTGCTGGATAACCACGAGACATTTATAAGTTAATTGTTTTCTTTCAGTCCTGCAAAAGGCGACTCTTTACTTATTTAACATGGGTCTAGGGATGGCAATGATTTATGGAGGGAACTAGTTAAGATATTGGGCTTTTGATCTGACTGACCTGGGTAGGAATCTCAGCTCATTACTCACTAGCTCGATGACTTAGGATAAGTTAGCAACTATAACTCATTTTATACATATTAGTTATTGTAAAGATTAACTGAGATAAATGTATGTGAAGTATGTTGAGACAGTGAGTGGCACTTGGCGCTCAATAGATGTACAGATTTTATAATGATAATAACTAAATGTATTTAGACCTCTACACAACTAATTAATGAAAGAGGAGACATTATCATACAATTATTATTCATAAATAATAACAGCAACATTTGTATACAGATTTTTATGAGCTCTGCGCAGCAATGAATTTTAATGCCAGATCACAAGCACCATACCTCACCTTTCATTTTAAACTATATGACTTTTTCATATAGTAGCATAATGTAGTGCAGACGCTTGAAACACCTCCAATTTTAATTCTCCTCCTCCCGCACCGCCTCCCACTTTGTGCTCTCTAATGAAAAGTAAAGGTTAGGGGAAATCTGTTTGAGGCTCAAGACAGACTGGGCCAGTGGATGGCGCAGGGCTCAGAGAGTGATGTGAACAGGAAAAGATACATGGAGACACTTATGAAACACACAGAAGGTGTCTGCACTTTTGTAATAAAAAATACTCTAGGGGAAAACAAACTCAGCACCAAAAATAGCAAAAAAAAATATTTTCAAGAACTTTTCCTCTGCTTCCTTTTGCCCATCCAATAAGAACTATTTTGTCCAAAATGGATGGATGTGTTTAGTACAATAAATACAAAAACTCTCTTGTTAGAATTCATTTTAAAAAATGTATGTAAAAGAGACCTCCTTATAATCACAAAAAGACACGGAAGCCTGGGGTTTCTGGGTAATAACACACATTAAGGGGCATTAAAAAGACAAGGCCTTCAATTTTACCTAATAACATTCAGCCCAGAGTGTCATTGTTTAATTATGGTTCTTTTTTTTTTTTTTTTTTTTTTTTTTTTTTTAATGTTTGGGCAATAAAGGAATCAGAATTTATTTTCAAACACATATTGATGTACAGCCAAGCAATATAGTTTTTTCTTATCTCTTAATGAGGTTAAGACCTATGTCTTTAAAGGGATCACAAATAAATTCTTGGGTGTATTTTGCCTTTTAAATATTTTGAATATATGAATTCATCAGGATTTGGGGATTAGGTAACTGCTGTCTACACAAAATATCTGCAAAATTTTTCATTACTTTTTTATTAGTTGGCAGCAAATACTCTAACTGTGAACTTTTATGAAGTCATAACCATAAAGGACCTTCTGATACTGGTATGATGATAATTCTAAATTTCCTCTTTGCAGCTGTGGTTGATCCCCTCTATTTGGTACAATCTATTTTTTGTGTGTGACTTAACAGAAGAAAGTTGGCTCACTACTGTATTGCCTTCAAGCACTTTCTCGGGAAGTTCTTGAATTAAATCCGCATGGAAACCCAATACCCCTCTCCACCTTTCCCTTAAGGTGGTTATAAAATGTCAGGAGAAAGCAATGCTATTTGTTTTACTTAGCATTGGATTCTGTTAATAAATGAGTTTCTGGTGGGGCTTGTGTCTAACCTCATCTTTCAATCAGATTCTTTACATTACTAAATTAGTATTAAATGGTGCCATAAATATTAATTTCAAATTTCGAAGTTCAGATTTCACCTAAATCCAAGGGAATAAGCAGAGAGGCCAACAGTTTAACAAGTTCTGGATTCACCTTCTAAGTTCCCTCGCAATGCGTTGCTTCTCTCGGGTGTAGTGGGCCAGAAAGACAACTATGCTGTCATCCCCACAGGCAGCTTTCCTGCCTGGCAGGGGTCTGTGGGCCACTTTAACACGACAGCTGGAGATCTCTGCAGATAGTGTGGGCATCCTGGCAGGATGAGCGGCTCTGAGAATCCATGAGATGCTATACGCTCAGGCAGGCCCTGGCTCCTGCTTCAGGGATTGGGACAGTGTTCAGATGTGCTGGAACAAGGCAGTGACCTGGTGGCAGGGAAAGAGGATACTGGGATGTGGCTTAATCTGAGGCAATGTGGTTTCTCTGGGCTAGGCTTTAGGGGTATGCTTATGAGACCGTGGTGTGTTTCCATTTCCAGGTTCTAATGAGCAAGAGGCCCTCAGTGGACCCTCAATCTTTCCATCTGCTCTCTCCAACTCCACTCATTGGAGCATCGCACAAAGCACCACAGACCACAGGCTGCTGCTAATAGGGCGTGTGTAGATAAGATACGAAGGCAAAGACTTCTGTTGCATTTCCCACGGTAATTTGGTTTAACTCTGGAGATATTTTCTCTTAGTAAATTCAAGGTGCTTTGAAGAGAAGGACAATGACATCAGCAGAATTTGCAAGATGGATGACAGAAGCATCTACTTGCCTTTGCCCTCCTTATAACTGAGCCTGTTCTTTCCACACAAAGCTGTAGAAGTCTACCATTTGTTTCAGGGCTTGAGGAATCAATATACACATCCTTGCATTAAAGAGAGACAGGCTTTCCTTTCGTACCTGTGTTTTTGTCCTGGTTAGGTTTAAAAATTCTTGAGGACAAAATATGGTATTCAGTGGTCCTGCATGTTTTTGTTTTGTTTTGTTTTTGTTTTTTGAAATCTACTTCCTTTTGTTACAAAGTCTCATGATCCTTTGTATCTGTGCTTTAAAATCTGTATTATTAGTAATATCCACCACTAGACATTTGAAAATAATAAATGAATCTGTATAAAATATAATACTATTTGACATAATCCTTGGTTTTAACTTCACTCACCTCCAGTATTAACTCCTCTATTTCCCAAGAGCCTAGAGCCTACATATTGGCAACCACTGAACACCCTGAGTGGAGGTGGTTGCTGGGAGGCATTTGCTATGGTTTTAAGTGCAACAGTATTAACTGAATGGATCTTTCGGTATTGCTGGGAATCAACCTCTTAGCACCATCCTATTCCCTTAGTGCTTGAAAGCAGAGCCTGCTTGGATTAGTAGATAAACCCCAGGTGACAACAAACGTGTAATGGATAAGCATGCCTCCCAACCATATGGGTTACTTTACCATCACTACAGCATTAGTCTGCAGTTTGTGGTATTTTTCACATGAACTATATGCATCCACTAAAAACAACAAACAAACAAACAAAAAAACAACAACAAACAAACAAAAAAAAAGACTAACGTCAACATTCTGAGCTGTAAGGAGATAAACAGGTTATGCATAGTGTTAGAGCTCTCCTTATTTTTTCTCCTATGCAATATTCCCAGTCTTATGTTTGAATAATGCATTTGACTTAAACAGTAAGAATCTATAAAATCTAATGGAAAAGGAGTAGAAGGTGGTGGTTAAGAGAAGGCTTTGTAGTAATATCTGGGTTTAAATAAATATTTCAATACGTACCAGCTGTATGAACTTGGACAAGTAACTCAAACTCTCTCCAAATCTTGGTTTTATCATCCCTAAAGGAGCAATAATATTTATACCTATAAGTTAGTGATTATTAAATAATAAAATTATGTAAAGGCTTAGCACAATTGATGGTGCATAGCAGCACACAAAATTTGTAGTAACAGTTGTAAGTACCTTGTGACAGGCTAGAAGAAAGAGGTTCCAGGGAATAATATTCAAGTTTAATTCCTTTTGGGTATTTCTCCTTAAAATCAGTTGGCTCTTTCTTCACTGTGCAGAGATTTCTGTGCAGGTCAGGTCTCTGTTCACATGTGCTGTTCAGGACCTGGGGACAAACAGGAGCCCTAGGATTAACCTGGCAAATGTGACAGTAGTTGAGGAAACAGAGTAGGGAAAGTGGTGGAGGAACTGGGGGGGGGGGGGGGGGATGTGAGGAAAAAACACAAGAAAAATTGAAAGAAAAGGAATAATGACAAACAATGGAAGACCTTTTAGGGAGCTGGGTGAATATTTCAAATCATTGTAGTAGGGCATTAAGTCGAAAAGACTCCTAAGCCTAGAAATCGGCAATGAGTTAACATGAGCAAAGTCTCATTATCTGAACTGACACCGAGAGCTGGGCAGAGATGGGCCTCCACGTTTAGGCTTCGAGTTTTTTGTTTATTTAAAAAAAATATGCCAGCTGGGACCGGTTTGGCTTAGTGGATAGAGCGTTGGCCTGCGGACTGAAAGGTCCCTGGTTTGATTCCGGTCAAGGGCATGTACCTTGGTTGCGGGCACATCCCCAGTGGGGGGTGTGCAAGAGGCAGCTGATCGATGATTCTCTCTCATCAATGTTTCTAACTCTCTGTCCCTCTCAATTCCTCTCTGTGTAAAATCAATAAAATATATATTTTTTTAAAAAAAATATGCCAAAACCGGTTTGGCTCAATGGATAGAGCTTCGGCTTGGGGACTGAAGGGTCCCGGGTTTGATTCCGGTCAAGGGCATGTACCTTGGTTGTGGGCATATCCCCTGGTAGGGGGTGTGCAAGAGGCAGCTGATAGATGACTCTCTCTCATCGATGTTTCTAACTCTGTATCTCTCTCCCTTCCTCTCTGTACAAAAATCAATAAAATATATTTTTAAAAAAATAGTATCATTCATTAAAAATGAAATACAAATTAACTCAATGATAAGGTACCATATATATGAAAAAGGGAAAGGGAGAGAGATAGAACATCAAAGTTGAGAAATAATTGTTGACTGATTACCTCCTGCATGCCCCCTATTGGGGATCAAGCCTGTGACCCTGGCATGTGCCCTTGACTAGAATCAAACCTGGGACCCTTCATTCCACAGGCTGATGTTCTATCCACTGAGCCAAACCAGCTAAGGCTAGGCTTCCAGTTTTTATGGTGCTCTGGCATTACCCAATAATAATAATAATAATAATAATAATAATAATAATAAAATTAGTGCTACTAATAGTAATAATAATGATAATGAAGTTAATTGGGTTCTGGACATGTGATGCGCGTCTTAATATGTTTTAGTTCATTCAACTTTCATGACACCTCTATGAGGCAAGTAACATTTTATTACTGCCATTTTACCAAATGAGAAGACTGTGGCTAAAGGAGCGTATGTGACTTCTCCATGGCAACACCAAGAGAAATGGCAGAGCTTAGAGAAACCCAGATTTCCTCATTCCTGACGTTGGTGTCCGGAGCAGTTGCTGTGTCTGGCCGCACAGGCTGTGCACTGCACCATCCTGGTGTTGGCTCTCATTCAGAATATGATGTGAATGGGGCAACTCTGGAGCTGTGTGTTACAGAAGTCCCTGTTCTTTATCTCTGTAACTCAGATTTAATGCCCCTAACCTCTCCTTTTAAATGAGTAAGTAAAGTCTTAACTCTTCCTTTAAAGTCTTCAATCCTTGACCTGTAACTTTTCCAGTGCGAGTTTCACAAAGACAGCAATTCATGTCTGTGAGTGAGTTTTGAATGTAGGCATTAGCTAATCAAGTCAAGGTCACCCCCAAGGATCCTACTCAAGATAAATTAATGTTAAGCAAATATCCTTAAATATTGTTGAGACTCTGATAGTTTAAATCAGACTTACTTCTAAAGTCTGGAGTCCTGTATTAACTTCGGAAAGAAGGAAAAGATCTTTTTCCACTAATCCTTAACATTGAGGATCATCCTCACCAAATTGACAGACTGTTTGATCTTTGTCCAAATTGACGTGATCTGTTAAAATTAATAGTATTTAATGTCAGTTGTTTTTGCAGGTAAATAAAACTTGATTTGGAGTAAAACAATATTTGTCTTTTCTAAATCCTAAGGGTAGAATGGTTTGTTGCACATGGCAGCCCAGGTTCAGATTTCAGTAATCTAGTTGAAATCTAGATATGCCCTCCAGACCCCCAAATAGTTACACAACCAAAATCAAAGGCTGGGATGGAATCAGGAGGCTGCGTGGCAGACATTGTGTGGAAATTGGACAGGGGAACAGAAGCACTAACCATCTCCTATGAGACAGAAAGAATCTAGAAGAGAATCAATTTCTTAGCAGTCCAGCTCCTTGTCACCTCCATTATTACATTTAGGATCGTGGTTGGTATTTGACTCCCCAACAATCACTTGTAGAAACGACTCATGCCTTTTTTTTTTTTTTTTAACTTGTCCATGAACACAGACAACAATGGGATTAGGCCAGAGGGTCTGGGTGGGAGGAGACAAAGGGAAGTAATGGGGGACATCTGTAATAATGTCAACAATAAAAATAAAATAAATAAAAAGTACTGCCCCAAACAAACAAAAACTCCTGAACAGCAAGAAGCCTCCTTCCATCTTCTTTCCTGCATTTTATTCTCAATGGTGTCCTCTTATAGCCTCTTAGCCTGCATTTGCTTTGCCCCTTTCCTTCTCGTGGCTCACATGCCCTTTCTTTACACATATGTGTCATCTGCTTTTCAAACTCCACTGTATTCCTTTCCTCAAACAATTTGGGAGAGTATTATTTTCCCATTAGAGCAGAACACCAGGACACCGAGCCTTGGTTAGTATTCCAAAATTCCATAAACAGCTCCAGTGATTGCTCAGTTTTAAACAACCTCCACTCATCATTTTAGCAAATGGATACGCATTAAATGGCTCCAACAGGTGTATGATTATAAAAAGAATGTCAAATTTTTGTGGAAATTAATACTGGAATATGGGGTGTACTATTACTGCTTAGCAGCAAATGGTTCAAGTAGTATAATAATATAGCAGGCTCAGGGAGCCAATTAATCCATTAGAGGAAAATTCCATTTATTTAAAAAAAAAAGTGACTTTAGCTTTGAAAAGGAACTGCAGACAACAACTCTAAGTGGAATTTATCTTAGCAAGTTACACACTGTTTTGTGGATCATTTAAAATCCAGTTATGTAAGCAAAGAAGGGTATCAAGAAAACGTAATTGCTATTTTTAATAAAATGTGCTTTTTTAGGGTATACTAAAACTTTATATTACTGACATTAATTATTTTGGCATCTTATTGGCAGTTACACTGGACAAAAACTGGAAGTATGTAAGTGCAAAACAAGTTCTTGGCTTCCTTTCTTCATCCCTACATACTTCAGGACTTTATTTATGGCTAAATTGAAGCTGGATGTCAACTCTGGGCCCATCAGAACAAAATCTTAGTAATTAACTAGCAAAACTGAGCATGATCGCTTCTGACACACCTACACTGGTAATTATTGCTTTGAGGCCATTTACTAATGAAATTAATGTATTCATTGCCCTAACAAATTAGCATAACTCATACATAATGCCCCACATTTCAAGACCTCACTAGAAAAACAACACTTAATGCTGCAGAATGAGATGGCAAGGGCATTACATGAAGACAGTATTCACTGAATTACTACGTGTTGAAAACCACAATAGCTAAGTGTTCCTTGCAATGCGAAATGTAAACACAATGTGGGTATTAAAGCCATTAATAGTGTAGTCAAGAGTGTACAATTGATGATTATCTTTGCACTTCAAATAAGCAGATATTACAATAGCAGTAACCATGGAATCTAATTAACTGGCTACTTTTAGAGCTACGAAGTATGAAAAGAATGCTCCGCAGACTGCCTCTTCTTCCCCAGCACATTGATAAAGAATATTGTTCAGCTGTTGCCACTTCTCTACATTTCTTGCTGAATGAACTCAATGGCACACTAATTAAATCCTGTGCCCCATCCCTGCAGCAAGAGGGTTGAAAAAAAAGGAAAGTAAACAGTTTCAATACCTACATGTTATCCTGAAAGGCAAAAAAATGTGGACGTTATCCTTGGATAAGCTTAATGCTTTAGTAGAAAAGGTGATTTGCTTTTATTCTCTATGTTCTTTTTACTTCAAATGACAACGAGATTATAAATTGAGTGGGGTAGTCAGGAGACAAGAAAAAAAGAAGACTCTAAACCACCTTATATATTTTTTGACAAATTGTAACCTAAACACCTCTCCCAAGCATACAAGCATAGTGAAAGATGGTGGTGGAATTTTCATCACCCCTGTCCTAGACCCACTTTGAGGGAATTGTAACCCTGAAATAATCATGCTCAATGGGGAAGGTGCTTAACACAGGTGTGCTATGTACACATGCATGCATTGAGAACAGCCAGCAGTTATTGGCAAGTTGAGGTTTGGGTTTGACTTATGCTTGATGAAACAATGATGTTATTACAGAAACGATTGCTTTCACAGTACCCTTCCATTCATAAGAGTTGGCCTCTATTCAGTACTTAGAAATATGTATTTCATCAAAATTCAGGACATAATAACTGAGAGAGCTCATAGAATTGATTACAATTGAAGGCTTAAATCTTTATGGATGGAAATAAACTTGGAGATCATATAATTCAACTCTACCACTCTGTACATAGAGAAATAAACATTTTGAGGAATTTAAGCAACTTGTCCAAGGTTTCATAGTTAGTAGGTTTAGTCAGCTGGGTTTTCTGATTTCAGTTCCAGAGCTCCTTTCATTACGTTGGTGAGAAAGTGAATGCATGAGTTCGGAGGAAATAAATTGTAGTTGCCCCTTTGCTTTATTTAATGGGAAAAATTACCAATAAGTTTGCCTTACAATCAAGGACTTTTGCAGTTTCATTAAAGCATCTTAGAAATAGTTTTTTAAATAATGTTAAGCCTGAAAAGCCATAAATCCTGAAATGCAAGCATTTTAGCCATAAGAAATCCACTCCTGCTCAGCCAGTGTGGCTCAGTGGTTGATTCCAAAAAGTCTCTATTTGATTCCCTGTTAGAGTAAGTGCCCAGGTTGTGGTCTCAATTCCCAGTAGAGGGCTTGCAGAAGGCAGGCAATAGATGTTTCTCATTGATGTTTCTACCTCACTATCCCTCTCCTTTCTCTCTCTTCAAAAATCAACAACAACAACAAAATATATATATATATATATATATATATATATATATATATATATATATATATATATATATTTTAAAAAATGAAAAGAAACCCACTCTTTAAAAACAAACCACTCTGACTTCTATGTCTCTGCAAATCATTCTGGGGGGCTTTAATACCTTCTTTCATCAAATATATACAGAGAGTTGATGTGAGAGAAGAGTTGGGAAAAGGGAAAATGCTATTTGGTCATTTGTTAACTATATCTAATGCAAAACAAAAGACTTATGGTGTATGATGGTGAAACAAACTTCAGCTCTTATCTTGCACCAATGAATCCTTTACTCCCTTATTTATAATACAAGTTGGTGAGATTGAGATGGTTGAAGTTTGGAAATGGCCATATCTAACTGTTCTCTCTTCTTTCTCTGACGCCAAAAAGAAAGGTATTAACAAGGTCACATGACAAACACACATTTAGATGTGCATTTAGGTCCTGCAGGAGACAAGTGAGGATGGCCCTGTAACAAATACGAAAACTTGATTGTAACAAATGTGCCTTTTTATGTATAGACTATGGACTTGGACCAAATGCAATGTTGGCTAAAGCTCAGTTCGAAGACTATTTCAATACTCTAAGAATATTTTGGGTTCAGTACATTTAGAAAATGTATAGATTTGATACTAGTTTTAATGTACTACTATTAATTAAAAACGACACAGTAGTAATAGCTACTAGAGCATTAAAGATATGTAATAGGCAATATATGCTAATAACTTTACCTATATTATCTCACATCACTCTCAACAGATTCCTACCAGTTAGGCTTTATTTTATTTTACTTTATTTTATTTTATTTTTTTTTAAATCAATCTTTATTGTTCATATTATTACAAAGGTTCCTCATTTCTTCCCCCCTCCACCAGGTTCCCACCCCACCCTCCGCCCCCTCCCCATCCCCCATTGTCCTCATCCATAGGTGCAGTTTATGTTCAGTCTTTTCCTCCCTCCCTTTCCACGATAGTAAATCCCGTTTCAGATAGTAAATCAGTTACTTAGCATTTTCTCATATCAATAATACCTCCACATGCCCAATGATACATTTCACACAAAAGACATTTCTAAATAGGTCAACCAGCCTCATCCAGGCCCCACCCAAGGCACTCACAGATCAACACCCCAGCCCTATACTAAATACTAACTCAACACATCCAGATCTAAGCCTTCATCACTTGATTCAGCAGACCCTCAAGTTCCCACAAAAGTTTCCAGTCATGTCTGAGAGGCAGCCGTGGGGCAGGGGCAGGCAAGGAGCGAGCTGTTCTGGGCCTGGCTGCTCCGGGCCTGGTCTCTGTTGCTCTGGTTCGTTCCACAACCAGCTGCTCCGGGTCTGGTCACTGCCACTCCCGACCTAGTTGCTCTGGACTTGGCTGCTGCTGCTCCGGGCCTGGCCCCACCCGACCCGGCTGCTCTGGGCCTGGCTGCTCCAGGTCCGGCCGCTCCGGGCCTGGCCGCTTCCAGCCTGGCAGCTGCTGCTCCGGGCCTGGCCGCTCCCAGCCTGGCAGCTGCTGCTCCGGGCCTGGCCGCTCCCAGCCTGGCAGCTGCTGCTCCGGGCCTGGCCGCTCCAAGCCTGGCAGCCGCTGCTCCGGGCCTGGCCGTTCCCAGCCTGGCAGCCTCTGCTCCGGGCCTTGCCGCACCCGACCCGGCTGCTCCGGGCCTGGCCGCTCCCAGCCTGGCAGCTGCTGCTCCGGGCCTGGCCGCTCCAAGCCTGGCAGCCGCTGCTCTGGGCCTGGCCGCACCAGACCCGGCTGCTCCGGGCCTGGCCGCTCCCAGCCTGGCAGCCGCTGCTGCAGGCCTGGCCTCTCCCAGCCTGGCAACTGCTGCTTTGGGCCTGGCCGCACCAGACCCGGCTGCTCCAGGCCTGGCTGCTCCCAGCCTGGCAGCCGCTGCTCCGGGCCTGGCCGCTCCAAGCCTGGCAGCTGCTGCTCCGGGCCTTGCCGCACCCAATCCGGCTGCTCCGGGCCTGGCCGCTCCCAGTCTGGCAGCTGCTGCTCCAGGCCTGGCCGCATCAGACCTGGCTGCTCCAGGCCTGGCCGCTCCCAGCCTGGCAGCCGCTGCTCCGGGCCTGGCCGCACAAGACCCGGCTGCTCCGGGCCTGGCCGCTCCCAGTCTGGCAGCTGCTGCTCCGGGCCTGGCCGCACCAGACCCGGCTGCTCCATGCCTGGCCATTCCCAGCCTGGCAGCCGCTTAGGCTTTATTTTAGCAATATCTTCATTTTAACCCTATGAGGCTCAGAGAGTAATAATAATATTAACATTATTATTATAAGAGGAAGTATATGAGTAAACTAACATTTATTATCCTTACTTCCTATGCAACAAGCCCTCCTCTACATGATTACATTTAATCTTATATAATCTTCACAAAAATCTAATAAATTAGGTATTATGACCCCAATTTTACAGAGAAGGAAATTAAGTAGCAGAGAGGGTAAGTAATTAAAGAATACACATCTGAAAAGTGGTTTAGCCAAGTGATCCCTGTTGACTTGACTCTATAGTTCAGGCTTCTAACCATAATATTCACTACTTCAAAATAACTTGCTCAACAAATATTCAGCAAAGCCAAGATTTGGAGGTAAATCTGTCAGATCACTGTATCCTCTTCCTTTCTGTCTGTTTACATACCAAATCTGTTCTGCCTCAAAGCCTTTGCACTTGGTTTCTCCTCTACCTAGAACTCTGTTCCTCTAACCCTCCCCAGGGCTGACCCGTTATTTTAGTCATTGGCTGACCCAGCCCTGCTCAGAGAGGCCTTCTTGGAACATCTGATCTAAGTATGTTGCCCACACCAACCTCTCTCTTTGGTGGAATTTATCACTATATGTATGTGTATCATTACTTAACTTGTTTGCTGATGGTTTGTTGTCTGACTTGTCAACTCTAAGCTCCATGAAGTAAAATCTATGACCATTTTTTTTCCACCATTTTTTTTGTCACATCTGAGCCAGATATTAGGTGCTCAAAAAGTGCTTGTTTGTGAAAGAATAAGTAATTCTGGGTTATAACTCTGACTCTGTGTCACTCTGTGACTACTTGTGCGATTGTAGGCCACAGTATAGGTATAGAAAAACAGAACTCTTTGCTGTTGAGCAGTTTTTACATTGACTTCATGGTTTGGTTCAAATTCTGTTATCAAAAGCATTATGAGAGGAAAGACCCTAGGGATACAACATTGTACCATGGCATTCTTGCTGACTCTTTTGTTCCTAAGTGGCCTTTTCTGCCTATTTCTACCTTTAAAGATTGCATTTTAATTGGAATATTCATTGTGCTATAAGGAAATATCACAATGCTGCCTGGGCAACAGCTATAGAGCTTACTGTCAGAAGGAGCAACCATCACTTGGAAATCTACTAAAAAATAATCTGAAGAGTTAATCATTTTTTCCTTAATTTTTATGACAAAGAAACATTATTTCATGTGAAAATAAATGTTTCCCATTTTCTTTTTAGAGTTCATGTCTCTATACAACACTGAGAGAAAATAACTCAGCTTGCATGTGGGTCCCAGGTGTAAAGATAAAACCAACAGAGAGTTTCTTCCATGCAGTTGTTGCTCCTCTTTGGGGCAGGGTCAGCAGATGGAAAGAGGAAGTGGCAGAGGAGAGGCCTGTGACTAAAAGTCTTTTCTGAAATCACATCTGACCTAACAGTTTCTGGACTGTGAGAAAGGAGACGGTAGGTAGAACACGGGGGTGGGTTAGAAAAAAAAAAAAAAAAAAAAAAAAAAAAAAAAAAAAAATATATATATATATATATATATATATATATATATATATATATTTTTTTTTTTTTTTAAAGGAAAAGTAGACAATGAGTAACATGTGATTGTATAGGAATAAAAGTTTTGGGCATAAAAGTTTGAAATGGCCCTCCAAATCCTTAGTGCTACTTATTAAGCACTTACTGTATGCTGTCCATTTCTAAGTATTATTAGACATATCTTAACTTGCTAAATCCTTAAGTCAAGTAATTTGTATGACCTTCATTTTATTGATGCAATTGAAGCTTAAAGGATTATGTAACTTGTCCAGGGTCACCGAGTAATTAAATGCCAGATCCAGGATTCAAACTCCTGTCTGATTACTACCAAAGTCCTTGGCTTCTAGGATCCCACGTTCTTTTCAGAAGAAATTTTCGTAGAGGATCTCAGGCAGCATGAGTTCTTAATTTAAAAAATTCCCTGTTTTGAAGGCTGGTTGAAGGAATAAACCATTTCTCTTCAATCAAACAGGGCTTTCTGCATCCTGGGTTTAGACAAAGGGAGGTAGGGTGATCTGTATATGTGTTTGTTTAAAAATGGTCTATAAAATCATGTTGAGAGGGGAAAAGAGGTTTAAAAGAAAACCATCATTTACCATGTTTCATTAAATAGCACAGAAATTTTGGGGGAGGAACCATTCCTAGTAACTCCAAAATTAAAATGATGAGGTAAGAAGAGAACCCAGAGAAGTACTGTAAAGAACAGTTACTGTGGCCATTTGAATCAACTATTCTATCTAATAAAGAGGAAATATGTCATGCCCTCAAAGATGGCGGCACCCACAGCCACAAGATGGAGGTGCCCAGTCCCCTCAGCCTTGCCTGCCTCAGGAGTCCCCCAGTATCCTCAGCCCCCCATCGCCCAGGACCAACCCAAGGCACAGGCAAGCCTTGGATGGCAGCTGCCCAGCTTCCCTGCCCGAGACTCAGGTCACCAGGGCAGCCTGAGGCTTGTGCTGCTGGCAGTGGCAGCAGCTGAGGAGTGGAGGTGTGATGGGGAAATTGCCTTCCCCTGATTGCTGGGTCACCTCCTGCCCTTGAGGGCTCCTGGACTGTGAGAGAGGGGAGGCTGGGCTGAGGAACACCCCCCCCCCTCCCCCACCCGGTCCAGTGCATGCATTTTCATGCACCAGGCCTCTAGCGGTTCAAATAATAGCCCTAAAATGTAATGTCAAAGAGTAACAGCCTGATGTGGAATGATTATCCTGTAAGGTGGGTGGTGGTCCTGTCCACTGCCCCCATGCTTATAAAGGGCTTGGACTTTCTATCCATCAGTGCATACACACACAGATATGTGTTAGCACCCACTACAATTTAATATTTTAATTTTAGGATCATGTAATAACAATGCCAATAAATGATTGGGGCTAAGACTGTAGTACTGTTGTCCGGGATATGAAATCTTAACATCAATGCCCTGGGAGGGATAATTCCTAAGAAGAAATCCCTGGTGGTCTCTACTTCTTATAACCTTAAAATTCTGTATGTAGGTGTTTCCATAATGAGGGAGGTTAAAAACCGGGATTCCCATGATGATTAAGGAACCGGTTTAGTCTATCACGCCTCTCTGCCTAATAATGGCTGGTCGTGGTGAGTTTAGGGGACATTTTCTAAGCGGTACCCAAGCTCGGAGGAGTGGCTGCTGTGTCCTGCAGCAGGGAGTTGTGATTGTCTACAACACTGGATGCTCATAACCTAGAGGAAGGTCCAAGAGCCTGACTGCACGGCTGACTACAATTTCAGTTTTCTCTCTGTGGTCTTGTCAGGCCAGGGCCTCAAGGAATGCCACATTCTGGGGGTCAAGTGCTAAGAACCTGGGAACTGGAAAAAGACCCAGATTGGTGAAACTTATGAGAAACATTATTAAGAGGCAATCAATCTTCCTCTGGCGGCATGCTGGCAGAAGTACAGGGCTGCTGAGTACGATCTCTGAGAGGTTAGCGCTGGGACAGCCAATGTGGGCAGCGTGCCTCCGTTTGCAACTAAAGGGTAAGCTGTGTCTGGAGAAGGAACTTTGGGTGACCTCAAGGAGCGACGCATGCGGCCTGGCCGAGGACACCCGTGAGAAGGCTCTCTGTTATGTTTATAAACTTTACAAAGTTATGCTCACAGTTATATAACCCCTATGAGGTGCCATAGTTAATGAAGTGCTGGAAGTTAGAAAAATAGCAATGATGTTGTTTTGCCTGTGCTAGTCTTTCCTCTACGAGGGTTAAACTTAGTGCTAATTCACTGATGTGACACAGGACACAATCTCTCTAGCACCAGCCACAGGTCAAGTCAATCTTCTATTTCAGGAGACTAGTAGCAACAGAATTAATATTCAACCATATTAAATATATTTTTGTTGTTATTGAGTGACAAATTTGCAACCTAATACAAAAGCAGAGCAAGATTCAATAGTTCATCTTGTTTTTATTTTTCATGAATCTATCTATAAAACCAAATGCCCATTTTTAAAAAAATGCCACCATTCTATCTCCTCCTCCCACAGCTGCTACATGCTTGCCTATTTAGAAAGAGCTCATCAGCCTTTTTAAATACCATTTTTATTTTTCAATTACAGTTGACATACAATATCATATTAGTTTCAGGTGTACAACTCAGTGATTAGACATTTTATAACTTACTAAGTGATCATCCTGATAAATCTCATACCCATCTGACACCATACATAGTTATTAGAATATTATTAACTATATTCTCTATGCTATAGTTTACATCCCCATGACTCTTCTGTAACTGCCAATTTGTACTTCTTAACCTCTTCACCTTTTTACCAAGGCCCTCAACCCCCCTCCCACCTGGCAACAGTCAAAATATTCTCTGTATCTATGAATCTGTTCTTATTCTGCCTACTCATTTATTTTTTTTAAGCTCAGTTGTTGATATGTATTTATTGCCTTTTTATTGTTCATATTTTTATCATTCATTTCATGTAATACTGGTTTGGTGGTGATGAACTTTAGCTATTTCTTCTCAGGGGGTCTTTTTATATATCCTTCAATTCTAAATGACAGCTTTGCTGGGTAGAGCAATCTTGGTTGTAGGTCCTTGCTTTTTATCACTTTGGATATTTTTTTTCTAAAAACTTCTGGCCTGCAAAGTTTCTATTGCAAAAATAGTTGACAGTCTTATGAGCTTTCTTATGGGTAACTAACTGCTTTTTTCTTGCTTTTTTTATGGCTTTGTTTTTGTCTTTAAACTTTTGCATTTTGATTATGATGCATCTTGTTGTGAGCCTCTTTAGGTTCATCTTATTTTGGACTCTCTGTGCTTCCTGGACTTATATGTCTATTTTTTTTTTTCAGTCAGATTAGGGAAGATTTTGTCAGTGTTTTTAAAAATAGTTTTTCAATTTCTTGCTTGTTCCTTTCCTTTCAGCACCCCATGATGTGAATGTTGGTACACTTGAAGTTGTCCCAGAGGCTTCTTGCACTATCCTCATTTTTTTTTTCTTTTTTTTTTTTTTTCTGTTTTGTTGGGTATTTTTTGCTTTCTTTTTAAATTATTTTTAAAAAATAAAATTTAATTCTTTTTTTTAAAAATAATGTATTGGTTTCAGAGAGGGAAGGAGAGGAAGAGAAAGATTGAAACATCAATGATGAGAATCATTGATCCGTTACCTCCTGTATGTCCCCTTTTGGGGAATCAAGCCCACAACCTGGACATGTGTCCTGACTAAGAATCAAACCATGATCTCCTGGTTCGTAGGTCAAAACTTAAGCACTGGGTAACACACTGGCCAGGCTGCTTTATTTTTTTTGTGTGATTTTTGTTTGTTTGTTTGTTTTTGTTTTTAATTGATTTCAGAAAGGAGAGAGAGAGAGAGATGTGAGAGATACATTGATTGGTTGCCTCTTGAAGGTGCCCCTAATGGGGATCAAATCACAAACTATGATGTGCCATGACTTGAAATAGAACTCACAGCCTTCCTTCCTGTGTAGGAAGATGCTCCAACTAACTGAGCCACTATTACCAGGCTTTTTTTATCTTCCAAACCTATGACTTAATCCTCTGCTTTATCTACTCCACTGTTGACTTCCTGTAGTGTATCTTCATTTCAGTTAGTGTATCGTTCATTTCTGACTGGTTGTTTTTTAAGGTTACCATGTCCTTTTTAATACTAATTCAGTTTTCACTAAGTTTATCTATCCTTCCTCTAAGTCCATTGAGCATCCTTATAACCAGGGTTTTGAACTCTGCATTTAGTAGATTGATTATCTCCAATTTGCTTAGCTCTTTTCTTGCTTTGTTCTTTCATTTTGGACATGTTTCTCTGTCTCCTCATTTTAGCAGCCTTCCTATATTTGTTTCTATTTGATACATATCCCAGGTTTGGTAGAATGACCTTTTATGTGGTAGGTACCCTTTAGGGTTCAGTGGCACAACTTCCCCATTCACTCAACCTAGGCAGTCTAAATAGCGCCCCCCCCCCCATTGTCGTCCCCCCCCCCCTGTCCTGGGGGTGTGTATACTCTCCTATTGCAGTTGAGACTTGATTGCTATTGGCACATCAATGAGAGGTATTTACTCAGGCCTTTGGGCTACAAGGAGTGCCTGTGAGCATTGTGGAGGATCAGCTGTGCAAGGACCCACCCCATGAAGTAGGACTTACTTCAGTGGGGCTCTGATGTCTGCTGAGTCCTCTTATTGAGTATGTTGCTTGGAGAGACATGCTCTGAAACTGTTCACAGGGTGTGCTGGCTGGCTCTGAGGTTTCCCAGGAGATGCAGGCCATGGTCACTTGATGCATTTCTTCTGCCAAGGGCCTCCCAGCATAAACTATAATGTTATATGCAGATGATTATACTTGTTCTGGGTTTGGAGATGCCCAGAGAAATCAAAATGTGAACCAATGTTGGATACTGCTAGTGCCAGATCTGGGGCCACTTTGTGACAGGTATGGGGCATGCTGAGGTCAGAGGCTGCCTGTTTCAGAGATTTTAGGAAAGTCTGAAGCATGATCCAAGAGAAGCCATGTGTATGGAGAAGTCACTGGAAACAGATTGGGTAGGCCTTGAAGTTAGGTGGGTGAAGTCTCATAGAATCACCAGAATGGGGAAAATAGTGTTAGCCAGGTTGATGGAGACTCAGATATGGTATTTGTCTGCTGGTTCTATGGTAGAAAGGCTCAGAAAAGGAACAGTGACCTCTTTCAGCACTTCAGGCTCAGAAAAAGCTGCCTATCCCCCTTCCCTCCAGCTCTCACTCTGATGCCAGATAATTCAGTTCCTCCATGTATGTCCCAGGTACTTTTCAACTTCTGCTCCAGTGCTGTATCTCAGAGAGAGTGAGTCCAAGTAAGTCCTTGCATGGGCCTTTTAAGAGAAATGCCTGGTATTCCTGCAGCCCTTAGTGTTACTCAGCCACAATCCTCACTGGTTTTTTTACAACCAGAAGTTATGGGAACTTCTTTTCTTGGCACTGAAATACTAGGCTAGGGGCCTGGTGTGGGGCTCAGATCCCTCACTCTTTAGAGGAAACTTCCAAAGCTGAGATATCTCTCCTTATGTTTATCTGCCAGATGTGGGCATGGGAGCAGCCTGTTCCTCATGTCTCTGCCCCTCTTCGCAGTCTAAGTGTGGCTCTTCTTTATATCCTTTGTTGTAGGACTCCTGTTCAGCTATATTTCAGACAGTTCAGAATGATGGTTGTTTAGTTGTAATTTTGATGTGGCTATAGGAAGTTGTAAGTATTGCATTTTTTTTTTCTATTTTGCCATCTTGACTAGAAGCCTTTATCAGCCTTTTTTGATGGTATTTTAATTCTTATTTTTGTAATAATAACAAAATCAAACAAAACATCTTTATTTCCATCTCCTGCCACATCACTATGTATACACACAGTGCCAAAGTGTTGAGTTTCATATAGGAGGCACTCAATTATGTGAAGCTGGTTGAGTAAATGCAGTGAATCAGTTCAACCATTTGCTGATAAAAGATCACTCTTTCACTTGAAGTAGAGGCTGGCAGTTCAAGTCAATATTTAATTAAAGAACTAATAGTTGTGTTAAACATAATGAATTGTTGTATCTACAAATGTCATAACGTTTCTCTCTTTAGAGATCACAAAGGGACTTTGAAGCACTTGGATTAGTAAAGTATTTGGTGAAGTATAAAAATCTTAGTGTCATTTTGATGAATAAAACATTATACAAAGTAATAAATGGCTGTAGCCATATTCTTCTATGAAAAGTATTCCATTTCATAAGAACATTGCGAAGGAGACAATATT
Source organism: Pipistrellus hanaki (assembly GCF_964339955.1). Taxonomy (NCBI): domain Eukaryota; kingdom Metazoa; phylum Chordata; class Mammalia; order Chiroptera; family Vespertilionidae; genus Pipistrellus; species Pipistrellus hanaki. The sequence continues at coordinate 138,679,726 of NC_140504.1, read as the reverse complement.
AATGCAATATTCAAATATATTTAAAAACACTATGTTCATTTCTCTATTTTTAAAGTATTCACCATTGGGGTACTTAAAACATTTTACTGCTATTATTTAAAATATTAACATTTATTAAAATTTTCAGAGATAGTATTTTGAGAATTTAGATATTTTTATATCAGGTTTTCTCTCTAGATACTTAAGTCTAGGCAAATTCTCCAAAATAGAAAAAGTGAAATAAATTTTCCTTAGATGAGACATTCAAGACTGGTTACAAGATAAATAAAACTCATAAAAAAAGAAAACAACCAAATATCAAATTGAACAAGAATTATGATGTTATTTCACCTTTTATCATCTTAGATATGAAAAATTAAAAATCCTCCAATTTTCTTTTGAGAGAAAAATAAGCATATAAAATGTCAACAAGGCTTCTCTTAAATTTTTAACAGACTCATAAAAAAGTAAACTGCAAAAAAACTTGAGAAACATTTTGCATATGATTTCCATAAAGTTGTTTCACTTCAGGAAAACTCAGAATAGTACTGCACATGTTCTGTACAGCACAGCGTAAGGAAGAGTGCCAGTGAAGAGAATTGCAGATTTCAGAGTCCTTCTATGAAAAGTAATGTGCTTTATACCATTATAATGGAGTCAATCCTTAGATTTTCAAATCATAAGTTTTGTGGATCCCACCACTACATTGTAAAAGACTGTGGTGTTTTCCAAAACATGTCAGGTTCAATTTCCTCTAAAGGTAGATAGATCTGTTCACTTCTTTGATTAATTTTCCATATGAAGGAGGATCAGTGCTTAAACAACATTATTTTATTTTGGTGAAAATACAGTAAATTAATTAAGAGGGAACAGAATCCAGGTTTAAATCAACTGTAAGAGGACATGGGCATATCATTCTTTTCTGGAAACCTGCAACAACCTGTTGCTTTATTTATCCCAATTCTCAAAACCTCTTAAAATATATCTATTTTCAATTTTCTGAATAGAATGATAAACAGAGGCAAGTTATAAGTTTAAAAGTAAAATGAAAGAAAAAAAGCTTTCACCCCAGGAAACACTAAACTGACATCCTTTCCTCTCCTTAGGCCCCAAATATCTTCACTACTCAGTGTTAAACATACCTTGCTTACAAATAATTTGCTTGCAGTGGGTATGTAAATTACTGAAATGGTCACCATGTGTTTTGTGAATCTCATGTGATTCTTCTTGGTTTTAATAAATGTTAAATATGATTAAATTACTGATGAGGAAATTCTTATGTGGGTTAATTATTATAGTTGTTTCATCTGCGAGCGATTATTTTATTTCTGAAAGTCTAACACAGGGTCATTTCCTTGTGCAGAAAACCAGGATTTTCTGTGTAAAGATGGCTGCCCCCTCTTCCTTGCCTGGCTACCCATTTGTTGGTGTCTGTTATCCACTGTAAGCTATGCTCCCAGATGTGTCACAATCTGCCAGATTATAGAATGGATGAGGATGAATCTGTTCAGAGTTCTGAGGGGAGCTGATGAGAGCAATCAAACCACTTACTCTTAGCTTTGGAAAACGTAGGGCAGTATAAGAAAATAGGAAAGCCAAGAAACAAGATATTTGGGTGGAAATTATGGCTATAGAAGAGAAATGGGGCCAAGGATATAAAAACATTAAAATAATATTCTTTTGTAAAATAGAGAAGTGTATGCCTTGATGTCTATCTGCCTAATGATGACCCCAAGTATTAACACTGTATGAGCAATGCTCACAGGTATAGCACATTAGCTCTACTGAACCTACAGCCAATTACTTACTCAGAGCACAATGACTTTCACATGTGAACTCATGGGTTATAAATCATTTGTTTATTATTAATGGAGCTGATCTTTGAACAAATCCTGTCAAGAAACAGCTGTGTTTCTTACCTCAGCGGTATGACTCTTCATCTTGGTCTCTCTTCCTGAACAGGATCCTATTAGAAGAAACTGTTCTGAGTAAGAAGACTACCTTAAACATTATGTGTTCCGGAGAGATAAATATAAAACACATTAGAATCCACCCTGCTTTTCCCCATGCAAGCAGAAGATGAAAATAACAGAGCTAAAAGGGTAATGAAAAGTGTATGCTGTATTATTTAGAAATCTGGTTCACATTTTATAATTGGCATCGTCTTTGCATTTACAGTTATCATTTTATGGAAATAAACTTTTGGTGTTCCAGCCAACAAGGCATGAAAAGGTAATTCTTGAAAATGCCATGGACACTGAATTCAGAGTGGCACTCAGACTTGGGGCTGTCTTTAAACCTTCAGAAGTAGTCAAGGTATGAGACCTCTTCCAGAGAGAACTTATGTATTATGCAGCATGGGTGGCTTTTTTAAGTGGTCATGACATGAGAGGCAAATTAGTATATCCTAGGAGCATGACCTCCAAAACTAAAACCAGGGCATGCTTGGAGGAGGAAAGCGCAGGAATTGACACTTCCTTGCAACTCGACAACCTTACAATGAGTTGGACTTTAAGAGAAATAAAAACGGGAGCTCCTGCCTGAGATGAGGACAAATAAAGGGCAACTCCAAAGTAAACTAAATATACAAACATTTGCAATAGTAGGAGAATTTTTTCTTGGAGAAATATGTTCCTTTATATCTCAGTGGAGAAATTTGAATGATTACACATTATTTTAAAAAGTGTATATAAACCTAACAATTTTTCAGAAACTAAATATAGTAGAGAGATAAACTTTAATATTATAAACCATTGTATATTTTATAAAGTACCCATTTTCTTTGTAGACATTTTCAAGTCATAATTTTTCTTACAGTTTAATTTTTTATAATTTTTAAAAATATTTTATTGATTTTTTACAGAGAGGAAGGGAGAGAGATAGAGAGCTAAAAATGTAAATGAGAGAGAAACATCCACCAGCTGCCTCCTGCACACCCCCCACTGGAGATGTGCCCACAACCAATATGCATGCCCCTCACCAGAATCGAACCTGGGACCTTTCAGTCCGTAGACCGACGGTCTATCACTGAGCCAAACCGGTTTCGGCTAATTTTTTATAATTTTTGAAAACTAAAATTTATTTTCTGAATAGTATTTTTAAAAAATATGTTTTATTGATATTTTTACGGAGAGGAAGGAAGAGGGATAGAGAGTTAGAAACATTGATGGGAGAGAAAAATCGATCAGCTGCCTCTTGCACACCAACTAATGGGGATGTGCCTGCAACCAAGGTACATGTCCTTGAACAGAATCAAAACTGGGAACCTTCAGTCTACAGGCCGACTCTCTATCCACTGAGCCAAACCAATAGTATTTTTGAATGAATATTACTAGTTATTAATTATAGCTTTAAAATTGGCTAATTGAGAATTTGGAACAAAATAATAATTATATTTTACCTTTTGACATATGTACGTACATAAACAAATGACAAGCAAGTTCTTCTATAGCACCTCAGTAGAAAGGCTCTCTCCCTTCAGACATTCTATAATATTAATAGTCTGAGCTCTCATGACTTTGAGCCCACAGTCTTCCACCAGTATATTCGTGTGCAGGACTAGTTACCACATTAAACTATAAGCTCTTAGAAGTCCTCTCTCTAAAGGTCTCTATAGTTTTTAGACCTAAGTAACAGCACAGCAATTAATGTATGATAAATAAATAAATGTTTTTGTTGTTGTTGTTGTTGTTGTTGTTGTAAGTAATATTGTATTAGTCTCAGAATTTCCTTAAGTGGCAATAAGTTTCAGGATAGTAAACTGAAGCTTTTTTTTTTTTTTTAAATTAATAGTAGTCAAAATAATTACAGCTAAAAGAGAGAGGCTGCTACAATTAAAATCTATATTGAATTTATTTTTAAATTACATTTCTATCAAAAAATAAATAGAACCTAACTAAATGTCCTAGCACAAGGGAATTATTAAATATATTATGATGTGTTTATGAAATTAAATAACTCACACCAACTAAAAAATCCTCTTTTGAGAAATTTTTAATGACTTGGGGAGTAGTTTTTATTATGCTTTCTGGAAGAAAAAGCAAAATGTAAAATTGAATACATAGCTCAGTTTTGTTATAAAGTACAGAAGAAATAGAAGGAGAAGGGGGAGAAAAATTTATAATTGAAATAGATGTAGAAGCATTTGGGGTGAGTTTCTTCTTTATATATTTCTATAGTTTCTAAAATCCTAATATATAAAAACCCAGAATCCATACCAACTGATTGAAGTCTCAACCAAATACCAGAAGTCAGTCCTACAGTCAGTGCTGAGTTGTTGTGGCAACCCAGCACTGACTGCCACTGGTGTGGGCACAGTGACGCAGAACTGACTGCTGAGGGGACTGCAGATCAGGCCTGGAGAGAGGCACAAAGAGAGGCAGCTGTTCATCAGCTGTTGCCTGTGTCTTTCTCTTCGGGCTTTGCCAGCAGCCGAGCCTCTGTTTCTCTCCAGGCCTCTACAGGGGCTGCTGATCAGGCTCACTTCTCTGATCAGGCCTGGTGATAGGCCTGGAGAGTCCGACTGGCATAGAAACCAAACAATCAGGACCAAATCTGGGTGAATTGTGAGGAGCCAATGGCTGCATAGCAGGTGGAGCGTTTGATGCTGACTGGCATGGAAACTGGCCAATCAGAACCAAACTGACCAGCAAGAGAGAGCAACTGAGGGTGAGATCAGATTGGCAGGGGAGGGCAGTTAGGGGTGATAAGGCAGGCAGGTAGAGATAGTTAGGGATGATCAGGCAGGCAGGCAGGTGAGTGGTTAGTATCCAGTAGTCCCAGATTGTGAGAGGTATGTCCAACAGGGATCGGGCCTAAACCAGCAGTTGGACATCCCCCAAGGTGTCCCTGATTGGAGAGGATGGGTGCAGGCTGGGCTGAGAGAACCCCCTCTCTGTGTACAAATTCCGTGCACCGGGCCACTAGTTTTCATAATAAGCATATAATTTTAATATATGAAAAGCCAGGGGCCATCACGACTGAAACAACCAGATGGACAACCTAACAGCAGGCTGCATGGGGCGCCAAGGCTGGCAGAGGGGTTAGTGAGGGATGAACAAATGACTGAACAGCAGGCTGTGTAGGGCGATCAGGCCAGCAGGGGATGGGGGGAGTTGTGTGTGACCAGGCCTGCAGAAGGGGCAGTTGGGACTGATTAGGCTGGCAGGAAGGAAAGTAATGGAAAACCAGACTATTGGGGGAGGGGGCATTTAGGGGCAACCAGGCCAGCAGAGGGGGCAGTTGAGGGCAACCAGGCTAGCAGGAAGGGCAGGAAGGGACAATCAGGCTGACAGAGGGGCAGTTAGGGGCAACCAGAACAATTGTGGGGGGGCAGTTGGGGGCAACCAGGCAGGCAGGGGGTTGGTCAGTTGGAGGTGACCAGGCCTACAGGGCAGGCAGTTAGGGGCGATCAAGCTGGCAAGCAGGTGAGCAGTTAGGAGCCAGTGGTCCAGAATTGTGAGAGGGATGTCCCTAATTGGAGAGGGTGCAGGCTGGGATGAGGGGACCCCTCCACCCCCTTGCATGAATTTCTTGCATTGGGCCTCTAGTAGTTTTATATTTAAAGAGTTACAACATTGTGGGGGAGAAGGTAGATTTGAATGATATAGAAAATAAAAAACAAACAAAAAAAATACAACAAAGAACAAATCTAAAAATATCTACTTTTCATTTGGGATATCAAATGTCAAGACCATAACAATACAGATATTATGAAGGATTGAATATATTAAAACTTTTTATTTTTCTCTCTCAAAATTACTACCAAACATTCTCTAGTCTAAGAAGTATATTTTAATATTCCCTTTAAAATATTCTGAAATTGGAATGACTTAAATTTTTTACTCTAATCTAAAAGCTATTAGTAAATCTCACGATAGCCAGTTACAAGAGATGTTTTATAAATCTGAATTGCTAGATATAATTCTCTTTTTGTTTTAGCTGACCAATTTCTTCCTTCCTTTCCTTCCTTTTTCCCTCTCTACCTCTCTTCCTTTTTCATAATATGATTAAATACCTACTATGCACTAGATGCTGCTTGGGGAAAGTAGTAGAATATAAATATGACATGGTTCCTTCTTTCTATTGGGTCGGCAACTAAGTAATTGCGGGTTCCACACACATATGGCTTCAGTTGAATTTTTAGGTTTGCAGACGTAGTACAAATGTAAAACACATTTTGTATTTGATAGTTGGCTATTCAGCTGTTAATCAGTAAAAAAAGTTTTTTGATCTGTTTTGTAGTTTTTGTTTGGCGTTCGTTGAAAAATGGAAAATCAAAAGGAACATTTTCGTCATATTTTGCTTTTTTATTTCCGCAAGGGAAAAACGCATCGCAAGCTCATAAAAAGTTATGTGCTGTTTATGGTGACGAAGCCTTAAAAGAACGGCAGTGTCAAAATTGGTTTGCCAAATTTCGTTCTGGTGATTTTTCACTCAAAGATGAAAGACGCTCTGGTTGTCCAGTTGAAGTTGATGACGCCCTAATCAAAGCAATAATCAATTCGGACTGTCACAGTACAACACGTGAGATTGCAGAGAAGCTTCATGTATCACATACATGCATTGAAAATCACTTAAAACAAATTGGCTATGTTCAAAAACTCGATACATGGGTTCCTCACGAACTGAAAGAATCACAGTTAACGCAACGCATTAGCAGCTGCGATTTGCTAAAGAAACGTAATGAAAATGATCCATTTTTAAAACGACTGATAACTGGCGATGAAAAATGGGTTGTTTACAACAATATCAAGCGGAAAAGATCGTGGAGCAGGCCAGGTGAACCAACTCAAACAACATCAAAAGCTGAGATTCATCAAAAGAAGGTTTTGTTATCAGTTTGGTGGGATTACAAAGGAATTGTCTACTTTGAACTCTTACCACCCAACCGAACGATCAATTCTGATGTCTACATTGAACAACTAACAAAATTAAACAATGCAGTTGAAGAAAAGTGGCCCGAATTGACAAATAGAAAAGGTGTTGTATTCCATCATGACAATGCAAGGCCACACACATCTTTGGTCACTCGGCAAAAATTAATGGAGCTTGGTTGGGATGTTTTGCCACATCCACCATATAGTCCTGACCTTGCACCATCTGATTACTTTTTGTTTCGATCTTTACAAAACTCCTTGAATGGTAAAAATTTCAATAATGATGATGATGTCAAATCATACCTGATTCAGTTTTTTGCTAATAAAATACAGAAGTTTTTTGAACGTGGGATTATGATGCTGCCTGAAAGATGGCAAAAGGTCATTGATCAAAATGGGCAATACATTAAAGAATAAAGTTATTTAGTTCCATGAAAAAATTGTCTTTGATTTTCTTTAAAAAATCCGCAATTACTTAGCTGCCGACCCAATAGTAGCTAACAGTCTGGTGAGGAGCAGATACCATTGATCTACTGTGTCAATAGAGCATGAGAAACACTGTGATGGGGTGATTGGGCACAAGATGCTGTGGGGGACATGGAGGAAGCACCAAACCCGGAGAAGTCTTCCCAGAGAGACAAGTGAGCTGACATGTGGATTAGCCAAGTGACAAGCAGTGAGGTGGAGAGTATCCCAAGAGTAAGCAGTGACAACTCAAAGAGAGAAAAGTAGAGAGAGTCTGAGAAAGAAACAAAAAGAGAGATGGGCAGTGACAGAGATACACAAAGACACAGAGCAAGGCCTGAGGGAAATGACAGTGGTTCAGCCTGAGTGAAGTGTCAGTTTTAAACCCAAGAAAGTTAAGAGCTGGGGACTGCAAAGTGAGCAAGGATGGGATTATGTTAATGGCCTTCAGCCTTGTGTGTCCCAATAAGGATCTCCAGCTGAAATGGGAAGGACTGAGGTGCAGAGTAAGTGCTTTAACCAGGATGTGGCTTAGGTGCAGAACGATTAGAATGAATCCCTTGTGAAGAATGAGTTTATGTCTCTAATCACCATGTGTCTCCTTCAGTTTACCATACCCTTATCCCTTTGTCTCCAACCAGGGGAACCCTACTGGGTCTTCCATGATATGGTCGTCATTTTCCTCCATATCTCTGGGCACTCTACCTGTGCATGGAGTATGCTTAGCTTTATTTTGTCATGGCTGTCAGACTGGACCTGGTGACAGCACAATGCTTTCCTCTAGAAACGGCCTGGGCTTTGGACTCAGGCGGGCAGAATGCACTGCCTCCCTGATCTGCCATATACTTTGTGGTCCTGGACAAATTTTTAACACTCATAAAATCTCAGTTTTCTTATCAGAATTAATACCCCCTCCCCTTCCCTCCCCTCCCTCCCCTCCCCTCCCTTCCCTCCCCTCCCCTCCCTTCCCTCCCCTCCCCTCCCCTCCCCTTCTATTTTCTTCCCTCCCCTCCCCTCCCCTCCCCTCCCCTCCCCTCCCCTCCCCTCCCCTCCCCTTCCCTTCCCTTCCCTTCAATTCCCTTCCCTTCCCTCTCCTTCCCTTCCCTCTCCTTCCCTCTCCTTCCCTTCCCTCTCCTTCCCCTCCCTCCCCTCCCTTCCCCTCCTTTTCCTTCTCTTCTTTTCTTTCTCTTCCTTCCAAAGTGCTGATCCCCTACAAATTGTTCACTTATCCTTGTCTCAGAGTATACATTCTTGGCAAACATCTCTGCGACACCACTGAAGTCAGATTTTCAAAATCTATCTTTTTTCTTTATGAAAATGCTTTTGAAAAGCCTTAAAATGCTATGTGCATTCTTCAGTGGTTGGCTATGTTTAGTAAGCCTCCTGTAATGTAGGAACATGTCTGTGAATGTTTCATGGTATGCTCCTGTGAAACTGCATTGATCCCCCTACTTCCAGGTTCTCCAGGGACAGATACAGCTTTCCTAGTCAGAGTTGGAGGTAAGCTGGCTCCCAGGGAACAGTTTTCTCCTATATTTTAAAACAGTGTATTTTGAAACACGAAATTAAAAACAACGTAAATTAGTAATTCAATCGTGGCATTCCAATTTAATGAACAAGAGGTTTCATTGCATTATTGTTTTGTTCCACTGGACCAGTCTTTTGGAGTATGAATAGAAAGTTCTTCTTTATTAATAAATAAGTATATAAAAAATTCAAGGTGCCCGCTCTGCAATTATGTTGATGTCTCATAGGAGTGAAAATTCAATAATTTAGATAATTTTTTTTCTTAGCATATTCACAACCCTACTAGATAGGAAAGTGAAATTTGTGTCTTTTTAGTTTAAACTCCTTTAAGTGCAGTACAGCAAAGCAATTGCTCCCTTGTGGCATGTGAGAAGCACTTACCAGGAAAATTATTATTGGATTACAGTTCTGGTAGCAGAAAATGTGAAAAAGGAGATTCTTTGACATCTAAAAAGTGACCAATGATAAGAGATGTGTAATACCCACATACGATTGAAGTTCAATGCAAGACTTTTTTGTCTACCTAAAACAAAAGTGACACCTGGATCTTAGTTCTAGTTCATTCATTACTAATTCACAATACTTTATCTACTGTAGTTTGGCATACACTACGGATGCAAAACTTCTATTACAGATATTTTAAAACTCTGAAGACCTAGTAAAGTCATTTCCTTAAATTCTCATTCTTACCTAGACATCATGATCTCTTTAAGAGATCATATTTGCCTTTGAAGAATGTAGGTTTAGCATGCAATGTCACTGCCATGTGCAAGACTGCTATTTCCTTAACCTTCTTTTACTTGAACAGCCATTCCTCTTAAAGCCTATGGCTTTCCTATTAGTGCTCACCAGCTATTGTTCATGTGTTGGCTTTTCTCCATTCAGACCCCTTCAACTTGTTATGTGTACCTTACCCTACTTTCAGGCACAAAGCTCTTTAAAGGCAAGCATGCTATCTGTCTTGTGCACAATTCTTCACTCAGTGCCAAGCCCAATTTCTGACCTAGAGCAAGAACAGAATGACTATCTGCTGACTGAATGAATACATAAGTGACTATCTGGCTTCTACCTTCTATTTCCTTGTGTTTCTCTCTTCTAGTATTGTATGTGTGCAGACTAATAAACTTACAACAGATTATTTTTAATTTCATAATTCATGGATACTCTCACATCTTTTACCATTTTGGGGAAGTTCTGTCATGAATTAGAACTAAAATCTTATGACTTAATGAACTTTATATTTTTTCAATATTCAAATTTAACCTAAATATAGTACTTAATAAAAAATGACAAAGAACTTTCAGAATTAAAAGTGTGAGAAGCTAGATATCTTAAACAATTATTCTACTAAAATTTTTCTATATAAATATATGTGAAAATTAAAAAAAAAAAAGTTTAACTGAGTTGGAAAAAAAGTAGAGGGATTCCTCAAGGATCAAACATGAGCAAGAACAAGAATCCATAGCAGTAAGGGCTTTGAAGTCCTAAACAAAAACAAACAAAAACCAAAATAACTGAGAAGCAGTGTTATTCCTTGGGCATCTGAAGTTTGGTTTTGATGAATTTGAGGGGCAAAAATAAGTGGCAAATTTTAGAGACCACCTCTTGGGGAAACTGGTAGGACAGCATTACATAACACCAAAAGCACAAAGGTCTTCACTCAACACATGTTTTATAGGAGAACAGGAAAAAAATACACAAAACAACACAACAAAAAATAAAAACTAACAAAAAACCAACTTTATATCTTGCGAGAGGGAAATGTTTTTCCTGTTAATTCATGAATCAGCCCTCACTCAGGATTATAGTCCATATACACTGAGTGGCCAGATTATTATGATCTCTGAATGCATAATAATCTGGCCACTGAGTGTATATCCTATATAATAAAAGGCTGATATGCAAATTGTTCCCTCAACCAGGTGTTCGACCAGCAGGCAGGCTGGCCAACTTCCCATGTTCCCTCACCCTGGGAAGTTGGCCAGACCCTACCATGCATAAATTCATGCACTGGGCCTTTAATATATATATATATATATATATATATATATATATATATATATATATATATATATATATATATATATTAAAGGCCCAGTGCATGAATTATTATGTGTTCAGAGATCATTATGTGTTCAGAGATCATAATAATCTGGCTACTCAGTGTATATTCACTCTACATACCTTGGCAAAAAAATAAATAAATAAATAAATAAATAAATAAATAAATAAAAAAAAACAAAAACAAACAAAAAGGGAGCCAATGCACAGAGTATTTTAAGAGACATTATGGTTTATAAGTTCTAAATAGAAGGAATAAATATCCTATATAGATGAAAGTCCTAAGAAACTACCTCTCAAGACATTTTCCCAGATAAAGGTCTATCAAAAATAATATTTAAAAAAATGCACAAAATAAAATTGAGAAACTGGTAACCACAATACATTTAAATGAACTAAACGTTTCGTTTAAAAGACAAATATTAGATATTTGGAGTTTTAAAAACCACCCATGTATTTGTATTACAAGAAAAATGTCTAAAATGTAAGCCTAAAAAGTACTTGAAATAAGAGGATAAAATAGAAAGAATACTAATAAAAAAAAAGCGTTAGCATATTATAATGAGACTAGAGGCTGAGTGCATGAAATTATTGCACGATCCTGCACTTCTCCAATCTGGGACATCCCTTTCACAATCTGAGACTGCTGGCTCCTAACTGCACATCTTCCTGCCTGCCTGATCACCCTTAACTGCCCTCCCCTGCTAGCCTGGTTGCCCCACACAGCCTGCTGCTTGGTCATTTGGTCACCCCTCACTAACACCCTGCCATGTTGGTCACCCCACGCAACCTGTTCAGTTGTGATGGTCGCTTAGACTTTTATATAGATAGATAATTCAAGTATTTCAAAATATACTTTAATAAAGTATAATGAGACATTAAAATAATTATTCAAGAAGGTTTAATATAGCTGGAAGATACAAACTTCTAAATGTGTTTATTTCTATTAACACAGTCTAAAAGTATATAAAGCAGAAATTGAAAGAAGTAGATTAAGAAACTAATAATTATGATTTCATTGGTGGCTATTTTATTTTATTTATTTATTTATTTTTTAAATAAATCTTTATTGTTCAGATTATTATAAATGTGTTCCTCTTCCCCCCCACAATTGCTCCCCTCCACCAGGTTCCCACCCCACCCTGTATCCTTTTTTTATCCCTCATTGTACTCATCCATAGGTGCACAATTTTTGTTCAGTCTCTTCCCGTACCCCTACTCCCCTTTTCCCCAAGAATGGTCAGTCCACTCCCCTTCCATACCTCTGATTCTATTATATTCCCCAGTTAATATTGTTCATCAAATTTTTTATTTCCCTTAGTTTTTAGATTCACTTGATAGTTAAGTATTTGTTGTTCATAATTTTTATCTTTATCTTCTTCCTCTTCCTAAATAACCCCCTTCAGCAATTCATATAATTCTGGTTTGGCGGTGATGAACTCCTTTAGCTTTTTTTAATTTGTGAAGCTCTTTATCTGTCCTTTGATTCTGAGTGATAGCTTTGCTGGGTAGAGTATTTTTGGCTGTAGGTTCTTGCTATTCATCACCTTGAATATTTCTTGCCATTCCTGTCTGGCCTGCATGGTTTCTGTTGAGAAATCAGCTGATAATCGTATGGGTTTGTTTGGGGTAATGTGGGCTTCCTGGACTTGTAAGTCTATTTCTTTCCCCAGGCGGGGGAAGTTTTCTGTCACTATTTCTTCCAGTATTCTTTTGATATCTTGCTCTCTCTCTTCTTCTGGAATCCCCATAATTCTGATGTTGGTTCGCTTGAAATTGTCCCAGAGGTTTCTTACACTATCTTCAACTTTCTGGATTCTCTTAACTTCTCGCTTCTGCAGAGGAGTGTCCTCTGGCTCTTTGTGTTCTAAATCTTTGTCTTGATTCTTGCGATCTTCCAGTCTGTTTTTAGGACTTTGTATAATATTTTTTATTTCAGACAATGTTTTCTTTATTTCTAGTTGCTCCCTTTTCATATCCTCATAGGTCTCGTTAATTTTATCGGCCTTTTTTAGGATATTGTTGAATAACCTTATAACTGTAGTTTTGAACTCAATGTCCAATCTTTTCTTTTCCTCCATCTCCTTCCTTTGTGTCCTTCCTCTTGTCTGCATTTTAGTTGTTTCCCTGATTTGATGGAATAGCTTTGTGTGCTAGGTGTTCTGGTAGAGCCCAGTAGCACAGCCTTCCCGGTTACCTGAGGTGGACAGTCTTGGTGTAGCCCTTTGTGGGCTGTGTGTGCAGTCTTGTTGTTAATCCTTGCTTATTGTTGGTATCACTGGGAAGCGTTGATCTCCAAGCCAATTGGCTGTGAGGATCAGCAGGGTCTCAGCTAGGAGGACTTCTGTACTCCGCTTGGATAGGGTGGGGTCTCTGGGTGGCGCAGACAATCTTTGGTTCTCTGTCAGTCTTGCCTTAGAAAAGTCCTGCTCGTGGAGAGTTTTAGAAGATTGGCTGCAGGCACGCGCACCTCTTTGGTAAAGGTGCAGACAAGCTTTGGATTCCAGCCAGTCCTTCCTTAGAGAAAGCTAGCCTCTGGGAGAGCTTCTGTGCTCAGCCACAGATGGGGCGGAGTCTTGGGTTGGTGTTTGTAGACAATCTTTGTTTTCCCTTCCATTCCTCCCCAAGTCCCACAGTAATGGCCTCTGGCTTTACATACCTCAGAAAGATCTCTGCCCACTGCCTGACAGTCTGGCCTCTCCCTGTCTAGGGCAGTCTATCAGAGCAATAGGCTGATTCTGTGTTCCTCTCAAACAAGAAAGCCGGGCAAGCATTAGCTGTCTGCCCTCTCCGCGCGCGCGCCAGGAGTAAGCCAGTAGCGAACTCAGCCTGGCCAGCCCTCTCTGTGCGCCAGGAGTAAGCCAGCAGCAATCTCGGTCCGGCCCTTCCTCTCCCTGTGCCAGAAGTAAGCCAGTGCCTTTTCGCGCACACAGTTCTCCGTACCTTCACAGTTCCTGAGGTTCAGGGTGCCTTCTCTCTCCTTTCCAGATGGCAGAGCCTCCTTTCAGCTAGCAGTCTGGCGCTTCATGGCAATGCCTCCCCTGTTTGCCAGTTCTAAATTCAAATTTGTTGTGGTAGGCTGCATTTGGGTGTCTACCCTATGCCGCCATCTTGGTTTCTCCAGTGGCTATTTTAACACAACTCTTTTGGCAATTGCTAAATTTGCAGACAAAAATAAATAAGAATATATTAGTAGATTTGAAAACCAAACCTAGTAAACTCCTAAAAGATTTATATAAATTTGCCCATCCAGCATGGCTCAGTGGTTGAGCATCAACCTACCGTATTTTTCGGCGTATAAGACGACCCCTAATTTTACAGTTAAAATATAGGTTTAGGCCTATATTCGCTGTATAAGACTACCCCCCACTTCCGAGGCAACACCAGTTCTTTTTTTAATAGACCACCTCTCTGACTCTGGCCAATCTAAGCAGGCTTTTTACTAGAACATAGTGTCGTCTTATACGCTGGAAAATACGGTATGAACAAGGAGGTCAAGGTTTGATTCCCAGTCAGAACACATGCTTGGGTTGTGGGTTTAATACCCAGTGGGGGGCATGCAGGAGGCAGCCAATAAATTATTCTCTCTCCTCATTGATGTTTCTATCTCTTCCTCACCATTCCTCTCTGAAATAAATAAAAATATATTAAAAAAGAAAAAAAGATTTATATAAAATATAGCATCTAACAATTGAATTTGAAAATTGACCACCACAAAGGAAGCCTGAACATAATTAAAAAATCCTTCTATATAAATAATGAATACTATAATAAATCATAATAAAAATTAGAAAGTACTTAGTACAGAACAATAATAAAAATACTAAATGTAATAGATACCAAAACTTGAGGAACAGAATAAAAGTGATCCTTAGAGGAACAATTAAAGCCTTAAGTACTAACATTAGAAAAAAAATTTTCAAAATTAATAAGTTACATATCTGAGTATTGAAGTGAATCCTCAGAAAATGAAATCAAGAAAAGAATATAGGTAAAGGCAGAAAATAAGAAATAAAAAAACAGAGAAAATCAATAAAATCTAACATTTTTGTTCAAAAAGATTCATAAAAATTCATAAAACTCAGATAAGATAGACCAGATAATTATAAATTTTTCAATATTTGAAAGTAAAAAGAGTTATTATAATAAAATCTATAGAAATTTAAAAGAGTAAAAGAATACATGAAATACTTGCTGACAATAAATTTTAAAAAATCCATGAAAGGGTTATATTCCTAGAAAAATTCAACCAGATATGAATGTTGTGTTTTTTTTTTTTTTAAGAGAACTATATAGTTCTCTAACTATTAAATAAATTTAAGCAGAGATTAAAAATTCTGCACCAAGAAAATGTACAGCCCAGGTAGTTTTATAGAATAGTAATACTAAATGTTTAAGGAACGCATAATTTCTATACATAAAATATGTCAGAGAATAGAAGAAGAAAGAACATGCCCCAAGTCATTTTATAAGATTTTTATTATAAGGTGAAAACCAGCTTCTGAAAAGAACTGCATGAGAAAGGTAAATTACAAGCCAATCTCATACATCAGTGTAAAGGAAAACAAACAAACAGACATAGAACTTAACCCACCATGTATAAAAAAAGAAAATATATCAATTCTTTGGTAGGATTATTAGAGAAATAAAGGAGTGACTCAAAATTAATATTCCATTAACATATACTTTAACATATTTAATAGTGTAAAGGGAAACATGCATAAAATTTCAATGAAAAAAGAAAATATAGTAAAAATAAAATTTCAATGGATACAGCATAATTGATATCATTCAAATTTTATTAATGGAAAACATTATTAATATTCTTAATATTAAAATAGAAGGGACTTTATGAGAAACTGATAAAAAAGTATCTTAAATAAATCGTCTTATAATCATTATACTTTATGGTAAAATTTTAAAACATATCTTTTAAAATCAGGAACCTGACAAAATGCCAACTATCAACACTTCTGTTAATCATTATAGTTGAGCCTCTCATCAGTACAAAAGACCAAAAATAAGAAAAACACCAAAAAAACACATAAAAACCTAGAATTGGAAAAAAAAGGAAGAACATTGCACTGAGGACATAACTATATACAAAGATCTACAAAGATCATTCCCTGAAAAGTACTGCCAAATTATTAGAATTAATAAGAAGGTTTACAAAAATTCCAGATATAAGAAGAGCTAGTTGCATTTCTGTATACCAGTAATAAATAAAACTTAAAGGTCATTATTTAAAACTAGAGACCTGGTATATGAAATTTATGCACTGGGGAGATGTCCCTCAGTCCAGCCTGCACCAGCCTAAACCAGCAGTTGGACATCCCTGTCATAATCTGGGACTGCTGGTTCCTAACCACTCACCTGCCTGCCATCCTGATTACCCCCTAATCACTCCCCTGCTGGACTCATTGATGCCTAACTGCTCCCCTGCCAGCCTGATCATCCCCAATGGCCCACCCCTACTGGCCTGGTCTCCCCCAAAAGTCCCTTGCAGGTCTGGTCACCCCCAACATCCTCCATTGCTGGCTCGTTCACCCCCAACTGCCCTCCCCTGCTGGCCTGATCATCCCCAGCTGCCCTCCCCTGCCAGCCTGATCTCACCCCCAACTGCCTTCCCCTGCTGCCCATCTTGTGGCAGCCATCTTTTGATGGCCATCTTGTGTGTGGCAATCTTGTGGTGGCCATCTTGTGATGGCAAGGGGGTGGCCATCTTGTGATGATGTGAGGGTGTGTCACATGAGGGCATGATGCCATCTACACTTTTAAAAATATATATATTTTATTGTTTTTACAGAGAGGAAGGGAGTAGGATAGAGAGCTAGAAACATTGATGAGAGAGAAACATCGATCAGCTGCCTCCTGCACACCTCCCACTGGACATGTGCCCACAACCAAGGTACATGCCCTTGACCAGAATCGAACCTGAGACCCTTCAGTCCACAGGCCGATGCTCTATCCACTGAACGAAACTGGTTAGGGCACCTATGTTTTTATTAAATAGGTGTTTTAACAGCAATTTAGGAAGTATAGGGCTGAAACAGTGATATTCTTCCCCAAAATGTTTTCTTCCCTCAGCACAGAAAAGTTGGTTAAAATTGGAGGAGGTAGATTTAATAGATTTACTTAGCTCTCATTAAAGGTCAGGAAATATTGGCTGCCTTCCTTGATCCTTTTTTTCTGTATCCTTTCTCCTCATTTTCCCCCTTTCTACTTCATTCAAATGGCTTTGTTTAAAAATTAAGAATGTTATAAGTTAAATATTACACGCAGGAAAATATTTATCATGCATGGATAATGCTCAAACACAAACAATACAACAAAAACCATGTAACCTACTACACAGCGAAATTAGTAAAACACATTTGTAAAGCTACTGTTTTCCTAGAGTTAATCACTATCCTAAATTTTATGTTCTGTATTTTCTATTTTTTCTTCATAGGTCTAACTGCATATGTATTTCTTCCTAAGCAATATGTTGTACAATATAAGAATTGTATTGTATTCTTTAGATCCAGTAATCCATACTAAGTAATCCATACTTTTTTTTAATCTAACATTATGTTTCTGAAGCCCATCCTTGACAGTGCCTATGGATAAATTTTATATTTTTTTCACTATATTATACCCTACTAGAGGCCCGATGCCCAAAATTTGTGCACGGGGAAGGAAAGGGAGTGTATCTCTCTCAACCCAGCCTGCACCCTCTCCAATCTGGGACCTCTTGAGGGATGTCTGACTGCCCGTTTAGGCCCAATGCCAGTGGGATTGGGCCTAAACGGGCAGTCAGACATCCCTCTCACAATCCAGGAATGCTGGCTCCCAACTGCTCACCTGCCTGTTTGCCTGATTGCCCCTAAACACCTCTGGCTGCCAGTCTGATCACACCCTAACCATTCCCTTGCCAACATAATTGATGCCTAACTGCTTCCCTGCTGGCTTGATTGCACCAAAAGGCACTCCCCTGCCAGCCTGGTCACCCTAACTGCCCTCTCCTGCTGGCCCAATTGCAGGAGAGGGCAGTTGGGGAGAGGGTAGGAGGGCAGCCCCTAAACTGTCACAAACCCGGCTGATGTAGATTTCTCTCTAGGATTGGCTGAATCCCATATACAATTTATAAAGTTGTACAGGATATCAGGATCAAAAGAAATTGTCTCAAGAAAGGTCTAGAGCTTTCATTTGAAACCATGGAGTCCCTTACCCAGGATAGCCTATCTCCTCCTTCCTGACACTCAAGTTTTTAGGTGAAGCAAGCACATTGGCCTTTCACTCAGCCTGGTGACCTTGCTGCCCTACTTTGAAAATACTGACCAGTGATGCCCTCTAAAGGAGAATGGAGGCCAGAGTCAAGTGCAGAGACAGGATGCAGAGCTCTTTTTATTTTCTAATTGGAACAAATGAGTTTTTCACCTCCCCTTACAAAGCTGCTTTATACCCTTATAATTATATAATTAGCAACTTTGGCACCTATTTTGCCACTTTTTAATTGTGTTGCTAAATATAATTAGAAAAACAAAGAAATACACCCAGGAAAAGCAAAATGGGAAAATAAGGAGGAAAAAAGTTTTTACAAATTGTACTACTTACACTTATGCTTGTGCCAGCAACTATTCCTGACAGTAACTCCAGGGACTAGCGGTTCTTCAGACACATACTTCCTGTTACAATGTCATCATTTTGTATAGTAGGAATCAAAGATTTAGTGAAAAGCTAGGCCCCTTTCAGAGTTTGTGAAATATGAGCAGAGTGTCAGCTCACTCTCTGATCTACTTTTTCAAATATCTGACATACCTGTAGCACAATGACTTCTTGAAAATTTAATGTGCAGAATAACCACACTGAAAATTAACTATGCCTTACAGCTTTACCATGAAATATTGGGAATCTTCTTTTCAACACTTTTGAAAGAGGGCAGTCCAGGTTTTAGTTTTTGGTGGTTTTAGCTTCACTTTCCTCAGGGGAGAGTGAAGAGGTCTTTGGTTTGCAAAACTTAGACCCTTTGAGGTTCTCTTTGAAAAGAGAAGGATAGAAAGAGGAGAAGCCTAATCACAGAGATTCCAACATTCTCAAGGTGTGAAGATTGAAGATGGGACAGAAACACTAAGTTCAGAGACCTGCTAAGTCATGGAATAGTCTTCAGAGACAGGGTGTGAGAAAAGAAGAGGTAGATGCCACTAGCAAAGAATCTGCTGAAGTTCAACGCACATGAATATAATGCATCTCAGCAGTGATCAATATGGACTGAAAGCAAGAGGATAAAGGACTCTTTCACAATTTCTTAAATTCTCGGATTGCATGAGCTTGAGGACTCTTACACAATTCAAAGACATAAAAGGATCCCAGAAAATTAATTGAATTTGGATTTCCCACCAACTCTGTTGAGTGGGCAAGATGGAGAAGGGGATCAAGTGTTAGATTTAATCTTATTTTAGAAGTCACATTGAACAAAGCACATATGCTTTGGAGTGAAAGTGGGTTGGGACTCAAGTGGGTTGAGCTTGGTCCTAATGTAGAACATTAGACAGACATTAGAGCCGAATGGTGAAGATTATGGTCTTGGAGGCAGACAGTCTAGTCATGGTTCTGCCTCTTATCCACTCAATCTCTATAAATGAAAGATTCTTTACCTATAAAAAGGGGACTCTACCAATATGGGTTTCTACTAATAAGATTATTTGGAAGATTTCATGCAGTAGCTATATTAAATGTTTGTCTTAGTGTGTCACATATTCATGACTGCTCAATAAATATTAGCTGTCATTTAAAGTATGACACTTTATTCTGAAACTCAGCTTTACTAACCTATGAAAATAGGACTATATGAATGTCCATTTTTATTGCCCGGGCTTCTAAAAAGGCTTAAACAAATGGAGAATCAAGTTATCCAAAAGAAATATATAGAAGAAAGCTCCCCAAAATAATTTCAGTGGCTACTATTTGATAAGCATCTAAAGTCAACCATACATATGAATTTCCTTCACCTGAAAGATTGACTATATGGATTAGGAAACTGAAGTCTCAAGAAAATTCATGTCTACAATGAGTAAATTGCTAAGCCTGACCTGAAACATGGTTACTTTGAGCCCTGATAATTTGAGAAGAATTATAATCTTAAATTTTTCTTCTCTAATTATAATGTTTCGTTAATAATAGCTACCAAATAACTTCCATGTTCTGACTCTAGACTGGGAATTTAACTTACATTTCATTTGCATCTCATGATTACCCAGAGTGATAGAAATTCTGCCTTCATTTTACAGATGAAAAAAGAGAAAATGTTGCAGGGCAATACAAGTGTTGTAGCTAAACTTAAGATCTGCCTGAATTCAATGACTTCCCCCCTCCCAATTCCCAATTTAATTCACTCTCATATAACCCAGACTTTCCACTCCTAGGCACATGGAAAATATACCCAAACTTTTAAATTACTCACCATCTTTTTCTTTTTCTTTTAAACATTTTTATTGATTTCAGAGATGAAGCGGGGGGGGGGGGTGAGAAAGAGAGAGAGAGAGAGAGAGAGAGAGAGAGAGAGAAATGTCAATGATGAGAGAGAATCATTGATCAGCTGCTTCCTGCATGCCCCATACTAGGGATGGAGCCCCAACCTGGGCATGTGCCCTTGATAAGAAACAAACCCGAGACCCTTCAGTTCTCAGGCCAATGTTTTATCCACTGAGTTAAACCAGCTAGTGCTACTCACCATCTTAATAGCAGTATTATCACAATAGTAAAACATTGGAAACAACCTAAATGCCCATCAATTGGTGAATGTCTAGATAAAATACGCTATATCTATACAATGGAATGCTACTCAGCAGTAAAAAGGAACAAAGTACTTATTTGTACTCTGACAAAAGCAAATCTCAAAAGCATTATAGTAAGTCAACACTAGAGGCCATATATTTTATGACTGCATTTATATTAAATGTCCAGAAAAGAGGAAAATATAGATACAGGAAGTACATTATGGTTGCCTGGGGCAAGGGATAGGAATGGAGATTAACAGTAAACAAGCATAACAGGTTTTATTGGGGTGATGAAAATGTTCTAAAGTTGATTTATGATAATGATTACACAACTTGCTCAATTTAACAAAAGTCCTATTGTATACTTGAAATATGATATGTAAAATATGCCTCTGTAAAGTTGTTAAAAAATGTGAAAGATATAAAGCATTTAATAGCTCTTAAGATAATTTGTGTTTTTAGTTTATTGTGTTTTTTTCTTGTTTTTCTAGTCTATTTTGTTAAATATGGTGCAATCTTATTTTAAATGCCTATGACTCACTTTAATAAATTAAAATTCTTTTGGAAGTTATGTGTTCCTATTATAATAAATAATCATTATCTATTATTATTAAAATGCTTTATAAATAATATTTTGTACTGCAGTAATTCTAGATTACTTCAATTCATTGCCACATATAGAAAACATAATTTCAAGTGAGGAAAACAATATTTAAGATGTGGGTCTAAAGAAGATATTGAGGGCCTTTTTTTACCTTTAACTGTGTTTAGCCCCACTATCAGGTTGCTGATAGCTTTCTAAAGGATCATTGACTATGAAGGGGGAAGCTACAGCTTTCTGTCCACCCTTTCCCCCAACTTAGGTATCCTAGAGTTTTTTTTCTAAATATCTCAATCTATATTTTATTAATGGGGAAATTAGAGGCAGGAGAGCAAAAGGGAGAGAGTGATAGAGCAAAAAACAAATATGTTTGGAAAGAAGGTTTTTTTCCAAAGAATTTTTAATCCTAATATTGCCTTTGGTATTGAAAAAAATGTGTTGGCAGATCTTGAGCTCATTTGACTAACTAGATAATAATCATAATGCATTCCACAGGAATTCCATGAAATCTGTTGGTGACAACTTAGAATGGCCCTTCAAGATAGATGGGCAGCTTTGTCAGGAAAAGAGGGAACAGAGTAGCTGTGTGGAAGTGAAAAAGAGGGAACAACATTGTACATAATTAAAGTTGCATTTTTCTGTTATCTCAAGATTTTGGAGATCTTATCAAGAAAATAGATTAGAACATTTTTAATAGTTCCCAATAGGGAGATAAGACCTAGGCTAATAGTGAAACTTATGAGTAATGATATGGCAAACTATTTAGAATTCATCCTGATTTGTTGATATTTGTTCTTATTAGGCAGGGCCTTTAATCTTAAATATTTTGAACATAATCTCTGAATATGAGCATCCCAGGGGTTTCTGGTTCTGTAGCTTAATAAGGCAGGTAGCATGGGCTTTATTCTTGCTCTATGGCAAATGCCTAGTACTCATAGCAGGCACTACATGAATATGTGTAATACATAGAATGAGTCACATGAAGACTGAATGTTCCATGAAAAAGTAGGTACACAATTCAAGCTTGCAGGGATGCCTTGCTTTTGAGGCCCCTATTATTACATCATAAATAGTCTCAAAATTATTTTCTTAGTTTATGGGGATAGGAGGAGACAGGCTTTTTCTATATTATCAAAAAGTGACACTGTACTTTGGGCATCCTGTGGTTAGCCTATTTAGTTTGAAGGCATGATGATCCACTTTGTTTGTTTGTCCCCCCACCACCCTAAAATACATTATTTAATCATTGATACAATGGTTGAAAACTCAGGAAATGAGAAAACAAAATTTGATTTACTTCTGAACCAAATATCATATCAAATTTTTTACCTGTTTACTGTAGGTTTAAGAAGAGCTAAAAGAATCCTATTTCAACAGTTAATTAGAATAAAGTCATGTTTCCATTTGTTTCTTCCAGCAAGTGCTATCCATATTTTTCTGTCACAGAAATAATAAATAAAATAAAGTATACTAACGAAAGGAATATAATAGTGTGTTGTGCCCTATGTGTGTGTGTGTGTGTGTGTGTGTGTGTGTGTGTGTGTGTGTGTATGGTGGGAGAAGTAAGGAATTGCCAAAAGACTCTAAATATTAGTCCAAAAAGAAGCCTAAATTACATTCCATACCAAATGAACTTTACATTCATAGGACCAACTGGGTAAAATTAAAACTCAAACTCAATAGATATTAAATAACAATAATAAAATAATTGGAGGCTTTAGATTTTAATGAGGGGTCATTAGTTGCTCTTTCTATCAATATAATGGGCTATAAAGATGAGCTCTTGCCCAGTTATAGTTATTAAAGACCATTTTACCCCCTCTTAAAATACAATGCCTGAAGATGCTCTACGGAAATTCTCATTTGGTTCATGACATTTTGACACCTTGGTTGAGAAAGCCAACAGGAAAAAAATTTTGTATTTTGTGTTTCAAGACCTGACCCTCACCTGGTCTTCCCATATCACATTTAAAAGTTTTGTCTCCTTTTCACTTTTATATGAGCATCAGAGAAAATTTACCTGAGTGACTGACTGCCACCTTTTTGTCTTGATATTTATCATGTAGTAAGTGGACAAAATATTATGTTTGGGTAAAGCAGAGGAAATACATGTTTAAGTCACACACCTGTTATTCTAGATAAAAAATCCGATGTCTTCAGTTTTTGGTAAAACATATTTGGAGAAGCTTATGAACAGACTAACATGGTTTCAAGAGGATGAGAACAATAGTAAGAGGCTTGGCAAATATGTTTTAGAAAAAACAAAATTAAAGCCTTGATTATGAACACAAAAATCTTACAGGAGCTGAGCAAGTAATAAATGTGAACCATACAGGCCAGACATAAATAACAGATTTCAATTCTTAAAGAATTATTCTTACTCCCATTTTTTCTTGAAAATACAGATTCTTCTGTCCTTTATTCATCCATCTTTTGATAGAAAAATGCATATAAAATATTAATTTTTGTCTTAAGAAAAATAAAAGGCCTTACTAGTTTGGCTCAGTGGACAGAACGTCAGCCTGTGGACTGAAGGGTCCCGGGTTCGATTCCGGTCAAGGGCATGTGCCTTGGTTATAGGCACATCCCCAGCAGGGGATGTGCTGGAGGCAGCTGATCAATGTTTCTCTCTCTTTGTGTTTCTAGCTCTCTATCTCTCTCCCTTCCTTTCTGTAAAAAATCAATAAAATATATATAAAAAAATAAAAGTCTAAGTAGGATGATGAATTAGTGAGAGGGCCACAAAGTAGAGAAGACTTCATCTAATGGAACAGTGATTACTTGACTGATTGAAACTATGCAAGAAAGTGAGTAACACTTAGAGACAATTTAAAAAAAGATGGGATCCACTGCACAATTTTGAAATATTAGCTATATTTTATTTATTTATTTTTATTATTGATACTAATACAAAACACTTCTTTGAAGGCCAATATTGTTCAAGTAAAGTAAATCACATCTGTGGGACAATTTGGCTATAGACATCAATGACATCTCTGAAGAAAAATAGACTTTAAAAGAGAAAATTCCGAGATAGAAGTACAAAAAAATGGCCTATCAAAATAGACTAGTCTTATTCTGGATCACAGTAAAAGAAAGAAGCAACCCAATGGATGAAAATTACCAAAAGGAATGTTTCAGTGCCTCAGGAATATAAACACAGTCTAAAAAGTCAACTTTCTATGAGTAAAGTTGGCTGGCTCATGAAATGACAAGCACCCTGTGATAGTTTATTTTATGTATTAGGTCCCACAGGCTAAGAGATGTCCAGATAGCTGGTAAAAAACTTATGGGTGCATCTCTGAGGCTGTCTCTGGAGAAGATTAGCATTTGTATCAGTTGACTGAATAAAGAAGATTGATCTCACCAAGGCAGGTAGGCATCATCCTATGCTTTCAGGGCTTGAATAAAACAACAAAATTAGAGGAAGTGTTCTTGAACTGAGAAATCCATCTTCTCCTGCCCTTGGACATCAGTCTTCTGGTTCTCACACTGGTACTTACTTATATCATTGGCCCTGAATTCTCAGGCCCTCAGACTTTGTACTAAATTACACCACCAGTTTTCCTGATTTTTCCGGTTTTCAGACAGACAGGAGATTGTAAGACTTATAGGACTCCATAATCATGAAGACCAATTTCTATAATAAGATATATATATATATATATATATATATATATATATATATATATATATAGAAAGAGAGAAAGAGAGAGAGAGAGAGAGAGAGAGAGAGAGAGAGAGAGAGAGAGAGAAATTAATTAGAATAAATATTTTAATATCATTATTTGCCCTTTCTCTATAATAGAAGTGTCAACTAAATTCATGATCAACAATGACAGATGGAAACACATGCGTGCTATTGGCACCAGGGAGAATACTTGCTTAATTAGATCTGCTTTCTGACTTAGCTATACTTTTTACAGCCCAATGGATCACCCCAACTTCTCTTTCAGATAATTTTTAGCAGCACAGCAGTAAATATCAACATGAAGCAGATTATTATTATAGATCATGCATGGAGAACAAAGTATAAAATATTTAACTGCAGCAGTGTTTGACTATATTCTACATATTGAGAAAACTTGAAGTCATTTTCAAGTTCCACCATTTCTTACTTCTTTTCAGTCAGGTCAAGTTTCTAAGCTTTCTAAATCCCCATTTTATGGCTAATGAAAAGAAAATAGGATTTTATCAAGTCCTCTATCTCCCTACTGAGGACTTCTATGAGGATCAAAGGAGATGAGGCATGGGAAAACATCTCATAGACATTTGGTTAAAGTGTAAAATGTTTGCACCTGGATATAAAAAAAAGTCATGATCTGGGCTGAAGAAACTGCAAGGAGGCTAGTTGCTAGGGAGAGGATGCTAGAAGTTGCTACTTGACATCATTACCCCGATGGACACTTAATATTTATTATCCTATATATTAAAAGGCTAATATGCAAATTGTCTCCTTGGGCAGGAGTTTGACTGGATGGGAGTTTGAACCACCATGTGGCTTCCAACTATTAGAGGTGGGGACTGGTAGATCAGGGGTGGGGCTGGCTGGTGGGAGGGGCCCTGGGATATTGGGGAGGACGATTGGGGCCTTGATCTGGGATTGTCCTCCCTAACCTCCCAGGGCCCTTCTCACCAGCCAGTCACACCCCTGATCATCCCCCCCCCCCACACCTGATTAGGGGTGGGGCTGGCCAACCAACTGCCCATAGACCCTTCCCCCTACCTGCTCACCCCACCCCTGATTGGCCTCGATTGCCAGGCAGACTGAGGGACCCTACCTAAGGACAAATTCATGCACTGGGCCTTAATATATATATATATATTCTATTTCATTCTGGAGAACCTTGAACCATTTTCTTCTGAAGTAAGACTGCTTGCATTTGAATTGAGGCTTTATCATCATTAATTCTATCACCTAGAAAAATTTACTTAAGTTCCACAATATTAAATTTACTAATCTGCAAAATAGGATTGGTCATAGCACTTCTTTCACAGTGTTACTGGGTATATTACATTAAATGATATGTATAAAATGCTAAAAATAATGTGTGTAGCATAGTAATTGCTTGATAAAAATCTGGACAAGTATATGAACAGACTGAAGTGTGTCTGAGAGCATGAGAACAATAGTATGGTTTGGCAAACATGAGTTATGAGAGAGGTAAAGTAACAGCAGCAACTATTGAAGTAATAGCAGTAATAGTCATGTGACTACCACTTCCTAGTGGCTGTTAGAAATATGTTTTAAATTTAGATATTGCAATGTTATTCAATCAGAATGTAAGCTTTGTGAGAACAGGGGCCATGACTATATTATTCTTCATGGTATCCCTAATTCTAGCCCCATAGCTTGTTGAAATCATAGTTTCAACAGAGTCTTTTTATAAACCTATTTTTGATGGGGCTAACAGAAAATAACCATGGTGTGCTCAGGTTTTAAAATATGTAAACAGCTTGTGCTTGCCTAATTTGAACTATAATTTAGCAGATTCTAGAAATTCCTAGCAAATATATCTCAACACTTTGAAAATCCTTATTTTTGTGAACATCAATAAGACATTGTATTTTGAAGTCTCATTGAAAGATATAAGAACCCCCTCCAGATCTGATTACAGTGATCCAGCTGGGGCCACTTATTCATAATACTCAGGAGTACATCTTCACAAAATCACAAATCAGTGGGATGATAATAAGAAATTTGTAAAACAAGTAAGTCCCTTAACTGACCAGAATTGAATACCCAGCCAAATAGTAAAGATGCCAGCCATGACCAACCAGCAGAGATAAATTTATGAGTATTGGCTGAATATCTGCTTTGCAAATCACTGGCCTGGCTCTTGGGGTCATATGCTCATACAAAAGCTATAATCTTAACCATTAAGGTTGCCAAATGTCAAAGCTCTCTTGTTTAATCATATATATTTACATCATTACAGAGTTCTAGGGTAACATTTTAAATGCAATAGCACATGAACACATTATCACTATTATATTTTCATCTAAGCAGGTTATAGGGCTGAACTGATGCCCTCACCAAAGAGCTGTTCCAAGATCTGAAAATGTAGACTATGTTTTGCTTGGGGCACATTCATAATCTTGAACTGGGGTTCTCCATGTCCAGTCCAAGAATCACTAGTTTAGAAGAGCAGAGCCTTCTATTTTTCCTCAGCAGGTCTAGAGTGTCCTGTACCTTTTTAAGTACTTTGTTAGGACTTAAATCAACACTTTAATTATAGGCAAGAGGAAAGAACACTAAGAAACCAATGCCAAGACTGATTGGAGAAAGCTGGTTCTTCTCATGAGCAAAGAATTACATAAACTGCTCAGATCTGCTGCCTTCACTAATGTTGAGACACTTGAAGAAAATGAGAGCCTCCCCCACCTTCTGCTCTCTTTAACATTTGAGTGAGCACTGTTTTCTTTTTTTTAATTTTGAAAACAGGAGCTTTATGCATGACCTATAGTGGAAGAGATTTGTAGCACCAGGAGAGTAAAGGTAGACAATTCCTATCATTAATAGATGATTCATTTGGAACCATTAATATCAATTGAGATACTGTCAATATATGCTTTCTGTTTATCAAGAACTTCACCAAACTGGGCTCAAGATCAGAATGTAATCTTTGAAGGAACAGGGGCCATGTTCTAGGACAAGACTAGACAGCAAAAATTAAGGGCATTTAATATTATTTGATTTCACTATTTTGAAAATAAATTTAGGGTTTAGAAACTTGAATCATTGCTAACCAGAATCTCATAAAGTTTAGCCCTCAGACCACCTCAGAATCCACTGATTATTAAAAATGCAGATTCAAAAGAGCCAACCAAGAGCTATTGATCCACCCGGGACAATATCTTAACCAATTTTTACATCTCTAACTCTTAGCATATTGCTTAGCCTATAGAGTAAGTGTTCAATAAGTTTGTTGACTAACATGACTTATTAATTATTGAGACCCTGGGATAGATGAATTGGATGGGATTAAATTAACGAGGGATTTTTTTCTTTTATCTTCCTCCCTACTGATCTTTAGTTGGCAGAAATAAAATAGTTGGAAAAACACAAGTCAAAACATTTTCCACGGTTCCCTTCAGGCTTCCAAATTTCCATCAAGTCAGTAATCTTTAAGCAATGAAGTTAGTCTTGGAGCAGTTTTCTGCTGGCTAGAACTCAAAAGGACCTAAATGGTCTAAAATTAAAGCTTAAATTTTAGACAAATAAGAAAATATTCAACATCTGATGACGAGTTGGGAAAGCAAGTCTGTGGAGGGAATGCAGAACTAAAAGTTGTAGATGAAGAGAAGAGAAAGGACAAGGGCATTTGTCCCAGGCATGCACATAGCTGTCCTGGGTAACTGTCCAGGGCTGGCATGACCATAGAAAGAGGAGATTGCATCAGACATCTGAACTCCAAAGCATCTTCTCTGCCAGCCTTTCTTATTTGGGCATGAAGCATCAGAATATCATCAGAAGACCTAACCAGCAATTTCCATTCTAGGTCCCATAAAACTGGAGTTTCTCCAATTTAACATGAAATGCTGGTTAAATCAAATTTTTATTGCATGCCATCTCAAAATCTTCCCTACTCCAATGGGCATGTCAATAGACTCTCAGGAGCAAGCATGTGTAGAGGTTGGTTCGCTCAATTAAAAAGCACGAGAAGGGATGTGCCAACAAGGTTAATAAGGGAGTGGAGTGAAGAAGTATCAGGCACCCTAAAACATCAGTTGGCCAGTAGCTGCTACCAGGAATGTTGTTGCCACACAAGTTCACTGATTCTATACAAGCATTAGTATGAATGACATTGCTGACACCCTTGGGAAGCAACAAAAAATACTGGACTAAACTCTCATTCTGTGTTTCTTCTTCCTCCTCCTCCTCCTCCTCCTCCTCCTCCTCCTCCTCCTCCTCCTCCTCCTCCTTCTCCTCCTTCTTCTTCTTCTTCTTCTTCTTCTTCTTCTTCTTCTTCTTCTTCTTCTTCTTCTTCTTCTTCTTGTTTTCATTCTGTGCTTCTTAATTTGGACAAACACCTGTACACCTGTTTGTCCTCTAAAAAAAACAAAGAAAAAGAAAAAATAAGGAGATTGATGGGGCTCTTGGTGGTGTGTTGACAACAAATCCCACTAAAGACAACGGTGAACTTTGAAGAAAACTGATCATGTGTTATCTGGAAAAAGACTTTTATTTAATAATAGGTCCCTTTCCCCAAGGGGCAGCCTGTGCTCGTTTTTCTCTCCTATATTCCCTTTCTCTTGCAAAGCTCCACAGTTTGACTCCTCCAGGTCGTGATATACAGGAGGAGAGCCAAGAAAGTTTGACATTTGCTGTGGAACATAGTGTAGTTGAATAAATTGGAACACACCCTTGGTGGCTCCTCTCCCCCACACATATACAGAGCTGCATGCCAGATACAGAGAGCTCCCAGGGCAGGTCATGTTCAGGAGCACTGACTTAAAAGCTCTTTAATTTTTTGAAAAAGAAAAGCCAAAACTTATCTCTTTCAGCTCTGTGTCCCATCTGATCAAAGTTTAAGAATACAAATTGGATCATAAAACAAGTAAAACACACCAGCATGGGAGAATGAAAGGACCAGAGAAACACTCTCAGGAAATGTGTGCATGGATGGATGAAACACCATCTTCCAGTCCCTAGCTCCAATGCTGCTGCCCATTAACTTGGGGAGGGGTTGGGGAGAGTCGTCCCTCCACCCTGAAGTCTTCCACATCCCAGATGAGCATTTTGACTCCCTTCTCAGCACTTCTCAGCCTTTTGTGGCCTGGCCTGTCCTTGTCTTCAGCCTCAGCAAAGCCACTGTGCTCTGCTTTTCTTGCTACCTTCACCTGATACCACATACATGGAAGGAAAGCTTATGTAGATGGTTCCAAGCTAAGTTTCAAAAGGAAGAAGCAGGATTTTGTCTATTCAAAGAGAGCTTGTCAACATCCAAAGTCTTTTATGAAGACTCTCCACACAGCTCCTAACAATTCACCCCCCTCCCAAAGCCTCCTTTTTCTTCTAAAGTATTTATTGGACTGACCTATTTTAACTGCACTACATGTAATAAGTGTGCTATCAAAAACTTAGTTGTTCTGGAACAGCTTAGTTCATTAGAAAACACTTCTGTCATTTTCCCCCTTAAAACTCTTGCTGAATGGGGCTAGCGCCCTGACTAATGAAAAAATAACATGCATTTTAAAAATAGAAGTTCTCTGTTACAAATCTCTGTTGAACCAAGAATAATGCAAGTAAATGAAAATAAGATTTATTGAACATCCACTACATGCCAACCACTTTTATATATACCTGATTATTGTCTCTCCACTGAAACTCTCAGGGAGGTATTGTTCCCTCTTATTGACAAGCACTGAGGCTTGGAGTGAGTGGTAAGTGGAGTTAGGATTCAGACACCTCTCCACATCATTCATGCTGTCACAACTGGGCACTTAGCAAAGGCCGAATCTATTATCCAGAGTATCTCTGATTCTGTAGCATGTGCTCCCCACACCTTAATGAGTTCTTATTTAAGCTCCCTCTGTGGATTCTCATAACCCACACGACGAAGTCCCTTTTTGACTTGGCCCCCACCTATGTCTCAAGCCTCACTGCACACCATTCGCCAAATCCAGACCCATTTTGTGTAGTTTTCTGAGCAGGAAATTCTACATTATAATTCCTTAGCTTTCAGTGGCTATTCTTTCTTCCAAAACACCAGAAAATTCATATTCATATTCATATTCAATAGTTCTCATGTGCTATTCACCCTGTCAAGATCTACCCTGACCTCTTCACCACCAGACAATTAGATAATTCCTGTATTGTGTCTCCATATTCACACATGAATCTATATCATTCGTGAGATTATGGCTCTTCCATGTCATCTTAACAACAATAGCATCCATAGGGTCTGGCACAGTCTAATATGTAGCAAAAATCTTGATAAACATTTGTTGGATGAATATATACTTCTATAATAAAGAGCTCAAAGAATTGCCATCTCTCAGCCTTTAAAATTCATGTTATATCATGCACCATAACTGTTGACTATTTACTCAGTTTTTTAAAAAATAATCCTTTCTGACTCTGTTTTTCTATTTTGCTAGCAATCCCAGATAATGCTGACTTCTTACTTTGTTTCTGCGGCCTAAATACACTTTCTGACATGCTTCTATCATACCCTGGACTCCCCTTTCAGCTTCCCTGCCATCTGCTGGCTCAGTTCTTCACCCCTACTTTCATGGCAGATATGAACTCCCAACCTTGGTGTGGCAACAATTTAAATTCTCTCTCTACCACCCCCGTTTTAACAATGCCAGCAAAAACCAATTCAACAGGGGGGAAAAAAAGTTGCTCATGCAGATGCAGCCAGAGATGTAAGAAAAGCCATTCCCAGCTGGAAATGTGTTCCCAGCTTTGGGTCCTTCACCTTCTGGCCCCAGGTTAACAGGGACTCTGGGTGAACAATCAGGCTTCCCACTCCCAACATGCAGCAGAGCATCACGGCCCATCTCATCTCCTTCCCGGCGATAAAACATGCTTTTGCCTCTAATTAAAAAGATTAATAAAGGAATAGGACACATCAGGTTCACATCAATCATTGCCCATGTGGTTCTTATTACTGTAATTAAAAGTTATCTTCCCCAAATTTTGGGATGAAAGTGCCACGATCTACAATTGAAAACACATTGTAAGTTCGACATCCTCCAACTTCATTCATTTTTCTTCTTTATAAAAAGAGTGGCAAGGCAATGTTCTTATGGCTGTTAGGTGTAGAGGGGTTCCTAATAGCAATCTATCAGCAAAAATTGCACTTTTTTATTTCTTGAAACACCTTGACAGAAGTGCATTTCCCTTTTGTATTCAAAATGAATGATCGCTTATTTTTTATAATTCTATCTACGCTCACCTTTTCCTTTTGTTCAGCTATCGGTGCCCTTGTAAATTCTGATATGAAAGGCATTTTTAATGACAAGTTAAAAATTTACTAACGGCTCCACTATTATGCTTGGGCTACAACAAGACAAACTTAATGCTTGAAGAATTTATGTCTCCCAGAATGCATCAGCTGCCCAAAACAGACACAAAGGACCAACACGCCCTAGCCCCTTGTTCGGCTCGCAAGCCACACTCAGCTCTTTGGCCCACTGAGTGTGGCTCTTCCACAAAATACCACGGCCTGGGCCAGTCTATTTTGAAGAAGTGGCATTAGAAGAAGATTAAGTTTAAAAAATTTGGCTCTCAAAAGAAATTTCAATCATTGTACTGTTGTTATTTGGCTCTGTTGACTAATGAGTTTGCCGACCACTGCCCTAGCCCCTGGCTTCACCTGGAAATGTGTGTGATTCCAGGGACACTGAATCATTTTACATAGTCCACAGGAGCGGAGTCAATCCTGGGTCAACTTCTGGGGCTTTAGCAATTCAATTTCAACACATTTAAATTTATTAAGAACCACTGGTCAACCAGGCACCAGGAGCTTCCAAGTTTATTAGGCGGCAGCCAGGGCAGAAACGCCTGGAGATATAGAAGGTGGTTTTAGAAAGTTCTTAGTTTATATCCCCTTTGTGGGTATAAGATCTCCAGGCAAAAATGATTCTCCTAGTAGGCCAGTTTGTTCTCAAGGTTCCTGGCTTTTCCTATGCCAGCGTATATCACCCCCCTTCTCTGAAACTACAGCTTTTACTGCTATTCTTCCTCTCCCCAACTCTCTCACATCCTGGTTGCTAGAATCCTTCACTGGTTGCAATGCACGAGCATTGGTTATTCTCGAGGCTCTCAGCCTTCCGACCCAGGGCTCTATCTTCTTCCTGTTTCTCTTATCTGTGTCAAAGCAGGGGGCTTGTAACATTCTTTGCACATCTCACATCTGCACAGTTCAAAGCAGGAGCCTGCTGCCTCAGTGTTTTTTTCTTATCTATGAAGGCTTTCCTGTGCAAACAAGGGCCTCAGCAGCTACATCTACATAGCTCCCTCATAGCTCCACTTAATTCACTCTGAGACAGGGATGGGCACCCTATATTCTAGTTCTTACTTCTACAAGAAAGTGCACAAAACTCCAACATGCAAGGGAATTGACTACTTTAAAACCGTATTGTTTTTAGCTTATTGAAATCTAACCCCATCAGGGTTTATCGCATTGAACCCAAGTCCTCATCCTCAAGAACTCCATGTCCTATTCCAAGACATTGAAATCTGCGTGGAGTCACATTCCCAGACTGAAATACTGCCATTCCGAAAATCTTGTGGCACATATAATTTCCATGATTCACATGGCATGAAGCTCAGTGTTCTTAGTATCTTGACTTTTTGTCCAATTCTTTCTCATCTAGATTGTGAGTCTCTAGAGGCTGGGAAATCTGTTTTCTCCTTTTGGTTCTTAGCACCTCCCACAGTGTTTTCACATGGCAAGTGCTCAAAGAATGTTCCGAAGGATGATCCTTTTGGAGATTCCCACCATGGGTAAAGTCAGAGTGTCACAGACCTAAGCCCAGCAGGTAGAAAGCATGCATACAGAAATGGTTGTAGTTATGGATAATTAATAACCTTCTGCTATGCCTGCCTGTATCAGAGGCTGTCATCTTGGCCCCCCTCAGATTTTTCAAAAGCTGATCTTCTGTGCTCAGAGCCTCTCTTGCTTGTGCCAATGTACTCAGGCAATGGGTCAAAGGATGGGGTCAGAATTTCTATACCAGAGAAAGGATCTCCATTTACCAAAGCAGTGCTCAGAAAAGTGCTCTGCTGACAGGAAACAGCTGCTTTTGCAGGATGAAATCTTAAAGGACCTAATTAATATGTTCATGAGGGCAGGCAAACTCTGCAGCTTTCCGAAGAAATGTCTTGAAAGCTGGTCCCTCTGCCAAACATGTGGGACATGGCCCAGACCTCAGGATGGAGAGCCAAACAATGGGATGGAAGACATCTTTTCAGCTCTGAATTGGGGCTTCATAGTTTGGGTCTAGGTCTATACAAAAGGACTGATCTCCATATGGAATGTAGAGGCAGAAGCCAATATGCAGAAAGAAAGAGAAAAAAAATCAAGAGACTCTATAGTGCCAAAAAAAAACATTGAAGGGACTCTATGGTGTCAAATATTGAAATGCTTGGAGTGCATTCTCTAAAACAGTTTGTGTTAACTTGTCACCCATTGATACCCCTATAGTTCTCTACAACGAGGAGCTTGCCTACATTGAAAGTTAAATTTTCCCAAGGAGAGCCATACATTTCAAATACTGTAGATCTGCAAACATTTTCAATGAAAACATATAATTTGAGACCACAGATATTTCCTACATTTTCCTTTGTTCCTCTTGGATACTTTTCTAACTTATGTTTGATTTCATCGCTTTTTAAGACCAGAAAACATTATCAATGGGACAGTGAGAGCACCAGCCCAACAGAACGCTTGGAAACAAGCAACAGAAGCACATTGTTTGGGCTGCGGATCCTTTTTTTACTTTTCCATATGTTGGGCTACATGGAGCTAGTGATAAGGCAGAGTGTCTGTCACCCGACAACTAGTCTGGAGGCTCTCTGGTAGGAAAAAAAATACAACACAGCACATTGGTTGGAAATGGAAATGGACGTTTGGATGAAATGTTTTGTAGGTAAGGGGCTTGCTTTCCAACTTGTCTGCAAAATGCTGAGCCAGTGCCATGTACCTATCATCCATAATGTATGGTTTATTTTTAGTATACATTTACATACAAAGTTGATGCTAAGTTTTTGATGAATACTTCTTTCCAAAAAAGTTTACTGGCTGTTGCAGGGACACAATCTCCATTTAAACAGCATCCGTTACGCTTTGCCTTGGTGGCTGGCCATGCATTTTTAAAGACAGCTTCTTCCACCCTGTGTAAAATAGGAGTCCCAGCCTCAAAAAAAACCAAGAGCAACCTAATGATGTCATGCCTGCCCCAAACCTCATTTCTTTTTATCCATTTCACTCTTTGATCATCAGATAAGTGACATCCTTAGCTCTCTATAACTTTCCATGTTATATATTAAAAGAAGATACATATAGAAGTCAGAGACATATAGAAGACATGCCATAGTTCAAGATTCATAGAGTGCAATACACATATACTTTAAATGGAACTTGTGAGAAATCGCTACTCCTGAAGAGATAGTAATAATAAATAAGGAGATGAGTAATTATTGGTGTATTGCCATAACCCGCCATGTTATGAAATGTGTGTAGTTCTAGAATAGGCCTAGAGTAGGCTCAGAAATTTATAGGTGTCCAATGTAGATTTACTATGCACCAAAGCAAAAAATACCTAGTGGACCCAAGACCACATCAGGAATTCACTACTCATGGAGAGATCAGAGAATTGGGGCCAGCCTGAGCACACCCTGCCCATATGGGGACAAGATTTTAACCTGGAAGACTTTCTACACCTGTTCTGATCACCTCAAGACTGGTTTTCCAGAGCAGAGTCAGAGTATACCAGCTTCTAGGGTTTGAGAGAAATAGGGAGAAATGTTTCATATAATGACACTTCATTTTGGCCATTTAAAATAACTTCTGAATTATTGAGCCAATGTTTAGAGAAATGGATAGAGAAATGGATAGTATGGGCTACCCAGGGTTTAGTACTTAAAGAAATGTCAAAAAACTTATGTGGCAAATATAGCTAAGTATTCAGATTTTTGAGGTAGCTTTTCTAAACTTTACAATAGTCCAGAATTTGATCTTGAGTTAGAACAAGAAAGCCACATAGGAACAGTATTTCTTGGAAATTACTCCTTGCTATGAGATTACATGGGGAGCAGATGAAGATGGAATAATAGAGTTCAAAACATTGTATTTCAAGAACAAGAAATAGTGTTTAGCAAGCCTTTTGAAGGTTTTGAACATGTCTCAAAGCAAAAAACAAGAGCCTAGCCTAAACATTAAACATTAGGGGAAGATTATTTGTTCAGAGCCCTGTTTTATGTTACACAAAGAAATAATAAACAAGGGCGCTGGATTTACGACACAGTATGCATTCCATTTTATGAATATAGATGCAAATGTGAGGTGGTAATCATCAGTGTTTATCATTTTACCACCATGGTGTATAGTCTGTAGCTTAAAGGCAAACTGCCTGAGAAAAATGGGCCTCTCCAGGTTCTCCATTCTGCCTGAGAGGAACCACAGGACCAAACCAGGCTTTTTCCTAGAGCTTTCCAGTCAGAACATCAATAACTAAGTATCCAATAGTGAAGGGCCCCAAAGCACACTCATTATGGCCTGGCAATATCAACCCTCATCATTTTGGCGATACTGTTTTGAGAGAGCTTTGCTATGTGCTGGATCCATTCCATTTTCAGCTGATTTTCCCTGACTCATTTGAAATGGCCAGGGGACAACAGTCAGCTCTTAAAATGCAAGCATTTCACTTCATTAATTGAAATGGGCCTTGAAGAGCTAAAAATTGTACTGGTTTCTTTGGTTCCTGACTGATGGTGGTGATTGGATAGTGTGGAAAGTAGAATAATTCCAAAGAAACTGAAAATGGAAGCTGGTTTAGTTAATACTTCCTTTTCCACTCCTGCTCTTTCCCCCCACCCTACTGTAATTCCTGAGGAAAAGCTTTTCTAATAGTTGAAGCAAATCGTTGCTATAACAACTGCTATTTAGTGATCACTGAACTAAATACTTGGTTATGTATGCATCAACCAATTTACACATTACAGAGATCCTGTGAGGTAAGTATTTTACAAGTAAAGTGCCAGGCTCAGAGAGGTTAAGTAATTTGTCTGAGATCACACAGCTAATGAATAAAACCCAACCTTTCTAAATCAAAAGCAATTAACCAGTATTTTATAATTGATTTTAATGAAACACACTGATGTTAATTCCCAAATTTCTGGCTCTCAAATTTATCCTCTCATTCTTATTCTGTTTATCTATCACCACAACCTTTCTTACTTGTCTACCACTTTTATCTCCTTATTCTGTCAAATTATTTTTTTAAATGAAATATGTTTTGCTTTCAGAATTATCCTTGATGTCTTGGTTAAATAATATCTGTTACTTCTATAGCTAACTGACAGAAAAGTGTTCAGTGGGCAGGGGACAACTTCGCATCACAGGAGCCCATCTATAATTTGCAGTATAATATTGAATTATGTTTCTCAAAGTGGCACTCTTGATTCTATTCCAGGCCTAAAAGACACAGATCTGCCTCCACTGTGGAAAGCAATGGCTTAGAAGCTGTTGAGAGGTAGACAGTGTTTGGAGGAAAATACATTAAGAAGTCTCTGAACTTGAAAGTC
The DNA here is from genome assembly GCF_964339955.1 of Pipistrellus hanaki. NCBI lineage: Eukaryota > Metazoa > Chordata > Mammalia > Chiroptera > Vespertilionidae > Pipistrellus > Pipistrellus hanaki. Next base: position 138,642,196 of record NC_140504.1, on the reverse strand, counting down.
AACAAAAAGAAAGAAAGATATAATAGACAAAAGTGGAGGTTAGGATGTGCTACAGCTCTAAGAAAAGAAAGAGAGAGAGAGAGAGAGAGAGAGAGAGAGAGAGAGAGAGAGAGAGAGAGAGAGAATCAGATAGAACAGAAGAAATATAAGATAGAAAAGGCCCATATTAAAGATTAGTGATTGATGAAAAGAATTAGGTGAGGTTCATTCATTATTCCTTCAAAAATAAGCATTGAGCACCCACTATCTTCTCAAACTGGACACAGCAATAAACAACCAGATAAACTTCCTATCCTTCTTATGGAGTCCATAGTTTTTGGGGAAAGATAGATATGGACCAAATAAGTATAGAGTTTGAAGAACGTTTTAAAGCTTCACAAAGCACTTTAGAATCTGAAAACTGAAAGGCTAATAGAAATTGTCTGGGCAAAGATTAGGGGGATAAATGATAAAAAGTACTGAATAAAAAATGTCAAAAAAGATTACAATAATGTCCTTAATCTCCTTGCATTCAGGCTAGCCTAGTTTATCAAGCTCATTGAGTTTTACCATATTTGATTGTTCTTTTTATTATAGCTATCTTTTCACAGGACTCTGAAGACTATTTAAGGATCATTACCATGTGATAATTTAGAAATAAGATGATGGTGTGTCTGTGTATTTTTTTCTCTTTTGACATTGAAATATCTGACATATTTGGGTGCACAAAAAGCAAACACAGATGTGAATGAGCCAAAATAACGGAAGGAAGTAATGACAGAAAACTGAAAGTGAAAAGACCATGCAGCAGATTTCACAAATGATTTTAACAGCAAAGGTCAGAGCATATCAATCCTACAGTTAGGTTCCCCATACAGATATCACATTACAGGAAATATGTACTGGAGAGGAATTAAAAAAGGTACATAGGAGGGTTACCAAGATCAAAACATTTTGGTATGCAAAAGAGTTAGTAACTGAGCTCTATGGAAGGATAAGCAAATGCCAGACATAAAGTTGTATTCCCCAACTGAGCCCCAGAAGACCTGCAGTTCGTTATGTGACTGTGAAAAAGATAGATACAAGGTCAAAAACTCAATGAACTATATACGCAATGGAACCACTGTTGTTACATGTGGAGTAATTTGGGAAGTGATTACCAAAGTCAGCAGAAGGTGCTGTATGTGAGCATATCCCAACCTAAAGAACCAAATTGACACGCATTTGAAAGTGCATGACTACAATGGGTACCAATGGCGAGAGAGGAAAGACAGGGCTTCTCTTTCTTGCCTTAGTTTTACTTTGGATAGTGAACTAAGGTGTATATACAAGGCACTTAGTGACATTACCAACTCTTAGGGGCTAATGAAACATTTCAACTAATTGACAAACAGGTATGAGAACTGGGCAGGAAAATGAGGGCAGAAAAAGTGAACTGGGATTGTTTCCCTTATGAAATCAATAAGAAATTTATAATGAAATCAACAGAAATATCTGGCAAAATAACAAAGACCCATTTTCCTGTGTTGTGAAAATAATTTTTCTATGGTACAGCTGAGAGAATTACATAAAAGTCCAAGAAACTTCTGCTCATTTACTAACTGAACACATTCCCTCCCTTCTACTCTCTCCTCATTATAAACTGTCCTGTTTCATTAGACTCTTTCCAACAGCTGCCTATTAGGAAATCCTTCTCAAAGGACTTTCTAGAACATAGGAATGGGTGCCTCAACATCACTGCTTTGAATGCTATTCCTTAATATAAAACATCCCTTGCCATTTATTCCTCCAGTCGCTCACCAAATATGACTTATGTGCTGTCTGCAGCCATGTACTATGTTTAGAGCTGGACATAAAATAATAAATGATATTAAGGAGCCATTGTTTTGGTTAACATTGACTCAGAAGTGAGGCATATCTAAAAGAGATGATCCCCCTCCACCCCAATCCCAGCACTATAGGCTTTCTGATTATCTCAAGAACCACTCAATGACTTTTCAAAGAAAACCTTTTTTTTTTTTTTTTTTTTTTTTTTTTTTCCATTTTTAACATGTGCTTATACCAGATTGCCCTTTAAGGGAGTATGTAGGTGAGGTCATAACTGAATTTTGCAGGGTGTTCTAAATTTGCACTCAACTTAAGTGGAGGCCAATTCTTATCCCAGTCTTAGTGGCTTTGTTTCTAACTATGCCAAGCTGGCTGGTTACCATAGCTTTGTTCCTGACAGATGGACATAGGACAAACCCCAGGTTTGAAAGTCTGAACAGAGCATAAAGCCAAAATAGTGTAGGAGAAAATAATCATCAGTGTATGTCATGCAATTAATTAATCATTATTTTGTGTATGTTTTTTTTCTCATTCTAAGTAAATATTTACTTTCTAATTTTGCATTTGTAATTATGTCATCCTTTTTTTGAAAAAGCTCCTTCAACCCACAAGAGACCTGCCCGAGGTAGGTAGATATGGATTCTTCTTTGGCTCTGCTGCTTTCTAGCTATAAAAACTTGGATTGGTCACTTAACTTATCTATTTATTGTTGTTGTTATTAAAACAATAATAAAGTTTTTATTAGCGTTATTTTACCTCATGTTTCCTTAAAACATGCACAATAATACTTTCCAGGCATGGCAATGGCAATGGTGAATATTAAAGAAGGCTCTCTATGGAAGAACACCTTACAAGTTAAAAACACTGTATTATTTAAGATATTATGTAAAAAGTCACTAACTATCCTGACTTAAGTTTGGAATAGCATCTATTGCTTTAGCCTTTAAAGTGGCCTGAGAGATTTATATTGTTTGGGTCTGGAATTTCTGTGTTGTTGTTGTTTTTTATATATTTAAGCTCTGACTCACTATCTAATCCCAAACTCCTCCAAGTGGACATTGAATTATTTACTTCTTTATAGCTCTCAGATCTCATTGGACCTAGCATGGGAACACTGTATGTAAGTGAATATCGGTGGATTTACTCATTTGGCTGAAAGTCTGAGATTATTTCACCATAATCACCTGTTCATCCATCTCTGCATCTATCCATCCACCTATCCATTTAGTAAACATCTAATACATGCCTAATATGTGCTGCCACAAAAACTCAAGACTCTCAACAAATGGAAGCGAGGCTGCTTTGGTTGGGCTGGAAGACCCAGAGCCCAGCCTGACTGTGGATGGGAGTGGCTGCTGAGTGCAAATTGTTATTCCCTGAACATCACTCTGCCAGATATTGTGCCAGGTGCTGGCAATATAACAATTAATACTTACAGTGCCTCCCCTTCAGAAGCTTAGATTGTCACGGGGAAGACCAAGAGGTAGAGAAAATTGTAGTAATCTTGCCTGAAGGAGTTGGGGGGAGCTGTGTGCAGAGACAGGTCTTGAAGAATGAGGGGAACAATCCAGCAGGCATGAAAAGTAGGTGAGCACCCCATGAGAGACATCAACCTCCACAAAGGCACAGGGACATGCAAACATATGGCAGTAACCAAGAGACAGGGTGCTTCTGGGGGCTCTGATACAGCATACACAACGATGCAGCAGAGGCATCGGCAGTAATGAGATCCCACAGAGCGTGGCGGATGCTTTAGTCTGAACTTTGATCTTTATTCTTAAGGCAATGAGCAGCCACCAAAGGTTTTAAACGGGACAATGTGATTAGCCTTCCCTGCATTTGCAAAACATTGTAGGAATACTCCATTGATTCTGAGCTTCCAGAACTGGGATCCTACACCCAGATGCCAAAGTAATTTGCTACTTGATGTATGATGATTGTGGATTTCTTCAGGAGGATTCATAGTAACAGCTATTAGAGATTCATCTCCTCTGATATGAATTGAATTTAATCTGAAATAAAAACTTCACCAGTGTTGAGGAAGAAGAAAAAAAAGAAGTATATTTGAAACATAACTCCCTTATTTTAAAAGTCTTCAAAAAAGTAAGAATTCTGGAACTTTAACATTTGCTCTCTTTCTCTAACTGCATTTCTCCTAAGCAATTTTCTGAGATTTCTCCATTGATTAAAGTTAGGCTTTCACTGTGGGAATTCTTGAGGTTTGGCCAAACATAGATTATTCTTTGGATAATACTGTGCACAGTAAGATGGAATATGCCCACTTTTGTGTATCTAAAAATGATTAAGAAGTTCTGCTCTGAATGTGAAAACCAGAATGAAATGATACACATTAGGGGCAAAGCAAAGAAGTAAAGTACCACCCAGAAGGCAAAAAAATATATGGATTTCAACAAGGGCATATCCGTAGGTCTATCAAAAATATAAAAAGGCAGAAAAACCTGCTTGCATTTAGATCCATGTCTCTGAATTTTCCAGAAAAGAGGCACCTGTCCAGGGTGGGTAGGCGAAACACTTTCCAGGGCAGGTCCTTCGGGTAGAGTCAGTCTTCAGAGAGCAGAAACGTTAATTATTAACCTCAATGCGGGGCCTCTGCATTAAGAGTTCTTATTGGTAAATGCATTTTGATCCTCAGATAAGCTAGTTTCTCTACCAGCACTCCCTCTGTAACTCGAAACATATATATATATATATATATATATATATATATATATATATATATATATATATATATATATTCAGGTGAGATCTGGGGTGGGCCCTGTGGGGGCTGTGTTTTGGGAGGAAGAGAGAGCTGCTCTATACCTGGGAAAATGCTAATTCCTGTTTTTAAGAAAATGGGCTAAGAAAAAGCTCAAGGGAGTCTAGGACATCAAAGAACTCTTTTAAAACAACTTTTTTGACGATTTAAATGAAAATGAGGCAGACATATATGGATTAAATTTTCCCCGTAAAGCAGCCTGAGGTTTAAAGATTAAGGGGGAGAGAGATGGTGGTAAAATGTATTGGGGGTTATTATCAGAGGTTCAACTAAGCTGAAGCGGAGTGCATTAACCCATGAGGTGTCCATGCGCATTCCAACATGCACAGCGTGCACACACTCACAGAGGGACAAGCACACACCGCACACGTGTGCCAGGTGCCCCCGAAACAGTCCCTTCTCAGCAGATGATTTATGCAGCTTGCCAGGAGAGAAGTAGGCCATGCCAGCCTTGAAAGCACTTTAGTTTGGTTGTTTTTCCTCATGAAGGACATGTTGTCCTGTAATTATTCTGTCATTTCTTAAAAGGTGAAATCCTTAACGGGTTTGTGCTTTCTGTGCTGCTGTTAGTGTTCTTGTCGGAGCACGTCTAACCAAGTAGGAATCCTCATTCCACAACTCCTTTATGAGGAACAAAGAGGAATTGGACCTTTTTAAAATGTATGAAAGAATCTAGAAGAAAGAGTATTAGTCAGGGAGGACATAGATAAGATACAGAAAAATTGCAAACAGCATTCCTGTTTCCCCTCTGGGCTCTCAAAACACCTACAAAACATTTTCTGTCATTAACTTTTTTTTCTCCCCCCTGTCTCTCTCTGTCAACAAGCAAGTATAATTTTGTATCTGTATGTGATAACAGAATAGGGTAGGGTAAAAATAGCTAATGTTTAACTCAGAGACTAAAGGAAAACACACAACTCCAACCAATGTAAATGTTAAAGTTATGTTTTAATACTTAGGAGAATCTAGAGGAGATGCTGATGTTGATCAGGTTAGTTATTTGTTCTTTGTACTAACTGATAAAACTTGCAAAGTTAGTGAATTTTTTAAAACAGGTTTTGAGCCTCAAACAATCAAGAATTTTACCATTTCAAAGATCAAATGCAATAGGAATGCAACTTATTTTTTTTTCCATATCAAAATTAATCTTTCACTTTGAAAGGTCTAGCACTGTGAAATGTTACAGGGCATTTCTGGGCCAAGTCAGAATGAACAGTTAGCAGGCTTATCATCAACTTAAGAATGATGTTCTAATTTCATGAATTGTAAAAAGCCTTGCCTTCTCCAAGTCCGATTAGGCGAAGTCAGATTAATAGGTGAAATCTCTGTGTGCCAAAAAGGCTTTGTATGATTATAAAAGCTAAAAGGCTGTGTATGATCTAGGCGGTTACTTTATGGTGAATTCTCAAGGTGTAGGTCTCCTCCAGGGGTTCTTAAGCTGTGATCATTAAACAGAGTTACCCACTCGGACCCAGCCACACAACCCCTGATAATTCTCAGCTACCTGCCCTCTGCTGGGGCATTTTAATAAGCAAACTCACTTTCTTGTCCTTTAGCCTCCATGCTATTGCTCTGAAATTTCTGTTAACTTGATCTTTTGAAAATATGACCCCGATAGTCATGGAAATCAAAGCTGAGATTTAGCCAGTACACTATGGCTCACAGCTGCACTGTTCTATATGGAGTTTTTTCTAACTGTTCATGGCGTTATTTTGTTGGTCAGTGATCTTGCCAAACTGGTTGTTACATATCCTATATAATAAAAGGCTAATATGCAAATCAACTGGGTAGCAGAACGACCAGTCGCTATGATGCTCACTGACCACTAAAGGGTAGACGCTCAACGCAGGAGCTGTCCCTTGTGGTCAGTGTGCTCCACAAGGGAAGCAACACTCAACCAGAAGCCCGGTTCACAGTTGGCAAGTGTAGCTGGTGGTGGGAGCCTCTCCCACTTCTGTGGCACTCAGACATCCCCCGAGGGTTCCTGGAATGCAAGAGGGTGCAGGCCAGGCTGAGGAACCCCCTACCCCTGAGTGTATAAATTTCATTCACTGGGCCTCTAGTTTGGAATATTACCCTTGAATGGATGCATAGTGACTGCTATCTTGAATTCCCTTAATGATACCACCTCTCAATTAACATTGCCACTGACTTGGTTCAGGTCCTTGTCATATTTTACCAAGACTATTTCAATAGACTCTGATATGGCATGAGATTAGTTATGTTTACCATAGAATATAGGCATATTAAGTCAGGCCCATGAAGACAAGGCTTCCCAGTAGGGCTCCATTATTCTGAGAGATTTAGAATTTTCAAGAGAAAAAAATCAAGTAAAAATTATAAAAGGATAATAGCAACAAAGAACAGAGTTGGATTCAAGCAAAATGGACTAATGTCAGAGGAAAGAGGTGATTCTGAATATGATGGTATATATGTACTCAGGTGGTCCTCTATCAAGCATCATATACTTTTTCCTGAGTCTCAGATGGTTGTAGATGAAAACCAAAATATAATTTCATGTTTGTCTTGACAGGACATTGAAAAGATGGCCCTTGACAACTTAGATTTCAGCACCTCCTGCAGCCAGGGAAAGAGGTGTCCTCAGCAGAGTCCTCAGGCCCCTTGTAGTCTTTGGGTGGCCGCAGAAAAGCAGCCTTTGCCTTTGACTGTGCATTAGCAACAATGCAGCACTGGGCATTGATAACTGTGGGCAACTCTATTTAAAGGTGAAAAAAATCAAATATGTAGTTTTTACTGCTGTATCCATAACTCCTAGTTCTTGGAATATAGGAGGAACTCAATAAACATTGGTTTCATCAGTGCATGGATGCATAAAACAATGGCTGTCTATGGTCATGAAATACACTGTGATATTTTCTATATTCAAATATTTTCTATTATAGTGTATTCTATATTCCTTTATTAAAAAACTAGAGGCCTGGTGCATAAAATTTGTGCACAGGAGTGTGTGTTCCTCAGCCCAGCCTGCACCCTCTCCAATCTGGGACTCCTTGAGGGATGTCTGACTGCCTGGTAGGATCGGGCCTAAACGGGCATTCCTCTCACAATCCAGGACTGCTAGCTCCCAACTGCTCACTTGCCTGCCTCCCTGATTGCCCCTCTGCCTGCCAGCCTGATCACCTGCTAACTATTCTCCTGCCAGTCTGATTGATGTCTAACTGCTCCCCTGACAGCCTGTTTGTCCTCCCCTGCAGGTCTGGACACCCCTAACTGCCCTCCCCTGCAGGCTTGATTGTCCCCAACTGCCCTCCCTTGCAGGCCTGGTCCCTCCCAACTTCCCTCCTCTGCTGGTCATCTTGAGGTGGCCATCTTGTGTCCACATGGGGACAGCCACCTTGTGTGTTGGATTGAGGTCAATTTGCATATTACTTTTTTATTAGATAGGATATGCTGTTTAGTCTTATTAAATTGATTTATGGACTACTAATGGATTCTGACCCACAGTATATAAAATACTTTTGTAATAGAAATTACAATTGTTATGTCTAATATTTATTAAGCATTTGCTGTGCTAGGTACTGTCCTAAGTACTTTACACATACTGGTACTAACTTATTTAGCCCTCATAACTTGACTGAGTTCCCTTAGCTAGTAAGTGAAGGAGATAGGATTTATCTCCAGGTAGTCTTGCTCCAGATCTTACACATTTATTTTTTAAAAAAATATATATTTTATTGATTTTTTACAGAGAGGAGGAGAGAGCGATAGAGAGCTAGAAACGTCGATGAGAGAGAAACATCTACCAGCTGCCTCTTGCACACCCCCTACTGGAGATGTGCCCGCAACCAATGTACATGCCCTTGACCAAAATCGAACCTGGGACCTTTCAGTCCACAGACCGACGCTCTACCACTGAGCCAAACCGGTTTTGGCCAGATCCTACACATTTAAATAGGGAAGAAGGAAATGTGTCTATCACAGAATAACCAAAGGAACTAGATCTTGTAGGAGACACCTTTGAGGACTCACAGACTTATTTACGGGGGGAAAAAAAAAATAGTGGGAGTGGTCTGTGAATAGGAAGGAAAATTATGCCTTTTGACTGCTAAGCAAACCAAACCATACTTTCAGGCTGTTATGGCCTAGAAAAAACAAGTGATACCTCACTCTAGCTTTGCTTCTGCCAGACTGACATGCTTTCAATGCAAATCCGATGCTTTCATCTTCTATTTTGATGAAGTTCTGCACCCTCTCCAATCTGGGACCCCTATTTTCAGAACTTTAAGCGCACCTCTAGGGTCCATTTGGTAAAATCCACTTGCCTTAGTGTGGAGTGTGTGTCCCTTTTCTTCCCCATCCCTGACTACTGAAGTGGTAGCATTAATTCCCATCACTCCCCAACAAGCATCTATACTACAACTAGGCCTTAGCATTTGACAATCACCAAATATACCATGCCCTTCTCTGCCTCTGTACTTTTGCATATGCTTTTGTTTTTTTGCAAATACTTTTAGGTGGTGGCTGAATATGGTGCTGAAATATCTGTAAACCAGACCTGAGTTTTCTCTTCCTTAGTCAACTAACTATAGGAAACATATACATATTTTTTTATTTAACTTCACTTGTAAATAAATTAATGCAAAATATATAAAAATCAGTTTTTTAATAGTTGAGTTAGATCTTATGAAATAGCTAAACTTAGGATATAAATTAAAAAATGTATAATATTAAAAATCTTCAAGTTCAAAAAAATCAGTATTATATAATTTTTTTTTTTCAGTAAATTAAGCATAACCAACTTTTCCTGTACCACTGGACTAGGTAGGTTCTTTGGTGGAGCATCAGATAATGTAGTTAGCTTGCCAGAAAAGTACCAGAGCCCATGCTACAAGATTTACATACAATAACATTAAACATCAGAGAAACAACAGCAGAGTAAGATGCTCAGCATATGAGAGGCATGTGGAAACAGAGAACTTAACACAGAAGAGGAAATTCACAACTTCCATCTCAGAAAAATAGAATGGTGACAGTTATTTAAATATCCGGTGTCTATTATATGCCAAACAACGAGATACACTCTCTGTTTTTCATAGTATATTAGCCACTTAATAGTGTGGACCTGAGAAAGAAGATACTTAGAAGAGCTCCTGGTGGCTAAATGGGCTCAAATTAAAAATTAAAAATTAAATAATAAAAAAGTCTGGCAACCATTTCTAAACAAAGCCCTCTCATGCAAGCTGCACTTCAAGGAGAATCCTGTACTGAACTGTCTGCATCCTGCTCTCAATCACCTGACTGTACTTTGTTCTTGCCATGTGAGCCCATCCTTATAAAGAAGTTAGTTCCTAGAATTTTATTTCAACCAATGGAACTGAGACTTTCACTGTCCAGCCAAAGCTTTACTGTATAGCTATCCCCATATCATCTTCAACAGCCAATCAGAGCAGCTCTGCTCTAACCAATCAGGACTGCATTAGAACAGACCAATCAGGACCAAGGGACACGGACTTCTCTATGTAAGTCAGCTCTCCTCTGGCTGTCAAATCACACTTTTCCTTTCCTCCAAAGACTGAAGATACTGTTTGCCTTACTAAAAAAACACCTAAAAGTCTCATCGGAGCAGAGTAGAATGGGCAGGGCAGAGTAATGGAACTGAGCAGAGCTGGCTGGCCCTAGACCACCTCATAGTCCTGCTGCTTTATAATTGAGTCGTAACACTATTGAACTATTCCACAGCCCTGTCGTATCACAATTGAGCTGTTTGCACCGAATAAAGTTTCCTTCTTCACTGCACCCTGATTGAGGATTCCTGTCAGTGTTAAATTGATACCAAACCATCAGTTGACAATGGTTATAGACCTGTGGTTACTATCATCATTAAACAGATTAGACGATTGAGACTTCAAGAGATCATTTAACCAGTGTTCCCAAACTAGTATAAGGCAAGATGGGGTTTCAGTTTGAATCTGAATTACATGCTTTTAGCCACCAAGGAAAGGTCTTACAGGAACATAGCAAATGAACACTTCAATTTCTCTTCATTTTGTGAGTTGACCCCTTTACCTTTGTTATCTATCTACAACTTAAGTGATGTAAACAATAAAAAGTGCTGGGTTCAAGTTTTAACTTCTTCCTTACTTCATTGTATTGACCTGGTTGTGTAATTGGCCAAGCCAATTAATCTTGCTCAGCTTCAATAACTTATCTATATAAATGAGTTAGGTGGTAAGTAATTTATATTATTGGCAAGTCTTTGATATTCACGTTTTGTAAATGGAAAAGTTGAATCCAAATGTAAAATGCTATCTGCCTTTTTGAAATGTGGCAAGATGCTAAATGAAGCTAAAAATAATAACAATTTTGAAAATTACATCAGTATTTTACCCAAGAATGATCATCATCCCCATTACAAAATATAAACTCAAAAGAAACCATTACTTCATGAAAGCATGTGATGGAAGAGTTAAAATGATCTAACTCTATCTGCAGGAAAGAGAACACCTATAGAGAACACAGCTGGTGTGGTGTTATTCATCCACCTAATCTTTCCAAGCTTCAATTTCCTCTATAGGACTACTATAGGCCTAGTGCATGAATTTATGCACAGGTAGGTTTCCTCAGTGTGGCCGGCAATCCAGGCAGATCAGGGGGCCCTGCTGGCCAGGGGGAGGGACTGTGGGAGGTTGGCTGGCTGTGGGAAGTTGGCCATGGGAGTGCACTGACCACCAGAGGGCAGCTCCTGCATTGAGCGTCTGCCCTCTAGTGGTCAGTGTGCATGATAGCAACTGGTCGACCGGTCATTTGGTTGCATAGGCTTTTATATATTAGTATAGATAGGATTGTGCTGCATAATCTTGTGCCCTTACAAGTCTAACATTCTATCACTCGAGACCTTCAGGATCCCTTGTCTGTGACCCCTGCCTTCTACTTCACTCTGACCAGATTGGAGAATCTTACAAAATCTTTTACCCCATTGATCTGGATGCATTTTAACCACATAGATTCTAAACATAATGCACCGTTTGTTTGGCTTGTCTGTATTGTAAAATATATCTTTCATTGACTTCAATACCCACCACTTCATCTCTGAAAATTAATCGAGGGAGTTTGTGTTTGAATTTCCCTGGTGTTATTGGTGTACGGAAAATCTGGTTACTTAAATCTCATTTTTATGTGTAACATTGTAATTTTTAAGAGATCATCATAGCAATCTCCTATTTCTGTTAACTCTCTCTGAAAACCCAAATGGGTTTATTTCTTAAATTGCTAATAACCTTAGCCAGTCAGAGAGATTACCAAGTATATGGACTACAGTTGAACATGAACTCATTTTATTTGATGAAGGCAAGAAAAATACAAAGATTTCCATTTTGAGAGCAAAACTGCCAGGGTGAATTACTTGGAATGCAGTTCAACATGATGAAATGTCATAAATTATGCTGAAAATTTATTTGTGTACATATTCAGCTCTGTGTGCTTTTATTGATAAAGCAGCAATTCTCCACCTCCCTCCTTTACTTTCCCTCCGGAGACTAACAATGACATTACCCTAGAAAAGAATTTGACTGCTATTAGCTGACTACAGCACACAGACAAAAAACTCTTAATGTCTTATGTTAATTTTAGCAGAAAAAAAAATAGCTGCCCCCCTACGGTAGCCGGCCTGTTATCCTCAGCATAATGCCACCTGCCTCGTGCCCTTTTGGTCTCCCCTGAAAGAGGAGCTCGAGAGAGCAAGTCATTCTGCTCAAGTTGAAAGCAGGAACCAAGGTGAAAGAAAAGTGTTCTCAGGGACAATGTAACAAATATCCTGCTTCCTAAAGATGCTTTTTTAAACATGAGCCTGGCAGGGCTCAGGAATGGGAACAGGAGGTAACACAGAGTGCTAACCAGGCTGCACTTGAGACTCTGGATGTAGGCTGGGCCAGTCCGTCCCCCGCACCTTCTCCCCACCTGGGCATGCGTTTTGGCATCAGTCTTCTGCTTAGGTTCTGCTATTTGATTTTCAAGAGCGTGCTAGAATATACACAATTAAAACACACACACACACACACACACACACACACACACACACACACACACACCAAGGTTTTTAAGTTCCATATGTTTGAGTAGAGCCTTCAGGAGTGACCAGCTGCATTCCAAAGAGAAGTATTTGAAAGCGTGGGCAAAACCTCCGCCGAGTCGCAGAGGAAAGGGCCTCGTTCCCTTCGCATTAGTCACTCTGTAAAAGATTAATCCTAATGAGCTACTTTTTACAGGCAGGCACACCCAGGCTTTGCATTACATACCGGCGATTTCTCAATATTTAGGCCAAAATGTGTACACTCAGATGCTGATAGATATCGTCTTTCCAGAAACCATTAACTGTGGTATTAACTGTAATAACTTAGCGAGGTTAAGGAATGAGGCCAAGCGGGGGTTTTTCAGAGTTGCTGGGGAAGCAGTTGTTTGAAGCAGAGTAAAGAAACACACTGATGGAACTCACTCCTAAAAACAGAGCATGGGGAAAACCCAGTCTGCTGCCTCTTTGTTTTCTCCCTTTCACACTGATCCCCACATCTGTGCCCCGGCCAGGTCTGTTTTCAGCAGGTAGTGCTGCTTACTTAATTGATCTCATCAGTTAATGGCAGCCACTGTGATGGAATTTCAAGTTTTATACTCAAGACACCAGCATGGAGACAGGACTTCCTGATACGCTTGCCAGACCCTGGGAGGACAGCCACACATGGAATGGCTACTCTGACCCCTCGAACCATGGCAGCAGTTTCTCCCTTAGCACCAGGACATGGCTCCTCCCGCTGGGAGCTGGCAGAGAGGCCTGTGGCTGGGACTCCATTTCTAGAAGTTAAGAGTTACACCCAGCCATCTTCACTCCAATGATAGTCTGAAATTAAATGCCATTTATATTCCATAGCTGCTTTGTCTTATGAAAAGCGTATTTAAAATCTTATTTTTCTCACCTATCTCTTGGGATTTTCATGACTACTGAGACCAAGAAGACAAAAAGGTAAAGAAACTAGAAGAGATAAAAAAAAAAATCGAGATAAAAAGAAGATAAAAAGAAGCGTAAATCCAGCCAGTGATAGAGATTCAATTTAATGCATTTAAAAACTCAGTTTTTATTATTTTTTATTATTTTTAAAAATATGTTTTTATTGATTTCAGAACAGAAGGGAGAGGGAGATAGATAGAAACATCAATGATGAAAGAGTCATTGATTGGCTGCTTCCTATATGCCTCCCCTCTTGGGGATCTAGTCCCAAACCTGGACATGTGCTCTGACTGGGAATTCAACTGTGACCTCCTGGTTCATGGGTCAATGCTCAACCACTGAGCCACACGGGCCAGGCTTAGTTTTTATTTTTAAGAAATTTATTTATTTATTTATCTTTATTATTGAATGTATCATCGAAGTCCTCCACTTTCCCCCATTTAACCTCTACTTCCCTCCCATGTTCCCCTCCCCAGGCTTTCACTGTTGTCTGTGTCCATGGGTTATGCATAAATGCATATAAGTTCTTTGGTTAATCTCTTCCCTCCCTGCCCCCCTTCCCTCTGAGCATCTTTTACTTTACTCCCATTCTTGACTAATAGTTAATTTAATCATGTATGCAATAGTCTGGTTCCATATTTAAAGTTTGACTACCGACCCCTTTCAAGGCTTATCACTTGCCTCTCTCCTTCTGCCACAGATCTGAGAGGAAGCTGATAAGAAGGCCTGGGTGCTCCCCCTGTTAGAGATAGCAGGAAGTTCACCTCATACAAACCCTGGTCCAGGTGAGAGAATTCTCATCCCATCTCCAATTCTGGATCCACCATAAACCCCAGACATTTGCCTCTCCCTGCTGGGAAACCTGTCCTGCTCTCCCCAGAAAGCTTCATTATGTGAGTAACAAAGCTATCTGTGTCCTCTTGGTATGTGTGGCATTATTAGTTCCAGCATTATTTGGTTCAAATTTATATCAAATTTGGGAAAAGGGGAAATACATTCCATCTTTCAGGAGGGACCACAATAATTGGTGAAGTCAGAAAAGTATCTAAGCACTAGCTACACCACCAGGGGTACTGATTCTCTTGCTTTGGCTTGATAAGTGACATTGCTGCCTGCTGACTAGCATGTCCTGTAAGTTGTGTTGCTGTCTCCTGGAAAGGTTGTGCTTTGAACTCTACTTCTTTGTACTGAGTTTGCTGAGTCCACTGAACCTAAGTTGAAAGCTTTGGTAATTGAAATTTAAGGACAGGCACATGGGTGGTGTACTTAGCACAAACCTACTAGTATCTGCATGTCTCAGATTGAATTGTTTGTCTTTATAGCAGTATAAGCCATGATGGATGCTCGGACAATGGTAACCACTCTTACTTTGGGGCTGTTGGGTTTTTGTGTCTCAACCAAGCACTGGTTTCCATTCCATAGAGCTATCAGGGGAAAGACAGAACAATATCCTATGAAATATATAGGCCCATGGGGTGGTCATTCATATGGGGCAAGGACACTTACATGAAGCCTGCTGAGGTCTGTACTCCTAAGGATAGATTTCTCTCTAAGACTCTAAACATGTTGCTGCGGTTTTTAACTATGCTTCTGTCACCAATATATATATATATATATATATATATATATATATATATATATATATATATCAATATATATATCTTTATACTCAGGATTGTAGAGATAACATCCTTGGCACCCCTGTGGCAGAACCCTAACACTGATGATACTAGTTTGAACTCTCTGGAGGAAGAAACTTATAAATGTGAACAAGGTGGAGAGGATCTCCCCAAATTATATCCAATAACCACAAAAACAAAACAAAACAAAAAGACATTGAAGTAAAACAACAATACTGAGCATAGGGTCAGGAAACAACAAAACTGACACAAATGTTATTTTTGACCCAACTGGAAATCTAAATTTACTAAATAAAAATTGTACAACGAAAAGACAAAAGGTTGATTGGTTTTTGTGCCTGTATAATATAGGTTCTAAATTAACTTTAATGTGTACTGAGTTATATCAATGGGTAAATCTTCATAGCTTTAATAAATACTGGGGCTCAAATCAGAGCAATACTTGGAGATTCCACTAAATTTAACTGAGATATCACCCTTACTCTTAGGTGAATTACTGAATATATAATAGAACACATTATAGGTATGACACATCTTAACCATTGGAACTATTGCCTTGCTTAAATCTTCCACACCCAATCTTCTAAAATACTCTATAAGAGGCACAAATACTATGACCTAATGATATGTAAATTAAAATTATTTAAGTCACCTTTACCTCCTTGCCCCAAGTTAAAATAGATAACACACCCAATATAAATTAAAATAGGGTTTTAAAAGATTGAAACCTGTTATACAAGACCAATTTATAGTTATCTTCACTGTTTTTCTATTTAAAAATCCAATTTGATCTGTTTTCAACTCAGAAAGGATGATTAGCATTTCATGATCAATTACAACAACTATAATGCTGTGATCCTCATATTCAGTATTTTTTTTAAGATAGTACCTCCATACAATCAGCAATTGGTAAGCAATATTAAGTCATGGATTCAGCTAAATTTGTTCTGTGCCTGTTTCAACAGCCTCTCAGTCAGAGTTAGCCTTCACCTTTGATGGGACACAATGTATTTTTACCTGGCTATTGATGTTTCCTTCTTTGGTGGTGGCAGAAAATTCAAATTGTACAATCTCTAGATCATGCACAGACACCTTCATCTCAGCGCCTAAACACTTAACCATCATAAGTCTCCTTATCATACTCCCTCAAGACACTTTTAGAACTACTTAGGAGCTTTCTCTCTCCATAAAGTAGGGGTGTCGAACTCAATCAGAGAAGGGGCCAAAATCTAAAATCCAGCCTAAATCGCGGGCCGAATGGTTTACTGAACAGTCATAAACTGACAATGTCATAAACTGACAGCGGAGTGCAGTGATGACAGCGCAGTGTGGGCCACATTGCAAGGCCTGGCGGGCTGGATTTGGCCCGCGGGCCTTGTGTTTGACACATGTGCCATAAAGTCTCATTCTGTGATTAATACAACTTCCTATAGCTGCTTGCTGTTGTGTGGCATGACCAGTCATCATATCTGAGCAAAAGAGTCTATTTGGTTAAAGAGTCTATTCATCTCTGCAGGGAGGTTATAACAGCATACAGTTTTATTTGATGGCTATTTGGTTTCCACATACCGAGATTATTATTAATCCACTTGCTTTTGATTTCTAGTGTCGCTATTGATAATTTGTTGTCAGTATAATTTTATTTTTTCAAAGGTATTTTTTTTCTTTTCTTTGACTGTTTTTAGAAGATTAAAAAAAAATATGGTGTTCTCTAGTTTCATTATGAAGTACCTAGATGTGGATTCAATTGTATGTATGTTTGAGATTACTTGTGCCTGATAATTGAATCTGATGATGTTCATATCAATTTTTGAACAATTTTTCAATTATTTCAATATTGTCTTTTCTCCATTCTTTCTGTTCTCTTCTTCTGTACTCCTTTAGAATATATATTTGACTTTTAATTTCATTAGCTATGTCTCCTAAACTTTTCCATATTACCCTTCACTTTATCTCTCTATGCTACATAAAAGAGATCTATCATCCTATTTCTTAATTCTCTCTTTAGTTATATCGAATCTTCTGTTTAAACAGTTCATTAGTTTTAGTTTCAATAACCATATTTAAAATTTTCATGTCCTATTTCCTTCTTTTTGATAACTCACCAGTCTTTTTTGATACTTTCTTAGTCTTATATCTTATTTTTACTAACTTTTTTGTAAAAAATATATTTTATTGATTTTTTTACAGAAAGGAAGGGAGAGAGATAGAGACCTAGAAACATTGATGACAGAGAAACATTGACCAGCTGCCTCTTGCACACCCCCTACTAGGGATATGCCCGCAACCAAGGTACATGCCCTTGACCGGAACCAACCCGGGACCTTTCAGTCCGCAGACCGACGCTCTACCACTGAGCCAAACTAGTTTCGGCAATTATTTTTACTAACTTTTAGAGTCAATCATTTTAAACATAACTGTTTCCTAAGTATGATTACTTTTGTTTACAGTGAATTGTATTATAGTATGTTTTATAAATTCTGAATTGTGAGCTCAGAGGTTTACCTGTTGAGAGTCTAACTTTCCATAAATGTTTTGTGTTTGCTGTGCTCAGCTACCCAAGTTGGGCATGTAATGTAAATTTTCCAATTTGCTCATACTGATAATATAAATTTAAAAGCACACCTGCCTAAAAGAAAGCATGAGGTTATATATTCTCAAGGGTATAATTCCCCCTCTTAGAGCTTATGTTTATATAAAAAAGCATCCTTGTCATTTTCCCATAAAAATGGGCAGTGTTTTTAAATTTGTGCTGTCTGGTTCAAGATTTACAAATGGAGTCCCAGTTATAACTCTCTTTCTTAACAGGCTTTCTAGGTCTTGCCTCTTATTTTGTGTTGGCTGAGACTGGCAAACCCTTTTTACTAGCTCTGAAGAGTATCAGCTCTAGCTCATTGAACTGCTTACCAATTTTCTATTTTTGAACCAGGGGGTTTTCCCTGACTTTCTCATGAGCTGGTCTGTACATTTAAAATGATGTGTATTATATATATAGATCCATATAATTTCTAGGTGTTTCATTGTTGGGAGAATTTTCAAGCTATGTTGTCTGTCATTGCTTAGAAGTGGAAGTCCTCATAAAATCATTTCCTCTCTTTGTTCTCTAGTATGTACCTAGTGTACTTGAAACAGAAGAACACTAGAATGTGGAATGTATCAAATTACATAGGTGTCTGAAAGCATTTGGAGTAAATAAAGGAGCAATATTTCTACACGTTAGCTTAGACCTTCTGTGCTACAGATTCTGATGTAAGATGGAGAGTAGCTGCGTTGCATTGGTATATATACATACTTATTCATAAGTGAATATTTATTTGTGTACATAAATGGATACATATTTAGACATAGATGTTTCACTTTGAAAATCACTGCTTGTCAGCTTGTGATTCTGTCCTACCCGCTGTGTCTCTTAATTACTTCTCCTGAGGGGTGACATTCATCAGAGTTCCCAAAGCAGTCTGGATTCAGAGTAGGCAATATTTCTTTCCCTCACAGCCCAGTGTCCTGGGATCTCATCACTCCAGCACTAACCACTGCTCCCATATGATTCATGTGCCACTAATTAGACCAAGTGCCCAGTGCCCCTGTCATGACCATTGAGCTCCTCAAGTGTCCAACTTCTTCCACTGAGTTTTTTTTATTAGTTCCTGCCCACTGTCTTGAAAATTTCTATTCTGATAAGACCTAACCTTAAATCTGATTCCATTCCACTTTATTCTGGTCAATGTCTCACCTAGGACAGAGCACCTGCCTCAATTGCTGATATCATGATGGAGGTACTACAACTGTCAGCAAACCTCCTGACGAACTCTCCCAAGTATCATTCACCTTGGATTCTCTATCTACATGAGTTGCCTGGATTGACTGAGGAGGAAACCTGGCATGTCAGATTTTTAAGTTGTTTGTTTTAGCCATATTCTTTAGAAACCATACCTTGCATATCTCCTCCTTGTTCACGACAGGAATGAATGATGCTTACAAGAAGCTTCCAGATAAATCATTATCAACTATTTGTATAAGGCAAATAAAAATTTAATCCCTATGAGTGACAATATGTATATGTTTATATATTCTTTTCATTTATATACAAACCACATAAATAGAAAATGAGATGCCAAAATAGTTATTCAGGCTAGTGATTTTGATATTTCCTTATAATTTAAAAATATGTTTCTATTGATTTGAGAGAGAGAGAAAGGGAGAGGGATAGAAAGATAGAATCATCGATGAGAGAGAAACAGCATTGATTGGCTGCCTCCTGCATATCCTACACTGGGGATTGGGCATGTGCCCTGACTAGGAATTGAACCAGTGACCTTCTGGTTCATAGGTCAACACTCAATCACTGAGCCACATTGGCTGGGCTGATAAAGATTGCTTTAGCCATTAATTAAAATTTTTATTTTTTACAATAATATAATAGATAATGCTTTCCATGATTGCTCTTATTATGGGCATTGAATTCATATTCTTTCACCAATAAACTTAAAGTGATAAATGTCACAATAAAAATTGACCACTTGAAATGTACAACCTCAAAACATAGATATTCTCAGTGTTGTAGTAGTAGGACAAAACCCTATTTCAGTCCTCCATGAATGTGGTACAAGGTGAAAAAAAATCCTCATAAAATTAGTGGGTGATGGAATAGGACCAATTACAATAAGGATACAGTGCCAGAGGGTTTTTAGAAAGAATGAGGGATGAGTTGTGAGAGAGCAAAGGGATGAGAACAAATTGGAAGAAAATGAAGAAGGAGCTAGTCCAAGAAAGGAAAGACATAGAATGCAAAAAAAGCCTGAAAAGGATTGGGAAACATTTTCAATTACCAAGACAAAGAAACTGGGCCAACACTTTGAAAATGGTAGAAAAGAACAAAGCTCTGCTGTAGAGAATGAGGGCCCTTATTGATTTGTTGTTGTTGAGGTAGGGAGGCTGGTGCTTGGAGGTAGGTTTTGGTGGAGTCTTTTGGCAGACATTTATTCAACTGAATCTTGTAAAATTTATTTCTGGAATTTAAAATTGGAAACTTGGATGTAACAGAATATTTAAGTAAAAAAAAAATCTATGTAAAATATACCAATAGCAAAAATATGAAGTCAAGTCTTCTATAACTTTTAAAACATTAATCTTATTTTTCCTCAGGAAATGATTATAATTCCATCCATAACCATAAGAGAGATTAATTTGAAATTTAAAAAAAAACCTTCACATGCTCAAATTATTCTTAATATTCTAGAGATAGAATGTGTTATATGGGAGTCAAAGTAAAAATAAAGTATATAAAAGAGAGAAAGCCAGCTGAGTCCTTTTTTTTTTTGTCTTAATATCTACAAAAAAGCCCACTTAAAAGAAACATGTATCTTAGAATATTTTTCATATTCAAACATATTAATCATTTCAATGCATTTTAAAATCACCACATCTATACTTCATAAATGTAATTCAGAAAAACTTTGTTAATTTTCACTTCCCTAATCTGCAAACCCCAAGTTCTCACAAAGAACCATGCAGTCTCACTTCACATCTCAGCAAAGATTTAATAGCTGAGAGCTCTATCATGTTCTCATCTTACTAAGACTTCATTATTTTTACATGCCACACTACAAGACACTTACTAATATACTATTAAGTATTATCATAAATAGTTAAAATGCAAGTACACTTGACAAAATGAAAAGACAAAATGTATTCTGTGTTGCAGTCAACTTGTGTATGTTGGCAGGAGTGAGCTAAGCACATATTTAAAAAATAGAAAATCAATTACTAATAACCTCTGTTGGGCTGCAGTGGGCCTACCTCTCATTAGTGTGAGTTAGTGAGGTCTTTTTTCTGGCTCCTACCTTCCAATTAAATCATATAGTCATTATATCATTATCACTGTTAAATTTAAAAAAATTTGATTACCAGTAAAGCTTTATCTTTGTGCCAACCTTTTCCACATAGCCATGTTTTTCATTCCTGGTTGACTTAGTACATCCAGCATTTTTCCACTCTCTCCCTTGCCCCACACATTCCAAGATAAGAATTTAGTGTCCTGCTAATTGATCAATATATATTTATTTGCAAGCACATGCCACGTAGTTGGCACCTTATAAACACTGTTCGGAATCTATAAGTGTAAGTAATGGTCTTTGCCTTTAAAGAGCTTACAATAGAGCATGGGGAGCAAGATTAGCATAAAAAAAAAGAGGGAGCATTGTCAGAACACATATCATTACTTTTTAAATTGTGTGACCTTCATTCTTGAAGCTACATGTTCGATGACATTGAATCCAGAACAACTTCCCATGTTCTATGAGCCTGGATTAACTGTCAATCATGTGTTCTCCTAGCATCTGGTATTTACTCTGCCAAAAGTTACTAATTTACTCAACAGTAATGGAATCCATGTCATGCAATGTAATAGCTCTCATCAGACCACGTGTGTCTTAAGGACAGAGGCTGAATCTTTTTCGAAGCACCATTTCCCCTCCGGTGAAGTGCCAGGCACAGAACGGGTGGGGAGCACAGGGTTTGAGAGGCAGGTGGAGCTGACTCACACCAGAGAGCCTCCTTCTCCCAGTTAGAGAGTTTGGCCTTCAGCCTCTGAGCAATGAGAAGCCAGCAGAGGCTTTGAAGCAGGCAAAATGGCACCGGCAGATTCAAGTTTTGGAAAGAGTCTCCCAACCACACTGTATTGAAGAGTAGAGTAGAAAATGAATGTGGGGAGCTCAGATAATTTGACATAAACATTTAGTTGAGTAAGGAGGGGCAGCCAAAAGGAACATGTGTTTGTGGTGTGATTTGCCCCAATTTGGGTAATAGCCAGGTTTTCTTGGCCAGTAACATGGAAGTGTGGTTATTGCTCTGTTGTTATGGGTCAGCTCATTATTTCTGAAGGTAAACAATTTAAACTACATTGCTATCACTTTTGATAGTCTTTGATAGTGCTGAGTATGTACTGTGTTAAAAGTTGGTTACAGATACTAAAGCGAATTAAAGGTAATATATAAATAAATTCAAAAAGTTTTACTTAGTCTCCTAGCAGGTGACTCTCCTGAGATTTCAAATGAAACATTAGCTTTTTAAATCTATCATTAGTTGCTAATCTTGCTAGATGTGTAGTCCATATTGCTGCATTTTAAATAATGATTTGCCATCTCCTTTACTGAGGAATATAAAATTGTCCAGCCACACTGTTCAAGGGGAAAAAATTAGTTTGAGCCTTTAGACTTCCTATGGTAAACTGGGATAACTGAGCTTCTAGGAGATACAGTACTGGGCTGGGAGTGGAGTAAGGGAATAGCATGAAATTTTTGTAAATTGCAGCTAATTCCACCTGATCTTAGCAGGTACAATGGTTTTCTCCTCATGTTACTTTCCCTGCTTTCAACCTTCCTATAGCTCTCCATTGCTTTTTGGATCACTTCCAAAGCTTTAATAGGGCTGCCAAAACCTGCATGGACTGGCTGCCTCCTATCAACCAATCTAACTTTATTTCACACCTTTCTCCCCAGGTGTTCAGGTACACAGGCCTTCTTTAAGTTCTATGAATGTGCCCTTCTTCCTCTGACAAGAATGTTTGCCCTCTTTCTAACCTTTTCCTGGAGTGCCCCTACCCCATTCCCAACCCCATCCTTAACTTTGGCTTGTGTCATCGACTTCCACATTTTCTCTAAACCTTAGTTCAATAATTACTTTTTCAAGCAAGTCTTCCCTGAGACCTTGGCCCTACTATCTCCACCCCAGATTAGGTAAAACTGGCTCACTTTATGCCCTTATCACACTTTATAATTATCCTTCATAGCTTTCACTTGTATTTTTAATTGATTTATTTATATCATCATTTAATGGCTCCCTTCCTTTGATCCAACTGTGAATTCTGCCCTGTCCAGTGTGGCTCAGTTGGTTGGGTGTCCTCTTGTGAACCAAAAAGTTGCTGGTTTGATTCCTGGTCAGGGCACATGCCTGAGTTTCAGACTCAATCCCTGGTAGGGGGCATGCAGGAGGCAGTTGATAGGTATTTCACTCTCACATTGATGTTTTTTTTTTTCTCTCTCTCTACCTCACCTTTCCTCTCACTCTAAAAATCAATTAAAAACAAACAAACTGTGAGCTCTATGGGGAAAGCAAGCATGTCTATTGCGCAACATTATACTCCTAGAGAATAGCACCAAAGTCAACACCTAGTAGATGCTCCATAAACATTTTTGAAGAAATAAATGAACAAGTGAATGGGTATTTAGCTCTAATAACAATATGTTTCTTAATTTTTTTTCCTCCTGTGGTCTCATAACCATTTGCTTGAGCTCAGGTTTTTCTTTGTTTTCCACTTTGGACCACCTACTCCCAAAGTGTCATTGTAGACTCTCCCATTGCTCCAAATAGATGAGCTAGTGCTTAATTCCGGGAAGTTCTATGTAAGCCCACAGAGAAAACATTTCTACTTTTTGTGCTCTTTTGCAGCTGAGAGGAGACAATAAAATGAAAATGCTAAAAGGCAAGAGGACTTAAAGAGATCTCATATAAACCAGACCTCTGGCTTATTCTTTGCCATTTAAAGGGAATACTCTGGACATTTTGGGCCTATATTTTATTTTTCTGGATAAAAAGGTGAGGTTTAAAGGGAGTAGGCTTTAAGTAAAAAATAGCAACTGCACTAAAAACCATGGATAATAAGACCCTCATAAATCCACTCAGAAGTTCATCTTCCAGGCTTTTCCAGTGGGATTTCTAGAAACATAAATAGCATGGATGCTCCTCAAAACTTTGGAGAAGCATGATTTATTTATCTCCTTCCCTGTAGTGCATATGTGGGGCTCCTATCATCCTCATAAAGAGGGATCACCGAAGGGGAATATAACCTTTGCCTACTTTTGTCATCCTTTTAGATTCATTCTTACTGTTGCTGGCATTTTTACTGTTGCAACATCTGAGGCAGCGGGGACAGGAAGATTGGGGGCAGTCAGTCACTGGGAAATGGGGAAAGGCAAAGTGTCATTTTGAAGTAGGGGCAATTTCAGTCTTGACTCGCCCCACAGTTGGGTCTGTGGGCCAGAGATCCTATAATTCCTCTGGCTTCTGGATGTCACAGGCACAGCCCTGGAAGCTGTGGCCGCATGTCCCTGCAAGAGTAGAGAGGGACTGACTCCAGCAGCATCAGCTGTAGGAATGCAAACACGCTCTCAGGGGTGGAAACAGCAAAGCCAGCCAGGGGTCTACGGAGGGAACTATTTTAGTTCTCTTTAAAATTGCAATAAAAATGGCAGAAAGTAGTGTTGAAGCCTCCTTTGAACAATTTTATTGTCTGCTCCCTTTGCCACAGGAGGTTAAAGTTGATAAACTGCTAAATAATCAACTTTTGTATATTTTATTTGAAAACTTTAAAAATTTAAATACTCACTTTATGGCCCTGATAATGCACGACAGCGACTCAGTGCTGGGCTCTGTGCAGTCCTCTGGTGGGTGGGTTTGAGATACTTGGTTTAATAGCATGCTAAGGGACTGTCACTGGCCTGGATTCTACCCTCAACCATGACTCACTGATTGGAGAGAGTTACTACTCCTGGGAAGCAATAGTTTCACATATTTCCAGGGAAGAGGCTGGACCCAAGATAGAAGTGGAATCTCGTCTTTCAGCGTTGATTGGGAGAATAAATCATTTTACTGGGAAAGAACCACACAGACGGAAGTGGATCCCAGATGGGGTGGGAGGAACCTCAAAGCGTAATTATTTAGCAGTTTGTAATATTCGTGTATTTTTTTGAAGATAGGAATTGAGTCTGATTCATCTGTCTATTCCCAAACTTTTGTGCAGGGCTTGGGACACAGTAGGTGCTCAATAGATACTTGTGTGGTGAATAAGTAAATGAAAAGAACCGTGAATAAGCCTCAAATGGAATTGCCCTCTATATTAGTTTCATGAGATTCTGGTAAGGATGTGCCACAAAAATGTGTTACTTAAGCCAGAGAAATGTATTGTCTCACAGTCCAGGAGGCTACCAGTCTATCAAGGTGTCAGAAAGTTCATGCTCCCTCTGTAGGTGATAGGCAAAATTCTCTTCTAGGACACTCTCCTAGCTTTGGGTAAGTTATTGGTTTGTCACAGTGTAACGCCAGTGTTTACATAGTGTTCTCACTGTGTGCATGTCCCTCTTCCAAGGACACCAGCCATATTAAATTAGGGGCCCACCCTGGGCCAGTGTGACTTCATCTTACTTTAACTAATTGCATCTGCAATGACTCTGTTTCCAAATAAGGTAACATTCAGAGGAACTGGAATTTGGTATTTCAACCTATGAATTTTGGGGGTGGGATACAATTCAACTCACAACACCTATGTTGTACGATGAATACACTTAGAAGTTGGATTTTATAATAAAAATAGGTGCATGTCCACAGAATATGTTCTGGGCTCAGCTCTGCCATTAACCATTGTGGAAACATAAACAAAGATTTCATTTGAGTTAATAAAGAGGCTTGGATAAATGCTCTTTAGGTGCCTTTTAGTTCAAACCTTCTATGATTTCCTTAGCTTTCTATTTTTATAGTGCCTTTCCTGAGCACTCCTTGCTTACTGCTGCACATTTATATTAGACTTTTAGAATTCTACAGCAATTGAGTCCAGCGATGTTTCTTTAAAGAATTCAAGAGCTTGGTCCTCCTGCTTCAAAGAGGCCAATGTCCTGAATTCATAAAGTCAGAAACCATGTTAGTTTCTTTTACTGCTGAATTTCAATAGCTAATATAATGCCTGGCTCTCGGTACTCAATAATAGTAAACACTCAATAAATATGTGTTGGATAAATATTGAATGAATGAGTGTACTTATTCCAATATTATTTCCATAAATTTGTCAGCTGTGTTCAACTTCATATATGTTTAAATCTTTGTTCCTCACTGTTCCCTTTTACCTGTAAATACCAACTCCAGTATGAGTTAGAGCTCAAAAGTCTCATGTTTAATGTCCACAAATCAATGATTATCTATAGATAAAATTATTTCAGGACGTCTAAGGGATTATATGGAATTTTGGGGACGCAGCAAAGAAATCAAGGTATAGAAAACAGTCATTTGTATGAAAAATGTCAGAAAATGACATTTGTAAATATTCTTTAGTGCATGCTGGTGGAGAAAATTAGCACATCTTCATGGACTTTTCATAATAAATCTGACAAATTTTTATATATATTTTAGGTTATTTTACATAATGGGGGACCCCTCCCTATACATTAAAAAAATGCATAGTAGAGAGCAGAGAATATAGGAAGCACAAACTTCTGTGTTACCTCAATGTTAGGGTACAATGGATCATGTATGGTACTTATTGGGAGATAGATGTAAAGGGTAAAGAATAGTTTACTCTCTGGATACTAAAAACTATATATTTTTTGTTATTATTTAGGAACCCAAACAGAGTTTATCTTTTATATTTTTTTCCAGAGTTTTAACTTCCTTTGTTTTCAAGCCTTGAAGTTTAAACTTGTCCTGGCAAAATGGAGTAAGAGATGTTATTTCTGAGGCTGCCGTGTCACATCTGGCTAAGCCAAGAGGTCTCTGTACTGCCCCACCATTCCCAATGTCAACACTGGGGATTTTCAGACGAGAGCATAATCAGCTAAGAGCCATGATAAACAAAATTTATAAAGTAACCTAATTATAAAAACATTTTAATGATTTGAGGGATACTTTTGAGGTAGAAGAATTGAATCCAAGGAATATTTCATTCCTCCTTCTATTTTTACCTAACCCAAGTAACCCCTTGCTAGTCATACTGCAACAAGCCATTAGCCTGGAAAGGAGGAACTGTTTGAAAAATCTCACAGGGCACAGAGGTGCCTTCGTCTTACTGAACAGTAAGTGGAACGGGACTCTTCCAATGACAACGTTAGAAAATTATATCTAGTTTAATTTTTCTCCTACATCCTGGTTTCATTTATGAGACTGTTCAGTTCTCCGGGGCTGCAGTGGAAATCAGGAAAGCCTTTCTGCCAAAGAAGAAAAGGTTTCCCTTTGACAGAAATACTGTTCAGAGTGATTGATTTAAAAGTGCTGAACTCATATTCAGTGTCTGAAATCCAGGAACCGCCAGCTGGGCTGGGATTCAAAATTACAAGGATAGAGTGAGTCTCCGAGTTGTGATGCATTAAGCAGTGGGGGCAATTGCTTTTCTCACCTATCTCACAAGGGATGAAGGAAGGGAAACATTTAAGAATTAAGAATAGAAATCTTAAGGACTGTTGAGTTACTGCATCTTGCTCTGCTAGAGGCAGAATCAGAGTTTGCATTTGGTAGGGAAACTTCGGTGAGGAATTTAATAAATCTTTCGGTAACTATGAATTGTTTGAAAGGGGAGCTGGAGAGGACAAAATAAATAATGGAGGAACAAAGCCATGTAGACCAGTCATTTTACAAAGGCTGGACTTACTAAATATGTAGGTGTCTGAGAGCATAATAGACCTATTTAAAACAAGCAAAGCATTTCCAGGGTGTCAACTAAAAGGAGTTGGTCTACTGGAAAAAATATCTTTGGACTATTCTGCAAGAAACAATAAGCACGAACAATGGCGCTAAGAGATTAAGACATATAATGTTAACTTACTCTTTTAATTTGTGTACTGTGGTTTTCAACAGATGGATTTATCAGTGGTTTGTTGTTTCTTTTCCCTAACGCATGCCGAACTATTTCCTTGCATGTCATTTTAAATAAAAATATTTTAAAGGGGACACAATGTTAAGGAAGATGTATAAATAAGACAAGTGCTAATTACAGTGTCTAAAAAGAATGTCTTTATCCTGTAAATTGCAGCATAACCGCTTACACGGGGAATAAGAGAGCTCCGTTCTGGAGTTGCACTTTCCATCCAGTCATGTAGCATAAATTTGTGCAATAAATGATCAGAAGGTACTGTACTGTGCAACTTGTACAATTTTCATGAAAGAAATTAATGAACAAATAAATATTCTCTGATGGACCAGCTGGCAAAAATATATCTCACTAACATGCCTTCTTCCTTAGTAGGGGAGAATGGCCCAGAAGTAGCATCTCTTTGAACAGTATGCTTGGTCTCAAAGAGACTAATACTTAGTAATCTTAGTGTCTGACCTGAGAACCTTGACCTAGGCCACATCCTTGCGGCTGTCAGTGGGAACCTGCTTGTGGAGAGGATGCAGGATCGAGCTCTTCTCTCACCTCTGGTCACAAAGCCACCCATGACCCACTTGCAATTTTCAGAGGCCTAAATATTGATCTGTTGTCCATGGTCAGAAGTTTGTGGGTCTTCATTCTGAATAGAAGTAACTCTACAAGCTCAACTATCTATAAAGAAACATGACCTTTGAAAAGAAGCACTCAAAGAATGATACTGTCAATTGCTGTCCTCTGAGATTTGGCTAGATAGCATCAGTGTTCCGAGTTGTTTTGTTGAGTCGACTTAACCACCAACAGCACCAGAAACATCACTCTTGTGATCCCATTTTTCGCAGGCTTATATGATGACTCTATAGGCCATGATATCAAGTCTACATTCTGTAGAGTGGCCTTTAAAATCTTGATTAATAAACTTATGTTTCTTATTCATGATCATGTCCCACTTCCAAATGGAATATTTATATGCTATCTCTCCTGTCCTAATTCTTATTTTCCTGTCAAAAAGTTTTTGAATATTACTTCTTTGGTCTTACCTTCCTCCTCCTCTCCAAATATATGTTCCCAGCCCATCCTACAAGACACAAATTAAGCCCTCATTTCTCAGTGAAGCTCTTCTATTTGCTCTATCCCATGATGAGTTCTTCAGTCTTTAAATTTTTGGATTTAAACTTAATAGTACACTGAATAAATTTTCTTGTAATTGTTTCACTTTTGTTTATATTCCTGTCAAAAATAAGTCTAAGACTTTTGAGATCCAGTGTAGTTTTATACAAGGCCATTGAATTTTATGTAAATATTTAAAATGGGCAAATTGAAACAGCACAACTTAAAATATTAATAACTTTACTTTATGCACAAAATTTGAAATAATCATTTAAATTAATTTATAATTTAAGAATTATCCCAAATCTTATCATTTTAAAATTTTATGTGTTAGCCTTATAGCAGCACAACTTTAGCTGCTAAACAGAAATATCCTCCTTCTTTTGTCAGTTTTGAGAGATGCTTTTATTTATCCAAAATAAAACCCCCCATAATTTTGTAATTTGTTTTGGTAACTATTTAGTGGTTATTTTAATTTCACTGTAATTTTGAAACTGTAGTCTATTAAAAGTGAATACAACTGTTTGTCAGTGTTAATGTTAATAACTAGTACTAAAGAAATGTGCCAAATAAATAACATTGAATTGGAAGGTAGATTTGATAAGAAGATACTAAGACAAATAACTACCTTGATATGCAATGAATCATTTAGCTCAAAATCTTCTGTGAAAATTTAGAAAGAATATGGCAAACAACAAAAAAAAGCAACATTAAAACAAATACATTTAAGAATTCTCAAAAACTGAAAAAAAAAATCAGTGAAAGGTAATTGAAAAACAAAAACAACCTCACTTGCTGGTATGGCTGTAAGATCAATAACCTTAGTCTGCTCCAAAGCTTTAATACCTATAAATCTGTGAATGAATTCTATCATGATATCCCCCTGCTTTATGTTTATTACATTAATTATGTAAATTCTGAGTCCTAAAGACTCATGCACATACTTTTATTTTGGTGTTCCCTATAGCAACTTTATGTTGCCAGATAAAATACAGGATGCCCAATTAAATTTGAATTTCAGATAAACAACAAGGAAATTATTGATATAAGTTTTTTTCTAAATATTCCATGGACTGTACTTATAATAATGAAAATAAAATTTATTATTTATTTGGGTGTCCTCGATTTTAGAAACTAGCTGGATGATTTGTAGTAATTAAAACCCAATGAGTGTGTGTATGTGTGTGCATATGCAAAAACCTAGTTTGGGAGATACTTATGAGTCATCTGGTATAATCTCTCACCTAAAACAGAAATCTAATTTACAACATCTCTCTTAAATCATTCCTGATTTAACACAGTGATGGAGTTTACTCTACTATAGGTCATCTCTAACAATTAGAATATTGAAACAAAATTGCCAAAACTTTCTGTCCTCTAAACCATAGAAAATAAATCTACTCACTATTTCAGAATACATATTTACAAATGACATAGTAGCATAAAACAGAATTCTGACCCTCAGAGGAAAGGCAGGGGAAGGTGGGAAGAGATCAAAGAACTTATATGCATACTAGAGGCTCAGTGCACAAAATTCACGCATGAGTAGGATTCCTGGCCTGCTGGCAATCAGGGTTAATTGCGATCTCTGGCTGCCAACCCTGGGCCTCGCTTCATTCCACGCCACCCCCTGATGGTCAGTGCATGTCATAGCAAGCAATAGAACTCTTGGTCTCCCTGTCAAACTCCAATGAGGGCACTTTGCATATTAGCCTTTTATATATATAGATATGCATAACCCATGGCACAGACAATAGGGTAGTGAAGGCCTGGGGTGGGTGGTGGGTGAGATAGAAGGGGTCAATGGGGGAAAAAGGGACATATGTAATACTTTAAATAATAAAGACTTAAGTAAAAAAAAAATAAAGATGACTATATTTTTCCATCCCTTAACCCCTACTCCTATCTCCTTGATGCTTTGTTTTCTTTATGCTGAGAAAGTCACTATTTACTTAAACTATTTCTCATAATGATTTGGTTTCCAAAGCTTTTACTAATCCTAGTAGTTGTTCTTAGATATCATTATTGTTTGACATTGTATGTCTTTTGAAAAGCACTTCCTCCCTCCTTCCCTCTGTCTCACCATGCTCCCTACCCCGCATCGTTCCTTCTCTCCTCCACCAGCACCAATGAGCTGGGCACATAGTGATACACAGTCTCTTCTTTAAGCTCCTCATGGTTTGTCCAGCTCCAATCACTCTATCTTTGGTCTGTGGTTTAAGTGTGTTTTGTGTTTTTCCTTGGGCATTAATTAATATATTCAACAAATATTTATTGAACAACTCCTATGAGCCATCCACTATTCTGAGCTTAGGAAACTAGAATGAACAAAACAGACAGAGACCCTCCTTTTATTGAGCTTACATTTAATTAGCAGAATAAAATTAATAATGTAAAAATTACATAGTTTATCTGGTGGTGATAAGTAATCTGAAAACAAATAAAGCACGATAAAGGGGGTGGGTGGTGGCAGTGAGAGGGGGAGCTATCCTGTGGTCAAGGAAGGCCACTTTGATAAAGCCACATTTTAGCAGACACCTAAGGAAGTAAGAATGTGAGCCATGCAGGTGTCCAGATAAGAATATTCAGGCAAAGGGAAGTGCAAAGATAATAGTCCAAGGTCCCAGCATGCTTAGTGTGTTCTGTGAGGGGCAAGAAGACCAATGTGCCTAGAATGGAAAGAGCAAGACAGAATGGAAGGGAGAAGAGAACAAAGAAGAAGTTCGGGGCTTCATTCAGGTTATTTCTGAGAAGATCACACCTGAAATGCAAAACAATAATCTGTAAGACCAGGACTATGCTAGAGAGAATCTGGGCAATACTATTTAGTTGTAAGAATGATCCGACAGGGACATTTACCTCTCCTCTTGGATTACAGCTTTGATTTGGCAGAAGGAAAGGCTGGCCATTTTCATTCTTCCTTCACTAGATGTCTCCTAAAAATGAAAGCTTGAAAGATTACAGTGGGCTTCCTATATCTAGGAGAGCTGGGTTTTGGTGGAAGCCACATCAGCAGGTACATTTTTTGGGCTAGAAGAGCCAAGGGAATTCTTGCTACAGTGTCAGTGGTAGTCTTTGTTTCTTTAACAGTGCCTGAATGCAGCCTAACCCATAGTAAGTTAGAAATAAATGTTTCCTGAACTCAGTGGTTGAACCCCTCAATCTATATTTCTTTACTTCTGTTCATTAAGTTGATGCTATTTGGTAATTTACAAAATTCTCATAAATTCAGTAAAGAAGGAAGTTTCCTAACTTGCTCCATTTCACCTGGTCCATTTGTTGACTATCCATTTGTGACATTTTCCAAAAGATTCTTCCAGATTTTTACTTTAAAATTGGATCACGTAGTCATCATGAATGGTCACCACTGATACTTTCTTTAATCCAGTACTTTTCTTGCTGCACTGTGATGACTGCAGCTGATAGATAACCCACTGCATTCATTTGTTCTGGGTCTTCTCTTCATCACCAATAGGCATATTTTGACTGCAGAACCATAACACTTTGGCCCTATCTGGTATTTATTTTGTGCATGGTTGCAAAATTAAAAGTCTTGAATGAACTTTTCCTTCTTTCCTCAAGACACGTAGAAAATCCTCATGTTATTTTTTGTAAACTCTAACCTTTGTTCTGACCTTTGATCTGGATGTCT
Organism: Pipistrellus hanaki; assembly: GCF_964339955.1. NCBI lineage: Eukaryota > Metazoa > Chordata > Mammalia > Chiroptera > Vespertilionidae > Pipistrellus > Pipistrellus hanaki. Next base: position 138,609,625 of record NC_140504.1, on the reverse strand, counting down.
CTAGAGTACCCACACAACTTTCCTCTGTTGCCGGCTCCACTCTAATCCAGTTGAAACGTCTCTCCTCTCTCAATTTCTCTCTTCTGCTGGAGTCTCTTTCTTCTTTGTACATTGTGGGAACTCAATAGATACAGATCGAGTGACTAGTTTGTGTGCGTCACACTGTCTTTCTTTATTTAAAATTTGTGCAAACATCACTTCCTTGCAGACACCACCTATTTTGATGAACTATCTCTCCGAAGCCATGATCAACACACTTACTCATATTTGTCAAACGTGCTGAAAGGTACAAACAAAGAGATGAGGTGGAGTAGAGTGATGAGAGAGTTAATGATCAGAAAATGCTTCGTTAAATGAAGCCAATGAATGTCCCATTTAAATTTAAATTTTATGAGTCACAAAATCTTTACTTCCTAAAAGTTTTCTTGTTCTGTCCCACATGGCAGATGTTCTGCAGATACATTTTAAAAAGCCACCATGCCTCTAATCCACAAAGCTCCTTCTCTTTTGGTAACGTTAGTGAAAGAAAAACACATTTATTCCCTTTGCTAAGCTTAAAATAACAACAGGCAAAGCAAGCTAAGGTTTCTTCCTGCCCTGCCCTGCCCTGCCTCTCTTTCCTTTTCAGCCAAATGACAGTGTTGTTCTTACTCTGAATCAAAATGAGGATGAACAGTTACCTTCAACTATAAAATGGAGAGGGCCAGGTTGGGATTTGGGAGGCTCACAAGTTTTCTACTGGCTAGTCCTTTCATTTCTGGGGGGGAAAAAATGGTCTTCACATATATTTATTCTTCTGTCCCACATGGATGGATGTTCCCAAAAACCATTCCGTGGTTCTCCTCCTTTCTGTGTTTTTCCCTAAATTCTACTATGGCAGTCTGGGCATGCATCCAACCTCAGTAAATGAAAACCTCTTCATGCGGCCCAGTTTCAACATTGCATACCAGCAGTTAAATGCTGTCTTTCCTGTCCCACATCCAAACATTAGCATATACAATATCAATAAGCTGTTCCTTTCATCTTCCCAACACTGTGGAGGTGTTTATATTTGTGTGGGACATTTAAGCAATTCCAGCCAATGGGCTTTTACATCGGGCTAGGCCCCAGGCAGGGAGCAGCCTCAATTGGAAACAGGAGCTAAAAGTGTTCTTGGTAAAACTCTGCCTCTGCCCAAATCTAGCTGTCTAACTCAATGCCTGACCTTTCTTAAAGAGGTCGCCCTCAGAATTATGGGGCAGCTTGATAAGCTGGGATATACTAATTTATTGGCCATTAAAAATAAAGAGGAAATTTTATTATGGATTACCCTGCTTTCTTGAAAACTTTTTTTTTTATAATTAAAAACATCTGGAAGGCATTTTAATATATCATAAACAAGAGGAAATCCAAAGCACGTGACTTCTAAGAAAATGATGCAAATAGAATCCCTTGCCAAAATTTACTGTAATCTGTTTTTTTTTTTCCGGGGTGGGTGTTTGGAGGTGGAGGATTCAGAAAAGGAGGGCAAATGAGAATAGCTTCAAGAATTCTGCAGAGAAAACAGTTATTTCAGAATTAGTCTACTGCTATTTTTGGCCAGTGTTAGAAGACATTACACATTGGCAGAACCTCTGAAATGTAGTTGGTTTCTTTTTAAAAAATTAGTCATTTAACTGGTAATTTTCTTTCTGAAATGGACAAATAATTACATAAACACAAACTAAATTGGGAGGTTGTAACAAGTAGAACCAGAAAGAAGACATCTTCCAAGGTGTATTTAGGTAAAGAGCAAGCTACTTGCTTAGTATTTTATTCTTCTTTTCTATACTCATCTCTTATTTGGATAATAGCATAATAAGGTTACAGGCATTTCTAATACAATAGTTATCACCCAACATTGATATTTGTACAACATTTCAAATGTTCCCCAATTTGTCTTTCATTAGTTAGGGTATAAGCTAGTTTACAATTTATACAATGTATTTTGAATACTTTCTTCTTTAGTTAACTCAGGGGAAAGGTAGAAAGTATCATCAGACTCAAGTTCTCTTAATATTGTGGGTAACATCACAAACACACAGACATATCCACTCCTCCATGAAACAGATCTAACAATAACTATGTCGCCAATAGTTACCGTTTTTGGTTTTCATTTGTTGGATGTACACTTAATAATTCCATAAAATACTTTGTTGCAGAATGTATTTTTAAGTATGTAAATAATTTATAAAAATAATTAAATTGATGTAAATCTGTACTTACACAAAGTATGTAAAATAATCAGTGATGTTTTATAAGATGCAGGAAACTATTATTTTTCTAGATTAATTCCAGTTTTGTTATATGGCAATGCATGTGAACTAAAGGAAGACAAACCTATGTTCAAATTGTAGCTTTGTGTTTTATAACAGCAACATATCTGAATTTCAAGTTCTTCATCTCTAAAACAGAAATATATTTTTCGAATTTTTGAAGAACTAAATAAGATAAAACTGACATATAAAGAATTTTGCAGAGTTTCTGGGATATAATTGACATTGAATAATAGCTATTATTATTGGTATTGTTTATTATTACCCAAATAATTCCATGAAGAATCACTTGGTGGCAAGACTTGTTGTTTATTTATTGCTCTTATTCTCTTTTTGGGATGCTATCTGCTTTGCCTCTTTCTGCTTAAGATGTTGATCAATTTTATTGAATGATTAACGCATCCCTTTGTCACATTTCATCATGTGGGTAAAATACAAAGCTAAAATACCTCTAGGCCCTGAGGCACAACGTTAGAAACCTTAGATGTGGTCATAGCATTCAAGGAACTTGGGGTCCGTGTAGTGAACTATAAAACATCCATTCATTTAATAGCAAACATGATGAGAGATGCTGAAGATAAGAAGTGAATGAGACAAGCTTCCCACTTTGCTGGAGGAGCTAGAGGCTGTAGTTGTCCTTCTAAACATAGGTAAAGGTGTGAAGAGCTGGGCCACTGACAAGGTCATCAATGTTGGCTGTGGTGTTGAATTGTGGTCAGAGTTTAAGGTATACTTTGATGCAATGCCTAAGATTGAAAAAAATCCATAAACATCAGTATTTAGGGTCCTATTTACAAATATCTGTAAGAAAAAAAAAACTGTTTATAGAAAAATGTTGTGAATCAATTAACTCAATTAATGAGCATATAAATACCAGTAAGTAAGTTTGTATTTTCCAAATTGTTGGAGCTAGTTTTAAGAAGTTTGAGGGTGGGGAGCAAGATATCCAAGAATAGGGGCACTGAAGCCAGAGAGACATCGTTCTGTACTCCAACTCTGTAATTTTTTAACATGAAACATTGAGAGAGTTATATAACTTCTCTTAGCTTTGATTTCATTGCCTGCAAAATAAGGATAATACATATTCAGGGTTGTGAGGATTAGTATTAATCTAAGAATTTGGCAGATGGTAACACTTAATAAATGGTATCTAATATTATTAACAATTCCTATTATCATCATTAAGAAGGCTAAAGTATGTATTTAATTTATAACATTCTCTCTATAATAAAAATATAATTAATATCATTTATAAATTTATACATGTTTTTCTTAGTGTTGGGTCATTGGCCCTGGAGATAAATTTCTACAATATTAACAAAAATACCTTACATACTATGATGTACATTGGAAGTTGATTATTTATTATTTTCTAAGAAATTATTAAAATAAAGAGAGAATGGCTCTTTCAAAGATGATAGTGAGTGTTTTATAAAATTTATGTTAAACTAATGTAAAAGAAAGGATATCTGAAGTAGATGATAGTCAATTATACTTACCACCCTTTCTCTTCTGACTCTTTTATCTTCAATAGGAACACAAAGCAATAGCCTGCATAATACTTAACCACAAATTAGGTGAGTGGAGAACAGACTTTTATTACAAAGGAAATTACAAGGCTAATTTACATTGACCTGTTTAAACAGCAGTTCACCAACAACACTAATCTGAGAAAATTACACAGAGACACAAATGGAAGGGACTAGGCTAAGATAATGCTTTTTGTTTTTATATTCATATTTCAGAATCATGATATCTTGAAATAGCTTGTCAGATGGGTTAATGGGCCTTGTTATTTCATCTTAACACTAAATACCAAAAAGAAGTTTCTGGAATCTATACTTTGAAACAGGCTTCCATGAGCCCAAATCCGATAATTATTAGCTACACCAAAGGCATGAAGAACATTAAGTCTTTCCATAAGTGAGGTATGTTTAACAGACCAATAATTTCATCATAAATATTGCTATGAGGAATATGGCATAATAAAAATTAAAGCAATTAACTATAGATAAAATATTGATATTATAAAAACATACACTGTGTTGAGAGAAGGATATGGAGGAGCAAAATAATATGTATTAGTATATACAGAGAGACTATTAATAGCTGGTTCACCAATTCTGTTTAAGCCTGGCATGTTATCTATTGCCTTCATGGGATTCTGAAATGTCTTTTTCTCATTTTTGATCTTGGCCTATGGTTATATTCTTTAGGTTGCAATATCTACTCATAGGGCTTATCAATTTGTATTATCAACTAGTCTGTGTGCAAATATTTTGGAGAGATACTAGCTTTTGTTAGTGGAGTCATTTTTAGATCAGGAAGAAAAAAAAAAAGATCACTTAGATGAATAGAAATAAACAAACAAAACAACAACAAAAAAAAAAACCTCTCCAGAATTTATGCACTCAAGGATATCAGTCATCATCTAACAGATAAATAAGGGTAAAAAATGTTCAGAGATGTTACTCACACTGCCCATGTTAAAGTATTACTGCTGTAGGAAGTCATCAGTAAATTTTAAAACAGTGCCCAATTACTCTTACTCTGTGCTCAGTTACTGATGCTATCTTCTAAGCTATAGTCAAACCCTGTAAATAAATAAACCAATAAAGCCCTTGAGAAAAGTCCTTAATCTACAACACAGTGATTTTTGTAGCTTGAAAAAAACCACCTTTGAAAAAATAAACTTTTGCAAATAATACTAGGAACAGCTTTCATTTTTCTACCTATGGTGTTGAAAAAACATAGGCAGTGCAGTTAATTAAATTAACAAAATAATGCAGAGTTAAACTGGGTGCTGGTGTTGTTCTGAAGAACACAACCCCAGGGAGCTTATAGTCCAGTGTAATATTCCTGAACATCCTTTCATTCACATCCAGGGAAGATGGATATTAACCGAACAATCATCCAGCCATTCCAACTCTGCCTATTGTAGAATGCCAAGGGCAAAGGTGTGCTTTGTGGGAAGTAATGTTGAGGTGGGACATCTGAAGTCTCAGACATAAACCTCATTTTGCTAGTCACTCTCAGTTTTCCAATGGATAATGTTACAAGTGAGATACAATTCTGATTTTTTTCCTACATTATAACATGTTATGAAAAATGAGAACATACTAGATACATTTTGAGAGGAAATACACTATATAAATCTCAAGTTCTTATTCATATCAAATTACTCTGCACATTTTAGTTGTGTATGTGTGTGTCCATTAAATTCAAGAAAAAGCTCATCATGCCCCTGGCTATTAAAAAAAAAATAGAAGATAGTTTTATTTACTGAAAATTTTAATAAAAGGCAGAGAATGATAATGAAGCTTTAACTCTAAAAGTAAAATGCTCTGAGAGTAACCCCTCAAATGATAGAGAAAGATCATTTGGACTGGAGAAGTGGACATTGGGCTAAACCTTGACATATAGGCAAGATTTAAGTGTGTAGAAATAGCAAAAGGGAACTCAGAAGGAAAAAATAGGCACAGAGTCAAAAGTTTCTCCTGCTCCCTTCAATTTGGTCAGTTAGACAATTCATCCTCCTGGTTTTCCTAAGTACTCATAAACCAAGCTCAAACTAGAAGCTCAGGATCCTGAGGCACATGATAGGAACACTGAGAGAGAGACTGGAGTAGGATTGCGGTCATATTGTGACTGATCTTGGTTGAAAACTAATGGTCCTTAACTTTGTTAAGCAAAGAAAAGCACTGAAAACTTTTTATTATTATTATAGCTGATCCTTAGGAAGTTTGATTTATCAGCATTTGTTGAATTGGTTAGAGGTAAGGAGAAGCCTAGAAATAAACTGGCCAGGAATGAAGGAAATAATAAGGTCTGAAGTGATCTAGTCATTATAGGACTTGATAGCTGAATGGATTTAGGTGATGAGGAAAATAAAATAGTCCATAATTACTCTCAAGTTTCAAGCTCAAGTGACTGGTATGGTAATAATCCGTGATGTACTAGAAAGTACTCAATAATAAACATTCAAAAAGGAAGAGAAGAAGGAAGGAAGGAAGGAAGGAAGGAAGGAAGGAAGGAAGGAAGGAAGGAAGGAAGGAAGGAAGGAAAGAAGGAAGAGAGGAAGGGAGGGAGGAAGGGAGGGAGGGAGGGAGGAAGAAAGGGAGGGAGGGAGGGAGGGAGTAGGGCAAAGTCATGATTTATAGCATTTACTATTATCTGTGGTGTAAATGCTTCACCTTGGAGTTGTGAAGAGCTGTACACCAGTGAGCCCTCATAAACTAATAAGAGTCACCTCAAGCATATCACTGCCAATGATGAACACAGAAAAGTGAAGAGGAGGAAATAGGTAAAGGGAGCTGGGGGCTTCAACTTTGGATATAATAAATTTGAAATGATTACTAAATACAATAAATTTGAAATTATCTAAATGGCAATGTTCAACCAATAGTTGGGAATGCTGGATTATAGTGTAGTGGGAAAGTCGGTTATTTATGGTTTGTCTGAACAGAAAAGATATGCTAAATAAAATTACTGAAAGAGAGAATCCAGCCAAAACCAGTTTGGCTCAGTGGATAGAGCATTGGCCTGCAGACTGAAAGGTTCCAGGTTCGATTCAGGTCAAGGGTGTGTACCTTGGTTGAGGACACACCCCCAGTAGGGGGTGTGCAGGAGGCAGCTGATAGATGTTTCTCTCTCATTGATGTTTCTATCTCTCTATCTCTCTTCATTCCTCTCTAAAAAAATCAATTATATATATATATATATATATATATATATATATATATATATATATATATATATATATATATTAAAAAGAGAGAGAATCCAGAGGAAAAAAAAAATAGAGATAATAACAGGATCTTGGAAAATATCTGTATTTGGGGGTAAATGGGGCCAGAAAAATACTCTGGAGAGGTAGTAGGCAAATTGGAAGAGTGCTTTATGCTAGAAACCAAGGGAAAAGCATGGGCTTGGTTGAGGTATCAGGGATGGTAGGGAGGTCAGGGGTAATGAATTTGAAATAAAACTCATAGAGAGATGAGTTTCTTTAGGCCATGGGGACTCTAGCAGAGGCAGTTGCAGCAGAGTTGTTGGTTGAGAGAGACTTAGCAGTATTATCTTCTAATTTTCCCAATGTATTTGACAGTAAAAAAAAAAAATAAAGAATAGCATCTTATTTTTTTTCTTTTTTGAACAATTATTATTTCAATGGAAAGTTAGATGCAACATTAGAAGAAAAACAAACTCTCATAAGCCTTGCTAGTAGCAAAACTGGCTTTGCTCCAAAGTAAAAAACTTGCAAGCTCCATTAGGACTGGTCCTTGGGCTGCCCATTATTTGTCATGAGCCTTGCTTAGTCAGACCATTTGGGAAAAGAAAGACTCTCATGGACAGCTGTGACCATGCAAACAGAAGCAGTGAAATGAGCCAAAATCAATCCCATGAAGAGGAAGAATATGACAAAGCATTTGCTTTATGAAAATATATGGGGGTGGGAGAACAAGGGAGGTAACGCCAAGAACAAATATCTGGAAAACAACACACACATTTTTCTAGAATGACTTGTGTTGTTCAGCCAATTTAAAGCTTAACATAACAAAACTGTCCTCTGAACCCACATTTTTTATTTCCCAAGTTGTTCCCCATTTTTTTTTTCTTCTTGCCTGAAATAGATGATTTCTTCATTTCTGTTTTTTACCCAAAATGTGAGCCATAGTCCATCTTACTTTGTCCTAAGTGTCTTCTTTGAGTCACATTACTTCCATGTTTCTCAGATAACCTACACTGTCATAACCATAGGCACATAAGAACAGTAAATGTCTATTAAGTTCCTATGATAAACAGTATACACAAGTTGGCACAATTATGCCAAGTTTTGAATTATATTCTGATTATTTCATTTATGCATCTGGTTCTTTATATTTTAAAAGTTTTGATTGTGTCTTTCCTTTTGTAAACTTTTCTTCCTATGTAGTGCAGAGCTATAGGCTAGTTAGAAAGCATTAATTGATGCTTATTGAATTGGACTGAAATTTTAAAAAAACAAATTTTTGTTGAAATCTTAATGGCAATGCTACATGGAAGCAATTGTGTAGCTGAAGATAAATGATAGTATTTCTTTAAAAAACACTTTGTTTTTAAAAGTAGGTTCTGAGAAAAGGAATGGCTCATCTAAGAAATGAATTTGGAAGATAAAAGTAATTTATCAATATCATAAATTTCGACTGTAACAGGGATAAGACTTTTTTGAATAAATTAATTGACCCTCCCCACGTTCAGCCAGAGATATCCATTATGTAAGGCAGGATTTGTATTATTAAAGGTGAAATACAAAGAGGAAAAAGGAGTCAGTGTTGAAGGAAAGTTGTATGTGTGTGTGTTTTTTTTGGTTTTTACCAGTGTTCAGTGAGACAAAAAAGTCCTGAGAATCAGTGTTGTGGCAAAATAAATGGGATTCAAAGTGCTACTTAAATATACTAGTTAAACTTGAATAAGTTTAAAAATATGGTTCCATGCTCTAGCTGGCTTGGCTCAGTGGATGGAGCATTGGCCTCGGACTGAAGGGTTGTTGATTTGATTCCGGTCAAGGGCATATGCCTGGGCTTAGGGCTCCATCCCCAGTGGGGAGTGTGCAGGCAGTAGCGAGTCAATGCTTCTCTCTCATCATTGATGTTTCTATCTCCCTCTCCCTCTCCCTTCCTCTCTGAAATCAACAAAAAATATTTTTAAAGAAGTGTGCTTTCATTTAGAGAAGAAAAAGAATTTTATGTAAGGAAAGCTCAATTTCTTTCCAAAAGAAAACAAATATATAGTCCTGATAGTGGCTCTGAGAGAATTCAAGGGCAGGAGACACAAAGTTCAGTGTCCTGGCTATCCTATCAGGAAGATGCAAGAAGTAAGAGGCAAAGCCTGAAAAAATCTCAGTACTTGATGTTGCAGGTGTAGCTCAGAAAAAGTACAAAATCTGAAGAAAATACTTCAGATTAGCATGGTGATAGCCACACGATGCCACTAAATGTTTCCAGGATGTTGTTTAGAAATTGCTGACCTAGAAGTATTCAATCAGAGGAAAGCCCTGAGAAGAACCTTCACAGGGTGGTTGTGGAGGCAGAGAGGAGGTGGTAGAGTTGAAGCAATGTAGGAGGTCCTTTTATAAATAGAAGAGTTACAAGAGAGTACAATAGTTCCTAGTTTGTGTGGAGAGAACTGGTAAGTTCCAACACCCTCAGTGGATGGCTTAGAATATCAAAAGCTATATATACTATGTTCTGTCCCATACATACGTAACTATGATAGAGTTTAATTTATAAATTAAGCACAGTAAGATAATAACAGTAACTAGTAATAAAATAGAATAATGATATACCGTAATAAAAGTTGTGTAAGTGTGGTCTCTTTCTCTCTCTCATAACCAATCTGATAACCAAGATAGCTACTAAGTGGCTGTCCAGTGAGTAGTGTGCTCAGCATAGATTCACTGGACAAAGGAATGATTCCTGTCCTGGTCAGTTCTGAGAGGAACAACTAGAGATTTCATCACACTTCTAAGGATGGCACACAATTACATATTTCTAAAGTGTTCAGACCTTGATTGATGATGGGTAACTGAAAACACAGAAAGTGAAACCATGGACAAAGAGAGACTAGTTGAATCCAGAAGCAATGGACCTTCAATGAGACCACCATGGTGAGACTACGAGCAGATGAGAGGAAGTCCACCTGAGAGAGATTTTGCAGAATCAATAAGAGCTGAAACAGAGCTGATAGACTAGTAAAGGCTGAGCTGGACATTTTCTTGAAATTCACCAGATAAACATGTAAGCAATGACATTATGCTGATTACCCCCCCCCCCAAAAAAAAAAGCAATAAAAACAACAATTCACTGGCCACTAGTGCCCGATGCCTAGTGACTGACTAAAGGGAATCAGAGTAGCTTTGTCACAGTATTAATCAGCAATAACAAAAGATATGAGAGACATCATGCATATCTTCCTCTTTGCAAGAAGGTTATAGATGCTTTTTCCTGAATCCAGACACCATCTTGAGAAATAAGAAAGGAAAGAGTAGTATCACTAAGAAGCTGGATTTGAATTTAACTGGATATTTACCCAAAAGACTTCATTTAAATGCACAAGTCTGGGATGCCAAGTTTAAGTTTGTATTCACTAATACCCAACAGAATGGAGTCTTAAACATTTAAATTAGTCATGACAAGTGAATAGCAACATTTCTTTCTGCACGTTTTGAATCACAGACTATACATTTTGATACACAAATTAATGGGAGAGAAGCAAAATGTTGGAAACAATTTTTAGGTTGTCATATTTCTTTTGCTATTTATAAGCTTACAGTGAAAAAAACAGAGAAAGAAAATAATTGAAGAGAAGGCAATTTTTCCTTTGTTTAAGAAAGTAGAGAGACGAGGTAGTGAGGTCTGAATACCAACGGTAAAGGAAGGTATATTCTCATATCAGAAGATTCAAGCTATCAAGACCAATGATGGTACTCGAACACTGATCCCAGTCCAGAGTTTCACCATCTTAATTGTCACAAGGAAAGGAAGAAGTTGGTTTTGTGAAACAAAAAAAGTAGGATTAAATAAAATAGACTAGGGTAAAGTGCATCTATCACTTAAGGTATAGCTTCTAGAAAGTTGTGTTTATTTAAATCTTGTTCTAAAATTGTGTCCTGCTGTTAATATACTATGAAAATGTTAAAAATGTAGAAATGTATTTATATTACTTATTTTAATAAATATTTTATTTTATATTAAAAAGCTTAATTGAGGGAAAACATACACTATATGAAATTCAGAAGTTTATGACTATACAGTGCCTTGTAGAATGGGTTCCTGTTCACAAACCACATCACCAATAACCTGTTGGCAGTTACTCAGACAGGAGATGTAGTTTCCAGTTCCAAAGATATTAAGTGGAAATAGATATCATATTAGTAAAGGTGTGATTTTATAAATAATCTGTGGAGGGCATTTTGTAATCATAGAAGTTGAAGAAACTTGGTTAATTTGAAGTTTTGTTTTAATCTAAAAATAAAGCTGTCCAGAAGTTTTTCTTTGGACTGACAACTTTCAGTTTGTTAAAAACAATATTGGCACAGTAATAGAAAATGTGTATTTATTATTGAACAGTGTCTTTCAATGCTCATGGAAAAGTCATTCATATTTATTGTCATATTATTTTTCTTAAGAAAAAAAGCTACCATTTTATAGCTCTGTAAATACCACATAATGCCACAAATGTTTCTTTAATTTTAATAAAAATATTAAAATAAGTTGGGGATTGTATCCTCTTCTTGAAAATGTTTTCCTTCCCAATTCACATTAGCCCCCCAAAAATAGTAGAAAGAATTTTAAAGATTAAAATGCTTTTTTTCCCTTAGTAAGCATATGTTTATTTTTAAAATTACTTTTAAAAAGTTATTTACATAGATATAGATTTACATAATTCAGTGACAACATTTTAAAAATGTATAGGTTATTTTATATTAATAATGTATAAGAGATTTTATTTTACATAAATAAAGGATAATGCATAATATCATACAACAGGAGCAGTGCCAATTAATTTAACCATAAAATTAAATGAGATGTGTATGCAAAGATAGAAATGACACCCTACCTACTTCAACCTTGTAATTTTGATTATATATTACAGCACACATGTAACATAGCTTATTGTGAATGACTGACCAGTTAACAAAACAATGGTTGTATCCCTGATTGTGCCTTAGGTGAAGAAATGTTCAACTGGCCGGACCAGTGTGTGGTTCAGTGGTTGAGCATCAACCTATGAACAAGGAGGTCACTATTCAATTCCTGGTCAGGGTACATGCCCAGGTTGTGGACTCAATCCCCATTATGGGGCATCTAGGAGGCAGCCAATCAATGATGCTCTCTCATCATTTAAGTTTCTATCTTCCTTTCCCTCGCCTTTCCTCTCTGAAGTGTATAAAAACATATTAAAAAAGAAGTGTTCAACTGTAAAAGTAAAAGCCAGAAAACTAAAAGAAGAACTACAAATGAGTGATACAGATTTATGAATATCTTTAACTTTACAAGTAAATCAAAGGAGAACAAGAGTAAAACAACTCAAATTTTTCCCATTAAATTTGGCGGAAAAGGTTTCTGTTTTGTTTTTACTATTAATATTCATGTTTGCCACTGTGCATTGAGAGAGGGACTCTAATGCGTGGTTAGTGGAAGCATAATATGGTGCCAACTTCAGGCAAAGCACTTTGAAAATAGTTATAAAATGTCTAAATCAGAAATGAAAGAGGCGGAATAATAACAGACCCCACAGAAATACGAAGGATTGTTAAAAAGTACTATCAACAACTCTATTCCAACAAACTAGACAACCTGGAGGAAATGGACATATTCCTAGAAAAATATAACCTTCCAAAACTCAATCAGGAAGAATCTAAAAATCTCAATAGGCCGTTAACTATGGAAGAAATTGAAGCAGTCATCAAAAAGCTTCCAGCAAACAAAAGCCCAGGACCAGAGGGCTTCATAGGGGAGTTTTACCAAACATCCAAGGAAGAAGTAAAACCTGTCCTTCTCAGACTATTACAAATGTTCATAGTGTTTACAAAGTAGCTCCACACCTGAGAATCTAAGTTAAAGATGGAGTGGTAAGTCAGTGAGTCATGTGCAAGCATTTTCACTGAAAGTGTATATTATGTAAGAAAACAATGGGAATAATCTAATTGTCCAAAGATAAGACATTCTGTATCAATTAATTTGTTAGTGAGATAATATGCTGTTGATTAAGAACATGTCTTCAATGGATATTTCCAATGACAGTAAAATGCTCACCATAAAATATGTGTTGGTGGGTATGTATTTGAGTGGGAGGGGGACAGAAATAGTCCAAAATGCAAAAGAGGTTATCTTTAAGTGGTTAAAAAAAAAAAAAAAAATCTCTTGTTTAACCTTATTTTCCTTAAATTTTTAAAATTTTATAAGTTTTCTACCTTGAAAGTTTATTAACATTAAAATAAGTAAAATTACTAAAATTAAGTACAAAATAGGTCCCGAATGTATCAGACTTGCTTTATTTTACAAATACAGTTTGTTTTCCAAACTCCCTTATTGGAACTACATAGTATATGATATTCTTTAAATATTTTCATAAAAATGAAAAAATAGAAACCTTCAAAAAATGATGTTAGACTTCTGCCTCTGAATCATGAATAATAAAAATATTTCAAAATATATAAATATTATTTATTACCTAAAAGTAGTTTTATAAAGTTTAACCCAGATCTAATTAATGATTTTAGCCAATGTATCATTATTACTTCTGATCCTATAACAACTTAAAAAAAATGTCTGGGGATAGTATAGTGAGAAGATTGCCTAACTTTGGTAATGCTTGATGTCCATATTATGTGGAAAATGCCTCATCTGCTTGATGTGGGTTGCCTTTTTCACACTTATGCATTCCATGTGGATGAGTGTTTAAAATAAAGTCCTTCAGTAAATGTTTATTAGCATAGTAGCTTAGGCATTGGCTTAAATCTAGAAATATGTAAATTAGCATTTTAGAGAGGGGTTTATGCTCTGCAAGGGTGACAGGCTTTAGTAAATGCTTAATTATATTCCAAGTGGTAGAAACGCAGTGAGAGAAGGAATAGTGCTGTCCTAAGTCAAGGGAATTTGGGTTGAACCTGGGAGCCTGAGTAGGAGTTTAGTAACTTATCAGATGGATAAAGAGCAGGTAGAGGGGTAGCAGAAGCAGCATTTCAAAATATTTGTAAAAACAGTGATTCTTCCATTGTGGTTTGAGGTGATAGAAGGGGGAGAGGCTGGAGATGAAGTCGGAAAATTATCCTGGGAGCAGGATGGAAAGAGCCTGGGGTATCAGTTTCTTTTTGCTGCTACAATGAACTGACACAGACATTGTGGCATAACAAGAAAAAAATACTTCACACGTTTATGGTAATCCACATTTTTCAAAGCAGTTATATATGCAGCATGTCCCAAAAATGTATACACACTTTGAATGATTATGAAGTCAGTGTTTATTAATATACAGTTAATTTTTAAACTTTAAAAGAATCTACAGCAATGAATAATTTTTTTGTCAATGCCTGTTTTCAAACTGATGACTGCTTTGGTCCAGGCACTGCTGATAAAGCAAAGCAAATGCCTGTTTTATACTATAAACTTTTATCTTTTCTGTATCCCATTAAAAAAAAAGTCTAGTGGCACGTTAGGGTAAATTTTCTTTGTTCAAAGTTTAGTCTGGCTTCATCCATTATTTCAAATCAGTTAAACTTGAAAAAGAGTGAAAATTAAGTGAGTTGTCAGCTATTAAAATGTGCATACATTTTTGGGGACACTCTATACATGAATCATCTGCCTCTTCACCTCCCTCAACCGGTTTTTATTATGAAAACCGAGAATCTGACTGGGAAGGAAACCTAGGAGCCAGCCAATTGAAATCCTACTTAGTGCAAAGGAATTTACCCCAACACTCCTGTGAGAGAGGCTTTCTTTAGCCTTGTCAGTGTTTCAATATCCATAATATTGAGCAAACAGCACCTCTATCTAGTGACATGACGCCGCAAAAATATTTTCATTTTAGGAACTGTTTGAGTTGTTATAAAATTCTTCTGATATTGAATGAAAACAAGTCAAAAGAATGCAATGGCTACTTGTCCTATATTCTCTTGTGTAAAAAAGACATTTACAATTCCCAGCCCTGAGCTTCCATTTTTCTAAAAGTGTGGTCCACAGACCACCTGCATGAAACCGCCTGAGGCATTCCAGGGCCTCTCTGGGACCTTCTGAGCCAGAGTATCTTGGAGGTGAAGCCCAGGAAGAT
The DNA here is from genome assembly GCF_964339955.1 of Pipistrellus hanaki. Classification (NCBI taxonomy): domain Eukaryota; kingdom Metazoa; phylum Chordata; class Mammalia; order Chiroptera; family Vespertilionidae; genus Pipistrellus; species Pipistrellus hanaki. The sequence goes on along the minus strand of NC_140504.1, from coordinate 138,594,521 downwards.
ACTTTTTTCACTGGCTTCCTCACTGGTATTTTTACATCTGGTGGGTAGAGGTCCTGCTGGCAAGAAGTGAGCCATACTTAATTGCTAAGCTTTGGCTTGGAAATGGGAATAAGGGCTCCTGTGTTCAGTCCTTCACTGGTCAACATCAAATGTGATTGGAGGGCCATTTCATTCCACCATTATTCCCCTCGTTAAACTATCATCCAACCAGCATTCATCATTTCCTGTGGCAGGCACTCTACCAGATGCTGAGGACACAAAGATGAAGTACATGTGGTCTCTGCTAGTGAGGAGCTCATTGTCAAGCATGTATCCTGTGACCTACCTAAATGACAACGGTTGACCTGTTCTTGTATCAAGATGTGATTAATTTTTCCTCTGTTATCTGTCTTAAAAGTAATTAAAATTTTAAAAATAATTTTTAAAAATTTATTTCATAGAGTAAGGGAGAGGGAGAGAGGTGGAAACATCAGTGATGAGATTGGCTGCCTCCTGATTGAGCCTGCAACCCAGGCATGTGCCCTGACTGGGAATTGAACTGTGACCGCCTGGTTCATAGGTCAATGCTCAACCATTGAACTATGCTGTCCGGGCTTAAAAGTAATATTAATTGTAAATTTCCTGTCATAGGGATAAGTGCTGGGGATAGATGTTATTAATTGGGCACTGGTGATTTGGACCAATCCTTGTCCCATTTTTATTTTGAAATTAATTCCAATTAAGGGTCTCCCCAGCCCTCGCTGGTTTGGCTCAGTGGATAGAGTGTCAGCCTGAGGATAGAAAGTTCCTGGGTTCAATTCCAATCAAGGGTATGTACCTCACTTTTCAGGCTCCTCCCTAGCCTGGGCCATGGTCAGAGCACATGCAGGAGGCAAGCAATCAATATGTTTCTCTCACATCAATATTTATTTCTGTATTTCCCTCTCTCTTTCACTCTCTCTAAAAATCAATAGAAAAATATCCTCGGGTGAGGATTAAACAAAAAAATTCTCCCTACACTTGGCCTGGATGACATTTAAGGCTTTCACACATCTTTATTTTATTCTCTCTCTCTCTCTCTCACACACACACACACACACACACACACACACACAAAACTAGAGGCTTAGAGCGCAAAATTTGTGCACAGTGTGTGTGTGTGTGTGTGTGTGTGTCCCTCAGCCCAGCCTGCACCCTTTCCTATCTGGAACCCCTCAAGGGATGTCCGACTGCCTGTTTAAGCTCGATCCCACTGGCACTGTGAGACATACTCCTCACAATCCAGGACTGCTGGCTCCCAACTGCTTACCTGCCTGCTTGCCTGATTGCCCCTAACTGCTTCTGCCTGCCAGCCTCATCACCCCTTAACCACTCCCTTGCCAGCCTGATCGACTTCTATCTGCTCCCCTGCTGGCCCTATTGCTCCTAACTACCCACGCCTGCTGGCCTGGTAGCCCCACATGCCCTCCTTTGCAGGCCTGGTCCCCCCCAACTGCCCTCCCTTGCAGGTCCAGTCACCCCTAAATGTGCTCCCTGCCAGTCTGGTCACCCCCAACTGCCCTCTTCTGTTGGCCTGATCAACCACAACTGCCCTCCCCTGTAGGCCTGGGACCCCCCCAGATGTCTTCCCCTGCAGGCATGGTTGCTCCCAGCTGTCTTCTCCTGCCAATCTGGTCCTCCACAACTGTCCTCCCCTCCAGGCCCGATCACTCCAACTGCCCTTCCCTGCAGGCCTGGTCCCTCCCAACTGCCCTCCCCTCTTTGCCATCTTGTGGTGGCCATCTTGTGTCCACATGGGGCCCTCCATCTTTGACCACATATTGTGTATTGGAGTGATGGTCAATTTGCATATTACCTCTTTATTATATAGGATAATAAAAGTGTAATATGCTAATTAGACCAGATGGCCCTCCGGACGAAGCTGCAGCAGCAGGGTTTAAGACAGAAGCTTGTAGCTGCTGTGATAGGCAGGGGCTGAGGCACCTGCCATGGTGATGGGGCCCAGCCTCTTGCACGAATTTCGTGTATCAGATCTCTAGTATAGCTATATGGTAAAATTCACACAACACAATTAACCATTTTAAAGTGAGCAATTCTAGTATATTCATAATAATGAGCAAATAGCACCCCTATCTAGTTTCAAAGGAAAACTCATACACATTATGCAATTATTCCCATCCACCCTCCACTCTGTGAATACTTTTGATAGTTTTTGTTTGTTTGTTTGTTTAATTTTACACCTCTTCACTCCCTGTCCAATCAAGTCTTTTTAACACTGAGAGATTATTTCTAGTTTCATCAATGTTTAATCTCTTTGATTTTCTATATTGTAGGTAGTTGATATCATCTAACTTTTTATTTCTATTATGAACACTCAAGTTTCAGGTTTTATGATGTAATAAATAATTTTTGTGATAGCTATAGCATAGATTACTTTCAGTACAAAACAATGTGTGTGTGTGTGTGTGTGGTGAACATTTAAATATATGTTTTTTTTAAAAAGTACGAGTCTTTTATAGGTTCCCCTACATTTACCAGAGTAACTACTGATAAAAATTTACTGTTTAGCATTCTACATTATTTCTTGATTTAGCCACATGCATATATCCCTCCCCAAAATAATGATGTTATTCATATTATATCAATTATCAGAGTTTTACTACTTGTTCAATAATTTTATGTTTCACTTCTTCATTCTTTCTCTCAACAAAATATTCATTGGATGTTTATTAAATGCTAAGAATTTTCCTATGAGATGAGGCTATACGGTGAAAAATATCTGTCAGCATCTGTAAAATCATTATTTGAAAAAAAAATATACATCATTCCATCATCTAGTTGCATCATAATTTAACATAATTTACTTACTCATTCTCCTGATGGACAGCAAAAACTTCTTTAACCAGCATTTATTAACTATCTACCACAAACCTCAGGTACTAGACTGAGATTGTTTCATGTTTTTATAATGAAATACAAATTAAGTAGTGCTCAGCTTCACTTTTCACTATTAAAATAAACTTGTTTTTATATTTGAAATAAAGTCAGGTTTTCAAGTCTGTGCTCAGGAATCTAGGGAATACATTTACCCCATCCTAAAAGATTATATAGAAGAACAAATAATCAAAATAATTAAAACTTTTCTGGACAGAGTACTAACCATTCAAGTGGACACATGACCAAAGAGAACAGACATAAGATATATAAAAAATGAATGCCTCCAGTTTATACACCTTGGTATTTACTGTAGGAACATCCATCCAATCCTCAAAGTGACTGAGTCCTTTCTGCAGTGTGTGTGTGTGTGTGTGTGTGTGTGTGTGTGTGTGTGTGTGTGTGGCTTGCTTGTTTGTTTTGTTTTGGGGAAAATGGGCAATATTTGTGCTTTTCCATTTACATATTTGGCTATCTGGAAACCCCAGGGAATGAATCATTCTGGATAGCTGAATATTTTAATCATTTTTGATGGAAATCTTTTTAAAATGGATTTCACACTTCCCTGCCTTCTTAAACAGAGTGGATGGAATGTAATTAATCTTTTTTTGATGACTTAGTTTTATCATTATGAACATTAATGACTGTGCGGTGCTATCCAGAGATGATGTTCTCAACACTAATTGTTGTATGCAGGATGGCCTGTGATCCTATTATTAGTCTTTTGGAGGATTTGTGTCAGGTTATATTCTCCCCTTACTGGTAGACACTCTACCATTTTTACTGATGACTGTGAAACAACACAGTGTAGGTGGGCTGAAGAGGAAGAGGAAGCTGTGTTCAAATCCTAGCTCTTTTAAGAAATTTTATTTATTGGTTTTTAGAGATAGAAAGGAAGAGACAGAAAGAGAAACATTGATTTGTTTCTCCACTTTTTGATGCATTCATTGTTTGATTTTTGTTTTTGCCCTAACTAGTGATCTAACCTGCAACCTTGGTGTATTGGGATGTCACTCTAACCAACTGAAATACTTGGCCAGGTCTCACAGCCAAAATCATTGGCTCTTGATTTTGGAGCCAATTACTTATTTAACCTCAGTTTCTTCATCTCTAAAATGATCACAGTAACCCACTTAACAGAGATGTAATAAGGATTAATAATAAGTCTTATGTATGGTGAAAAACAAACCAATGTTAGTTCCTATCCCCATCAGAGTGCTAACTAATAAAAGTTATTTCTTGACTATATTGACATTTCTATTCAGCTGTAAGACTGGAAGTTGAGTGGTAGAATTGAAAGGTTTGTATGCAAATTAAGGTGAATGAGGTTGTTGGTTTTTTTTTGTTTTTTTTTGTTTTGTTTTTTTAGGTAAAATTCCAGAAACTTTGTTTTATTATGTAGACTTTGTAACATCAACATTGGATGCTTAGATATACTAATTTCTTCTGAAATTCTAACTATATAAGAATATTTCCATCTCCATAATATAGAGCTCTGAAAGGGAAAATGCAACTTTGATTCTTTGAATCTATATATAATGTAAAAAAAAATGTTTTAAATTTGTCTCAATATCCTCTTTTAGGTTATAAGCTCAGTCCTTTAAAAATTATTTTTTTCAATTAATCAATATCCTATATAATAAGATAGTAATATGCAAATTAACCATTGCTCCACTTCACCACCAGCCATGCCCACCAGCATGAGTGAATATGCAAATAAATCCAACCAAGATGGCTGTGGCCACAGAGAGCAGGAGGCAGGCTTGGGTTTCCCTGGCAATTGAGAAAGCCAAGCTTTCCACCTGCCCTTGCCGTACTAGGCCTCCACTCAAGGCTAGAAAGTTTCAATGATAGAAGATAGATAAATCCAAACAGAAATGATGGCAACCACAGAGCTGTAAAGAACAGGAGGCTAGGGTTGCCCCCAGCGATGGAGAAAGCCAAGCTTTCTGCACACCCTGGCCAGCCCAGGCCTCTGCTTAAGGCTACAAAATTTCAATTATAGAGGATACATAAGTCCCAACAGAAATGGTTGCTGCCACAGAGCAAGCAGAAGGTTTGGCTCCACTCCAACCCACAAAGTTTCAATTATAGAAGATAAATAATCCCCAGAGACCAGGGCCTCCAATTGGGTAACCAGTGGGCATGGCCAGACTGCAAACCACCACAGGCCCCTCAGCCAGACCACCCCATGCCCCAAGGGAACCCCCACCCTGATCTGGGACAACCTTCAGGGCATACCAGCCAGTCCCCACCTGTGCACCAGGCCTCTATCCTATCTAATAAAAGAGTAATATGCAAATTGACCATCACTCCAACACACAAGATGGCTGCCACCATGTGGATACAAGATGGCCACCACAAGATGCCCAGCTGGGGGGCGAAGGGGAGAAGGGGAGAATTGGGAGGGATCAGGCTTATAGGGGAGGGCAGTTAGGGGTGACCAGGCTGGCAGAGCAGGGAAGTTGGGGGTGACCAGGCCTGCAGGGAAGGACAGTTGGGAGGGATCCAAGCTTGCAGGGAGAGCAGTTGGGGGGGATCAGGCCTGCAGGGGAGGGCCGTTAGGGATGACCAGGCCTGCAGAGGAACAGTTAGGCATCCATCAGGCTGGCAGGCAGAAGCCGTTAGGGCCAATCAGGAAGGCTAGCAGGCGAGCAGTTGGGAGCCATCAGTCCTGGATTGTGAGAGGGATCGGGCCTAAACGGGCAGCCAGACATCCCTTGAGGGGTCTCAGATTGGAGAAGGTGCAGGCTGGGCTGAGGGACGCCCCTCCCCCTGCATGAATTACGTGCACTAGGCCTCTAGTTTATTTAATAAGAAATTCTTCCCTGTACTTTCACCCTCCACTCCCACCCCAAATTTCAGTTGTTCCAACAGCAACATGATATTTTGTATCTCACTCTCCAATTATAAATTCCTGATTTAATATACAGAAATAATACTTTACAATTTTCTCTGTAGTCGTGTTGTCCAATGAGTAAGTACCATCTTCTCATGGAAAGAACCTGAGACAAAAATCCAAACTTTCGCTTATAAGCAGTCATTTAAAGAAGTTATCTTTATTGTTAAAATAATTACAGATATCCCCTTTGTTTTTTTGTGTCCTTTCCCCCCCATTGACCCTTCCACCCCATACCTGCTCCTCCTAGGCCTTCACCACTCTATTGTCTGTGTCCATGGGCTATGCATATATGCATATAAGTAAAAAGAGTATTATTATTTTAAGTATATTTTTATTGATTTCAGAGAGGAATGGAGAGAGATATAGAAACATCAATGATGGGAGACAATCATTGATCAGTTGCCTCCTGCACAACCCACACTGAGAATCAAGCCCACATTCTGGTCACGTGCCCTCACAGGAAATAGGACTGCCACCTCCTGGTTCATAGGTCAATGCTCAACCACTAAGCCAAGTCCAGCCAGCTAAAATGATTATTTTTGATTGAGCATCATCTCATGCACTTAAAACTAACCTGTTCAATTCCTTGTCAGGGCACATACACAGTTTGTGGGTTAGATCCTCAGTCAGTGTGTGTATGGGTGGCAACTAATCCATGTTTCTCTCACACATCATGTTTCTCTCTCACCCTTCCTTCTATCTAAAATCAATAAAAATATATTTAAATGTAAAAATTAAAATTAAAAAAGATTATTTATAAAATTTAATCAGCTATGGTTTATAAGGACCTACCAAAACTATTTCTGGTTTCTAATGATAACACAGTGAAAATAAAACACATAGATATTAAATGTATAATGAAACATTTTGTAACTTCTCTTGAGAAAAACAAACCAGAAAAGGGGATATATATAAAGCCAGGGCACATAGTAAGACATCCAATTTTAAATACAATAATTAATGAAGATCACATGGAGAAGATAAGATTTGAAGATGGACTTAAAGGAGAGAAATATATATATATATATATATATATATATATATATATATATATATATATATATACGGTATATCTAGCTAAAAGACTCTTTCAAGAAGATGAAATAGTGAATATTACAAGAGCCTAGAAAGTACCTGTTCTGTTCAGGGAATAGCAAGGAATTCTAGAGACTGGAACAGAGTAATTATCAGATGGTTATAAGAACTAAGGACAAAAATGAACCACAAAAGCGTATTAGAAGTGTCTGGGCTGAAGTGGTGGGTGGTGTTAAGTTGCAACTTAAAAGAGATAAAATGACAAACCAAAGAAAATGCTGGAGTTGACAAGGGATTAAGCCATCCAGATTTTGGAGGTAATAGCCTTCTAAGCAGAAAACATAGCAAGTGGAAAGGCCTCAAGGCATGCTGTGTCTGGTTGGCTCAAAGAACAGCAATGGTACCTGTTAACTAAAAAGGAATAACCCACAGATAAAGTAGCTAGACATGATATTGAAGGGATAGCAGAAGCAAGATAGTACCTAGGCCAGGACTCCTCTGGGATATCGGATAGCCAGTTTTGGCCCCATCCCCATAGGCCTGTTCCAGACCGGAGGGAGCCTGATCCTGTGCATTGAGCCTCTGTCCCCTGGTGGTCAGAGCACATCATAGCAACCAGTCTACCAGTCATTCAGTTGCTTAGGCATATATATAATATATATATATATATATATATATATATATATATATATATATATATATATATATAGAGAGAGAGAGAGAGAGAGAGAGAGAGAGAGAGAGAGAGAGAGAGAGATTAACTTTACTATGGGTAAAATAGAGAGATATTGCAGGTTCTGATCATAAGGGTGACATCCCCCCCCCCCCCAGAGCTATTAAAGGGATCATTCTGGTTACTGGGTTGAGAATAGACTATAGATTGATAAAGGACAGATCAAAAATAACAGTTAAAGAGCTATCACAATAATACAAAAGAGACATGTTGATGACTTTCAAGAGGTTAATTGTGAAAACAAACAGATGGAAAGATGTGATTGTAATATATAAATATAAATATATATATATAGTGTCCCAAATATATATATATATATATATATATATATATATATATATATATATATATATATATATATATATATATATATATACAGCAGCATCTAGACTGGTGTTTAATTAAACAACTGAGCACCATAGCCTAGTCAAGATTAACATATAAAATTAAGTGTGTATACATTTTTTGGGACATCCTTTATATATGTTTTCATTTATTTTTTTAACTTTTTAAATTGTTGACGCTATTATAGGCATTCCCATCTCCCACCCTTTGCCCACCTTCACTCAGCAGCCCCCCTCTAGCCCTCTCCTATGCTCCTTCCCTCTGGCTATAACCACATTGTTGTTTGTGTCTATGGATTATGCATACATATTCTTTGGCCAATCACTGCACCTTCTTTTATTTAGTCATAAAAGAGATTGAAAGATGTGACTATAGTCTCTCTGTATATTAAAGCACAGCACATAGCCCACTGCCCATAAACTATCAGAGAAAGAAAAGAGATAAAATTGATCAACTGAAGGATTAATTGAGGAAATAAAAAGAAAGATATTCTTTCAAAGAGGCTATTATTTCAGCCAAGAATGAGTAACAGAAATCAGTGTTACTTTTCTATTGAAACATCAGAAAAACTGAATGGTATATATGAAATAAAAGCTTTCAAGATATTAAACATCAATAATGAAGGACAACGCTTTTTGACAGAATTAGCTGTGGGTTTATTTTAAACAGTCTAACATAGATATCATTGGAATAATACATTTGTTCTGACTTATTCTCTGGAAAGAGTTTTCAGGTTGTGACACAGAGAGGGGAAACCTAGGCTACATCCAATGGTCTCTGTGAGTTGAGGAAACAAAACTGGGTTTCAAGAGAAGCTGAGGAAGCAGGAGCTTCCAGAGAAAAGTAATAGATAGGAAAGATCTGCATAGAGAGAAAATTCCAGAGATCTCTAAAAGGTCCTCCTATATGTCTAGCTGAATTCTAAGTATAAAAGTGTGAGAAAACTATTTTCAGCTGGGAAAGGAAATACCAGGAAAAAAAAAATAGAGCAATGCTCAGAGCTTTCAGAGAAAGGAATAGTTCTGTTCCTACCCAGCAGAATAGAAAAAAAAACCCTCATAATTTATGGGGCATAAGTAGAGCACTAACAGCATTTTGCCACAGCATTAGGGCAAAATCAATTGTAGACTAAACACTTCTCTGGTCCCACCTAATAAATTTTAAAAGGAAGATCCAAAAGATCAAAGTTTTTCCAAGCAACCTAACTGCAACTTAGGTCATACTGAAGAATATACATAGAAATAGTATAATATTCAGCACAATGTAAGTCAAGTTTTGCAATGTCTGTCTTACAATAAAACATTACAAGGCATCTTAAGAAGCAGAAAAACGCAAGGGCAAATGAGAATAAAAATAAAGTAATCAAGAAATTACTAAGATGATGCAATGAACAAAATAGGTGCATTAAAACAATCATTGTAATTATATTGTATATCTTCTAGAAGCTTGGAGCGGGGATGAGCATGTGAAGTAGAGAGAAGAAAGATACAAGAAAGACCCAAATAGAACTCAGGCAGAAACTTCAAAGCTTAGATGAAAACTACAATAACAACTGCATTGTATTGATAGATACTAGATATTTCAAAAGAAAAGATAATGAACATGGAGAAAAACAAAGACTACTAAAAATAAAACTCAGAGAAAAGAGACTAAAACAAAAAATAAAAATAATTAATTGTGAATTTATTTTAAACAGTCTAACATACAAGTAATTGGAGTTTCAAAGGAGGGGAGAAAGGAAGGCAGAGGGATAAGAAAAAAGATTTGGTGAAATAATGGCTGAAGTATTTTCAAATTTACTTAAGTATCTAAAACAATAAATCCAAGAAACTCAATGAACTCCAAGGATAGTAAACTTGAAAAAAGACACCAACACTTATAATAAATTTGATTAAAACCAGTAATATATAGAACTTCTTAAATGCAATAAGAGAAGAAAAAAAAAAACATTTCATGCAGATAAAAACAAACAAAAAACCACACAATTTATTGAAACTTCTTTTTTGGGGAAAAAGGATGCAAATCAGAAGACAAAAGAAGCAACATCTTTAAGGTATTGTAAGAAGAATCAACCTAAAATTTTATACCCATGTAAAATATCCTTCAAAAATAAAGCAAAATCAAGACATCTTAGATATATAAAAAAATCATCATTGGCTTACCTGAAATACAATAAATGTTTAAAAAACTGTCTTCAAGCAAAAGAACATATCAGAAGGAAATCCACATCTAACACTGAAGAACTGTAATAGTAACAATACAGGTAAATATAAAATATGTTTTTTTTATTTAAATACTTTTAAAAGGTAGTTGTGCATTTAAAGAAAAAATAATGTATTGCGAGATCTATAGCACATGTTGAAATAAATTATAGCACATAGGCTAGGTAATAATAAATTAAAAGATACTGTTGTAACTTCTTATGTGTGAAATGGCATAATGCCATTTTAAAATAGACTGTGATAACTAAATTATGCATACTGTAAACTACTAAAGTAACACAAAAATTATAGTTGATAAGTCAAAATATTCAATAACTAGAATGAAGGCAGATTTCAAACAAAGAAAATACAGAACATGGGATAATTAGAAATTAATAGAAAATTATAGCTTATAAGCCAACGTCAATATTTACATTAAAAGTAACTAGTTTAAAAGTTTCAACTAAAAGGCAGATATTAAAATATTGGATAAACCAGTTCTCTTGTGCCATCAAACAATACACTTGAAATATAAAGAAATAAATAAATTAAAATTAAAGGATTGAAAAAGGCATGTAAACTCTACTTCTAACAATCAAAAGAAATTTGGGATGGCCATGTTAATATCAGACAAAGTAGAGCAAAGAATATTACCATGAATAAAGAAGTATTTTGATAATTAGATATGGGTGAAATCATCATGAACACATAATGGTCCTAAATGTTTTTCTATTTAAAAACAGAATTCCAATATACATACACAAAAATTCATAGAACTTCAAGGAGAAATAAACAAATGTATAATTACAAATGAAAATTTTAACATTTTTCTTGATAAGGAGAAATTAATGAAGATATATATATATTTTTTTTTTAAAAAACCAACCATTTAGACACAGATGATATTTTATTGTAAAACTCCTGATCCAAAAACAGCACAATACACATTATTTTTTCCCCCAAGGGGTACACAGGGCATTTACAAAGATAAATTATGTTTTATGTAAAAAAGCAAATATCAAAAAACTTGAAAAATTAAAAGCAGCTGAAACCGGTTTGGCTCAGTGGATAGAGCATCGGCCTGAGGACTGAAAAGTCCCAAGTTTGATTCCGGTCAAGGGCATGTACCTTGAGGCAGCTGATCGATGATTCTCTCTCATCAATTTTTCTAACTCTCTATCCCTCTCTCTTCCTCTCTGTAAAAAATCAATAAAATATATTTAAAAAATTTAAAGCATATTTTCTGACTATAATGTTATTGCAATGAAATGTAAGTGAAGTCAATATCAGAAAGATCTTTGGAAAGTCCCCAAATATTTAGAATTAACTAACCAAATTCTAAATAACTCATGGTTTAAATAAGAAATCAAATGGAAATTAGAAAGTGTATTGAAATCAATAAACATGAATCCATAATATATTAACATTTGTGGGATGAATTGAAAGTCATGTTTAGAGGGAAATGTATGTCACTAAATGTACAGTCTACATTAGAAATAAAGGTATAAATCAGTAGTCTTTGCTTAAGAAATTAGAAACAAAGCAGAATAAAGGAAATAATGAAAATCAGAGTAGAAACATAAAACTTTTTAAATAGATAAGATCAATGACCCAAAAAAGCTGTTTGTTTGAAATGATCACTAAAATTGATAGACCTCTAACTAGGTAATCAGAAAAAGGGAAAGAAAAAAGAGAAGCTCCAAATTAATAACATTACGAATAAGAGTTGAAAGCACAGATACTGAAAGAATCCTAAAAACTGGAAAACCATAATAGCTTAGTATCAAACAATCCGACAATTAGATGAAATAGATATATTTCTTCCAAGTCACAAACTATGATAGCTCATTCAAAAAGAATTAGATAACCTAGATGGCCCTACACATATTAAAGAAATTATACTGTAGTTATACATTTCCACAATGAAAGCCGTAAGTCCAGATAGCTTCACTGCTACATTTAATAACTCTTTACAAATGTTGGCAAACTCAATCCACAAAATACAGAGTGAATACATCGTGACCAAGTGAGGTTTATGCCAGAGATACAAAATTGATTTAACAGTTGAAAATCAATCAATATAATTCATCATATTAACAAACTAAAAATGAAAAATCATATGGTCATCTCAGTAGACACATGAAAACACTGGACAAAATCCAACATCTACTTCCAATAAAAAATTTCTGCAACCTAGGAATATATGGGAACTTACTCATATTGTCAAATGGTATCTAGGCATCTGTAAAAAACCTAAATCTAACATCATAATAATTCAAAATGATGAAGGACTAAATGGTTTCCCTATAAGATTAGGAACAAGGAAGAATGTATACTATCATTACTTCTCAAAATTGTACTGGAGGATCTAGATGGCAAAATATCACAAGGAGAAAAAAAGGAATACATTATACAGGGAACAGCAAGACAATTATCTATATGCAAAATCCTATGGAACCATGAGTGAATTAAGCAAATTGGCAGGATAAAAGATCAATATACAAAATTAACATATTTTTACATGCTAACGTAAATCAATTGAAATTAAAAAGTCAATATCCTATTAATAACAGGCTAATATGCAAATTGACTGAACTGCAGAAAGACTAGTTGCTATGACATGCACTGACCACCAGGGGCAGATGCTCAATGTAGGAGTTGTCTTTTAGTGGTCAATGTGCTCCCACAGAGGGAACGCTACTCGGTCAGAAGCTGATTTTATGGCTGGCAAGAACAGCAGTGGTGGTGAAAGCCTAACCTGCCTCCGCAGCACCCTTTGGGATCTGGGAATGAAAGAGGGCACATGCTGGGCTAGAAGCTCCCCACTGCCCCAGTATACAAATGTTGTGCATTGGGCCTCTAGTCATTTATAAAGACATAAAAATGTGATAAATATACACACCAATAAAAGAGAAACATGGAAATTGACCTTACCTCTGCTACATCTACAAGCCACGCCCGCCAGCCAATCAGGAACGAGTATGCAAATTAACCCAACTAAGATGGCTGTGGCCATGGAGCAAGCAGGAAGGTTGGGTTGCCACCAGGAATGCAGGAGCCGAGCTTCCCACCTGTCTTGGCTGGCTCTGGCCTCCACTCAAGGCTACAAAGTTTCAATTATAGAAGATAAGTAAATCCCAACAAAAATGGTGGCAGCCATGGAGCTGGAGAGAGCAGGAGGCTTGGTTTGCCCCAGGCCATGGAGGAAGCCAAGCTTCCCACCGGCTCTGGCTGGTCCTGGCCTCTGCTCAAGGCTACAAAATTTCACTTATAGAAGATAAATAAATCCCAGATACCAGGGCCTCCACTTGGGTAGCCGGGGGGCATGGCTGACCTGCAAACCACCACAGGCCCCTTTTCCAGAACACACCACATCCCAAGGGATCCCCCACCCTAAGCCAGGACACCCTTCAGGGCAAACCAGCCAGAGCCTACCTGAGCACCAGGCCTCTATCCTTTCTAATAAAAGAGTAATATGCAAATTGACCATCACTCCAACATATAAGATGGCTGCCATAAGATGGCCAGCAGGGGAGGGCAGTAAGGAGGGACCAGGCCTGCAAGGGAGGGCATTTGGGGGTTATCAGCCTACAGGGGAGGGAAGTTGGAGGTAACCAGGACTGCAGGGAAGGGAAGTTGGGGAGGACCTAGGCCTGTCGGGGAGAGCAGTTGGGAGTGATCAGTCCTGCAGGGGAGGGCAGTTGGGGCAATCAGGCTGACAGGGAAGCAGTTAGGCATCAATCAGGCTGGCAGGGGAGTGGTTAGGGGTGATCAAGTTAGCAGGCAGAAGGATTTAGGGGCAATCAGGAAGGCAGGCAGGTGAGCAGTTGGGAGCCAGTAGTCCTGGTTTGTGAGAGGGATGTCTGACTGCCTGTTTAGGCCCGATCACAGGATCGGCTTAAACAGGCAGTCAGAAATCCTTTGAGGAGTCCCAGATTAGAAAGGGTACAGGTTGGGCTGAGGGACACTGGGATGGGGCCTAAACGGGCAGTCAGACATCCCTCTCACAAAACAGGACTACTGGCTCCCAACTGCTTGCCTGCCTGCCTTCCTGATTGCCCCTAACTGCTTCTGCCTGTCAGCCTGATGACCCCCTAACCCAGGGGTCCTCAAACTTTTTAAAGTGGGGGCCAGATCACGGTCCCTCAGAGAGCTGGAGGGCCGGACTATATGAACTACTAATTCCTACTGTAACACCTCGGCTGCGCTCACTGCCCAAAAAACCTGGCGGGCCGGATCAGACTCTTCTGCGGGCCGCATGTGGCCCGCGGGCCGTAGTTTGAAGACCCCTGCCCTAACCACACCCCTGCCAGCCTGATTGATGTTTAACTACTCCCCTGCCAGCCTGTTTGCCCCCAACTTCCCTTCTCTGCCAGCCTGGTCACCCCTAACTGCCCTCCCCTGCAGGGCTGATCACCTCGAACTGCCCTCACCTGCTGGCCATCTTGTGGTGGCCATCTTGTCTCAATATAGGGACAGGATCTTTGACCACAAGGGGGCAGCCATCTTGTGTGTTGGAGTCATGGTCAATCTGCATATTACTCTTTTATTAGATAGAGGCCTGGTGCATGGGTGGGGGCCAGCTGGGTGAGGGGTCTGTGGTGGTTTGTAGGCTGACCACGCCCCCTGACAACCCAAGTGGAGGCCCTAGTATCTGGAATTTATTTACTTTCTACAATTGAAACTTTGTAGCCTGGAACAGAGCCAAGCTCCCTGCTCACTCAGGCTGCCACCATTTCTGTTTGGTTTACGAATCGTCTATAATTGAACTTTGTGGCCTTTAGTGGAGGCCTAGGCTGGCCAGGGCAGGTGGAAAGCTTGGCTTCCTCTGTTGCTGGGGAAACCCTAGCCTGCTCTTTCCAGTTCCATGGCTGCTGCCATTATTCTTAGGATTTACTTATCTTCTATAATTGAAACTTTGTAGCCTTGAGTGGAGGCCTAGGCCGGCCAGGGTGTGTGGAAAGCTTGGCTTCCTCCATTGAAACCCAAGCCTCTCAACTGCCCTCTGTGGCTGCAGCCATCTTGGTTGAGTTTAATTTGTATACACTGTACTTGCTCTGATTGACTGGTGGATGTGGCTGGTGGGCATGGATTGAGCCCAGTGATAGTTAATTTGCATATTACTCTTTTATTAGGTAGGATAGCTAACAACTTGAAATATCCCAAATGTCCATCAACTGGTGAATGGATACACAAATACTATTGTAGTATATTCATACATGTTGTATTAAGGAAAAATACAACTCAGCCATAAAAATGAATAAGCATGCAAAACACATGAATTAATATCAACATAATTACACTGTAATAAAGAAGGCAGATCACCAACTTGACCGAAAGAATAGATATTGTGTGACTCTATTTACATAAAATTGTAGAAAATGCAAGCTAATGCATAATGACGCGGGAACTAGAAATGGATATGAGGGATTACACTAGGGCAAGAGGAAACTTTTGAAGGTGTTAGATATGTTCTCTATCTTGACTATGAAGATGGTTTCATATTATATATATATATCACCTTTTATACTTTAAATATGTGCAGCTTATTGTATAATATGCCAGTTATACTTCAATACAACTATTAAAATTAAGTTAATGTAAAATATAGAAAAAGGAAGTTAATTTTCAAATTTATTTGATAAAAGGTATTTTAGTGCATTAGAAATTAGACAAGTAATTTATTAAAAAATTATATTAATAACCATTGATAAATGCTTACTTTGTGTTAGGTAATATTCAAAGTGTTTTACAAGTATAAACTTATTTAATCACTTTGATAATTATATTTGTTGGCTATAGTATTGTCCATACCCATTTTATATAGGAAGAAATTGTGGCACAGAAAATGACACAGTTTTTAAATGTAGAACTTGTATTTCAACCCAGGTGGTCTGGCTTCAGGCATATAGCTCTGTTTAATCTTGCTTATAAAGAGAGAGTTTATTTTGACTACTTCATAAACTTAGTAACTGAATTATAGAATTTTACTTTCTTTTTCTTACCGCCCACATTTCTTGAATAGGTTTTTTGCACACAGGTTGAATTCTTTTGTAAGATAATACTTGAACACATACTAAGCCCAGCTTTCGTTAGCATTCACTGTCCTGCCCACTGGACCTCTGCTTTATGACCTTTCTCTCTCCTTACTTCTCATTCCTCTTCCAAATTGTTTTCTTTCTACAAAGCACATTTCAGATTTTGTAATACTAAAATATGTCACCTAACCTATTCCCATTCAAATCTATTTGAGCCATAGTGAAGTTTCTATGGCATTTATTATCCCCATGAAATGCTTGTGTACTTGATTGCCTATTGCCTCTAATGATTCTTATTTAGAGAATGTAAATTTGTGTTGACAATTAGATTGCTTGCCTTTGATATCATAAACCAAGTCTTTATATTGGGTCATGCATATGCAGAAATTCACTTTTTTTTTTTTAACACAACTTCTCTGAACTCCCAGAAACAAACATGCTCCACTTAGAAAATGGAATCATATTGCCCTTTCTAAGCATATAGAGTAAGCATCTCAGAATATGGGGGTTGCCAATACATTTCTCCCTGCATCACTATTTCCAAGTTTCATCTTGGGGATGTAAGGGAAAATCTATGTCCACTCAGGCATGAAGAACACAGGCTAAACAAATTGCATTTGAATTGTGAAAATGGTGCACTTTATGTGGTTAGGGTACATTCCACAGTTTTTCTTCCTTAAAGAATGTGATGTTTGTGTCAACCATTGAAGGGGGGGGGGGGGTCCTCTTGTTGTGGATAAAAATTCATTAAGCCAGTGCAGCAGGGAACACCAGGATCCACATCTTGCCCAGCCCTTCCTTCTCTAGTAGTTTTCATTAACTCCCCGAGTTCTAAAACAAGTCACTCTCATTTTTTTCATTATATGTTTCATATAATTTATTGTACATAATAAATAGTTTGCAAGAGTTGGGTTTATGAATAGCTTGAAACAGGTTTTCCATGTCCAAATCAAGCTGCCATAGTAACCATTTTTCATTTCTGCCAAACGTATGGTCTTTTCTTTTTCCTTTTTTTTCCCTGCCTTAAAATATGTTGTTTAAAAAAAAAAAATCCAAAATTATTCAGGAAAGTTGATCAGATTTCATTAAAATAATGACTTCATTGTTAGCAAATGCTCATTTCAATCTCCTATTTAATGACTCTTTCTTGCATTATGAGCATCAAACTGAAAATAAAAATATATAGTTCAATTTTTTATTTAATGATATTTATCATAAAAATAAATTAAAATACATTCTTGTTCTCCTCCCATTTTCCCATAAAAGAATCTTTGCCTTTTTCAAACAATAGAACAGGAGCAAGGCCAGGTTAACTTTCTGCCAGATAGTTCCATGTAGAAAGTTCAGGAGAGTAGTCTAATCTGCTGGGTATTTATATCTGAACCTCCACACAGAACTCCTAGTTTCTTTGGCAAGAAGGACTTTTAAAGAGATTGTTTCCACAAGTGTTTTTCCAGCCTCTCATCATCATAGCATTTTGACTTTTCAAGTGACTAGTATCCAAAGTTACAACCCTCATCAAGTAACCAGTACCTCCTAGATAAACCTGCAAATTTCAAAAGCCAATTCAACTCAAAAGCTTGCAACAGCTGCACTCAGCAGCCTTTGGGCTCAAATTCTCAAACGAAAGGCTACCTTCAGGAGTCACTGCACTATATGACCTGCACAGCTGCAGAGTTATGGAGGTGGCAGGGATTGGTTGTGTTTGACAAATGGAGAAAGATCTGTTTTTAATGAAGACTTTTTTTTTTTTTTAATGTTAATGACTCATCGACTTTTAGGGTTTTTACAATTATAATTCTAAGACATCAACCTTTCAACCCCTGTTATTTAGGATTTAGCTTAAACATTTACTTATTAATTAATCCATATCTATTCCGTACCTCAGTGGCACCATGAGATGTACACATTTGTTACCATTGCCTATTAAAACCTTGCTTTTACGTACTTTCCAAAAACCTTCGTTCTCACTGTATACATGAGATTCTTACATATCTAGTAGTCTATTTCTTTTATAATTTCTTCCATTTATTCAACAAATATTTAATGAATGACCTCCCTCTGCCATATCAGATAGGTTCTCTGAAGCTATCTATGCAAGTGTAAAATCTGAACTCTATCATTAAGGATGTAAACTACACATAAAGGTGGGGCCAGGTTGTGTAACACATTGAATGAGAAACCAGAGTTTGGTTTGCACTTCCCCTGTAATTACATCACTCCCAGTAATGGTGTCATTCTTAATCACTACAATGACTAGTACTAATTACCATTAAATTTTTTTTGTAAGTTTCAGAAACTAATTAAAGCTTGTTTTACTTAGTCAACAGGCGGTGATGCGGCTCTACTGGAGGGATCCAAAGTATCTCATGGAATCCAAGAAAGAGATCAATAACCCTTAAGAACTATAAGAAGAAGGGAACTTGAATCTTTGGAATCTGAACAGCAAGAATTTTTGAAACTCATTTCTTGATTGCTGCCATTAAAATGAAATCAGTTCCAGATCCCACTCTAAGCCTCTCAATTCACAACCCCAAATTCTGGAAGAGTAAATATAAGTAGCCCAACTTGAGACATTGTCCATTCCCAGCTAGCAATGGTTAAGTGGACTGTCAAGTATTAGAAACATTGTTATTGAGACCCACTTCTGGGTATTGGGTTAGAGAAACTCCTAAAGAGAAAATCAGTAAGGCAGTTAGCAAAAAGTGCCTGTGTAATCATAACTAGTATTTTCTGGGTTAAGCATTGTGTTTTTCATGTATCATCTCAACTAATTCCCAAGAAGCCTTACATAGTAGATGCTACTATTATTCTCATTTTGCCTATAAAAATTGAGATTTAATGAGGGCAACAGCCAATAATAGTGCAGCTGATATCTAAAGTCTACTTTTTCTGGCTGCACAGTCTTTATGTTATTCCTCATTTTGATGTTGCCAAACCATCAAGTTTACATGTAGATTAGATATGGTGACTTTGTCTCCATAAGTTTCCTGTCCTCGATTCTTCATTTTGAATAGGTGAAGAGTTGATTTATTGAGAGTCATTTAAGAAGCTAATAAATATCTCATTAACTAGTACCTCCAAAGTACTTACCCTTTTTAATTATGTTATAACATGAAAAAGGAGGGGAATGTGTTCATGATATACATATGTGTGTTTCCTCATGGACTCTGTGTATTATATGGTACTTAGACATAGATGAACTGATACTATCACTGCATTTCAGAATACATATATTTCAGAGTTAAACAAGTTTGGGTGTATGTCTATGTGAAACAAACCACCAGTTAACATGCCGTATCTATGGAAAATTCTAAATATTTGACTTAGAAATAAAGTTTGAGCACACATTAGAGCTACTGACTCATCAGATACTGCCTATAGACTATTTCTTTTGGCTACTGTCATCATCATGGAAATAAAGTATACGTTTATCTAATGAATAAACTTTAACTTGAAAAATGGGAAATCATCTATATCTCTTTTCCAATCAAAATAGAAATCCCCTGGGATCTCTTGGAGATAGAGTAACATAAATCCAGGCCAGTATTAACTTATCTGTGTGTTTGCATAAAAGAGGTAACATGTTAGGTCTGGCATGTTTTAACACAAAGCCCAGTTCATTATCCCGGGGGTTTAGACAGTGGAAAAAAAATAAAGGGAGGGCAAAGCTTGGTTCACTGCTTTTTTTATATTCCCAGGTTATTACTAAGTTCTAGCTTGAGAAGTTTGAGACTTTTTATGGGGAAGAACACACTACATTTAAATACTACAAAAAAGTGAGTGGAAATCACCATCAATGTTAGCATATACAATTTTTAATAAGGAATCACGAGCTTTTCCTGTATAGTGGACCTGTTCTAGACAATAAATAAATCTTTACAAGAGTTGCAGTTCATTGATTTGCTTTTGGGTTGACTATAGGAAATGGATTCGTTCATGAAATGAGAAAGTTTGTTCCCAGCTGGAGGCCAGGACGCTACCTTTGCAGTGCAATTCTCCGTAATGGGAAGATGAGCTGAGGGTGGATAATTTAGGGTGAACCTAACAAGCCTGACTGTCTGCCTCTGTTAGTCCCGAAGGCTCGTAAACACTGCAAAAGAGTTAAGGAAGAGCTCAGAATGCAAAAATATCCAGATTTACATTCATGAATGAATTAATTAGGACATGACCAACCCAAGAATTCTGATAACAAAAATAGAAATCAGCGGGAAAGTAAACTACCTCTCCTCTCTCAGAAAGGAAACACATGCAGACCGTATCATTTAAAATTCAGTTTAAACATAGCCCAAATATAGTCCAGATTATTATTTTTTTTTTGTCATCATAGAGAATGTACTTTTGACTACTTCTTTGGGCTGAGCTTTCCAAGAAGATTCTGGCACCATAGGGAAGACTTGTTGTCTCAGGAGGTGCACAGAGCATACCTCAATGGCTTTGGTACTAAATGGCTCCAGCAGAGGGTGAGGCACCTGCACTGGCCAGATCAGAGCTGGAAGGAATAGTGAGCAACTGCTGGCATTCTCACTTTCTGCTCTGACACAGGCTTCCATCCTGCTCAGGTTAACAAAAAAGAGGGAGGGCCCAGGGAGAGAGGAAGGGAATGATTAGAGAAGATGAGAGCAGGAAAATAAAGGGATAGAAACCAAGTTGCTAATTATTATGGACACTGAATACTATAAATTAAGCTGATCTGATATGGGATTACCCCCACCCCAATGTTTAGGATATTAGCCAAGCATTCCTGTTTAAGAAAGAGGGAAGCTTTTTGAAAAGCTAAAAAATATCTCTGAAAAATTGGCTACAACTTCCCTCACACAAAAACAAGTTTGAGAGATACGAATAGTCATGGGAGGAATACTTTATGGAACAAAATATTTATTCTTGTTTCACTTATGAGGATATCAAGACAATAGTCTCTGGAGGAAATCATGCCTGTGAAAGATATTTTAAGATCAAAGTTTACCTGACACATAAACCAACTCACTAACAATGAAAAGCATGAAATCCTGGTGTGTGAAAGGTACTGATTTTTCTTTATTTCTTTATCATTTCGGCCCTTTTGTATTTTGCAAAACATATGTACAACTATAATAATGCGATCTTTTTTCCTGTTAAAACTTGAAACTTGTAATGTCATCAGAGAATTCAAGCCCCACATGGAATGTGAGGAACTTGCTTTCCTTGACATATTTCTGATAATTTTTTAAACAATGAAATTTATCTCATACTAAATGCCATCAATCTTCTCATTTTTATACAATACATTCTAAAATTGTAAAAATAACTGTTCAATAGTATAATATTTTTTTTGTGCTCAATTTCTCTTCAGTTGATGAGAAAATCAGAAATACATTATTCTTACTAACTTAAAATGAATGAAAGTCTTCATTTAAAGTAACTTAATTATATACAGAAAGTATGTAATAAAATAATGACCTCTATTATAAATTGTAAGTAGCAATCAAAATAATGATCAAATCAGATAATAAGTTTGATTATGTGTAGAATTCCACTTTCCTTAGGTATGTTATTACTCTCAGAACAGGATGGAAACAAAAAGAACTTGGCTGGAAGTAGACTCTTTCTTGATCACATGCCTAGTACAGTTCTCTGTGCCCAGTGGGTTCTCAATACATATTCCGTGATGATTATAATGAGTCATCTGAAAACATTTGCAATATTCAGGTATGCACAGATCTGAGATTAGAAAAAATAATTGTCAGTGTAATTGCTTATGCCAAAGAGAAAAAATCCTGTATCTAATATCAATCACATAAACTGTGGACACACAAACACAACAGCTCTATGTCGTTTTTGTTGCTGGTTGTTGGTTTGTTGTTTTTTTTCCCAATTTTTTTTCCTGGCAACTCCATTAGAAACCCACTGTACTTATTTGTCACTTGATTAAATTATTCAGGGGCAAGGCAGAGCAGCCACACTGTTGCCAACTATTTCTGGAAGGTGTACTTTGTCTCCTGAACCAAGTCCTTGGTTTCTGACTGTTCACTTCCAGGGAATATGGAGCATAGTGCCTTGGAAGGTCCTGAGATTTTTGTCATTGTGCCAGACTTTAGGCCATTTTGAAGTCATAGAACAAAGTTGTAAGTGCCTTAAGTGTTTATATTAAAGAAACACATGCTGAAATTTATTTTATTATTTTATTTTTTTAAATTAAATTCTTTATTGTTTAATACATAAATTTCCTTTTCCCCATTGGCCTCTCCCTGACTGTTCCCACTCCCCAGAACATTCCTTCAATCCCCTACTGTCTGTGGCCATTGGTTATGCTCATATGCATGCTTACAAGTTCTTTAGTTAGTCTCTTACCCTTCCTTCTCCTCCCCTGCCTCCCCTCTTAGGTTGGATGGTTGTTCCATGCTTCTGGCTCTATTTTAAAATATATATATATTTATTGATTTTTTTTTAAAGAGAGGATGGGAGAGGGATAGAGAGAATTATCGATGAGAGAGAAACATCAATCAGCTGCCTTCTGCACACCCCCAACTGGGGATGTGTCCATAACCAAGGTACATGCCCTTGACCGGAATCAAACCTGGGACTCTTCAGTCCATAGGCTGATACTCTATCCACTGAGCCAAACTGGTCAGGGTACTTCTGGCTTTATTTTTTGTTTTCAGTTTATGTTGTTCATTATATTCCACAAATGAGTGAGATCATGTGATATTTATCTTTCTCCTTATTTCTGGCTTATTTCACTTAGTATAATGCTCTACAGGTCCATCCATGCTGTTGCATATGGTAAGTGTTCCTTATTTTTTACAGCAGCATATTATTCCACAGTTTTTTAATCCACTCATCTGCTGATAGGCACCTAGGCTGTTTCCAAATCTTAGCTATGGTGAATTGTGCTGCTATGAAAATTGGGATGCATATATCCTTTCTGATGGGTATTTCTGATGACTTGAGATATATTCCTAGAAGTGGGATTACTGGGTCAAATGGGAGTTCCATTTTTAATTTTTTGAGGAAACTCCATACTGTCTTCCACAGTGGCTCACCAGTCTGCATTCCCACCAGCAGTGCACTAGGGTTCTTTTTCTTTCTCCACATCTTCACCAGCATTTGTCCTTTGTTGATTTGTTGCTGATAGCCATTCTGACAGGTGTGAGATGTTACCTCATTGTCACCTTGATTTGCATCTCTCAGATGATTAGTGACTTTGAATGCGTTTTCATGTTTCTTGCTTTCTGTATGTCCTCTTTCAAAAAGTGTCTATTTAGGTCCATTGCCCCCCCCCCTTTTTTTTTAATTGGCCTGTTTATCTTCCTTTTGTTAAATTGTATGAGTATGTTTCTAGCTTTCTATCCCTCTTCCTTCCTCTCTGTAAAAAATCAATAAAATATATTTAAAAAATACAATGGACCCTAGTGACATAAAACAATGGCTTTGTGGAAGTAGCTATCCTATGACCTGTTGGTAGTTCCCAGGATTATCCAAACAATGTCCTGGACCTGGACCATTTATTCCCTTCCATGAAAGCAGTGCCCAGCAATAGCTCAGGTTCTCCTTTCTTATTTGGAAAAACTTTTTTTTTCCTATTTTGAGTGAACTTTTTGTGCTCCTTAAGTTGTGTATCATATGGCACCTGGCCAGTCCCATTATTTTATGATGGAGGGCAATGGGATTTTTACATACAAGATGCTGTTGGTCACATTGCGTTCTCCTCTTCTGCAGTCAAATCTCCCTTCTCCTCCCTCTAATGACACATGTCATTCCACTTAGGGTTTGCCTGGATAATTCACAATGCTCTCCCTCAATTTAATTGCATCTTCTGCCATATAAAGTTATGCTCACAGGTTCTAGGAACTAGAACTTGGGCATCTTTGGGCGCCATTGTTCAGCCTAAAACAAAGGTTCTCTCTTTTTACTTGTGACCAAAAAAGCTTTAGTAGGTTAAGTAATGTGCTCAAACTTATACATCCAAAAAGTAGCAAAGTTGGTATTCAAACACTAATCTTTCTGATGCTGGAATCACTGTTCACATGTAATAGGACTGGATGTGGTAAGATTGAAGGAGATAAATGGAAAAGAGGAAAAGAGAGATATAATTATCTGAAAATATTTTTAAGAAAAATATCACATGAAAAAGTAACAAATAATGACAGCTAACACATATTTAGTGGTTGTACATGCCAAGAAGTATTATAAGCCCCTTTACAAATATTAATTCATTTAATATTTATAATAACCTTATGAAATAATTTCCAGTATTATCAGTAGAGAAATTAAAAATTACACAGTTAGTAAGTTATGAAGTTGGTATTGGAACACTTGCTGTCTGGCTGCAGAGCCTATGGTCTTAAGTCACTGATCTCATTCTAGAAGTTCTGGCAGGAAGAACTTGAGCCAATGGAATAAAGTAGATAAAGACAAACTTTTAGTTCAATATTTAAAAAATTATTAACACCTGGAGCTATTAAAAAAATGAAATGGGCTTCTTTTTGAGACAGAAAAAGCCTATCTCTGAGGATGCCAAAATTAAAAACAGCTTGACCTCTTCTCTGAGATATTAAACTTAGAGACAATGAACTTGGAGACAAGCTAGACGAATAGTTTCAATTCCTTCAACTTCATAAGCTATGGTTTTAAGCTTTTATAACTTCAAATGCTTATTGTCAATGGAAAGTCACTGATAGTTCCATGATAGCTACATTTTGGGAAGATTAATCTAGGACTGGGTCAGCATAGAAGTGAATGGGGAGAGAATGGTTTAGGTAGAAATCATGTAAGAAATTATTTTAATAGTCCAGGTAATAGTTAATAAAAAACTTAAAGCAATAACTATGGGATTAAACAGAAAAATATAATAAATATAGTCAAGTGGCCTTTGACAAAGGAGCAAAGGCAATGCAATAGAGAAAAGGCCGTCTTTTCAACAAATGAAACTGGAATGGCTGGACATTCACATGCAA
Source organism: Pipistrellus hanaki (assembly GCF_964339955.1). NCBI lineage: Eukaryota > Metazoa > Chordata > Mammalia > Chiroptera > Vespertilionidae > Pipistrellus > Pipistrellus hanaki. The sequence goes on along the minus strand of NC_140504.1, from coordinate 138,569,418 downwards.
AGAAATAACCTATTTTTATTTTTTTATTTTAATATCTCAATAAAAACGATCTTAAATATAATAATGTTACATGCAATAAACTATAGAGAGTGCCTAGAAAGGTACCTGGATGTGGAAAAGAGAGAAATATTTACAATAAACACCAATTATCCAAGAATAATGATCTTAAATATAATATTGCATGCAATAAACATTAATAAAAATAAAATTAAATTAACAAGATTAGGCAATAGAAAAGAGAAGAAGAAAAGAAAGATGGTGCCTGAGGGCAGTGTGGGAGAAGGAATCAGCACAGAGACAATGGCAGCTGTCCCTCTAACCCTCTGCCCTAGGCCATACAACTCAATCTCTCCCTGAATAACTCCTGTTTGCTTTAAGCAGTCATCCTTTCACTGGATGAGTGCCTGAGAATGAAATTTTGTATGCTGGCCCTATAAGAGGGACTCTGGGTTTCTAGCAGACTCCTGCTAGAAAGGTGGATGGGACTTTCCATGCAGTCATATATTGCAAGGAAATGTCTAAAAGGTTGAGAAATTACAAAAAAAAAAAAAAAAAAAAAAAAGGCCTTTATATGGAGCAATAACTTTCAAAGGTGGATTTTAAATGGGGTGAGAGTCAATTGCAAAGGGTAAGAAACAAGTGGGTGCTCAGAAATTGGAGGGGCAATCAATGAATACTGTTGGCTTATGAAGGTTGCAGAAGGAAATAAATATTTTCGGTTTAGGCAAAACCAGAAACCCTGCATCAGTTAAGGTATTTCTGTTATTTACAACACAAATTAATTCTGCATAACTTAAGCAAAAACAGAGCTTAGTGCTATAATAAACAGTTCTGAGAATCAGAAAAAAGTTAAAGAATCAGACCTTAGGAAGTACAGGAACCAAATCAGCTCTAACAGTGACTTGGACATAGGACCTAGTGAACAAGCCTTTCAGAACGACGCCACCAGGTGAATTTACTTTAGCCCTTTTCAATTCTTGTGCTGCTATGGCTGTAATGAATTTACGAGGGAAACATCTGATTGGTCTAGCTCTGGTCATGTGATCACCTTTTGCCAGGGAAGGTCAATGCCCTTCAACTACAGTTTATTGATTAAGGGAAAAATTGTTCCCCAAGAAAATCAGGTGAATGAGTTCCAAAAGGAAAACAAAACTACTGATAAGTAGAAAACACAGGCGCCTCTTGCTTTGCTTTGTGTCACATTAGCTGAAACACATGCAGACTGGCATTGATTCTTCACTTTGCACAGGTCTGTGGTAACTGAACCTTAACCTCAGACACCTTGGTCACTGCAGTGAGGGACAAGTACCAGTGTGCATCAAGTTCAGTGAATAAGGTATTATATGAAGCATACATTACCAAGAACTATTATAAAGAGTATGAGACTTCACAATTGGTCAAATTCAGGAGTGTGGAAAAGTAGATTAATATCCATAATCATAATAATAACTATTTCAATAATTAATTAATTAAACTGCAAGAATAAATTGTTTTCTGTACTTATAACTGCAAACCAACTTTTGCCCTTCCCTATATATGATAGTAAAATGGGACTTTAGAAAGCAAATCCCATTCTTTCCTATCATAGCAAAGGAAATGGAGGCCAGAGGAAGCACATGGACTTATCCAGCATCTTTCTTCTTCCTGGACAAAAGATATAATAACAAGAGAAGTGAAAAAAAAAAAAAAAAAGAGTGGTTCCAGGAGGGAAAGCAATCTGTGGGAGGTAAGTTTTGAGCTTTGGCTTGAAGGACTACTGAAATGTGTTTCCTCAGGTGTGAATTGAGGAGGGCTGGTCTACATCTCTAACAGCCTTTTCAGCTCTGACATGCTATGATTCAGAGCAATATGTACTGAAGTCATATACAGAGAATAGTAAGCAGGGTGGCTTGATTGGAGCAAAGAGGCATGTCATGGAATAATGAAAGCTCCAGGAGGGTCAGCTGATGGATGTCTGCCTAGGAATTCAGGATTAGTACCCTTCTGAGTGGGTTAAGGGAACAGGCCAAAACCTTCAGTGCTGCAGTATGACACCCATTTGTGAAGAAGTGACCAACACATTGGTTAAAACAATAGCACCGAATCCCTTCCTATGGAATGTGAATGAAATATTATTGGGAAAAATTTTCCCTCAGGGATGTAATAGCGGATTGTCTTATTAGATGAAGAAGCTATAATTTTTAATTCTGATTCCCATAGAGTACATGTGACTTTGAGTAGATGTGTGCAGTCCCTAAAGTCAGTGTCTAGAGATATACAGAATAAAAATACAGACTGAGGATTGAATGAAACTTATTTTAGTAACCATATGACAAATCTGCTCATAGATGCTAAACAGGATTTGCTGAGTGTTTTATTCCCTAATGAAAACATTATATATATATATATATATATAAATGAACAAGGGAATATATATATATATATATATATATGTAATATGCAAATTAGCTGGGACACTGTAACAGTCACAACTGGCTCAGGAGGAGCCTGTGCACGTAGATGGGCAGGAGGGGACTCTGTGCGCGGTGAGGCAAGCCACAGATGGTGCAGGCCCAAAGTAGACACACACACAGGGAGGCCTGCCCCTGCCATTGCGGCGTGGCTGGAGCAGGCCCAGAGCAGACACACAGCAACGCACCAGCAGTTCCACCTCTGAGCATGAGCTGTAAAGTAAACACCTTTTCTGACCGCTCATTGGCTAAGCTCCTGGGATGCCACTTGCAGTGTTCTTGGTAACTTGTGTTATAAGAATCAAAGAAGGTGATCTAGTTTTTTTTTCCACCACACCCTGGAGAAAAAAAGGAAGGTCTGCTGCTGGAGGGGCTAAGAAATATCATATCCTGCCCTATCCAGGTTTGCTCAGTGGATAAAGCCTTGCCCTGCAGACCACAGAGTTCAGGATTGATTCTGATCAAGGGCATGTACCTAGGTTGCAGGCTCCTCCCTAGCTGGGGCCCAGGTCAGGGCTCATGCAGGATGCAACTAATCGAAGTGTCACTCTCACACTGATGTTTCTTTCTGCCTTTCCCTCTCTCTTGCACTCTCTCTAAAAATCAATGGAAAACTATCCTCAGGTGAGGATTAAAAAAAAATGAAAAGAAAGAAATGTCATATCCTGTAAAAGAGACATCTTGAAAATGCCTAAAGAAAGTTGTCATTTTTTCGTGGTGAAGGGACTGGAGTCTATGTTGATGAAAACAACTTGATGGATGTGGTGGCCGGCAGTGGCAGCAGCAGTAGTGTGATGGAGGTGGTATTTTCTCCTCATCAGCCCAGTTGCCTCCCACAGAGGGAGTCTAAACTGTGGCTTAGGCCCGCTCCCCATGGGAAGCAGCCTAAACCATCAGTGGGATATCTCCTGAGAGCTCCCACATTATGAGAGGGGGCATGAATTTTGTGCGCTGGGCTTCAAATATATATATATATATATTCAAATATATATATATATTCAAATATATATATATATATTCAAATATATATATATATATATATATATATATTCATATATATATATATTGACTTCAGAGAAGAAGGGAGATAGAGACAGAAACATCAATGAGAAGAGAGAATCATTGATAGGCTGTTTCCTACATGCCCCCTATGGGGACATGTGCCCTGACTAGGAATTGCACCATGACTTCCTGGTTCACAGGTCGACCCTCAACCACTAAGTCATGATGGCAGGCTAAATATAATTCTGTCACATAAGTCCAGGTGTATTTTGATAACTTAGTACATAAAAACCCAGCAGCCTATGTGTGCTTTCTTGCCTGGTCTATTTTTTTTTTTTTCAGCTTTTACCACCCTCTCTAAATTCATTCTTTCTTTGTTCTCTTGAATATTTATCTTTCTCAGTCACTTCCACTTACTCTCTGCACTATCTTAGTGTTGTTTATTCTGTGCTAATTAACATGTTTTGTCTTCCTCTCCATCTTGGGCCACTTACACCCAGACTCTGCTATATGTTTTATAAATGAAACTAGAGGCCCAGTACACAAAGTTTGTGCATGGGGTGAAGGGACCCTCAGCCCAGCCTGTACCCTCTCACAATCTGGGACTGGCGGCTCCTTACTGCTCACCTGCCTGCCTGCCTGCTCGCCCCTAACCACTCTATTGGCTTCCTGATCATCCCTAACTGTTCTCCTGCCTGCCTGATCACTCCTAACCATTCTGCCTGCCTGTCTGATTGCCCCTAATCACCCCTGCCTCAGCCCCTGCTGCTGCAGCTTCAACAGGAAGGTCATCCGGAAGGATGTCCAGAATGACACCAGGAAGGTTGTTCTGCTTTCCAGTCTAATTAGCATATTATACTTTTAGTATTATAGATGGGGTATTACTCTATCCTAAACTGCCAGTTGGGCACATTTAAATCAAAGTGACTTTGGAAGTTACACATGAAAGCTAGGAAAGACCAAGAGTGGGCAAAAGTAGAGAGTATTTCTTATTCATGTTGTCAACACCCTCTCTGATATTCATATTATGGACTATGAGACACCTGTTTTCTTATGAGCAGCTCTCCTATATTCACCATTTTATTCAATGTATTTCTTGAGTTTAACTGAAACCAAACTTTATCCTCCAGATACATTATTATTATTAGAGTCAATTATTCTATTTGTTGCATACTGGCACTTCACTGATTTGCCCAACAATATTCTCATAATCATCACTAACCAGCCTCTTTTTTCTTTAATCTCTCTTTCCCTCCCAACTTCCTTCCTTCCATCTCTATAGGGGAAATAATAAATTATAAATATGTGAGTAAAAAATAAATACACTTTCTTATATTTTAAAATTCTTTAAAAAAGAATTTAATGTTGAAAGCAAATAAAATAATAATGTATTGATGGGTCTATGACATGTCACTTTAATATTCTTATATTAATGTGAAAAATAGGTGATCCTTCTCATTCCTGTGTGCCTGGAACTTTCCTGGTCTTAGCACTAAAATTCCTATACATCTTGGGAACTATCACCACCATCCCCCTTAATAAACAGGTGTGTTTAGCTACATTTTTTTTTAATGGAAAAACAATTGTGATAAGTAAAATGTACTTTGTAATCTCTAGAACAGGAGGAGTAAGGAACCATTTTTATGCCAAGGCCCTATGAATATGTATAGTATCATTCATGGGACACACAAAATTGTCAACTTAAAATGTGGTCTGTTATTTGGTCAAACATTAAATTAACTCATCTCTAATACCTTAGCAGGGCCAGACCAAATGATTTCACTGGCATTATATGGCCCGCAGGCTGTTTCCCGCCCCTGCTCTAGAGCAGTGTTTCCCAACCTTCTCTCATGATGAGAATCACCTGGTGGAGTTGTTAAAACACAGATTCCTGAATCCCAACTAAGAAGTGCTAAACTAGAATTTTTGGGAACATATAGGTAAAATTGTATACTTAACTAGTGCTCTAACACAGATGTTATATACAGAGCACTAAGTTAGGTATGCAATTTTACCTATATACAGAGCACTAAGTTAGGTATGCAATTTTACCTATATGTTCCCAAAAATTCTAGTTTAGCACTTCTTAGTTGGGATTCAGGAATCTGTGTTTTAACAACTCCACCAGGTGATTCTCATCATGAGAGAAGGTTGGGAAACACTGCTCTAGAGTAACCACTAAAAACAAAACAAAAAGGTATAGTTAGTAAGCCAATACCAGAGGTGAAATGGAACTCTAAAGCTACTCAATCCACAAGAAATCAGAAAAAGAATAAAAAGGGGGGAAATCACACAGATATCACAATAGGAAAATATAGCAAGTTGATCATTTAACCCAATCATACCGATAATTATATTAAATATAAATGATCTGAACACTTCAATTAAAAGAAATTGTCAAACTATATAATGAAAGAGCCAATTCTGTGCTAACAAAAACCTCACTTTATATATTAAAAAAAGATAAGTTAAAAACAAAAAAAGAAAAGTTATATAAACTTTTAGCATAAAATAAAAGGGAATGGCTATCAGTAAAATCAGATAAAATAGATTTCAGAACAAATAAGGTGTATTACTTGGAACTTCATGATGTTAAAGGGATCAATACATGAAAGAGGCAAAACAAAACTAAATATGTATGCACTTAATAATAGGGTTTCAAAATACATAAAGCAATATATGAATAAAATGAAAGAACAGACATTGATAAATTATTTACAGAAAGTAAGAATATAGAAGACAAACTATACTAAACCTTGTATAGATAACCAGCAGAATACACTTTTATTCAAGTAAGCATAAACACTTATCTAGATTGCATTGTAAGTAAAATTATATAGTATATGTTATCTACATAGAAATAATTAAATTAGAAACTAATAACAAAGATATCTGGAATATCCTTAAGTATTTGGCAAAAAAATAGCATAATTCTAAATAACTCATGAAAAAAAAGAAGAAATCACAAGGAAAGTTAGAAAATATTTTGAAATGAAAGAAAATTATAAACACTGCATAGGAAAATCATGGATGCAGTTAAATTGTTAGGAACACATGTTATAGCTCTAATTGCCTATAGTGGAAAAGATAAAAATTCTAAAATCACTGATCTAAGCTCACATTAAGAAACTAAAATAAAGAGCAAATCAATCTCTGATAAAGCATAAGGAAGGAAATAATGAAGACAATAAACTAATAATAAAATAGAATAAGAATAAAGAGAACCAATGAAATAAAATCATCTTTGGTTGAAAAATATAAAAAGAAACAAAATTGATAAAATTTTAACTAGACTGATTTATCAAGATAAAAAATAAAAAGAAAAGAGGCACCCTTGCTGGTTTGGCTCAGTAGGTATATCCTTGGTCTGCAGACTAAAGGGTCCTGGTTTTGATTCTGGTCCAAGGCACATTCTTGGATTGTGGGCTTGATCTCCCAGTAGAGAGCATCTAGGAAGCAGCCAATGATTCTCTCTCATTATTACTGTTTCCATCTCTCTCTCTCACTCTCCCTTTCTCTCTAAAATCAATACAAAATATTAAACAAGAGAGAAAAAAAAAAGAAAAGAGGCAAATTACCAACATCAGAATAGGAGACATCATGTGTTCTATAGAGATTAAAGTGATAATTAGACAATATTATGAAAAATTTTGTAACAGTAAATATGATAACTTAGATTAAATGGTAAACTTGTTTGAAAGTCACAAATGATCAAACCTGACTCAACAAATTTCATTAAAATTGATTCTATAATAATTACTTGCATGAAACCATTTCTAACAAAATCATTCATGACTGCCTGCTACTGGATGTAATGAACCTTTTAGTACCCACTTCTCTAACTAATAGTATTTAGCAGGTCTTGAAATTCTTTCTTCTCTTATTGTCATAATATTCTCTTTGATTTATTCCTACTTCTATGTATATTCCTTATCACTATGCTTCATGGCTTAATTTTCTTTTGTCCACATTTCAAATGCTCTGGACTCTCAACTCTCACTCTGAAACTTCTTTCTGGGTGATCTCATTTATTCTCAAGACTGCTGCCTATACACTGATGCATTCCATATTTATGACTCAGCCAATTGGGTATCTGCACCTAAGTGTATGGCAGACATCAGAGACTCAACAGGTCCAAAATGGAATTGACCCCATTCAGAATGGAACTTAACCTTTGTACTTTCTTTCTCAATAAATGAATAAATAACCTCCACAATTCTCTTATTTTCCCATGCCTGAAGATTGAGAGTCTTCCTTCACTGCGTTATGGCTCACTTATACCCTCATTATTAAACTAGTCACCAACTTGTATGGATTCTACCTGCCTAACTCTTACACTGTCGCTACCTGAGTTTTGGGCACAATTTGTTGCCTAGTTTACTAAATAACCTCCTACTACTCCCTAACTCTAATTTTACTCTGTTCTGTCCATTTTCCACACATTGCCAGAGTAATCTTTCAAAAAGAAATCTGATTAGTTCTTCTTCTTAAGACCCTTTATTAGTGCCCTTTACCTTTAGGATGAAAACCAAATCCTATCATGGTGTGCAATGCCCTTTATAATTTGAGCTGTACTTTTTTCTTGCCTCATTATCTATCACTCAACCTCACAATTTGCCTTCTTTTCATACTGAACATACTGCTTGCAGTTTTGTTCATTTGTTTCCACTCCTCTCAAGTTCTCTATGTAACATTCTTCCTCAGCCAAGAAAGTTTTTCCCCTGCCCTCTCATTAAACTCAGCAATCTGGGTAGTGTCTGTCCTGAGTATTTCCATACCACCCTCTTAAAAACTTGCATACGACTTCTTACCCTTTTGGAAAATACTGAAAAGAAGTAATGAAATTTGGAAAAGCAAAGTTGCAAATTTACAGACCTAGGCAATGGAGAGAGAAATGTAAATTAACACAACTCAATACATTGAGCTTGGTTAAATGGCTATTAAGGAGGAACAGATATAATTGATGAATTTTAACATAAAAACAGAAAAAAAAAGAAATGGGGAGTCTTATTTATAGTAGCATCACTAGTGGCAATGGAATAAAATTAAGTAAAATGGAATGCAGGCTGCTTTTCTAGAGAGAAAAAATTCTCAATAAATAGACTCATTGTTCTGTGTCATGTTCTCCAAGGAGAAAGTGATAAGTGCCAACATTTAGGTGTTTTACAAAGAAAATATCGGGAAAATGTTTTATCCGCTGGGATTTTCCAGATCTTTCGACTTTCTAAATTTTGGATGGCAGTAATCTCTGTGATGTGTCTCCAGAAACCCCAGCTGTGGGCCAGAGTCAAATACATCAAGTTTGCCACAAATCTTCTCCTGCCCAGGTCTAGAACTTTGATTCAGATTCTCAGTATCTGGAGAGGTTCAAGACATAGTTCATGAACACCAAGAAAACATCTTCAAACCAGGCCACACTGTTGGGAAGACTAAAGACTTATTATTCTCCAGATATGCTGTAGAACAAAAAATGTGATTCAGAAAAGCCTTGTGGCTAAATTAAACATTTGAGAGCCACAGGGTGCAATTACTTCCATAAAAAGTTTGAGTGATTGACCACTAGAAACTTTTCACTCTGTTACTTAAAAAAAAAAAAAAAGAAAAAAGAGTTCAAATAATGAATGTACTTGCTTTTTGCCTCACATAGGCAGCTGCTAGGAAATATTTGATGCAAAGTACTGAGAATTATGGCATGTGCCAAAAGGATTTTAGAATTGGGATCTAAGTTGTTACCTAATTAAACAATAAGACCTGACAAAACAGTCACTACTTGTCTGTTAATGATTTCCTGGGGCAGTTCAACTTCCCATGTCAAGGCAGACCAAGGGCAAGGTCATCTGCTATTGACGGAGGCTTTTTTTCTCCCTTAAGAATAATGTCTCTACTGTTACTTTTTCTCCTCCCTCTTTCTGCTATAAAATCATACCCTAAAACAGTGACCAGAAAGTGATTCAGGAGTCTCAAAACAGCAAGACTAAAATTAAAGGGAAAAGTTCTTAACAATCATATAAAAATATGCAAGGGAAAAATAAAATAGCACACCGCAGCCCACAGCTCTACCAAATAGAAGCACAAAGTAAGGCAAAAAGTTCCACAGCTTAAAAACACACATTGCCACAATGAATGAGACAAGGGAAAAGGCCGAGGTAGCAAATAGAGACTCAAACCCCAACTCCCACATGTGGAAACATCTGTTCGGATTGTGGCCACACCTGATGCCCTGTTTAGAGCACAGAGACAGATCTCCCCGCCAGAGAGATGCTTATCATCACCTACTTTCTGTAGACTTCCTGTAGGTCTCGGTAGCCACATCCATTTTAGTATTGGTAAATTTTTTTTAGGCTTCACTTGTTTAGGTGGAAAATTAAATACACTTTGAGTTTGGCAGACAGTTAAGTTTCTTTCACTGAATAAAAGACTAGTTCTTTAAAAATAATAACACTGCATTGAATTAAAAGTAAATTTAAAAAAAGTAATAAAATGTATATGACAGAGACTGTTACATTATTAAGGCTATTTTTGCATTCTTGTTTGCTAAACAAAGAAAACATTTTCAAGATTTACATTAATTATATTATTTTAGGTGACAAATATAACGTTCCCGAATCAATTCACAAGTGAACTCATTTGCAAATGGTGCACTAGCTACCTTGAGGCTGTGACTTATGTGTGTGTGTGTGTTTTTTTTTTTTTTGTTTGTTTTTTTGCATAAAGTAGCCAGATAAAATATAGGACATCCAGTTAAATTTAAATTTGAGCTAAATAGCAAATACTTTTTAGTCTAAATATGTTCCAATGTAATGTTTGGGACATGTTTTCTTTGGTAAATTCTAAAACCCTATTTAACAATTTTTTTTTCCTGTTTGTAAATATTTTGAAACATTCTGCCTTCAAAAGGAATGGAAATATGGAAGCATTATGCACGTGGTGCATTTAACACAAACCAAATTTCAGTAGTGCCCCTTATCTGCAGTTTCACTTTCTACGTTTTCAGTTAGGTGTGGTCAACCTCAGTCCTAAAATATTAAATGGAAACTCCAGAAATAAACAATTCATGTTTTAAGTTGTTCTGGGTGGTGTGATGGAATCTCACACAGCCTCCCTCTGTCCCATCGGTGACGTGAGCCACCACCCCTTTGTCCAGGATCTCAAACGCTGCAGATGCTCCTGCCGGTGGGTCCCTTAGTAGTCATTTTGGTTATCTGATCGACTGTCCAGTATCCGAGTGCTTGTGATTAAGTAGCCCTTGTTCTACTTTGTAATGGCCACAAAGCGTGAGCGGAGTGATGCTGGCATTTAGAATATGCCAAAGAGAAGCCATAAAGTGCCTCTTTTAAGTGAAAAGGCGAAAGTTCTCTAATTAATAAGGAAAGTGAAAAAACCATATGCTGAGGCTGTTAAAATCTATGGTAAGAACAAATCTTCTGCCTGTGAAATAGTGAAGAAGGAAAAAGAAATCTGTGCTAGTTTGCAGTCACACCTCAAACTGCAAAAGTTATGGCCACAGAGTACAAGTGCTTAGTTAAGATAGAAAAGGTATTAAATGGTATCATAGATATGTATGTATAGAAGAAACACACACACACACACACACACACACACACACCCAGATATATATCAGTACTCTTCTCAGTTTAAGCCATACAATGGGGGTCTTAGAACATATCCCTCCAAAATAAGGGAGAATTACTGTAATTAAAAACTTAAATTTCTGTTGGAGGAAATGAAGGATTTCTTTGTAAGGGTTCTGTCTGTCTATGGAGCCTTACAATCTCCCAAGGAACCTGTTAGGGGCAGAGTCCTAAAGCCATCCCTAGAGATTAGAGATCCAGCTTTCTTGGGCCTGGGGTGGAGACCTGTGTCTCATGTGATTTTAGTGCACAACTACTGTAGGTCATAATATTCAAAAACATTTGCCTTTCTATCATGTGTACAGCATTGTTAATTACTAAAAATTCTGTCGCAAACGTTCCCCATAATTAGGATTATATCTCAGAATATGGGCAGGGAGTCTAATTTAGACAGGTGAAACCTATTCACTCACTTAATCTTCCTAGTAAGGATTTATTCATCTTCTCGTCCTCTAAAAACTGAGCTTTCTTTTTAAGTTTTTAATGCAGCAAACATTATCCTACCTGCCTGCTCCCTTTGGGATTTCTGCATGGTTTACTCTAATTACTCCCGATGCCAGACCTTGTGTGCTATGAACAACTTCAAAGAAAAAAAAAACAACTAGAAAAGAAACAGTGTAGTGTTTCTTTCTTTTCCTTTTTTATTAAAGACACTTGGATCAAGAAGACAAGATAGCATGTTGTCCTCATAATATGATGGACAAGTCATATGGATAATCTATTAGGATGATGGATGCTATAAATTTTAATATGAAACATCAACCTTTGTGAATTTCTCCTAGAATGTCTTTGAAACAGAAATGCCTGTGTTTGGTCCAAATTTAATAGCCAGGTCTCTGAGTTTAAAACTTCTCTGTATATAAAATTGGTTAATTTGAATTATGATTGTTGTAAGAACCAGTAAAATCTTCGTTCAAAGCATTTGTTTCAGCAGCAAATTCCTGAAAATAAATCTCATTTGTTATCCTAAAATAAATAGTATCTTACCTTCAACGTCTGTTTACCCTAGGGCCCTGACAAAATGCTATTACCCTAGTCTCTGTTTTTTGGTTTTTTTTTCTTTCTTTCTTTCTTGTTTTTTTTCATAAAGCCAAGTGTACCCAATGAAATTTTTCTGTTTTGTTTGCCACAGACTCTTTGTTTCCTTAAAATATATTTTGTTCATATATAAAATATATTTGTTCATATTTTTATACATTTAGTATGTGCCAGGTGTCTTGGTCTTGTAAACCAAGATTTTTGTCCTAATATGGCTAACTATTTACTGTTGGTCAGACAAATGAAAAAAGAACCAATCAATAGAGACATAATGAGTATTTTGTTAGTTACATTGTATAAAGTGCTTTCAGAGAAAAAAGATAGAACAACTAACACATAAGTGCTATTTTATACTAATCAAAGTAGAATTTTCATAAAATTAAGCAGGTAGAAAATATCCTTTTTACTGGTTAAAGTTAGACAGACCTGGTTTTAAAATCTGACTGTTACTTCCTAGTCATGATTTTTAAAATTACTTAACTGTGATGAACTTCAGTTACTTCTATAAAATATGGATATTAATATTTATAAAGTAGCAGTCTATGGGAATTAAATTAAGGATCTTATTCCTAGTCACCACAATTACTACTACTGGCTGACATTCATTCTTTAGCCGCAGCAAACACTTTATGTATATTATTCAATTAACCTTTACAACAGCTCTCTGAGGTTCATATTACTCATATTCCCATTTTACAGTTGAGGAAATTAAAGTGCCCAAGGTCACATAGCCAGTTCTTTGAACTGAGGCAAACTTTAGGGTCTCACATGTAATCATAATACTGGATTCATTCAGAAGCTGCCGTCCTCTCCCTTTTTATAATTATTATTATGACTCTCATCGCTGAAGAAAAATCTAGCATAACCTAGTTGAAGCCCCTTGTTTTATAGATAAAAGATCCAAGCATAAAGAGGTAAAGACACTGAGGAAAGTCACAGCATGTTAAAAATAATTAAGAACAATTCTTTTAATTTAAGCACATCATATGGACACCTGTCTTAATAGTAAGCATTGGTAAGTCAATTATAAAACTCTAGAGGCCCAGTGCATGAAATTTGTGCATGTGGGGAGGTGTGTCCCTCAGCCCAGCCTGCACCCTCTCCAATCCAGGACCACTAGCTCTCAACTGCCAGGTCTGCCTGCCAGCCTGATCACCCCCTAACCACTACCCTGCCAGCCTGATTGATGCCTAACTGCTCCTGTGCCAGCCTGATTGCCTCTAACTTCCCTCCCCTGCCAGCCTAGTCACCCCTAACTGCCCTCACCTGCAGGCCTGGTCACCCCCAACTGCCCTTCCCTACAGGCCTGGACACCCCTAACTGCCCTCCCTTGAAGGCCTGGTCACCCTTAACTGTCCGCCCTGCCAGCCTGGTCACCCCTAACTGCCCTCCCCTGCAGGCCTGGTTCCCCTCCAACTGCCCTCCCCTGCAGTCCTGGTTGCCTCCAAATGCCCTCCCCTGCAAGGCTGGTCACCCTCAACTGTCCTCCCCTGCTGGCTATCTTGTAGCAGCCATCTTTTGTTCACATGGGAGTGGCCATCTTTAACCAAATGGGGGTGGCCATCTTGTGTATTGGAGTGATGGTCAATTTGCATACTACCTCTTTATTATATAGGAATATAACTGTTTTTAAACCAGGAATTTTAGGAGTCTGGCTTCCTCACATTAATCTTCAGAAATAAATTAATTTGAGATGAATGGAGGATTTTCCTCTTTCTGAAGATGACTGAAGCAGCATCATGAACATCACATTGCAGGTGACTTCTGTGAGCCTAAAATGACGCAGGTATAGGGACAGAAGTGTTCTTTTCTGAGCTAAGGATCAGATTTCCCCACCCGTGTATCACAGACCCATAATGCCTGCCTTCAGGAACTGAAGTGAACTTTGACCTCACCCTGAACTAATTCCATACTTTATAGAAGCTTAAAGTGAGGTTCCCAGAGTAAAATGACAGAATCAATTCCAAATAGCTGATTGGGGTTCAGACTGTGCTTTAACCAAGAAAATTAAAATCAAATTACTACACTTATTAAACTGCCTATAAAGCAATTACTTTTTAAGCTTCTCAATTGGACTCACGTAACAATTTAATTTCCTTACTATCCCACTCAATATTTGCATCAAAGAAGCTGAGAAATAGATGTAAACTTCATTGTTGTTTAGTGAAGGGGGATGGCATCTAAAAATGAATTCCTCTTTTACTACTAGACAAATAATATTCCTCCAGAAGTGACATTGCATCCACCGAGAAAAAGAAAAACAAAGATACCAGATCTCAATACCCTATGTTTTCACTTATCTATTTATGTTCCATTATTATTATAATTGGGTCCCTACAATGTGACTTATGCTGTGCTGGTGACTATTTATGAGGTTTAATTAAATTCTCACAAACAACTCTGCAAGGTAGGCAATTTTATTTCCATTTTGCAGATAAGAAATGTGAATCTCCAAAAGGTGAAATAATTTGCCCAAGGACTTACACTTTTTTTGTGTGGCAGAGTCAGTACCAGCACTCAGATTTCTCTAACTCCAAAGCTGCTGTTCTTTCTACCATGTTAGATGCCAGGCCTCTATAAAGACCATGAGTTTAAAAGAGAAAGAAACAGAACTAGGGAAGAGAATAAAGGTGTGGCCAGGCCAGGAATAAATGCCAGGTCTCTAAATCCTTGTGCAGTGATGATGGACATTTGTTAACACCCAGCATTTGCTTTTGGGGAGAATAAGGAGAGTACTAAGTTGGAAGGTGGCATAAAGGACTTGGAAAGAACAACAGCAGGTCCTTCAAATCCATGTTCCTTTGTTGTTATTTTTTTAAATATATATTTTATTGATTTTTTACAGAGAGGAAGGGAGAGAGAGAGAGAGCTAGAAACATTGATGAGAGAGAAACATCGACCAGCTGCCTCCTGCACAGCCCCCAGCTCCACAACCAAGGTACATGCCCTTGACCGGAATCGAACCTGGGACCTTTTAGACCGCAGGCCGACGCTCTATCCACTGAGCCAAACCAGTCTCAGGTCCATGCTCCTTTGGAACAGATCTTCACCTATATCACATTTCCTACCTCCTCAGTCAGTAATGTATTGTAATATTCAATGTAACTAGCAGCTTCAGGCCACTTCTACTTTTGCCCTGAAACAAGAGTTATTCATCTTCCTCATGCGTGGTGATGCAAAGAATACTGTTCTTTTCAGTGTTTGAAAAACAAAGCCCCATTACCCATCAAATATATGTGAAACAGATTCTCACTAGAAGAAATTGTAATATTTCATGTTGGAGTCAGCTGTAGGAGAGTTTATTTGTGTTCTTAGGTCAACTTAAAAATGCATAGGTTGGATCAAGGATGGTGTCGTGGTGAGCCATGACGGAGCAGGCATATCTGTGTTTATATGATATTTGTGAAAATGAGGCAAATACATTTCATGCTGTCTAAAAATATTTTTAAACTTGAAAGTGGATGGAGAAAAAAAAATCGCTCTGAGTCACCGATTCTATATTTTCTGAAACAGAATTAAATTGTCTAAAATATTGCATAAGGAAGGTCACCTACAGACTCTTGTTCCCAGGCTGGCTTTTTTAATCCCCCACCTAAAGTCACACATTTTTTTTTTAAACTCCAGAAATTCGGTGGAGATGCCAAAGGGTCTTTAAGCAAAGAAGAAGTAGAAATCAATGCTAGAATTATTATTTTCAGCAGGGTATTGACAGCTATAATAAAGTTATTGCAACTGTACCAGGGAATGTAAAGTCACTTAATGGATTTTATTTAGACAACATCAGATAAGGGCATTAGTAATAACTGTTATCTTGATGGATAACCTTAAATTCAACAAAATGTTTCCCCAAACACGAGTTGTTGTGAATTTCTTTCCCTTTTATCTTATAGTAAGCAGAAGATTGCAACCTCCTATTATGAAACAACATCATAAAATGCAGAGCACAGTCACCCCGACTGAAACCACCTTTCTCCTCTGCTGATACAGACAAACTAGCAGTAAATGCTTTTCGAGCTCCTGGCGTGCAGATAAATTCCTCCGATGTCCCCAATTGGACGGGGAGATTGAGAGACACCAGGGAGAGAAGAGCTGAGGCCAGGAGAATTTAACATGGCAATTAGTAACCCTTTGGCTCTGCTAGACCCTACAGCACAAGACGGGATGCAAGCAACCAAAAATCTCTCCAGCAGAGTAGATGATAAATTGGTTAGGTCCCAGGGGTTGCTGGACACAGTTTTTATCCAATGGCAGGCCGGGATGGTGTGGAAGTCTATGTAGTGAGATCAGAAAATAAAACAGAGGGCTCTAAATTCCCAAGGAGAGCTCCTTTGCTTACATCTCAATTGGTGCACCCTTTCCCCTCATTTTGGAAGGCTCTGGATCGCATCACACTATCTGTATCATCTTCGCTATCTTAATAAATAACTCCCCAAACATCAAGTATATAAAACACTGTAATCACTATCACCAGCGATTCTCTCCTTGAAAAGTTAGAAGGGGAAAAGATAAAATTTGAAACAAAAACACTTCCAGATTTTCTTTCTTTAAGCAGAGGGATGGAGTATGGAAGAAAGAAATCTTAATCCTATTTCTCTACCAATACTGATAGCTGCGTTATTTTAACCATCACATTATGGTTCATACTTTTAGCACTGTATTGGAATCCACTCTTTTTACTTCTTAATTTTGTTTAGGGTTTTAGTTTTCTCATAAAAAATATGAGTATAATGTTATTATCTACTTAAAATGTTATTGTGAAGATTAAATGAGTAATATATGTAAAAGGATAAAAGAGGAAGTTTTCAGTATGTGTGAGCCATGATGATGAAAATGGTGCTAACCAGGATGATAATGGTAAAGATTTTTAAATGTTAGCCTCGCTGGACTTTATAATACCTACAGAAAGAACCATATGTGCCTTGTTTATAGCTAAAACCCAGGAATACAAGCACACTGCTTGAAGTGCAATTAATATTTATTGATTGATGAAATGAATAATTACATGGGTTTTTAATGCTGAATTCCACACTTGTGTTACTATTGACTTAACTTAATTATGAGGATTATTAGGAGTCATTAAAAAGGAAGTGGGAAATGGATTTAGTAAAATCAATATCATCAGGACACATTTATTGAAGGACTACTACGTGTAGGGTGCAATGCTTGAAATATCAATTTGCAATGGATATAAAAAATAAACAAAATACAGAGGCTAGCATAACAAGAAAAATGTTAACTGGCAGAATAAAGAAGTAATGTGAGAGTTTTACAGACATTTTATTCCTGCTTTTTGCAAATTTCTAATATTCTTTAAAATGTCAAAGTCAAGGGTCCTTCTCTCCCACCTTCCCTCTCTTTCCTTCCTTTCCTATTCTCTCTCTCTCCCTCTCTCTCTCTCTCCCTCTCTCTCTCTCCCTCTCTCTCTCTCTCTCTCTCTCTCTCCTAAAAGGCTATAACCTTAGATGTCTAAAGAAAAAAAAAAGGCCTGGGAAATATTTGTTTTCTTTTTTTTTTTTTAAATTGAAATTGACCCTTGAGATTTTCCATTTGGATTCTATTTTAATTGAAACTCTGAGCCAGTTTCTACATGTGGGTTCTGCATCTTTTGCCAAATAACAAAATAACATTGCTGACTGACCTGGGCCTCATGATCAAGGAAACATCTTTCCCTCCTTAGTTGGTTCCTCTTATCTTTAGAGGCTTCAAGTGGTAGTTGGTGGGTTAATAGCAACACCAATATTAAAACTGAACAATAGTTTCTTGAGCTTTTTATCTTTTATAATACTTTGTGTCCAGTCCATTTCTTATTTATCTTCCACTGGCATTTCAAAAATACACTATCATCAATTTTGGAAACATTTAGGAAAGTGAAGGGCAGCCATGGATGAGTGAACACTTTTTGGTTCAAATTTAATAGTCTGGTGTCTACATTTAGATGCCTCTTGAACTTGTACAATCTTAGCTCAGTGCAATAGTTCAGGAGGAAGTGCCTGAAAATGAATCACATTTCCTGCCCTAATGCTAGACATTGTCTGAAGTTTAATGGCCAATTTTTTCTTCTGCCTTGACAAAATGCCATTTGCCTCGCCTTTTTGTCCACAAAGCCAACTAATTTACAATTGTTTTTGTTGTTTTCTGTTTGTGTGTTTTGGGGTTGCTTCGCTCTGTCACAGATATCTGATTTTCTCAATGTCCTATTTATTTGATAGATTTTTATTAATTGATACTTTAGACAAGGCATCCAGGGACACAGATGATAACCAAATAGGATCCATGTCCTTCAGAGACTGTCCTGGTAACCCTACATATAAAATAGCTACCTACCTTCACTCTCCCTTATCTCGCTCTATTTCTTTCCACATATCTGTTAAATACTTATTTGTGTATTGTTTGTCTTTGTCACTTGCAGTAAGTAGACATAGGATAGTGCCTAGCACAGTACGGGCACACCAACTATCTGCTGAATTAATTAATGACTATTTGAAAAACACTTTGACACGCATTCGATTTTTAGGCCTGGTTGGTAGTCACAGAGGTGTTCGCTTTGTGATAAGTTACTGAGTTGTACATTTTTTATTTATGAGGTTTTTGCATGTGCATATACTTCATAAAATTTTAAAAAGTTTAAAAGAGGCTTAAGAAAAGCCTAAACTTCTATGAATCCTAAAATCACATTAAATTACTTAGTTGTTGGCTACAGGAACTGTGTAGTTGTAAATTGCCGATATCAAAAAGCATCACTTGAATAAGATCTCTACAGTTTATGTTGCAAAGCTTAATCCAGGCAGCAAGGTGTATGTCTAGCTAGCTATTTACAACCAAACATCTTACGGAGGGCCTCCTTTATCTCTATGTAAAAAAAAGTAGGTTTATAGGGTTTAATGTTCTTTAGACTATGACAATTCCTCAGATGCCAGTGGTATAAAGAACAAAGGATTAAGCCAACCTAACTTCTCAGGCGCTGGAAATACTAACACCGCTGTAGATTTTGGAGACTCCCATTTGGGTGAGGGAGATGAAGCCATACATGATTCACAGAGGAAGGTGGGTAGATGAATACTTAGTAAGATAGATCTTTTTCCAGATTGGAAGCGGGTACAAAACTATATCCAGATTTATTGTAAGAAGTCACAGATGCAATGAAAAATTCCAATTTGGCTTCAGTATTTAAAATAAATTCATTTGATAAGTGTGTTCTGCTTTTTAGAACCATAAATCTGTTTCGTAGACAAAATGCGGCTGGCAAGATTGGTGGGAATTCAGCATGGAGAATGAGATGGGATGTGCTTTTGGCATTCTTATCATTGCGATCCCTTTCTTCAATGTGTCTCAGGAATAGGTGACCTCCGCCTATAGCAGTCATCACACACATATCTGTGGCTAGCGCCAGGATTTAATGCCTGGGACTATGATTATATCTGATACACAGGCTAAGGTCAGTTGCATTAAATAAACATTTTTATTGCCCATAAAAGCTGATATTTTAGAAACCAAAGAAAATAATTATGTCCTACTTAAGGGAAGCTTATTTCGAATCCCAGCTGGGGCCCCACTGTGGGCACTGCTTACGTTTTTTAAAATTTATTTTCTATCATAGAAACAGTTAGTCTGAAGTTACAAGTGACATTTCTTCCAAGTAACAGTATCTTTGAAACATTTTCTAGTACTTCTCATTGTTCTTCCTTTCTACAATGCTCATTTCTTTACCATGTTTTTTCCAGGAGAATTGTGCTATAATTCTATCATATTAACTATTGCCCTACATGACCTAAGGATATAGGGAACCAGAAACCTTATCAAGCTGAATTTTAATTGCTCCTTGGAATGAAAGCTTTCCTTGCATTAGTTTCCCCTCAATAAGTGTTATTCACTTTCACATATAAAGCATTCTGGCCTGCACTAATCGGTTCTGGTTGTATTGCTCCCCAAGGCAAACTTGGGAAGAAGTTGGTCTTTTAAGTTTCTTCAAGTTCCTGTCCTTCCCCCTGGCTCTTTTTCTCTCCTCTATTAAGAACATTTAGTATCTCTTCCATCTCTAGCCCCCCCATGTCCTAGCTTCCCCAGGCCTAGAAATCTACCCAGGTTCACCCCCACAGTATAATGTCATGGCACAAATGTACCCAGCTTCCTCAAATTCACCTACCTCTGTCTTCATCTCTGAGATCTCTGCTTTGTATTTCCCAAGGTAGCTATGAAAAGAATCAAGTAAAGTTGTTAATATTCGACCTATGTATGTTTTGGAGGCTGAAGTCAGTGGCCTCAATTCACATTCCAACTCATCCAGTTTGGATCTGGGTGGCAAGTCTCATTGTTTATAAGCCTTCTTTTGCTCACCTTTAAAGTGGATTTGATAATATCTATCCTACAAAGTTCTGAGGCTCAAATTAAGTGAAGAAGGTGAATTTTCTTGTTACCTCTAAGTTGTTCAACTGTACAATATTGTTTCAATTAATGAGATTGGGGGGAAATGGAATCTTTTTCACTCTCAGAATTGAGGTTGTCACTGCTCCACCAGTGTGCCAGGCTCTTTCAGGAGAGCAGAGGATGATTTGTTTTCTCAAGTTAAGAAACAAATATTGAGGTCTCAGTTTAAACCCCACACAAGCCCCTGCCCTCAATCTCTCCATTCAAAAATGCTTAACCTCAAGCAAACTTTTAGTGGGAAAATTCTATAAGAAACCCAACCCTCCCTGGGCAGGTGGCTTACCTTGGAGAATCAGTATCCACACAATGATAGCATTTATAATCTGGGAGTAAGAACTCTGCCTCTGTTTCGGGCTGGTAGTCCCACTATATAAATCCAGGGCAAGTGGCACTTGAGAAGGATGGAACGTATCTCACACCCATTCAGGACCTCTGAGTGAGAGGTCCGGTGTAACTGAATATTGTGTGACAAGGTTTTGCATCTGGGTGGCTCTAGTTGTCAAGTAAGCCCTCGCTGTACAAAGTTCTTGAGGATAGGGGGTGGGGGCGGGGTCAAAGGGAGTCCACTCATCCATAATCTGTGCCTTCACTTCCTAAATGTTTTCAAAATGTGTAAAACTGTATATTTTGAAATGCCAGAGAAGAGCAGAGAAAGGAGTGCAAGAAGTATTCCAAAAGCTAATATGTTCAAAACCTACCCACTGTTCAATCCTTGCATTGGTGCTGCTAAATATCCTAATATCTCGTTAGGTCTCTGAAGAGGAGAGAAACTGAGCCAAGTATTCATTCTATGGGGTTCAAATCAGTCAAGAAGTTACACTGTCAAAGCAGCAGAATTCTGCAAAGCATTCTAATGTGGGCTTTCCGGTCTCTCTTCATATAGCATTGGCTCAGTTTCCAATAAAATGAAATCTTAAAAATTCCTTAAGGCCAATTTCAGTAGGAAAAGACTTCCAGTGATTTTTATTGGCCTAGGACATTGCCACCGATCCTCCTAGCCATGCCCTGATATGACTTTGGTCTAAAAAAAAAAAAAAAAAAAAATCTGAATGCCTCAAATCTCTGAGTCAAAACTTCTTCCCACGGGTTAAATTTTAAACACACTGGCATCATTGCACTATTTAAATCTATCCTGAAGGGAAATTCACAGAATTAGAGGAACCTGCATGCCCCTCTTGTCAATAAAATGATTGCTTATCCATGTGTTTTTCAAATTGGTTGCAATCACATCCATCTGCTGCCTTTGTGTGGCGGTTAGCATCAGACAGTGACGATACTGTGGGCAAACTTCTTAGTGGCAAGGCTTGTTGGGAGGCTTTCCAGCCAAGTCTTTGATGGACTGTGCGGCTCCTAGAAAACTGGACTGAAGAGCTCTGTGAGCAGGGCAGCTGCCGCAGCTTTTCCAGCATCACCGCGGCTTCGGAGCAGGAGCTCATGGGCTCATTTGAAAATTCTTTTAGTGTTTTCCTTCTAGCTCGTGGCTTCACATTATATGTTGGCGTGTAGAAAGTGCAGTATGTGAGGAGGGTAATATCATATCAAAAGGAACCCCGGAGATAGCGGTAAAGTAGACCAGTTAGCAACGCGGCAGAGAACCTTCCATCAAACAACCCGGAGTGAGGCTGCTTTGTTCATTACACTGACCTACATGAACCATTATCGCTATTTGGTTCTGAATTATTAAAAATCAGCAGCAAGATTTAGCACACCTCCAACTCCCAGGCTCTCCGGTTCTTCAAGATACAAACAGCCTCTCTCTGTGCTAGTTAGAAAACACATGTGAACGTACCAGCACTCAGCTTCTCGTGATAAACTTGTTAGTGTCTATATAACTGCGTGTAACCACTCAGCATGACATCCTTTTCCATTTCTCTTTATGAATAATTTTGTTATACCTCATCCATTTTCTAGTGCTCTTTATTACAGCATGCTACTACATTTATTAGGGTTCCCATCAGAGAATTCTTCTTCTTGTTATCCTTAATAGTGCCACGCACTGCCCTCTCTTGACTGTAAACCTGGCACTGTTCAAAGCACATTTATTAGTTTATAGCCCTTACATTTTAAATTCCTGCCAAGAACTTCCTAGTTTGCAAAAGATATTCACACACACACACACACACACACACACACTCACACACACCACCACCACCACTACCACCACCATCACAAACACTTCTATTTGAATTATGGGGCCAAAGACCTGCCTTTTAGCCTCCAAACACTAGGAAACTCATGGGTGAATAACTTCTTCATTTATACCTATCAGGAGCGGGCCCTTCAGCAAACTCTAAGCAGCAGGTGCTTTCTACATGTACGTGGACTTGTAGCTTAAATTTGATCTGGGGGCCTGCTGATTTGGGAGCAAGGGCACTGTTGCCCTGGGTTTTGATTGTGTGGACTGCCTGACCTGACGAGAGGCAGAAATAGGCTGGGAGTAAATAGGAGCCTCCAGTTATGACGATGTCTCAGTGGTCTGGCCCACAACCCTTTTCAGCCTGGCCAGATTAGATATCTGTTGCTTCCCATTGGCAGCTTGCCGCGTTTGGGTTCCTTACAAGGTCACCTTTGAAACACAGCCATCGATATGCAGAGATAAAGGGAATGAGTGGGTAGCATGTCCCTTTGTTGTTTAATCACCTGCATCCAAAGGAAAAAAAAAATTATCCTCCCAAGGAACAAAATGGTCAACCTCTGCTTAGCTTCTCTCCATCAGAAGGAGGAGGGAAGAGGTTAGAGGAGGAGGAGCATTGCTAGTGAGAGCAAGGAGGGCAAGTGGGCATGAGAGGGAGCCTCCCAGGGAGAGACCACTACTACCATACAAAGAAACCTTTCAGCGGTGGAATGGGCCAAATGTATATTCACATATACCCATAAAAATCACTAAAAGCTTTCACCACTTTTGCTTCAAGTGAATTTAATCCTTCTTTCTCCAAACAATAAAATACATTGTTACAGGAAGATGTAAGTGCAGAGATGCCAAATATCTTATAATTTTTGGAACTCACAAAACCCTTATTATGCAGCTGGCTCCCCAAAGTCCTAATGGATACAAGATGCAGCCACTGACAATACTAATGGGACCCGGTCATGAGGGGAAATCCACTGGGCTTCATTCATAATTAGGTTCTGCTTTGATTCCCAGAGATGTGTGTGTTCTACCACCAGGTCCAGGAACTGCTATACATACCATCAAGAGCAGTCTTCAGTCAGACAGGACTCAGTCCTCTCGGCCCCTTGTTGTCATTTGCTGTTACTATTATTCTACATGAGACCTCCTTTTGCTGTCTTTTTTGCCCTCTATGCTGTTGGTATCTAGAATATGCACGCCCTTTGCTTTCTGCCAGGAGTTATGCCTGCTGGCCTTTGCCATTGTAACTACCAGGTCAGGATCACAGTCAGAGGCGGCAGATTTAGAGCCTAAATATCCAGAGGTGGAAGGAGCATGAAATAGGATGTATCCCAGTTGGCTATTTTTGTACTCTTACACAATGACTGTCAGAGTGGTGCCACTTTTATTCTTTTTTTTCCCTTGGTCATCCACAAAAGACAAACAGCACTCTGTACCCCCTTTTCCCTTCCCCTACCCATCTGCTTCCTGATATTGACTTCCCCACAACTGCATCCGTAAATACTAATTGCACGATGTTCCATTTTCAGCAAACTGGAGGCGGTTTCTTAAGTGTCTAGTTAAGAGAAATTGCCTGCTGTATATATCCATTTTTTAAAAAAAGTATGCTGAACATACTTAACCCAATCCCTGAAGTTCTTATGATATGAATTCTGGAATACGCTCAAAGATGAAACTTCAGTAATGTCTTAGAGCAAAGTTTGAACAAGAACTAGCTTATGAAACCTTGCTCTTAATTTCTCCATCTAGAACTATGTCATTTGAAAGAGAGACCAAGTACAGAGGGCCCAACGCATGGACATATTAGCTGAAGAATTAAGAGAGATATTAGAGGGAGGAAATCCAAGAAAATGGAAAACCTTCCAGAAGTTGCCATATGCTAGTGAGAACAGAAGTCAGAAGAGGAGGCATACATGTCAAGATAAAAAGCCTAGTCTCAGGAAAGAAGAGTAGGCAAAGGGGACCAGAGCCTGGGGATACACCTGGGAACAAAAGCCAGCAAAAGGAGAACTAGCCCGTGACTCAGCAGGGAGGAAAGAAGACCATATGCAGGTGGTTTTGTTTGTAACATAATTCATCCAGTAGGAACTGTTGGTATAGGTAGAAAACAGTAACAAAAATAAGCAAGATGATGGTCCATTTTTAAGCACAAAATAAATCTCAATTACCACTATGAAATTGTTCAACATAGATGGAAGATAAAATGTATTACTCTTGGATTTTTTTATTTATTAAAATGTATAATCGATTTGCATAATATTCAAATGCTGCAGGAGAGTAAAAAAGTTGGTCCCATGTACACATGCTTCCACTTAGAGTCTTAGATGAACACAAAACTCAAGTTTTGTTCCAGCTGGAGCCTTTCCATGGGCAGTCTTTGGAATACAGCCCTTCTCTCTCACTTGCCTACCCTTCCTCTAATCAGAAGATAATGGTTTTCTTACTCTTTTTCTTGTCCAATATCACCTGATTAATTTCTTGAAAGTGTTTTTAACCTAATAAACATCCTCTCCCCCTTGGTAAGGGTAAGTGCCTATAATTGTAGATCTCATAATTGGCCCAGGGGCCAAAATTCTTCCTGAGTGGTCATTTCTCCCGAGCCTCATCATTCATTGTTGGATCTGCCCATAGGGGAACTGGGATCCTAGGAAACACTAAGTATGAATTATAGGTTTATATTTATCTTTTGTTTAGAGAGCTTGATTAGCTCAACTTCTTAAGCCAATTTGGAAGCAAGTTCAGAAATGTTATAGTTAGATAAAGTTCTAAATCCCTGGGATGATTGTAAACATTTTTCCTGTAACTGGTTACATGTGCCACTGATGGCAGGTAATTATTATAATAGGTCAATGGAGGTGATTTCTTAATTTTCTCATAGCTAAGTTTTTTATAATCATTACCCAACTTCTTAACCTTTTCTACCACAATGAACAGGCCCACCACTTATTGCCATATTCTTCCCTATTTTTGGATTTACCTATCTTTTGCTCACCAACCAAGGATCTTAAAGGGTAAATATTAATATTTGTATTATGCAACCCAGTAGGCAAATACTGTTCATTTTTATTTTCAGTTCTGCTAAAAATATTATTTTTTCCACAAAAAGTTATTTAAAATACTCATTTCCTTAAAAGAAAGTCAGAACTAATTTAGCATCCTGTAAATTTTTATCTTTAAAATTTTTAGTCATTCCATTAGTCAATAGTCATCTAATTTGCATGTGTAAGTAAGGCAGTCATTGCAAGGCTAATCTTTGATTATGCTCAATGTACTGTGACTACTTCCCTTAAAGGGATTATATTCCATTGACTTTCTGGAAATTGTAATTCACCAGAGCAATTCAAGTATTAAAAGTAAGTGGACCACTAGGTCATCCTGTAAACAAATGGATTAAAAAGAAGTGGTACATTTACACAATGGAATACTACGTGGCTATATAAAAGACAGAAATCTTACCTTTTGCTATAGTATAGAAGGACTGGGAGAGTATTATGTTAAGTGAAGTAAGCAAGAGAAAGCCAAATACCATATGATTTCATAAATATGTGGAATCTAATGGGGAAAAAATGAAACAAACACATAGATACAGAGAACAGACTGATAACTAATAGAGGGGAAAGGAATTGGGAGCTGGACAAGAAAAGGTGAAGGGGTTAAGATAAAATCGTGTTAGACACGGGCAGCAGTATAGTGATTACCAGAGGGAAAGGGGGTGGAAAAAGGTAAGAGAGAAGATAAAAGGGAGATAAGTGGTAATGAAGAAGACTTGGCTTTAGATGTCAAACACAGGCTACAATATACAGATGATGTATTATAGAATTTTAATACATCAGTGTTATTTCTTTGCTGAAACCTATGTAATTTTACTAACCATTGTCACCCCAATAAATTCAGTTATTTTTAAAAAAGTAAATGGAATTCACACTACAGTTTTCATTTAGGATTTACTTATGTATACCTTTAAGTTTATTAGTTACTATTGCTCTCTCTGATCATTTAGCACCAGCACGGCTATTGAAAGCTTCAAGAATCTTAAGGATGGACAATATTCCAGTGTGAACACCATAGCTTACAACATATATATCTATGTTGTTCAAATGAAAGTGCCTATGATTAAATGGAAGCATATTGATAAGTTAACTTTTCTTCATGGATTTCTTGTTATGGAAGTCTATTATGTTACATGAATAAAATAAAATAGTCCAAACAAAAACAGATTGCTTGCGTAATGGTCTGTGAAAGTAGGACCAAAAAATGCACTTGTAACTTCTGGCACTAAGGCTCAAACATTTAACAAAATTATCACATTGCTAAAATTGTCTTCTCTTGCCTTTGTGCCCTGCTATGGCTCAAAGATTTAATTTAAATAATGTAATCAATAGAGTGATGAGGAGATTGTGGCTTTCTTTTCAGAGATGAGTTACACAGAGAAATGCAGAGAATCCCTTTTTCAGCTAGCATGGAAAAGGGATATAAGGAATAGTAATCCCTTTACTCCAAGACTCCTTCAGTTGTTTGCTTACCTCTCTCCAAGTCTTGTTGATTGTTCATTCCCACCTACAAACTCAAAATATCCCAAATTGACCTTCTCTTTGTATACTTTATCAATTATATTATTTCATATTCTCTGATTTTATTAAAATATATGTACAAAATATAAATTTCTAGAAATGAAATAACAAAACAAACATTTTTAAACATCATTAGCTAATATCTGAAGGTATATTCTTCATTTGAGGTTTATTGTTATGATAGTGGATGATAGATACAGAGAACAGACTGATAACTGTTAGAGGGGAGAGAAGTTTCAATTTTTTTTAAATTTATTTTTACTAATTTTGAAGAAATAATGGAAGGTCCAAATAAATTTTCCATTTGTTTTAGCTCATAGGAAGAGTTTATTCTGTGAGTGGAAATATTTTCCATGTTCATCTCTGTGTCTATCTTTAATCAGTGTTATTTCTTTGCTAAAAAATTTGTGAGTCCATTTTAGGAGAGTTACTTAAGTTAAATATGATAACATAATCTATAAATTCATATCACTGGCCCTATATAAACAAGCATACCACAAAATGGGTGAAACAAACAAGTTGAAGGTGACTCTAATAACCTTTTTGCCCTACAGAATTATTACCCTTCTTCCAAGCACCCTTTGATGACACCTGTTTTGCTAAAACATGGACTGAGCGAGGACTGTTTTAATTTGTTATTAAATCACAGTAAAAGTTAACTTGATTCTCATTATTACTATGAACAATAAGCATACATAGAAAATGCAGCTTTTCTTTTCATACCTCAAATAATCATTTTGTACAATGGAAGTGCCTATCCATCAAAATTTGGAGGCTTCTTTTCTAACTGATAAAACTGAAATTTGATCTCATACCTTTTATTATTCTAATTTATAAGTCTCTCTGTATTATTTTACAAACCCTGAAAGTGACAGATATGCCACCAGCCCAAATTTTTCTTCAGAGCTACAAACCCATACATGTATTAGTTAACCACCCACAGGACATCTCTACATGAAAATCTTACTTTTTGCAAAATCTAATTTACAATTTTTGGATTCTCATTTATTTGCCTCACTCATGTCAATAGGTTCCTTTTATCCTACCTATTAAAATTTTTTCTAAACTTCCATTGCTGGCCCTGCCTTAATTCATACTTTGGTTACTTCTACCTAAATGAGGGGAAGATACCTATTGATTTTCTTCAGTCTTATTACTATAAAAAATGCTCATATTATTGCTGGACTAATCTTTTTACAATGAAAAAATTATATCATTCCATTTTAATAACTCTACATTAATAATTCACCTGTGTGTCCAAGAGAATAATTTGTTTCTCAAAGACACAAAGACTTTCCATGACCTGGCTGCTGCCTCATCTCCTGCCTTTTTGCTTAATGATCTTCTATCACACCATGGACTGTGATCATTGAAGATCTTGGTTCTAGGGTTTTCCATAACTCCTATTCTAGTTTTTCTTCCTCCCTAAAATGTCTTCCATCTTGAATTCATGCTGTTCTGGAAAACCCCTAATTTATGAAGTTCACTTTTGAATTTCTAAATTCTTCAGGCAGAATTGCCATTATTGTACCCCCAGCATTTTTTGTACCTTATTTTAATTGACTTACTTATTTTCTCTCCGGATTTATGGTTAACACCTTCTTAGCAGGAGCCACTTCTTACTTATGTTACTAGAATCTAGCACAAAATCTAGTATGTAGTAGCAAAACATTTCATTACCAATGTATATCATGAACTGTTACAAATGCTGAAGATTCAGGAGTGATCAAAAGGACAAAAATCAATGAGCTCTTTCAGCATAAAATAGATGTTATCATACATTAGAATCTATGTAACAATATACTATATTCTATATCACAATGACTTAAGAGAATTATCCAGAGTAGTAAAAATCACATTGGAATCACCAGTCTGAACATAGATTGAAAATTAGCCCTGACTTCTAATAAGCATTTTTAATCAGATCAAGGAATGCTCTTATTCACTGAATGCAACTACAAGGCATCAATTTTTAAATAAAAATAGTAATATTTATATAAATGAGTCATGTTACCTTTAAAATAATTTTAATATGTTTTTATTGACTTTAGAGAGAGGAAAGAAGAGAGAGAGGGAGAGGAGGAGAGAGAGAGAGAACTATTAAGTCTGTCTCCTGTACTCATCCTGACCAGGGATTGAACTCGCAATGTGGGCATGTGCCCTGACCAGGAATTAAACTAGTGACCTTTCAGTGCACAGGATGACACTCAACCAACTGAGCCACACCAGCCAAGGCTAAAATGATTTTTTGATAATGTTTAGTAACCTGGACATTTTCAGCATAAATTCTATGATAAGTAGTATATGTTCAACAGTTATTTGTGAATATAACTGAATAAATGATAGCCAATTACATGATTTTGAAAGGTTCTCTTAAAGAAATAAGGCTAGATTACAAGTTGAATAAACTGGAGTTAATATTAATTTCACCATACACATTTGATGTAATATTCATTGTTCTTCTTCAATCTGTATAAATCACAGGTTTGATAATGCTGGTATTGATAATCTAAAGTTTTGCCAGATATAATGACAAAGTACTGTGTGCCAGAACCTGTCTGAAGTGTTTTTACTCTAGCTTTATTGAGATATAATTGACAGAATGTATAAAGTGTTGGCAAAAACTGTCTTGTTGAATTGTCACAATAATTCCATGAACTAAGTCCTATTATTCTTTCCATTTTATAGTCAAGGAAACTAAAGACTCAGTGATGCTTGAATATGCCTATTATTGCACTTTAATAAACAAACAAACAAAATTGAATGCATGGATCTTGGCCTTGAAATTTCCCAGCTCCAATCTCTGATTCACCGAAACTTATGCAGATGCTAATGATGAAAGAGAGGACTAACTGTTAATAAAATTACCAAACCCTGCCTGCAAACATGTCTATTATCTACAGGGAATGAGGGAAGCACACAAACAACACAAGATTCTAGGGGGGAATGGAGAAGCAAAGAAGTGCTCAATGTGACCTGAATATGGAAGTTATCAGTCTTCAGTTTCAAACAAAGACTTGTCATTGGATCAAGAAGAGCAAAGAGGAAATCGTATTACACTGATTTTTGTAAAAATTGTTTATAAAAAAATACATAAGAGTGATGTTCTGCCTCTGCTTTGTGTCAGTTTTAAATTTACGCTGGCATGCTCAATGTTAAAGTGTCCTGATGGTGTTTGGAAGCAGCAGAGTAGACTACAAATATACCACTGCAATTTGAGATGAAGAGATTTATTATAAACTGGTCTATCAAGTTAGTTCTGATTACCAAGCATGGTCTTGATTAATGAGACATAGGAAACCAGGTTTTGCAAACGTGTTGAATTTGGATTTGTTGAGTTTAGAGCAGAAGGAGAAAAATGGAAATCGGAGGGAATAATTGGAAAGGATGATGATAGGGAGACAGATGGAAGGGAATCCAGAAACAAATTCCACCTATCTGTTTCCTGTGGCTACGTCTCTTACTTAGCAACTTAAGAACTCCTAAAGGTATGCACACCTCACAAATGAGTTCTCTATGATGAGCAAGAGCAGGTGTCTTGGAGTCAGATCTATGCTGAATCCAGGTTTTATTTCTTACTAGCTATAGAAGCATAGCTAGCCTGAACTTTAGCTTTCTCTTATTTTAAATGGGAATGTTTATCCCTCAAAATTATTATAAGGATAAAAGAGATACCATATAATATCCCTAGTACAGGCCTAGGATATAGTTGGTAGCACATTTCAGTTTTCTTTCCTCTGACCCAGTAATTTCACTACACAAAAAAAGTGCCATCTATAAACAGATTTGCACACACACACACACAAATCACTGGCTTAAAGAAGGAAAAAGTAAACAGGCAGCTCTCCAATATGGACAATATAAACACTATGTTCTGGCCTTGTTTATTCCTGTATCTCTCACTAAAACACGCAGTGATCTTACAAAAGAGACGGCCATTCAACAGTCATAGAGTTCAAAGGTCAGCTTCTTACAAAAATCAGACTGCCATGTGGCTACTAGGAAAGTACATTTTTTACCCACGAAGCTGATGCTCATCTTTGGAAAAATTCTTTAGAAGAACCTTCAGATTTTCTTTAGAATCTACCATACTTGAACCTAAATGTTAAGACTTAGGGAAGTAAGATCTGAGGCTAACATCTATCTAAAAGTCAACTTAACCAAGTTCAAAACCAAGACCTTTGCTAAAGACACTACCTTGCTGTTCAATGTGCATCATCCATCCCTTTTGGGATTCAACTTTGTTTACTTCTCCCTTTCTGCAGGTATGAAGGCATTTCATAGAGTTCAAGTTCTTCATCTTTGCCCTAGACTGTGTCCAGCAACAACAAAATACCCTACTTACAGTCACACTCTGACTACATATGATGAGTATAATAATTATGTTTTATGTTAATATTTGAAACCTCAAAACACTATTTTCAGTAAAGATGTCTGGAAAAGAATTTAGAGAATTGAGCCATAGCTCTAAAATAATATCCTCTAGAAAACACATAGTTCTTTCATGTCCCAGCACTATTTTAAATGCTTGCCATATGTTAATTCATTCAGTGTTCCCCCAAACCATAAAGTGGTTAATGTTATTATCCTCATTGAATAAAGAATCTCAAGGACAGAGATGGTAATATGCTGCTGAAGTGAAGTAGCTGGTAAGTGAAGAAATTGCTCTGTGTCCTAGTCTACGGGGCCATATAAAACCATTCTTCATGGCCTTTAGAACACTGAGCAAAACAAGGCAACTTCTTCCTACCACTGTCAAAATTTTCCTGGTACAATGAGATTTCTATTCTTTTCCACTCTTCTAAGCTGCATGAAGATGGACAAACAACTTTCTGACCATTTGTAAAAGTATTATTGCAAAATTTACTGCCAGATTGAGACCTTGCATGACACACTAAAATTTTATGATACTCACTAACACCTAAAAATCTGGCAATCATGGAATTGCTTAGAAATTCTAATAATTTTAGAACCAAGAAGCATCATAAGAGTCAAGTGGTGAAAGTTGAGTAAACAAGAACAAAGGTTTGAATGATTTCTTTAGTTAGATGTTGGACTTTTTTTCTCTTTCTTCTGCAAGATACTCAGAGAAGGGAAATAAAGAGAAGTAGAAGAAAAAAGAGGCTTCCCAAAGGAGCCCCAGTAGATCTAATTTTCTGAACTCCAGTTTTCTTTTCAGTAAAATGGTATTCAACACTTTCTAATGTCCTTTGAAATTCCATCTTACTAAATCCGCTCAGGATTTAGGAGGCCAATTTAATAAGCGATTGTAGAATTTCCGCCATCTAAGTGCTGCCTCAGGAGTTATTCCCCTGTTGTGTGTTTCTTTATAAGTATTGGAAAGCCTGGGGAAATACTAAACAGAATTACAAAAATGAATTATACAATATGTGACTTTAAAGCAATGAGTCTAATTCTAAAGCCACACCTGAAAATCAATGCTATTGTCATAATCATACTTGCACTTTTAGTAAAAAAGGCACAATACACAGCCAGTGGGATTAGGGAGAAGGAAAAAGATTAGATACTATCTAGAAAACACATATTCCCACAGTAGTCACCTCTGGGAATTAAGAGGACTCTAGCTTACTCTATAATGGTCTAATTTCTTAAGTGTAATATGTTCACATATTTTAAATAAATTATTGAACTTATTCTGGTATAAAGAATAACTAGATCAACTAAATAATTTGTTCATTTTTTTCATGAATTTTCAAAGAATGAGATTTTAAGCTTTCAAAAAGTAATCATTCCAATGTTTCAGTTTTAAGGCTATATTGAATTGTTACATTACTCCCATATTAGGATTGGCATAATTATTACTGCTAATCAGAAACAGAATAACTGTCATGATTCATAATGACTACAATAGTTGTGTTTTATGTTAACCTCTGGAAACCTCAAAAAACGACTTCATTATTAGTAAAGATGTTTGGACAAGAATGTAGAGAATTTAGTCATTGCTCTAAGGCAATATTAAATAGCAAACACATAGTTCTTTTATGTGCCCAGCCCTGTTTTAAATGCTTGTCATATATTAATTCATTCAATGCTTCTCCAAACCTAATAAGGTGGTTACCATTATTATATGAAGCATTGGAAATTCACTGGTTTCATTGATGTAGGGATTGCACCTTGTCATATTTCTCACTAGACTTCATTCATTAATTTATTCAGTCAGTTTCTCCAATATGTTTAGCAGTCTTATCATTCATTTCATTTATTTTAGTTGACTTATGACATTGTCACCCACTGGAGTAGGCTCAATGATTGAGTTCCATATATATTTATTTCTCAGATATACAAGAAGAAAATTAACTTTTTCTCCTTAGAGAAATAAAAGGGAAAGAAATAACTTAATTCTAAACTTGAATTTGTTATTACAAGTAGTGCTAATGGATGACAGTGTGGATAATTGACCCAAGCCAAAAGCAGTTTGGCTCAGTGGATAGAGAGCCAGCCTGTGGACTGAATGGTCCCATGTTTGATTCCAGTCAAGGGCATGTACATTAGATGCGGGCACAGCTGATCAATGTATCTCTCTCATCGGTGTTTCTAACTCTCTATCTCTCTCCCTTCCTCTCTGTAAAAATTCAATAAATTATATTTTTTTAAAAGAAAAGATCTGTCCATTGGCCTATTTCTTACAAGAAGTTGGATATGTACCCTAGAATGCCTAAGGATAAAAAATGGTAAAGACTCCAGAATAAATATATTTCAATTTCACCCACAGCAAACATGTTAGTCAATATGAAATTAAAGGTGAAAACAATAATCCTCCTTATCTCTCTTCACCTGAAAAATAACCCAATATCAGATGTAAAGTCTTTAAAAATAAAATAGGATGTATTTATGTGCTTTTATACAAACATTCTATTGGCATTTACAATGTTGTGCAGAATGACTTGTAAGAGGGGAAAATGGCAAGTTACAACAACATACCAGTGTGCTCAGTGCTGAGACTGCTCACACCATACTTCTCTTAACAGGCAGGTAGAAGCAGAGAACGGGAAGGGATGAAACAGAGCTTACTACTCTCCATAATAACTCCAGTGCAGAAAATAATTATTCAGAAAAATCACTTATTAAATTAACCTTTAGCCTTTTTCAATTGGTGCAGGTGGGCATCAATATATATATATATATATATATATATATATATATATATATATATTCACATATGTAAGAATTGACAATAAAATATAAGTACAGTGGATCATGATCATTGATGAGAACTAATCAAGCCTTCTTATACTAATAAAGGTTATAGACAGCATGAAGTGGAAGGCAAATCCCTGTGGAAGAATTCAGGATAGGCATCTTGACTATACTAAGTAATAAAATTAACTGTGAGTGCCTGATATGACTGCACCCTGAGGCCAAGTGATATTAATCCATTTAATGCTCCAACCCATGGGATAAGGTATAAACACGAGGCTTAGCTCTTCCACCAGCCTGCTGCTATTTGACCAGAAAACCTTGAACACTGTTGCAGTACCCAAGGGGCAGGATGTGTATATCAGCAAGTGAGACATCATGGGAAAATGAACAAATACCAAATACCAAAGTTGAAGTTAAACTTTTAAAGCAAGGGATTTTAAGAAAATTAAGGAATAAAATGTTTATCATTAATAGAGGTCAGAGGTGTAAGAAAAGAAATCGCATAAAATATTAAGGTCTCTAATGCTTAAAATTTTTTGATGTTGTATCCATTCTTACAGCCATTAGTGTAAATGACTGGTCAGCTTTAAGTCAAAATCTCCTAACTGATAAGTGTGGACAAATAGAAAGAGCAGAAACTTTGGAATCAGGCCCAGAATCACATGCAGCTTCACTTACTAGCTATATGTCCCTGGTAGAGTCATTTAGCCTCTCTAGATATTATTTTTTTTTATCTGTAAAATGGAGATAATAAGATTGACTTAACATAACTGTCTTATACAGACATAATATATCATTAATCTGGAACAAAGTAGATCTTCAATAATAGGTAGAGGCTCTTTTTATTCCTATTATTGATAAAATAAATGGTACCTTTTAAAGAGTCTTCCCTTCTTTTGGAGTAAAGTATATAAGACACTAACAAGAGCAGAAAGGACACAGGATCTATTCAACTACTACTATATGCCAGGAATTTCATTTTGCTCTTTATATACATTATCTCCTGAAATTGTCCCAGTAATGTTAAGAAGTAGGTATTCTTAGCTCTGAACATGAGAAACTGAGACTGAATAAGATTAGGCATCTTCCTTAAAGTCACACAGCTATAAATGTCAAAGAATCACAGAATGAGGATTTCTGGAATGCTGCTGATTCGTCATTGCTTTGCTAATTGAGTCCTTGTATCTTTCCAAATTCATTTTTAACCATGAGATGGTGTCAGGTGTAATATCTGTGATCGTAAAATTCCAGTTCTCACTAAAGTTGTCTTCTGGCAAGCTTTGCAAAGAGCTGCAAATGCCTCTTAGCAGTTTTGTGACAATGTCCAGAAGTCTTAGTAATGCAGAGCTTGGAATTTCAACCTCAGTGTTCCACAGATCTTCTCTATAAGGAAAGGTTTATTTTTCTTCATCGTGGCCAAAGAGAAGACCTTGCATTTCCAAGGTCCAAAATAGACCCTTCCATTTCCTGAATTTCCGTCAAATCTCCGTGGTGACAGTTGATCAAGTGTACTGTACTACGTCAAAACTTTTCATGGAAAATCTCCAGGAAACTGTAAATCTCAAAACATGTAGACTGTTGTCTTTAGAGTATAATAGCTAAGAACGTCATAAAGGCATCGAGGTCTCATTTTTACCTGGTAGACTCCCACCTGCAAAAAACGTCAAAGATACACACAGGCATATCCTCCTAGATGGACAGCCACAGATTATCTCCCCAATTTACCAGATCACTGGAACTATTGTATTTTCAAAGGTCTGAAGAGATTTATTCAAAAAGTCTAATCTTAGAATCGTCAGGGCGATTGTAAAACAATGTGCGGTGCACAATTTTCTTGTCACTCACTGGATTGAATGAGTCCTTATAAAATGTAACTCATATAAGCACTTATATTAAAATACCTTAATAAAGAGTTATTAAGTGAAAAAAATAAATTAGTTCAAAAGTTAAACCTATCACAATTGTTTTTCCTCTTTAAAACATATTAAAATAATTTATAGTTAAGGTGGACATATAAATCATACTAAAACATGCTTTCAAAGTGAACAAGTTTATTCTTACTTACCTAATTCCTAAAGAATTTGTAGTATTCATGCAAAAAAATATGAAAAAAGTATTCAAAAATTACAAAGAAGCATACATAGTACTACTCTTTTGTAGTTATAAACATCTTAATCTAGACGACAACTATTTCATGTTCAAATATAAAAAGGGGAAAAGATAAAGAGTGCTTTGAGCTTAATAGTAAGTTACTCATTTCAAAAACTACATTTGCTTTAATAGTAATAGGACAAATGATAACAGTTATCACTGTTTTGTGTCTTACTGAGAGCTATCTGTTTAACACTTTATCTCTATGGAGAATTCCAGATACTGATGAAGTTGGTAAATCAGAGTGTCCAAACATTTCACCAAGACACTTAGCCATTCCGTACATATTTATTTTTATTATGATTCTTCGTTGTCTTAAAAATAAAGTTCACATTCCATAGCATGGCATTTTGGGTCTTGTTTTGTTCTACGATAAATTGATACTGACTATGACTTGCTTAACTAAATCCACTTTGATAGAAGGACATGCATTGCTCATAGGTTGGAAAGGAAAGCTATAGGATCAGACTCAGAGCTAGAAGGAACCAAGCCATTCAAAGTTAGAAGGGCTCAAAGTTAAAAGTTGCATGACTGGTCCACATGGAAAAATGCTTCTGGACCTCAGTGTTTTTGTCACTAATTCTGTCTTCGGGCTAATAGAAATAAAGTCAGGCATCCTATTAGTCCTGCTCAATGGTACACAGTGGGGAGAACCCAAGTGAAATCAGATTCATATTGCCATAACAAAGAAGAAAGAATGCTAGAAGCCAAATATCAACAATTGTACCTCTCTCCCTTCAACTTATTTATTCCCCTTTCTCTGTTCCTTCAGCTCTATGTCAGAACTTACAGGTCCATGAATCTTCAAGTGATCCTCTGTGACTTTACACATCTTTTCTCCACCAGTTATCCATTCCTTTTCTGCCCCCATAAAATAATTCTTACACAGCCTCTATGACTCAACTTCTCTAAGAGCCTTGGCTAGCATCTCTTTCCCCCATCCTCATGTCCTAGCTGGGTTAGGTGTCCATCTTCAGCCTTCCCATAGCATTCTCTGTTCATTTCCATCATATCTCCTGCTACAGGTAGTGTAATTGCTGACTTTTCTACCTCCCCTTCTCAAGTCTGCCCCTAACTTTTGCATGGAGCTGTCCCCTTTTCTCTTCCCATCCTTTGTTCTCTCTTATGCCTTAAGGGCCTTTCAGAAAGGAACCTATTGGACCTAGGGATGACTGCTGTGCCTATGAGAGGGTGAACCTAGAGAAGAGGCCCTACAAAAGCCCAGGAAGTCAGGCTTCCTCCATTGGGCAGCTCCCTTCATCTGGGTCTAAGAAATGTGGCTGGTAGTCTAGAAGGGAAGGTGGCTCAAATACTGGGTGAGCCCATTTCTGTGGCCCCACAGAACCCTCACCCCATGGAGAGAATAACAGTCAGAAGACAATGGTAGGGCCTTCTAAAGCTCAGTGGTTCATGCAGAGATCCTGGTTACTAAAGTATAAGGGCAATAGTGCCTCAACTAGGATGTGAGGTACTTGAGAGGAAACCATGTTTAGCTGTGGAGCCCAACAGTTTCTGTGGGTTATGCAGAGGTAGCATTCTATGTGAGGACTAAATAAATGAATTCATGAGCCTCAGTTTTCTCTGCAAAATTAAGATAATACTACATGTCCTGTTCAATTTCCATAGCAAATGACAGAGGAAGGAAGTAATTGCTGTCAGGTGCTTTAAAAGAAGTTACATTTTAAAGATTGTTTCTAACAGCTTCTAAAACTGGTTAATTACTTATTTTTGTTGCCCTCCCAGAAACAGAAATAGCAAAATGTTTTACCAAGTCAAAGAGAACAAAGTTCAGATTATATCTACTGAACTCAGCACAGAACTTCTAAGAATTGGGTTATAATTATGAACAATAACAAAAATAGAATTATATTTTTAATTCCCATAATCTATGTTTCCCTTTTCCTTTAAAAATTATGTCAGGAAATGCTTAATAAGTAATCTCAAACAAGAAGACTAGAAACCCACCAACTGGTACAGACTATTTATTATTATTAAGACACTCAAGTTTGTGCAGTATAACAATTTTAATGCAGCTACTTCAGGTTGGCCTCCATTTTGAGTGTAGTTATAACAAAATATTTCTTTTCCGGAAGTTTACTTATATAGGAAAGAATATCATCCAAGTTGCTAAGTGACCTGGTAAAGAAAAGAACAACTAGGACTTAGTGCACAGAGGTTCCATTCCTGACTGAGCTGTGTTCATTCCTTTATTCATTCACTTCTCCTCCAGTGTGAAACAGTTATTGAGGATCTACCTACCCTGTTGTAGAAATTGTAGAAGGTGCTGTGGATTAAAAAAGAAGACTTGAGGTCTGTTCACAAGGAACTTGCAGTTTTTGGAGAAAGGAAGCAGTAAGTGATACAATGTGAAAATGCCTTAATTGTGAATATAAGCATAACTCTTGATCTAGAAATAGACATCTACTCCACTCTTCCTAAACCCTGAGGATTTTAGAACTTCCAGCACCACAAATTTGATGATAAAAGAGAAATCATCCCACCTAATTCATTTCTACTATGCTCCATGTTTACCTGATTTTCAGTTATGTTTTACATTTCTCATTCCGTTTTGTCAACAGGTTGGTTGAGTAGCACCATTGTAACAAGATGAAGCTGACCATGGCTTAATCAGCATCAATGTCAGCAAGGCTAACTCTGTCCCAGAGGACAGGGACAGTATATTTAATTCACTGCACTCACCATTTGGATTAATGCCACTCAGACTCATTTCATAAGTGTTACTTGATAAATCAGATGTCTTCATTTAGGTCTCCACTGTGTATCTGAGCTTCTTTTTAATAGCCAAGACCTTTGAACACTGCATGGCTATTCAGAAAAGTGTAGTTAATGGAACCTGGATAAAAGTGGGCTCACACTCACTTTTATCCCCACACGAGCTAGCAATAGTGACAATGAGTTGCATGCAAAGTTTGAGGACAAAATGATTCATTGATTCTTCAAGACAAGATTAAAAATAACTCTTGCAGGTGAATCAAGTTTAAAAATGAAACTTTGCGAAAACAGTACTTGACAATCTTCACAATTGTATTATAATGTTGTAGTAAGAAAACCATAGCAAAGGAAACTAAAGAATTCCAAAGGAGAGAAAAAAAAAAGAATATAAGACCTTCAAAAATTGTTGAGCCCTGGCTAGCTGGTTCAGTTGATTGGAGCATCATCCCCTTCATCAAAAGGCTGTTGGTTCCATCCCTAGTCAGGGTGTGTAGGGAAGGCAACCAATTGATGTCTCTCTCTCTTTCCCTTCATTCCCCCTCCCTCACTCTCTCAAATCTATAAAAACATTTCCTCCTCCAGTGAGGATTTTTAAAAAAAAAAATCATTGGCTTGGACATCTTAACTCTTGACACCTGAAATACCCATGAACCATGCTGGACCCTTTATCTCATTGTACATGTATTATTTTCTGAGTTCCTGGTAGAGGCTCCTACGTATTTGGTTAACATCAGTCATGCAGTCACTTCCCTCCAGCCAGGGAGACTGCATGAACCAGCTGTTTACACATCTTCAGGAGGAGGAAGGGGCGTGGCCAGCTCCCTCTGCACATTGTCTTGTGTCAGACAAGTTTCCAAGTCATTGAGGGATGTGTGAGAATGCAGAGTTGAGGGAAAGTTTGGTCTTTAGTATTTCCTTTTCTGTCTTCTTTCGATAAAAGCACTGAACACAGACTCAGCCAGGCTCTCATTTCATGGAGTAACTGCACCTCCTGTTTCCTGATGACTCTAGGACTATGGGGCAGTCAATTGTTCAATGAGGAATGACTCCAACTTCCCTGAGCTGTCTAGGATGTGATTTAATATGAACCATCCTTGGGGCATTTGTTTAGGCAGCTGAAAAGATTTCCCCAGGAGAACAGAAGGGAGAGGGAGAAAATCTGCTGATGGGAAAGAGAAATTAAGGGTGTAGAATGATAATTATACAACAGTGTGTGAAGGCTTACCCTTGACATTAACTTACTGGATGGCCACCAGAGTTCTTCACCCACAGAGTTCTCTCTATGATTCTAGTCCAGGTGCCAGGTGTTTGCACTGCTGCTGAGACAGGTGGACTGTGAAGACTGCTTTTGTTACTTAGATGGCAGGGACAAACTGTGATTTTAAGCTCTTTCATTTGAGTTGCAATTTTTATTGAATTTCCCCTTTTAACCTTCTACCTCCTCCCACCCCCTTCCCTCTGGCATTCACCATACTGTGTTGTCTGTGAGTTGTAGTTTTTAGAGTCATTTGAAAAGAGCAAGACATGTACTCTAGAAAAATGATAGAGGAGTGGGAGGCAGGAAGAGAAAACTACATCCCATGGGAGAGCTGAAGACCAATTCACAGACTTCACTCAGGGAACCCTGGCCACATGTTTGTTAAGATGTACAAACATGATCATAACCCAAACCTTATGCTTAAGGAGATATACAAGCAAGTACCAACTTACACTAGACATTAGACATTGACCTCTCAAATCTCTGCAGCACTATGAAGTGAGAGGGCACACATTTCCCTGTCCTCAGATTCCAGCGCCTGGGTTCTTTGGGTTTACAATAAGTGACAATTGTTTTTACCGATGAAGAGAGAAAAGTAAGGTGTAACTACTGAGCAAACCATCACCTGGAAGTGATATCCTAGGAATTACATTTTTCTTCTTTTTTTAACCATCCAAAAACATATTTATGGCATTTTTTGGATAATCAATTACCCATTACTTATTTGTCCAAAATTTTCAGAAACATCTATAATAATAAAAGTATAATATGCTAATTAGACTAGATGTTCTTCCAGACATCCTTCCAGACAACCTTCCGGACAAAGCTGGAGATGCCAGGGAAGCCCAAGGCCTTAGGTGCCTGCAAGCAGCTGAAGGGAAGCCCAGGTCTTGGGTGCCAGAGGGAAGCTGGTGCTGGCAGCCAGGAGAAGGAAGGCCTACTTGTGCATGAATTTTGTACACCGGGGCTCTATTATTCCTATAAAAGGTAATGAAAATCTAAAGGAAAGATACACACTGAAACACACACACACACACACACACACACACACACACACAGAATCCCATTATGCTTCACTGACATCCTGGAACATTCTTTCACCAACTATGCACTAAACATGCAAACTACCAAATGGAAGAGAATAAATCATAGTTCTCTGCTGTTTTCCATTTGGTATGTCTGTACTCACAACCTTAATAGCAATAAGTAAACCTTCTGTTTCTTTCTCAAAAATTTTATAGGATGCTCTCATGTCCTTTTCTTCCCCCTGCCTCCCCCACCACAATTCAGCTCACTCAGAAAATGCTATAAAGTTTGAGAGAAGAGGTTTGCTCAAAGCAGCTACAAATAAAGTGCATGTACATAAATAACTTAGCCTGACTTTTTGTTTAATGTCCAAGATGATTTGAACAGATTGTATCATGAACTACTTTCCCTTTGGCTAATTAAATAGCAGTCCCCACTTACCATAAAGCATATTCTTATTAAAACAAGTATCTATAGTCACTCTGCTGGATAAATTACTCCCAAGTAAGTGCCATAAAGCCCATTACATTCCTGCTTTAGGAATGGAGCAGGTCCAAACAGACAATCAAAGGATTTCATTGGGATTATTTTAGATTAGAAAAACTAAGGGAGACATGCAGCACTGACAAGATCGTAAAGGCATAAAGGATAAATTAGCGGTACCATACCAAACAAAGTGCTCTGGTGGTATCACCGTATATCCAAAAGTGAAAACAAATTCCTACTGTATTAACCTTTGCCAAAATAGAAATCTGTTTATGCAGAAATAAAAATGTCATGAACAACTGTTATCTCCTGTGCAAATCAAAATGACTGTTTTGAATAATAATAAAAAATCCTTTCAAGCCAACAACTATGGAAATATGCCATAAGGAAGATGTCTTCATTTCAATAAATTGCATTTCACATTTAATAGGAAAGGTTATGTTATGATTTGTCATATTAATGAACCATTATTACATAACCATATTTTTATTGCAATATATTACCTGCTAAATGATGCCCTTTTTTTTCCAGGAGAAAAAATTCATAGAACTGATTCTATGGGAGTTTTTCTTGCTGCCAGTTGTTAAATCTTTCAAAAGCTGTCAGCAGCCTCAGAAATCAAGTTTAAAATACCATAGCCAACATGAGTATAGGCATAGGCTAGTCTATTTTTAAAATGTAATACATAACTGCCAGAGAAATACCTAAACACAAAAAAATTATTTAGAAGGAGATAATCTTATCTAGCTTGTCAATGTAAAGGACAAAATTGGTGAAGTGAAATTTAACTCACAACTTCTATAACTATTACTAGACATTGGAGAGCGAAGGGACTTTTTTTTTCCAGGCTAATTTTTCCTTAAACTCATTATGCACCAGAGACTTCATGCACTCATCCCTCACAAACCCTGTCCATGATAGACACAGGGAGTATAGGACACTAACCACCCAAGGCAGTCAACTAACCCTGTCTAGTTTCAGGAATGCAAGCCCTTCTCCTCAAGGGTGAATGGATGGAAAAGACACTGCCATGTGCCCTGGGAACTTCTGCAGAAAAGGAGCCATACTTGTTTCTACAAATGGCATTCTAGATTTTCTTGGGTCTGCAATCACTGATTCATCATACAGCTTCTGAATAACAAGACTCCATCCTCAGCATTGCAATCAGAGCAGCACCAGCTGGGATCCCCACAAAATAGTCTAAGCTTATGACAATGAACTACTCTCTAATGGAAACAGAGGTGGGGCATTTGGGTGTACCTTTCTGCTTAAGCTGATGTGCTGTCATATATTTGGATGGGAAGAACTGGAGAAACGAAGGGATGTGCTGTCATACCTTAAGGTACTGCCTGCATTTGCTGTCAGTTCATGAGTATGCTCACCTTTGGCTGCTACTGATAGATGTTACAGCCCATCATTCATTGCACACATTATTATTTTTTATTTTTTGGTATAATATGTGACAGCAGTCCATTAGATGCTGGAAACCTACCTGAACAAGACAGTCGAAGTTTTACTCTCAAGTAACATTAAGTCTAGTAAAGGAATAAATATTTAATAAGTACTCAGAAATTGTATATTTGGAATCTGTAAAGATGCAGTTTGGGGAAACTCCTATCACATTTTTTTTTTCTTTATAAAAAGTAACGTAAAATATATAAATGCATGCATGTTACAAAATATTAAATGGTATAATATTGTGAAAATTTCCCTTTCTTCTCCCCAAACCTGCATTCTTTTTATGGGTAAATACTGCACTTACATTTGAAAATAACATATCTTTTAAAATATATTTTATTGATTTTTTTTTTTGAGAGAGGAAGGGAGAAGGATAGAGAGTTAGAAACATTGATGAGAGAGAAACATCAATCAGCTGCCTCCTGCACACCTCCTACTGGGGATGTCCTCACAACCAAGGTATGTGCCCTTGACCGGAATCGAACCTGGGACCTTTCAGTCCGCAGGCTGACGCTCTATCCACTGAGCCAAACTGTTTTAAGCAACATCTATTTTTTTATTCTACTATTTTTTGTCTAAAGTATTTTATATGTCTCCTTTTTCCTGATTGACACCTCCCCTCCAGCCATCATTCCCACCTGGGGCAAGCCCCCACAGCCCCAGTGTCTATGTCCATTGGTTATGCTAATATGCATGCATACAAGTCCTTTGGTTGCTCTCAAACCCCCCCACCTTCCCTGCCATTTGTCTCTGGATCTATTCTTGTTTATCAAATTATGTTGATCATTATATCTCACACTAGAGGCCTGAT
The DNA here is from genome assembly GCF_964339955.1 of Pipistrellus hanaki. Classification (NCBI taxonomy): domain Eukaryota; kingdom Metazoa; phylum Chordata; class Mammalia; order Chiroptera; family Vespertilionidae; genus Pipistrellus; species Pipistrellus hanaki. The sequence goes on along the minus strand of NC_140504.1, from coordinate 138,525,087 downwards.
GCATGAAAATTCGTGCACTGGAGTGGGGGGTCCCCAGCCCCTCCTGCCCCCTCTCATAGTCCGGGATTCCTAAGGGGCAGGAGGCAACCCAGCGATCAAGGGAAGGCAATGCCCCATCACACCTCTGCTGCTGCCACTGCAGGCGGTGCAAGCCTCAGCCAGCTCTGGTTATCTGAGCCTCTGGCAGCCCTGGGCGTCTGGGCAGCCTCCATCAGAGGATTGCCTGTACCTCGGGCCTGCCCTGGGCAGGGGGCCTGAGGGGACTGGGGGACTCTGGAAGCAGATGTGCAGAGTTGCCATTGCTCCAATGGGACTGAGGGGACTGGGCGCCACCATCTTGTGGCCACCATCTTTGAGGGCAGGGCCATCAATTAGCATATCTCCTCCTTATTGGCTGTGGGTGCCACCATCTTTGAGAGTGAGGCAGTCAATTAGCATATTCTCTCCTTATTAGATAGAGATATGAGTGAGATCATGTGATATTTATCTTTCTCTGACTGGCTTATTTAACTTAGTGTAATGCTCTCAGTTCCATCCATGCTTTTGCAAATGGTAAAAGTTCCTTCTTTTTTATAGCAGTGTAGTATTCCATTTTGTAGATGTACCACAGTTTTTTAATCCACTCATCTGCTGATGGGCATTTAGGTTGTTTCCAAATCTTAGCTATTGTAAAAATAATATCTAGATAAGCATCAATATCCATATTTATATATACACATTTATAGGTTTAATTTTTTTTTACATACATGAGATTAAACTATACCAGTAGATATTATATATATATCTTCAATTTATTTTATAATGCTTCCATGTGAATATATAGAAATATCATTTATTGAAATGATTAGATTCTCATATACAGAGATAACATAATTTATAGCACTATTGCCCTTTTGATGGGTATATTAGTTTCCTGTGGCCACTATAACAACTTAGCACAAACTAGGTGGCTTAAAGCAACAGAAAAATTATTCTTTCATAGTTCTGTAAACCAGAAGTCTGAAATCAGTGCCAATGGGCTGAAATCAAATTGTCAGTAGGGTTGCACTCCTTCCAGAGGATTTAGAAAAGAATCCATTATTTACATATTCCGTAGCTTGTGGCCACATCACTCCAATTTTCAAAGGCAGCATCTTCAACTCTCTCTGCTCCATCTTAAGTTGGCCTTTTCCTTTGCATGTCAAATCTTCTATGCCTCCCTCCTATAAGGATGCTTGAGATTGCATTTAGGGCCCATGTAGATAGCAAGACAACCTCATCACAAAATCTTTACATTATATTTTAATTTATAAGTTATAATTTTAGTTTATAACTAAATTATAGTCCTCTTTTGGTCAAAGAAAGTAACAATCACATGTTCCAAAGGTTAGAATTTGATAACTTTGGGGGCAGTTATTCAGTTTCCTAAGCTTAGTGTTTAGATTGTTTCTATTTTTTAAATAGAAACAATGCAGCAATTATGATCACAGGAAATATATATTTGTGCACATGTGTAAATATTTTCGTAGGTAAAATTTCTCAATCAAAGAGTATATGTAACAACATATTGTTAAAATAATGCCAAAGTATTCTCCAAAAAATTGTACTACATCACTGTATATGCTCCAAACAGAGTGCTCATTTTCTCACACTTTTTTCAACATTACATATTTTATCTTGCTCCTTATCAATGTCAAAAGTGAAAACCGGCAACTTATTGATGACTTGAATTTTCTTTATTTTAACAGGTTTTTAAACTCATATTCATACAGTTTCTTATTTTTAGTCAAATTTATTTTTCTCCTTGATTTGTACAGATTATTTAAAAATAAACATTAATATTGAATATTCTATTCTTACATGTGCTAAAATGTTTTCTACCAATCTATTATTTGTATTATGAACTTGTTGAAAAACTTAACTTTATGCAAAATATACCAATATTTTCCTTTGCATATTTTCAATTTTGTATCTTGTGTAAAATGCCATTCATCCCCTCCATCTTCAAAAGATTTAAAAATATTCTCTTATTTTCTTAAAATTTTAATGTATTTTTTTAGTTGTTCAAAATTTCAATTTTGTGTGTATTGTAAGGTATCTCGCTTTATTAGTTCTCTTTCTAATAGAAAGCCAATTATATCATTCATATTTTGAACATAATTTTGCTGCTCTCCCACTAACTTGAAATAATATCTTAATTATATATTAGATACTCAAATATCCCAGATTTGTTTCAAGCTGTATACTATTGATCTTTGTTTGCTCATTTTGGTTCTATGAGGGCAGAGATTGTATCTTTCTCCATTATGTACTTCAGTGGCATACAGGATACAAATGCATGTACATACAGGCATTTGGTTAAGATGCCAGATAAAATATAGTACTTCTAGTTATATTTGAGTTGCAAATAAACAACAAACTTTTAAAATATAGCTGTATTTCAAGTATTACATCAGACAAACTTATGTTAAAAAGTATGAAATACAAATTTAACTGGTATCTTATATTGTTATATGCTAAATCTGGACACCCTACACTCAGTGTGTGTTGAATAACAAATTAATGAAAATTCTTTAATAATTTTATAATTATGTTTGTTATTTTTATAAATATACTTATTATCAAGCATGGAACATTTCTTATCATTGTTTTTTATTGCAAATTTATTTTATTTTCAAGAATGTTCCTTTCTGAATAAAATTAAGAATCATTCATATTACCAAGTATTTTTATTGAAATTGCACTGAATTTTTAAATGGTATTGTTTTACTTTCTGTTTTTGTAACTCATCTGTGTTGAAAAGAGGATGATTAAACAAACTAATAACTTTAGCCAACAGCCTTTTTAATGGTTAAACATTAAAGGCATTATCATTGAAAAATATATGACATACAGAACCCCAACTGGTTAAAAGAAGATAAAGGGATTAATATATATTGTATATACACTAGAGGAGAGTACCAGAGTAGAGGCTCAGTGCACAAAATTTGTGAATGGGGAAGAGGGGGTGTTCCTCAGCCCAGCCTGTACCCACTCCAATCTGGGATCCCTCAAGGAATGTCCAACTGCCCTCTCAGTCCTGGATGGCTGGCTCCCAACCACTCACCTGCCTGCCTGCCTGCCTGGTTGTCCCTAGCCTTCTTGCTGCCAGCCTGATCAACACCTAACTGCTCCCCTGCCAGCCCAATTATCCCTAACTGCCCTCCCCTGCAGGCCTGGTTGCCCCCAATTGACCTCCCCTGCAGGCCTGGTCCCCCACAAATGCCCTCCCCTGCTGGTCTGGATGCTCCCAACTGCCCTCCCATGCAGGCCTGGTTCCCCGCAACTGTCCTCCCCTGCAGGCCTGGTCACCTCCAACTGCCCTCCCCTGCAGACCTCATCACTCCCAACTGTCCTCCCTTTCAGGCCTGGTCCCTCCTAACTGCCCTCCCCTGCTGGCCATCTTGTGTCCACATGGGGGCAGCCATCTTTGACCACATGGGGGTGGCCATTGTGTGTTGTAGTGATGGTCAATTTGTATATTACATCTTTATAGGATATATGGCTTATATAGGATATATGGCTAATATGCTAAGTGTCCAAACATCTGACCGGTCGCTATGACATGCTGACTACCAGAGGGCAGATGCTCAATGCAGGAGTTGCTGAGCTGCAATGACTTGGCAGTGGAGATTCTAGGGTGACACATCCCAAAACTAGAAAGGAGGGAGCCCAATTCCTTGTGGGGTCACACTATCCACCTATGCCTATGGGTTATGTTGTTGCAGGAGCACCGTCGGCCCTGGTTTACTTGCACACTTTTGTTTGTGTTTCACACCCTGTATGACAGCAACTTTGCAGAGTGCCCTCTTGCACTATAGGACCCCTTGGGGGATGTTGGAAAGCTTGTTTTGGTCCCATCCCTGCAGACCAGGCCAAGGTACTCCACCTGCCGGAGATACCCCGCTCATTCTGCAGACACTGGGGAGGGAACACAGGAGGTTGGCTCCAGGGTGTGTCTAAGCCATCTCACCCAGTCCCACCCCACCTTCTAATTAATTTCCTTTCAATGTGCATGAACCCATGCACTGGGTCACTAATATATACCTATAATAATAAAATCATAATATGCTAATTAGACTGTACATCCAAATGACCTTCTGGACATCCTCTGGATGACCTTCCCAATGAAGCCATGGTGATCAGGACTGAGGTAAAGGTAGCTGCCACAGCAAGCAGGGGCTGAAGCAGAGGCAGTTAGGGGTGATCAGATAGACAGGCATAGTGGTTAGGGTTGATCAGGCAGGCAGGCAAGTTGTTAGGGGCGATAAAGCAGGCAAGCAGGCAGGTGGGCAGTTAGGAGCCAGTGGTCCTGGATTGTGAGAGGGTACAGGCCAGGCTGATTGCTTCTTCTGCTATACACACACACACCATGCATGTACTTCTGCACTGAGCCTTTGGCATTACATAGACATAGACAGCAGTGTGATGATAGCCAGAGGGAAAGGTGTTGAGGGGTATGTGGAGGTAGGCAAAGGGGGTGATGGAACAGGGACAGAAGGAGACCTAGCTAGAAGCAATTAGTGTAGCAGGCAGTGTGCAGATGATGTTTTGCTGAGTTGTACACTTGAAACCTGTATGGACCAATATTACCCCAATAAATTTAATTTTTATAAAAAGCAAAAATGATCTGTGTCTAGAATATTTACTACCAAGCAAAGATAAAGACTGCACACCAAGACCTGTTTGGCTCAGTGGATAGAGCCTCAGTCTGCGGCCTGAAGGGTCCCAAGTTTGATTCCGGTCAGGGGCATGTACTCTGGTTGTGGGCAAGTCCCCAGTGGGGGATGTGCAGGAGGCAATTGATCGATGTTTCTCTCTTGTCGATGTTTCTAACTCTATCCCTCTCTCTTCATCTCTGTAAAAAATCAATAAAATATATTAAACAACAACAACAAAAAAACAAAAAACAAAACAAAGATAAAGACTGCAAATAGGGAAAGCAATTAATGTTTCCAATATTTTAAGTTTTTATTTTTGAATAACGTTGAAATGTTTTAACTATTAAATAGTTATAGTATACTTCCAATTTTAAAATGATTTTTGTGTTAATGTTCTCTTATTATTATGTTTTCTATTATGGACTGTCTGTACCTGTTAGAGAACCCTTAACATGCTATTAAATATATAATTTTGTCAACACATATAATAAACTTTATTATTTTTTTACAGAAAATCTCTGAATACAACTTTATTACAAAAAACAAAAACAAAAACAAAAACAGATTCAGTTTACATCACCCATTATTATTTAAAAATATGAAGCCCTGACCGGTTTGGCTCAGTGGCTAGAGCATTGGCCTACGTATTCAAGGGTCTGGGGTTCGATTCTAGTCAAGGGCATGTACCTTGGTTGTAGGCCGATACCCAGTGAGGAGGGTGCAGGAGGTGGCTGATCGACGTTTCTCTATCCCTCTCCCTTCCTCTCTATAAAAAATAAATAAAATATATTTTAAAATAAATAAGTAAAAATATGAAAATAAAGAGTTATGAAAAATATATTTTTAAAAAAGTATAGGGCAAGAATGAAATTTATTAACACTGGAAATTCTAGCCTCTGTAAAAATACAAGGAAAAGAATAAGATATAAATATTTGGACAGGAAAATTATTTGCCTATAATATAATTTCTTACCTATAAATTCCTACTTAGAAAACCCAAAAGAAAAATTGAAACATATTCAAATTAATGTTAAGTAATTTTGTAATTGGATCATTTACACAATTAATATACAAAAGTAACATATCTATAATAACAAAAGGGTAATATGATAATTAGACGGGATGTCCTTCCAGATGACCTTCTGGAAGAAACCAGGGCTGCAAGGGAAGCCCGAGTCCCAGGTGCCAATGGGAAGTCAGTGCTGGCAGCTGGAGAAGGAAGGCTTACTCTTGCTCAAATTTTGTGCATTGGGCCTCTAGTGTTTCAATAAAAACCAATTAAAAGTTATAATAAAACAAATATCTAACTCTTTTTAAAAAAATATAGTTTATTGATTTTTTTACAGAAAGGAAGGGAGAGAGATAGAGAGCTAGAAACGTCTATGTGAGAGCAACATTGACCAGCTGCCTCTAGCACACCCCCTACAGGGGATGTGCCCGCAACCAAGGTACATGCCCTTGACCGGAATCGAACCTGGGACCTTTCGGTCCGCAGACCGACACTCTATCCACTGAGCCAAACCGGTTTCAGTGAAATATCTAACTCTTAATAGGAAACAAAACTATAAAAATAAGGTGAGAAAAATGCTAGGGTAGGAAAAATTAGGTCTACAGTTGTTAGTATGTGAAACAATTTTATTCTTGTATGCATATTTACTAATTACTAGAGGCCTGGAGCACAAAATTTGTGCATGGGGGCATATGTCCCTCAGCCCAGCCTGCACCCTCTCCAATCTGGGATCCCTCTCAAAATCCAGGACTGCTGGCTCTCAACTGCTCACCTCTCTTTTTTTATTTATTTATTTAATATATTTTATTGATTTTTTACAGAGAGGAAGGGAGAGATATAGAGCTAGAAACGTCGATGAGAGAGAAACATCGACCAGCTGCCTCTTGCACACCCCCTACTGGGGATGTGCCCGCAACCCAGGTACATGCCCTTGACCGGAATCGAACCCAGGACCTTTCAGTCTGCAGACCAATGCTCTACCACTGAGCCAAACCGGTTTTGGCCTGCCTGCCTTCTTGATTGTCCCTAACCGCTATGCCTGCCAGCCTGATCACCTCCTAATCACTCCCCTGCCAGCCTGATTGATGCCTAACTGCTCCCCTGCCAGCCTATTTACCTCTAACTGCCCTCTCCTGCAGGATTGATCACCCATAACTACCCTCCCCTACGAGCTTGATCGCCTTCAACTGCCCTCCCTTGCAGGCCTGATCCCTCCCAACTGCCCTTCCCTGCTGGCTATCTTGTGGCTGCCACCTTGTGTCCACTTGGAGACAGCCATCTTGTGTGTTAATGTGATGGTCAATTTGCATATTACTCTTTTATTATGTAGGATTGTATTATTTATTTATATTATAACTATAAACCTACTTTTGCTCAGCCCTGTATACACAGAATGTATATATAGAAATAAATATAAAATTTTTATGAAGATGCATGAGAAACCTTGGCTCCATGAGGTGATTTTTCGTGTTCCTGGATAAAAAGATTTAATATTTAAAATGAGGTTTTTATCAAAATTACTCTTAAATTTATACTTTTTTTTATACTGTATAAATTTGATGAGACATGTAAGCATGAAAAAATCTCTCTAACATATCCCGTACTACTCTTTATAATGACGTCTCATAACTACATCTTCCCAAATCTGTAGAACACTAGATATCTCTTAAAAATCTAGTTTAGTAACTTAAACATGTAAATATTTTACATAAGGAAAAGTAAAATGAAACTAGCAAAAAATTAAAGAAGAACAAGGGCAAGTTTTATAAGCAGATATGAAAAAAAATAGAATCAAGGTATAAAAATCAGAGTAAAGCTTTTGTTTAAGAGTAAACAGAAAGTAGGGAAGAATAGAAAACATGCAGAGCTACTCAGAAATGGACAGCACTGTACTCTAGCACTCCTCACCACTCTTTTCCCCACTCATGAGCATGAAATATTTCTCCATTCCAATGAGGATGAAGTGCTTCTTCATCCAAGACCATTTCAAAAGTCTGATTCAAAATTGCAGACTTAAAACAATGGTCCTTCTTATCCACAGTTTTGCTTTCTGCGTTTCAGTTACTTGTGGTCAATCATGGTCCTAAAATATTAAATGAAAAATTCCAGAAGTGAACAATTCATAAGTTTTAAATTTTATGTTGAAATCTTTCACCATCTCGCTCCGTCTGGCCCAAGATATAAATCATCCCTTTGTCTGTATATACTACCTGCCCATTGGTCATTTAATGGCCAGCCCAGTTATCAGATCACTGTCACAATATCATAGGGCTTGTGTTCAAGTAACACTTATAGTAACCTAATGGTATGTCACGCTGCCTACATCACTTACTTCTCTTCGTTTCATTACGTAGGCATTGTATCATCTCACATCATCACAAGAAGAAAGGTGAGTAGAGTACAATAAGATACTTTGAGAGACCACATTCACATAACTTTTATTAAACCAATTGGTATAATTGTGATATTTTATTAATTAATGTTGCTAGCTTTTTATTGTGCCTAACTTATAATTTATACTTTACTAGAGGCCTAGTGCATGAAATTTGTGCGTGGGGAGGGAGTTCCCTTCAGCCCAGACTGCACCCTTTTCATTCTGGGACCCCTTGGGGGATGTCTGACTACTGGTTTAGGCCCGATCCCAGCAGTCGGACATCCCTCTCACAATCCTGGACTGCTGGCTCCTAATCACTTACCTGCCTGCCTGCCTGGTCACCCTTTACTGCACCCCCAGCCAACCTGGTTGCCCCCAAATGCCCCCCACCAGCCTTCTCTCCCCTAACTGCTCCCCCTTGCCAGCCTGATTGCCCCTAACTGCTCCCCTGCCAGCCTGGTTACCTCTTACTGCCCCTCTAATGGCCTGGTCACCCCCAACTGCCCCCCTCTGCTGGTCTAGTCACTCCTAAATGCCCCCTGATGGTCTAGTTGCACCTAACTACACCCCTGCAGGCCTGGTTGCCCCCATCTGCCCCCGCTGCTGGCTTGGTCCCTCAACTGTCCCCTGCCAGCCTGATCAACCCTCACGGTCCCCCCGCTGGCCTGGTTGCCTCAAACAGCCTGCTGTTCAGTCATTTGGTCGTCCCTCATTAAACCCCTGCCAGCCTGGTCATAGCAGCCATCTTGTGAGAGCGTGAGAGTCAATTTGTATGTTACCACTTTATTATATAAGATCATAGGTATGCATTTATTGGGGGGAAAACAGTGTATATATGGTTCAGTACTATTTGTGGTTATAAGAAGGACTGGGGTCCTTGGAACATATTCTCTGTGGATAAGAGGGGAGTATTACATGTGACTCTACCTTCCTTTCTTCTCATGGTTCCCCTCAATACAGGATTTGTGTCTGTGTGTGTGTATTATACAATGATAATAAAACAAATATTATATGTGGATATAATCAAATAAATATTATATATATAACATTTGTGCACTGTGGGGGTGGGGGGGTTCCTCAGCCCAGCATGCACCCTCTCACAATCCAGGACCCTCAGGGTATGTCTGACTGCTGGCTTAAGAGAGCAGACCTAAGCTGGCAGGCGGACATCCCCCAAGGGGTCCTTAGCGCTGCCACAGAGGCAGGAGAGGCTCCCTGCTGCACTTGCCAGTCGTGAGCCTACTAGTGAGAATGGCTTTTGGCTGAGCAGCACTCCCTCTGTGGGAATGCACTGACCACCAGGGGGCAGCTCCTGTATTGAGCATCTGCTCCCTAGTGGTCAGTGCATGTCATAGCGACTGGTAGTTCCACAACTTGGTCAATTTGCAAACTAGCCTTTTATTATATAGGATTAAAACCAAAAACTGGAGCAGGAAGAGACAGAGAATGTTGAAAGTCTGGAAGTTAGAGAGCATATGGTGTTGATCAGGAACACACAACAGGTAAACCCACAGCTAGAAATACTAGAGATAAAACTGGTCCTTTCCATATGAAGAAACATCAAGTGCAGAGTGATAAAATTCAAGAACAGGTGAGTGGGACTGGAAGGACAACGGGGAAATTTGTTGAAAGTAAGATTCAAAATTACTGAACAGATTGTGCCTCTTCCCCACCACTTTCTCTGTGAAGCAAAAGAACAAGGACTTTATTGTAATTTTTCTCTAATTCTTCCCTTGAATCTTAACAGTTACTTTTGGTAAATTTATAGTTTAAATATCTGTATGTGCCCTTTACTTCATCTTAACCATATAAAAATGTACAAATAGGGTTCTGGGGACGACTTGTTAGAAAATATCCTCTATGTTATTTGTAAGTTGGCTGTTAATGATTCCAAGTGATCCAAAGTTTTACTGAAGAAAGTAAAGAGAAAAATGTAAAATATTTTAAAAGTTTAGTTATCTAAGACCTGTACTACAGTCATATCACAGCTGCTAGATTGTGCATCTTGATCCAGCATTATCCAGGAGAGAGTCCTGTGACTCAAGTTAGTTACTCATTGTTACACTCTGACCCCCTTGCTTATGATTCTATTGGAGAACATTTGTCACCTGACAGTTACTTGATAACAATAACCTTTAAGATAATCCAACTTCATTCCACATTGAATATCATTTCTAATACTTTTCTATAAGGAATTCAATTACACACGCTTAATAGAACTGCTTTTGCCAAATATATCTGCTGTTTTAGAGTAACAGATGAGCTTTCTGAGATGTAAATCTATCCATTATGTGTGTGGTTGACAACAACTATTATTTATTTCTGCTTTGTTCTGACCACACCAATTGAAATTTATAAGTGAACCGATTATATTGTGTTCTTTGTGTCTGAGACCCTATATAAATGTTAACTCCATTAAATAGTCACCTAATATTTCAGCATGTACTTATTCAGTGACTACATTGTGACACAGAACTAAAAACTATAACTAGACAAGGGGCCTCTCTCATTACTTATTTTTGCCTCTCTTCTTCTCAGCCTCCTGTTCTACCCAATTCCTGTTCTCCATGATAACACACCCTCTTTTCCATTACCCAAATGTAAAACTGCCATTTGGCCAACATAGTGATTAAAAATTGCTGCTAGCATCACTACCACCCCATTCTAAAATGACTAGAGATATCTTGTTTTCATTGTTGTCATTTTGCAAATATTTGCCTATCTGAAAGGTGGGACTCTGTTTCTCCTGTTCTACTCAGAAATGTGGCTTATATCTAATTATTATTTTGCTCTATATTTTCAGTCAGAATGGATCTAATGGGCAATTGCACCAATTAAACTGTAACACTTTACTGCATAAAGTGTTTGGAGGAAAGAGTGAAGGAAACCCCCTGGGATGGGAGCTCACAGCCCCATGTAGCTGTGGCTCTGGCATATCTTCGCCTTTAATAAAAGATTTGTATGCACCACCCTGCTTATCTGTGTGTCCACAGGTGTGTGAAAAACTATCATCTGCAGAATAAACTCGCTGTAATGCCATGACAATAAAATGTGGCGACTCTCATCTGTCTTTGCCTGAGGAAAAGAAGGTTTGAGAACACGTAGATATAGAACATGGGAGAGAAAGAAAAGGCTACAAGCGAAGTTTAAATTGCTTCCAGTTTGGGTCAGTGGATGGGGTACGCCCCACATAATGCTGGGAGGCATTGGCCTCGCAATCCTGAAAATGCACCTACAGATGTGGCAAGATGGCCCAGCACAAGGCCCTGGTTGGCACCAATGTAGCTGTGACCTAAATTAAGGAAGCAGAAAGCCACATTAAAAAAAAAAAGGCAAGATAAGAACCTAATCGTATCTTTCCAGAAGGAAGGAGAAAGATATTGTTAATGGGATAGATTGGGGAGAAAGGACAAAAGTACAAAGCAATATTCTGAACAGTGGACAAATTCCCTTTAAATACAAAATTGAGGAATCTCGTTCTAAGGTATAAATTTGGCCAAGTGGTCTGAGAGTTCATTTATTTCGCTGCTATATGAGCTTTATCCTCTCTGGTATATAAAACACTCCATTAAACAGGATGAGGTCTTTTTTTCTGAAGCATAAGAAACATTTTATCTTTAAGTTTACTTTTAATGGTCCAAACCTTTCTCTATATTAAAACATTAAGTGAATTAAATGAATTCTGAACTGAAACTCAAGGTTTTCTCTTTCCTCATTATTAGCCAACTCATGTCACTTTCAGAATGAGGCGAAGTATGGATAAAAAGGTAAGGATAAAACCTCTTCCTCCCAATGTGTCCGCCTAATTGTCAGTTTCAAAGCATCGGTGCCCGCACTTCATTCTGAGCGGCCCGAGGACGAGTGTCACTCTAACACAGAGCTGGGGATGCCTGAATGATATTAGTTCATTTAGGAGGACAGTGGCCACCGGAGCAAACAAGACATCCAAAAATTGGGCCTGATTTGAAACAACATAGCTTCTCTTCAGACACTTAGCCTCCTGGTAAGCCGGCTCCTTGTTAGAATGACAAAGCTCCAGCTTCTCTCTTCAAAGGCTTTTTATCAATTCAGCTATGGGGGGAAACACACATTCCCAGACATACAAAATAAACTTGAACATATTGAAGGGCATCGATTTCCTTGTACCTGGAATGCTTATGCTTTTAAGTCTAGCATTCCGAGTGTGAAAGGGAGGTCCATCGCAGGAACCATGGGGTGTAATGATTTTCACGGCAGTAGAGTGAGGTTTAAATCGCACCGAAGAGTGTTCAGAAGAAAAAAGGTCTATACATGTGCAGAGTGGACACATTTTATTAGGTTTCTCTCCCTCTCCACAATTTTACCTTCCCAAGCTTGAATTTATAGGCTTAGGTTTCATGGTGTAATTACTGGGTTTAATATCAGAGAGGAGAGCAGCTTTGGTTTTCAGAGTATGTTTGGTGTTTATTCAAGGGAAACAATCTCCAATGCAGTTTCATTTTCTTTTCATTTTCACTGGGGGTGGTTTTTTGGGGGGGTTAGTTGCGGGGGGTGGGGGGGAAGGTGGGGAGGTGAATACTCATGTTTATGGAGTTTCAGGGTCTGGCAGCACTAGGAACTGCAGAACTTTGTTTATCCAGAGTCCAGTTTCAATCCAGAGGGTGCCAATGCAAACTTCTGCAGACTCCCCCGCCAAAAATGTCAGCCCTGTCTTGGAGGAGCAGCCTTCCCGAGCAGGGAGAGGACTCAGAGCCAGCTCAGTTTGAAACTAAACTACAGAGAGAGCCTGAGCACTGAACCATGCTGTCTCAAACACAGCAGCTTAAAAATATGCTTTTTAAAATCAGATTTTCCTCATATTTTGTCATATATATACATACATATACACACATATATATACATACATATACATATACATATATATATATATATTTTTTATCACAGCAGGACCCTGCCATCCCCAGCTAAGCTGATTGACTATGTCCTCCACCAGCATCCGCCTTTGATATTCACATCTTCAGGAGAGCTCCATCCCTCTCACTTATGCTCTCGCTGGGATCTCTTTAGGCACCCACGGATCACTACAGTCACAGCATCTGTCCCCCAACTGAGAAGGAAGCTTTTAGCTCATCAGGATCACCTGCATAAATACTAACTGTGGGTGCCATCAGAAACACGATGTTGTCAGCACTTTCTTTCCATTCTTGAGACATTACATCTTCACAGCCCTTGGGTGTTTCATTCGAACAGCTGGAAATTCCTGATTTTTCAATACAATTTGCTTCTTCCTCCTCATATTGCTTAGTATCAGAGCCAGCTTTGCAAGGCAGTTTTTAATGAACCCATAGACGGTGTGTTAAATATGTTAGTTGAGTTTTTTATTAAAGCAAAGCTAATATAACGTGATTGTTTTCTTAGGCACCCTATGGGGAGTAAGAAAAGCAGAGGGTAGGGAAAGTGGGGGTGTTCCCTTGATGTAGTTGATATATTGCCAAATTTACCCACCTTTCAGGACCCCCCACCCATCAGTGAGCTGATGGCCTTCATGTTAGCTGAGCTTTCTAAAAGAAGGGGCTCATCTGTGGACTGGAGCCAAGAAGGGCTCACACATCAAGTATAATCCTTTGCAAAAGGCTGCCATGCTGTGAGAAATTAACTCTTAATAACTAGAATGGACAAACTTCAAAGTTAAACTCTGTGCTTGCCGCTTCCTATCCTAGAATTCTTGTCTTTGCAAAATTATCTAAGAAGGTCACCACAAAACTATCTATGATGTTAATAAAATGAAATACAGTGAATAACAGCCGTATTTGTTTTTCTGCAAATTGTGTTGCCTGTGGCATTTGTCCAGGGTCTAGCTTGCAGCAGATTTTAAAGTGCTGGGCATTATTTCTGGCTCTTTCTGTATGAGCTCACCACTCAGTCCTGTGAGAGCTGGCAAATATCTGTCAATAGCCAGAGTAGTTCATTTAAGCTCAAACCTTTAAAACTGTGAAGTGAGAAGATAATATTGGAAATTAAAATAGAAAAAAAAATCAAGTGCAATAAACTAGAATACTTGAGTTTGCCATTTACTAGCTGTACCATGTTGTACAAGTGTCCTTGGCTCAGTTTTCTTATCTGTAAATTCAAACTGGATATAATAATAACATTGACTTATTTTATTTTATTAATTAAGTTGATATCAGTAAAAGGTTGATGTTTGGTACATAGTAAGTTTATGTAGGAATTTGTTAAATAAGATGCTCTCAAGATGTTACCATTGATTAGAGTATATTATTCTCTTGTAAAATTCAAAAGCACCATCGAAGGAAAGAATACACATGTAGCACAGAAGAAATAGATCCATCAACTATAAAGTATTCCAGCAATATGGTGAATATTCAAATTAAAATAAGCTGTTGGAAACTAACCATTTACACACTTGCCAGTTAAATAAGGTTTGCCTTGGCCAGTGTGCTTGAGCATCATCCTACACACCAAGAGTTTGGGGCACATGCCCTAGTCGTGGGTTCAATCTCTAGTATGGTGCATGTGGGAGACAGCCAATTAATGTTTCTCTCTCATCAGTGTTTTTCTCTCTCTCCTGTCCTCTCTATTCATAAAAATCAATAAAACATATTAAAATATTTTTAAGTAGATGAACTTTTAAGCCAACTAGATAAATATTTTGAATTTGAAATTTTTCATCTACCAAATATATGAATAAAATTTCTACATTCCAGTTTTCTCATCTGTAAAATAGTTTATAGTATCTCTTACAATAGGTTATGGTAAGGGTTAAATAAGTGCTTAGCATTTTGGCTAACATATAGTAATCAGGCAATAAAAATGAAAAAGTATTTATTTTCTACGAGGAGGCCATAACATATTTTTGGCCATGAAATTTCAATATCTTATTTAGTTATCCAAAAATAGGGTTCTAAGAGCATAAACATGCACAATTTTAAGGACTTAAATAATTAAACCAGATTTGAAGATAAACAAAATTCTTAAATTTAAGTTTTCTTGGCATATTTTGGGACTAGTAGTTATTGAGCTGTGGCACCTATGAAAAGGAAGGTGGTTTTTATTCCCCCTTTATATCACTATTTAAATAAGAGAGGTAGTGAGCATTAAATGCGAGATGACAATTGTTCATGGTGAGCAAAGCTCTATTTTCAGGTGTTACTGAAAAATAGATATAAAACTTTACTGAGTAAGAGTACATAACATTCTAATAAGATGTTAATTATTTGTAACTTTCTAAGACATTTAATCTGGAGTTTATATTTTTTATTTCAGTTCTTTTAGTCCTATTATTTCAGATCACACAGTCATATTTCCTATCAAAATTGATTTGTCTTCATCTTCCTCAATCTCCTCACATGTATGTAATTTAAAGTCATATAATCATATGTCTAGAACAGTGGTTCTCAACTTTTCTAATGCTGCGACCCTTTAATACAGTTCCTCATGTTGTGGTGACCCCCAACCATAAAATTATTTTCCTTGCTACTTCATAACTGTAATTTTGCTACTGTTATGAATTGTAATGTAAATATCTGTGTTTTCTGATGGTCTTAGGCAGCCCTGCTAAGGGTCGAGGCATTAGAAAGGTTGAGAACCACTGGTCTAGAAAATGCCTTATAAATATTCTAGTCAAATCTCTTCATGAGGAAACTTAAACTCAGAGAGATTAAGTAACTGGCCTAAGGACACAGAGATGCTCAGAAGCTAAGGCAGGCTTAGAATCTAGCATTCCCAGGGTCTTTTCCCCCATTAATTCAGTGAAATACAAGAATTTTGTTAAAGTTGCTGGAGAAGTGACAACAGCCATCACTTTTAGGTTTTTTTTGTTTGCAAGATTGTTTGCATGTGTAAGACTATTTATTTCCTTTCAGATATCATATCTACAGCTTGGGAACCTGTCACCAGGTGAATAATGGTGCCGAGGCTGTGGTCTTCTGTGTAAGTAGAAAGATTTCCCAAATGACTGAGTATTCAATTTTAGTACCTGTTTCTATTCCTGTGTGTGTGTGTGTGTATGTGTGTGTGTGTGCGCGTGCGCTGTGTATGTCACACACACATGTGTGCCACTATTGCTAATTTATCATTTTACTATTTTTCTATTTTAATTATATGTACATATATGCATATATACACATATATACATATACAGCATATCCATACACATACAAGTGTTTTTTATATATTACATGTATAAGAGAGAGAGAGACTTGAGGGACTTATAATGCTTGGTCACAAATAAATACAATCTTCAATTGTTAATATTAATAGTCCTGACTAAACTCAACTTTGGTCTTCTGCTTAAATAGAAAATAATATTCACTATAACTTTAAATTTAACATTGGAATCCAGTGGGATAAATAGAGAGATATTGAGTCTAACATTTGGAAGCCTTTAATTAAAGATATTTAATATTTTCATGGGAGTTTACTGATCTCTGTTTATAACTTATCACAAATAAGGTATGACACTTACTAGCCAGAACCATTAAAAACATTATTATATGACTTCCCAGTTCTGCTATCATTTTGAGTAAGGGAAAACTGAGTTGGTAAAAAAAATATGTAAAAGATGTTTAGTCCTTACAACAATCCTATGGGATCTATTATTATTTCCATGTCACACTTTTTGGGAATAAGTCAGAGAACAGTTAAATAATTACTTAATAAATAATAGAACTGAGATTCAAACTCACACAATTGGGCTTCAGAGCCCATGTTCTTAACCACAAAACCCTCCCTTTAAACCAAGTCACTTCTATTCTCTTCCATCTGAAATGTGGTGAAAATCCAGTTGTTTAGAAATCTTTATAGTCCCCTACTTCATCCTTAACTTTACTTCAAATTCAGGAGCAAGCTTATGCTCTATTTAATAAAGTATGCATTCTTTCAAATAATCTATTATTAATATATATTTTATAATACATGCATGCAAAATATCATGGAGTTTTAAAGCATGTACCTAAATTACATGTGTGATTTTGTCAAGGATATTGTACATTGCCATGTCACTTTAGATAAGTATTCAGGTTTTTTAATTTGTTGTGTGTTGTTGTTTTTTTAAGAGGGCAGTTAATCATGCTGCATTTTTAAAAATTATAATACTAGAGAAACAAATTCTAAAAATTGAACATAAGTGAAGAGAAAGTAGTATATAATCAAATTAAACATATAAAAATTGTTGGAAAGTATGCATAAGAAAATGCATAATTGTTGTGGTATAGTAATAATGTATAAAAATCAAATAGCACAATATAATTTCTATAATGGTTATTACTCTTACATAGCAAAATCATGCTTAAACCATTTTCTTTTCATTCTGTTAGTTCTCAGAACTTATAAGCATCATAATTATCAGAATGTTTTTTTTAACATTTGTAATTATATCCTGATTACCTATTCACATTGACAGGCATATTAGGAGACAATGTCTGAACTCAATCAACTATTATCTACAGGTCCTCTGCATGTAGAGTTTGTTGTAACCCAGAAACAATGCTCTGTGCACATTATTCTTTCCTCTGTTCTTTTAGGTCTCACACTGCACACTGCCTAGGTCCAAATGTGGAGATGCTTCCTGCCCAGATTGTAAGAGTCACCATTGCTCTGTGTCCCCGATGCCTCAGGGCGGTGTTATTCTGAGCTTTCAATCCAGGGGTCTTCAAACTACGGCCCGCGGGCCACATGCGGCCCGCAGAGGGGCCACATGCGGCCCGCAGAGGAGTCTGATCCGGCCCGCCAGGTTTTTTGGGCAGTGAGCGCAGCCGAGGTGTTACAGTAGGAATTAGTAGTTCATATAGTCCGGCCCTCCAGCTCTCTGAGGGACCGTGATCTGGCCCCCACTTTAAAAAGTTTGGGGACCCCTGCGAGTTAGACAATAGCAGCATCACCTGCAGAATAGTTCAATCACCACCTTGAGCAAATTAGAACTGAGATATTTTATTGAGATGATAAAAGCCTGATGGAGAGGACATCATGAGAATCTTTCAGGAAGTGAGGGGCAGCTTGTGAGGAGAGTGATCATGTGGGGAAGTGGGGAGGAAACTGACAGCTATGAAAGGGAGAAGAGAAGGAACGGAAAAGGCAAAGGTTGGCATCAGGTCCTGAAAGGGGGATTGGCTGGGGAGGATTGAGAAAAGTCGTGGTTGTGAAGATGTGTCCAGTCCAGGGAGGTCTCTGGTATCTTAAGCACAAAGCTGAATATTCCAGTTCTGTAGAAAAGCTCTCCCCTAGACTCCAGAAATCTTCCAAGAAGATTCTACTGTTTTATGGGGGATGGAAAATCCAATATCATTGATATGTGGGATCATTGCCCTTAGATTCTCTCAGCAACCTGAAAAGACAGGAATATGTGAGAAAATTCAATTTTTCTTTTAGGTAGCTTATATTATTAACTAGAGGCCTGGTACACAAATTCATGCACGGGTGGGGTCCCATGGCCTGGCCAGCAATCAGGACCTATTGAGGCCATGGGAAGTTGGCCAGGGTGGTTGGCTGGCCACAGGAGGTTGGCTGTGGGAGTGCACTGGCCACCAAGGGGCAGCTCCTACATTGAGCATCTGCCCCCTGATGGTCAGTGTGTGTCATAGTGACTAGTTGACCGGTTGTTCAGTCATTTGGTCATTCAGTTGTTCGGTTGCTTAAGCTTTTATATATATAGACTAGAGGCCTGGTGCACAAAAATTTGGGAGGTCCCTCAGCTCAGCCTGTGCCCTCTCACAGTTCAGGACCCCTCAGGGGATGTCCACCTGCCAGCTTAAGCCTGCTCCCACACTTCAGATTACCTTGCCTTGGTGGCTGTAAGCCTCCCCATGGGTTATATCTGTGGACTGTGGGGATGATGGGGTGGTGCCCACAAGGAACTTAGGCCTGCTCCCTAGACCCAGTCTGGATACCCAAGACTCTTGATTTCTTTGCTCAATGGTCTGAACCTGAACAGGCTTCTCCCCCAAGTTTTACCATCCAATGGTATACCATAAATCCAGTCTATAAATATTGTGGACAATGGAAAGTCCTACTGTAGGAGATGGGGCTGGGAATGGTAATAAAAGTGAGTAGATTATAGGTTGGGTACCAGGGGCAGTAGTTAGTAGCAGACCTACTTAATCCCAGAATTTTCCATCACAAACTCTGAAAAGTCCAATAATTCTAGATTGGACTTTGTTGCCCAAGTCCAGTGAAATCCCTAGTAAATACAGTTTCAATACCATCCTTGTGGGTTGCTGAAGGTTCTTCTCTGAATGCTCTTTGGTGGGATATTTAATGGACACCAAAGTTAGAACTTCATAATCAACCCATTGCCTAAGCCCCAAGACTGCAGTGTCAGCTTCCATGAGTCTCCTGTCTGCCTGCTTTAGTGATTTTGGACTTGCCAGCTCCACAAAAACAATGAAACAATTATTCCCTGCATTAAATTATATGTGTGTGTGTGTTGTATATGCATATATATATATATATATATATATATATATATGTGTGTGTGTGTGTGTGTGTGTGTGTGTGTGTATATATATATATATATGTATGTGTGTGTGTGTACATAAATACATTAAATTATATGTATATGTATTGTATATATGTGTGTGTGTTAACATAGAAACATCAAAACATTCTTTCAGCACAATATAGCACTAAGATCATGGGTTTTGGACTCTGGCCAAAATGCTTGTGTGTTTGCTCTATTACCTATCTCATCTGAGATCTTGAGCTAGTTACTCAATTTCTCTGCGTGCTATGATTCTCATTTGTACTATCTATCTCACAAAGGTTTAATGAGAGGAAAAAAAACACACAAGATGATGTATGTGCAACAACATGAATAGCAATGCATATCTTGTGAGCTCTCAATATATGTTACATATGATTATTAAAAATATTATTAATTCCTTTAAGAGTTTATTAATACCTACAATATGCTACAAAATATGTTAGGCACAGTCCCTGACCCACAGAATTTTTATGACCTGATTTATACAAATGCAAAACTCATGAGAGTTTTCATGACTATTGGATCCTACCATATTGACTTACATTGTAAGGTTTTTTTGAAGCTTATTTTTAGTTTAGTTTGGAAAGTATTACCAGATCTGAAATACAGAGAACAGTCATTGTATTAGTCATTGAATAGTAACTCATTGAATAGTAAGAACTTGGTGTGGTATGGAAACCCAACTCTGGCAATGGCAGAATTATACAATTTTTGGACTATAGCACAGCAGCTTGGAGGAAACAGTTCATTGTCTCAAGGCATTATTATACTCATAATTAGAAACAACATCAAAATTGGGATGCATGAAAATCCAAAATGCTTCTAACCCATGAAATCTCATGACATTTAAATTGTAAAGTAATGACTTTCCAGTGCTGCCCCACTGGAAGAAATAAAGTTTAAATAAAAAGATTGTTTTATCCTGACTACTAATAGACATTTAAAGACATGACATTTAATATGATAATGGCATACATTTTTCTGTTACCTATCAATTGAAGATTATTTTTAGAACATAAACATTATAAAGGCGAGCAAGACCAGGAATGACAATTGTCATTTTTATAGAAGCCAGATCTCTCTAAGATAATTGCATGTGTACATTCAATGATAGAGATTTATAGCTGAAGTACACTTGGTAGATTTCAGTGACAGATACAGGCCTTGAAATACATCTCCAATACAGGAGATCAAACAAATTTTTTTTTTTTTTTTTTTTACTTAAAACTCATGATAGCACAGTAAGAAAATGAGCTGATAACTTGTGGAGTTAATCTCTCCCCTTTAACCTCCTGTACAATAGATTTTTCACAGTTCCTACTACTTTTATTGTCTCTTATCTCAGGCATTTTCCCACATCAACTAGAACTTGTGGTCACTGAGTCAGGCCTCTGAGCATTTCCCTCTTGGTGGGAAGCTCTGGCTCACTGAAAGCCACCCTGCATGTCAGAGCAGGAAGTGCTGCTAACAGGCATAGTTAATCTAAACCCAGCCCAGGGTTTCTCTAACCCCTGGAAAAACTGGCCTTATCCCTGGAGCTGTACCCATGTCTGTAAGTGTTTAATTTAGAGCAACCTAGGGAAATAGAACAACTGCAACGCACCCAACCTCTAATTCATCAGGTGTGAAGTGTCAAAATTCCTGTGAGCTCCATATATTAACATACTGAAGAGCTGAATCAACACCTAAACCTGTTTCACTGAGTAAGAGATTCATGGAATCTCAATCATATCTAGGACTTTAATAGTGAGGGGGGAAAGTAGATTAAAAAAAATGATGAAAAGAGTAAGAATAACAGAAAGAGAAAGCAGTAAGACAGGTGTGAAACCCCTGGAAAGTGATGTGGTCAGAAAAGAAAATCTAAGCTCTTCCATTTAAATCTTATCATAACAAAGAACATTTTCAATATTCTAAAATGTTCCTAGGGCCAGCAAATGTCTCACTTATGTTAAGGGAGATTTTCATATGGTAAAAATTGCCTAGAGCAAAAGAATTTATATAACCTTTTGATGTGTATAAAATAAAGACTTGGGCCCTAACTGGTATGGCTCAGTGGATAGAGCATTGGCCTGCAGATTGAAGAGTCCAAGATTCAGTTCCAGTCAAGGGCATGTACCTTGGTTGTGGGGACATACCCAGTAGGGGATGTGCAGGAGGCAGCTGATTGATGTTTCTCTCTCATTAATGTTTCTAACTCTGTATCCCTCTCCCTTTGCCTCTGTAAAAAATCAATAACATATATTAAAAAAAATAATCCTATATAATAAAAGGCCAGTGACTGAATAGCAGAATGACCTGAACAACCGTGGCCCCTTGCCCTGGCTGGTCCAGCCCTAATTGACCACCATTGGGGTGGGCTGACTGGACTGGACCAGAGCACGAATTCATGCACCAGGCTTCTAGTAATAAAATGAAATAAAATAAGGACTTAATGACAAAACAGAAAGATGTCTTGTGTCCAGACAGACCCATGTTCAAATCTTATAGCTACCAATTCATAGCTGGGTGGTCTTGGACAAATCACTTAATCAATATTCTTAATTTCCTTATCTTCTCAAAAAGAAGTAGTTTAATATAGACTCTAGTCTATATTGGGTATTCTAAATGTAGTAGTTGCTATTATAAAAGAATATAACCTTTAGTTAGAAAAATACTGGACTGTAAATAGTATCAGGCAAACCATACTAGGTTAATCAGTCAATAGGTAGAGTAGTCATACATCCCAGTTTTCTCAGAGCAGCATTAATTTATAACCGTTGTTCTGGCATAATTAAGAGTGCCTACTTTCATTCTGTGATAAATGATATGGTTGCTCTGATAATGGGACAAATATTCACTGGTCAACAAAGGCAAAAATGAGCAGGTACAGGCATCAGGCAACCACATGTACAGAGTTTTAGTGAAGGGGCCCTAGCAAACTGAAGGGATCTGTTACTGAGCTCTCACCCTATGTCACACACTCATTAGAGTCATAATTCATAGAGAAATTAGAGTCATAATTTATGTATCAATTTCCAGGAAATAGTTTTGTTTTATCAAATGTTGTTAGTTGTAGGTGTCAATTATTGCCCTGAAAATATCTGCATTCAAAAATGTCTAATCAACTGCCCAAGAAAGACCCACAATATTATTTTATATTATAATTGTTAAATATAAGGCTTTAATAAAAGTCCATGGTAGAATTTCAAAAAAAAAAAAAAATCTTAAACTTTGCCCAAGAAGAAAGCAATGAGAGGTAGGCTTAGAGCCTGACTTTGACATTTGGGTAGGTATTTGTCAGGCAGACAAGGAGGAGGCACTCTCTTTTTCCAGAATGAACTGCTTAAGGACAGAGACATGAAGAATGCCTGACTTGTCTAGATAATTATGAGAAGTCATATGTGAGAACAGAGTAGCCTTTATGAAATATGAGGCTAGAAATATTCCTGAGTCAAGTGAGGACAACCTTGCATGGGCCACAATAATCTTAAGACAACTAACGATTATTGTATGTAATGAAATGATTTAAAAAGATGAGACTCTCAGTGTGATGTGGGTTTATTTTTAGTATAATTCCTAAAAATAAATATTTGAGAGAGGACATAAAAAGGTTACAGGGAATATAGAACATGGGCAGATATTTGTTCAAGCTATGTTTTATACTCACTAAAAATAAACAGAATTAGTTCTTCATTTTGTGGCTTTTCATATCTCCTTTTATTTTTTTCAGATCCATCTTCCTCTCTGTCTGGAGGTCTCTTCTTGACTAATTATGTAAACCTAACGTCCCTCGGCTTTTAGAGGGTAAAGACAATTTTGTCTAAATTACTGTCAGGTAGAAATTATGGAGCCAGTTTAAACCATGGTATAGACTTGGAAGTAGATATAATTAATAATTTTGTGAATGTTTTGCTGTGTTATTTTTACTCAGCTCTGTCCTGTGGTCCTGGAGAAGTTAACAGAATCTCAGAAGTCTAGAGATAATAAATCTTGTCTGAGGTATATGCCAAAACAAGGCATTCATCAAAAGTAAGGTGTGGCAAGAAAAAACCTTGTCCAGTCATTTATTTCTTTAATTAATGCATTTACTGAACAAGAATTTGCTCTGGGCTAGGAAATATTATAGGTAGCATAAGGAATACAAAGTTTGATGAGCAATGGTTCCTGCCTTAAAAAGGGAAAGAGCTTGGGTAAACCCAGGAACACATGGTAAAAAGTAATATACAAAAACATTCTGGGACAAACTGGTGATATTGAGAAAATATTAAACATCTTCCTCTTCTGTTCCAAAAGCTAGAAAACCAATGAAAATTGTTAGTGTTTCTTTTCAAAAACATAGAATTGTTCTTGAATGAAAGAAAGGAAAGACTTCAGGTACAAGATGAGTTTAAGAATCCATAGTACTAATTAGAAGTCAAATAAGTTATGAAGAAAACTTTTAGGAGAGAAGTTTTAACAATCACATGATGATAATAGCTGAAAATTCAACTTTAGGATTGTTGTGTTTTGTTTTTAATATATTTTATTGATTTTGTACAGAGTGGAAGGGAGAGAGATAGTTAGAAACATCGATGAGAGAGTCATCGATCAGCTGCCTCTTGCACACCCCTTACTGGGGATATGCCCGCAACCAAGGTAGATGCCCTTGACCGGAATCAAACCCAGGACCTTTCAGTCCCCAAGCCGACGCTCTATCCATTGAGCCAAACCAGTTTTGGCAGATTGTTGTGTTTAAAGACATGTAAAATTTGAACCATAGTCTAAAGTTTGGAGGAAAGAATAAGCTTCTTTCCTAAAAGGGAATTTGATTATATCTATCTTCTGATTGGGTGCTCACCTTGGCCCATTAATATCCCATGTAATAAAAACATAATATGCTAAGTATCCAGCCATTTGACCATTCTAGTGCACAACAAGTTGCTATGATGTGCACTAACCACCAGGGTGGCAACACTCCAAACCAGTAGGTTAGTTTGCTGCTGAAGTCCGACTGATCGGGACTGGGTGAGATGGGCTGGAGACACCATGAAGCCCTCCTGTGGTCCCTCCCCAGATCTGGTTGTGCACTGGTGGGGTCCCTCAGCCTCACCTGCACCCTCGCAATCTGGGACCTCTTGGGGGATGTCAGAGAGCCAGTTTCAACCTGATCTCCGCAGGCCAGACTGAATGATCCCACTGGTACACGAATACGTGCACTGGGCCTCTAATAAATAATATGTAATGGATGGAAATCCAAATTCATGAGTTGGGCTTGAATTTGAGCTGTGTGGTGTGGGAAAGTAAAGAGCAGAGATATTAATTAGAAAACTATAAGACCCAGTTACATAACAACTGCAAAACCACCTTACAGTGAGCCACCAAAACGTAGCCACATAAAGAAGGAAGCAATAATAGAATATGAGGAATTTTATTATCAATAAGAGACAACGTACAACAAAGGGAATTTTTTTCTCCCAGGAATTTAGAGATAAGATAGATAAATTATAACAGTGATATTATGAAGGAAGAATAAACAGGCACACCAAAACTGGTTTGGCTCAATGGATAGACCATCGGCCTGCCGACTCAAGGGTCCCAAGTTCCATTCTGGTCCAAGGCATGTACACTGGTTGTGGGAACATCCCTGGTAGGGGGTGTGCAGGAGGCAGCTGGTCGATGTTTCTCTCTCATTGATGTTTCTAACTCTCTGTAAAAATCAATAATATATGTATTTTATTTTTTTTTAAAGAATAAACAGGCAGAATGAAAATAATAAATAAATAACAATGTAGTCAGTTTCAAAAATCTAGATAGATAAGTGAAGAAATATAGCTACAGAGAGAATTAATAAATTGGAAAATAGAACAGAGGAAAATTCCCCTAAGAGAACATAGAGAAAGGAGAAATGGAACCAAGGAAGAATAGTCAAGAAATTTAAATAATAGAATAAGAGCCTGCAACTAACATCTGATAGTTTTTCAAATATTTTATTTGAAAACTAGAGGCCTGGTGCAAGAATTCATGCATGGATGGGATCTGGCTGGCTCACCCCAATAGGGTTTGATTGGGCTGGGCAGGCTTGAAGAAGGGGCTGCAGGAGGTTGGCTGGCCAGGGGCTGGTCCAATCAGGGATGGGGCTGGCTGGGAGCAGGGGCCTGGAGAAGACCCTGTGAGCTAGAGCTGAGCATGGACTCCAGGATTCCTAGGGAGGAGGACCTCAGCAAGGAAACAGAAACCACCAGAATGCTCTGCAAACAGGCTCTGAGCTCCTTTTGGTCAGACAGACTCAGAGCTGGTGTTTGTGTGTACATTAGACAGTGCTCAACACTTCCCTTTGTCTGTTGGTCAAATCCATTGTATCAAAAAACTTGTTCCCCTTCTTCTCTTTGGGTCCTTAGAACAAATACAGGCCAATTGGAAGATGCTCTCTCTGGCTCCACGATCACCTGGAATTTAGGCCTAAAACAACTGGGTAGCAATCTCCAATGAATAGAACACACTGTTTTAGAGTCTTCATTTTCCCCTAAAATGTGCACTGCTGCTCCTCTTTAGCTGGGACAGACTGAACTAAGGAACCAAAGACTGAATTTCCTTTGAGGTGGGATCCACTAGGAGCTTGCTGGTGGCAAGGCCCCTCACAGGTGGTTGCCTTGTTCCCAAGCTCAGTGTACTCTAAGCTAGTCTGTTTCTGGTAGTACTGGGTCCTGAGCTGTTGGTTGGGGGGCAGGCCCAGTGGGTTTTTCTCTGCCACCCTCCTGGCCTCCTGGGTACCCTCCAGCCTGGTACACCAGGCAGCTGTTGCTAGAGCTAGGACTCTGAGAATTAAGGAGCTGGACCTGCAGGTGGACAAGCTGTGCCCAAGACTGGAGCCACATGAGGAGGGTTGCAGTGGGAGAGCCGCCCTGACTTGCCAGACTTGGTGATGATCATCTAGGTGCCCAGGTGATGGAATTCATCCCACAGAGCCTTCATCTCAAGCTGCACCCTCACATTGGCCACCTTCATGTCCTTCTTTATTGGCACCTTGATGGCAGCCATGCATCTGGACCTGGAACCCTTGGATTCAGGGGCTCAACAGTGACACTGGTGGCAGACCTTGCGACCAGTGTGTCATATGGGCCAGTCATTCCAGTCATTCTATTGTAATGGTTGCTCGGCTTTTATTATATAGATAATAATAGATTCACAAGCATTTGCAAAAATAGCAAACTGAGGTCCTGTATAGCCTTTATTTATGTTTCCCCCAATGGGAGAACATTAAAATTACATTTCATATAACATCAAAACTGGGAAATTATCATTGGAACACTATCTATAATAATAAAAGCATAATATAATAATTAGATGGAACAGCCAAACAACCTTCTAGACATCATTCTGAACATCCTTCCAGATGAAGCCATGGCAGTGTGGGCCAAGGCAAAGGTGTTTAGGGACTATCAGGCAAGCAGGCAAATGGATAGGGGTGATCAGGCAGGAATATGAGTGGTTAGGGGTGATCAGGCAGACAGGTGAATGGTTAGGGGCAATCAGGCAGTCAGATGAGTAGTTAGGAGTGATCAGGGAGGCAGGTGAGCAATTAGGGATGATTAGGCAGGCAGTTGAGCAATTAGGGAGGATCAGAAAGGGAGACAGAGGGGTTAAGGGTGATCAGGCAGGCAGATGAGTGGTTAGGGGTGATCAGGCAGGCAGGCGTGTGAACAGTTAGGAACCATTGGTCCCGGATTGCTAAAGGGATGTCCAACTGCCAGATTAGGCCCAATCTAATGGGCCTAAACAAAAGGGTCCTGGATTGCAAGAGGATGCAGGCCAGGCTGAAGGGGGCACCCCCCAGTGCACGAGTTTTATACCTCCATTATGTGTATAATTATATGAATGTCTCCCTGCAATACATAATTTTCTTTGCTCTGAAGTCTACTTATTCTGATATTGATATAACCATTCCTGTTTTCTTTGTATTTATAGATTTTCCAACACTTTACTTTTAACTTGCCTATATTTATACTAGAGGCCTGGTTCATGAATTCATGCACAGGTGGGATTCGGCCAGTCCACTCAGATGTGCCCCCATCTGGTAGGGCCAGCAGGGAGAGGGGCTGAAGATGGTTTTCCAGCTGGCCTAGCCCCTGATCTAGGTATTGGGGGCCATTCAGGGGCGTGTCCAGGCGGGGGGAAGGGCCACAAGCAGTTGGCTAGCTGGGAAGGGACCACAGGAGGGCTCCAGGATGTCTGACCCACCTCGCTCAGTCCCGATCAGCCGGACCCCAGAAGCAAGCTAACTTACCAATTGAAGCGCCTGCGCACTGATGGTCAGTGCACATCATAGTGAGCAGTTGAGTGGCCTTAGCATATCATGTAGCATATTACATTTTGATTGGTTGAACAGATGACCAGACACTTAGCATATTAGGCTTTTATTATGATATATAGGATATTGAAGTGAGTTTCTCATAGATAGGATATACTTGTCATGTTTTTAATCCATTCTTCTGTCTTTAATCCAAACTGTCTTTAATATTTTATTTATTTTTAAATTACAACTGAAATACAATATTATATTAGTTTTAGACGTACAACATAGTGACTAGAAATTATTGTAATTTAGTTGACATATTTAGATATGTTACTTATTTAAAAAATAAATTTTATTTTTAGAACAGCTTTACATTTATATAAAATATTGTAAAGGTATTACAGGAGAGTTTCCATATATCCCACACTTAATTTTTCCTATTATTAACATCTTACATTGGTATGATGGCATCTTTGTTATAATGAATCAATATTGATCCATTATTATTAACTAAAGTTCACACTTTATTCTCTTTTTATTAGTTTTGACCTAATTTTTCTATTCCAGCATCCCATTCAAGTTACTAATGTAGTTGTTATGTCTCCTTAGGTTTCTCTTGGCTATACCAGTCTCAGACTTCCTTTGTTTATGATGACCTTAACAGTTTTGAGGCTTACTGGTCAGGTATTTTGTAGAATATTTCTCAACTGGGATTTATCTGATTTTTCTCTCATAATTAGACTAGGGTTATAAATTTTAGGAGGAAATCCACAGAGGGAAAATTCCATTTTATCATATCATATCAAGGTTACATATTATCAACTTGACTTATTACTGTTGATTTTGACCTTGATTTTTTGCTGATCTAAAATCACTGTCATTCAAATTGTTTTTCCATATAGGTAAAGTGCTGTTTCTCCTGCTTTCAGAAATTTTTTTTTCTTTGTCTTTAGTTTTCAGAAGTTCTGATTATTATGTGTCTTGTTATGCTTTTTTCTTTCTTTATTTTAGTTTATTCTGAGGCTTCTTAGCTTCTTGAATCTATGGATTTACATTTTGTTTTTCATTTGTTTTTATAAATCTTGGAAATTCTCAACCATTATTTTTCTCAAATACTTTTTCAGCCCTTTCTTACTCCGATTCCTTGGACATAGATCAAATGTTAGAACTTTGGTTAGTCTGGGGCTCCTGGGACTCCATTATTATTATTATTTTTTTCAGTCTATATTTCTCTATTGGGAGATTTATATTGTTCTACCTTCATGTTCACTGGTTCTATTCTCTGTCTTCTCCATTCTGCTATTTAGCTCACTCATTAAGTTTCTCATTTTAACTATTGTGTATTTTTAAAAATAATTCAATTTATTTAAGATTAAAAAAACAGTGTATTTCAATTCAAAAATTTCATTTGGTTCTTTTTTATATCTCTATGTTTCTGCTGAGGCTTTCATTCATTTCAAGCATCTCTGTAATTGCTCATTCATGCCATTTTTATAATGACTGTTTTAAATTCCTTGTATGATAATTCCAATATCTGTATCATCCCAGCATTGGCATATGCTGATTCTCTTTTCTCATTCATATTGAAATTTCCATCACTGGTGGTATAATGAGTGGTTTTTCACTTGTACCCTGGAAATGTGCAGCATTTTTTTTTTCAGAAGGCATTGCATTTAAATCCTCTGTTTAGCAGGCCTCCTCTGATGCTGTTCACATGGGGAAGAGAAGCACCACCTTGTTGTTACTGCCTGGGGGGGTGGGAGTCTAAGTTTCCCACTGCGGTGGTGGGCAAGCTTCAGGAAGGTGATGAAAGTTCTGGCTCTCCACTGTGTCTCCTCTGACACCACCCCAGAGAGGAGAACAGATTGCCTGTTTACATCAGGTGGTGGGGAAAGTCTAGGCTGTGCACATGGTCGCCACTGATACAGAGGTGGAAGTTTCCTTGTTACAATTCCTGGTTAAAAGTCTTCCTTCAGAACTCAGTCTTTTCAGTTACACCTTTGGGTGGGGGAGGAAGGGAAAGGGCAGGGAATTATCTTACCAATAAAGCAAGAGTGGGACTCTACATGCCCCACTAAGGAGAAGTCGGGGTTCAGACATAGATTTTTCTGTGGTTTCTGGCTGGAATTCAGTGTTTCTGTATAGCAAAAGTTTGTTTTGCCAGGCTGCTCTTTTTTCCAG
Organism: Pipistrellus hanaki; assembly: GCF_964339955.1. Lineage (NCBI taxonomy): Eukaryota > Metazoa > Chordata > Mammalia > Chiroptera > Vespertilionidae > Pipistrellus > Pipistrellus hanaki. Next base: position 138,495,117 of record NC_140504.1, on the reverse strand, counting down.
TATTTTGGATAGAAGGAGTTAATTTTGCATGAGTTTTTGTTTTTTTTTGTTTTTTTAAATATATTTTATTGATTTTGTACAGAGAGGAAGGGAGAGAGATAGAGAGTTAGAAACATTGATGAGAGAGAGTCATTGATCAGCTGCCTCTTGCACACCCCTTACTGGGAATATGCCCGCAACCAAGGTACATGCCCTTGACCGGAATCGAACCCGGGACCCTTCAGTCCCCAAGCCGACGCTCTTTCCATTAAGCCAAACCGGTCTCGGCTTGCATGAGTTTTTTGTTTATGCCCTTAGTTGTGGGACTATGGTTCCTCCAGCAACCAGTCTGGGATATATGTGGTAAGAATAAAGCTCGTGGAATTCACTACCATGTTGTTCCTAAGGTCTTGAAGTTCTAAACTGTCCGCCTTCTTCTCTTCACCTTCCAGTGTGCTTAAGGATGATTTTATATGTAATGTCCAGGGTTTCCAAACTGTACTTAGTGGCAGAAATAGGGAAAAGTTAATTTACTTCTGATAGGAGTTTTAAAAGACCACAGAAAGACTGGCAAGTAGATTATATTTGAGGAGAAACAGTTAAGAAATTTTCAGATATGACAAAAACAAAAATTTAAATTGAAAGAGCACATTGAATGCTTGGTAGAATTCAAAATAAGCTTATACTTAGGAACACTGTAGGGAAACATAGAATATCATAGGTAAGAAACAAAACCACAATAGCCACTAGAGGAAAGAGAGATTAGCCCAAGAAAAATGACAATAAATTTAGCAACAGTTTCATCAATAGAAATAAGATATTTGAAAAAAAATCTAATTAATATATTTTATTTTGAACAAAAATTGTCATACACCTAGAATTAAAGAACTATTGCTTGAAGGTGAAATTAAAATAAGGATATTAACAGACAACTTAGAGATCACTAAGTTTGCTACCCACAGGTCCTCACTGAAATATCAACTTTAGAATTACTTCCATGATGTTAAATATACTAAAGACAAAGTGTGGGATGCAGAATAAAAGTACATGACCCAGGATATCTATAAGACAAGGTGGTAAATATATTGCAGAAATGACTAGGAATATAATAAATACACTATTATGACTAATATTTATAAGTAATAAAGACTAATAATTATGATAAAAGATTAGTTAATATTTCTTTTATGGTTAATAAAAATCATTGAAGACAAGAAAGGATAGATTACAACTTCGGAATCAAGAAGAGTATTCATCTAAAGGGAAGTTTAAAATATGCTAGAGATTTTGTCTTATTTAGAAAAAAATACTGATTTACTCTAACTTGTTTAGAAAAATATCCATTTAAGTAAATATTTATCAGTAAAATAATAAACTTGGAATAGTCATCATTAAAAGGAGGAGAAGGTGGGGGAGGAAGAAACAAGTAAAGCTTATCATCTAACAGAAAGCAAAAACAAAGGAGCAAAAAGATAATATTGTGGGGTAAGAATAAATGTATAAATAATAACTTATAGATGCAGAAAACTCAAGAATTTAAAAAGAGACTCTCATATTAGATAAAATAAAATTTATATATATACTATTTTAAGAGAGTAGTTTGAAAGTAAATGATAAAGAAGGTGTCAAATAGTGGTATGGGAGAAGATGAACCAGGTAAAGTCTACTAGCAAAGCAATCATATCTAATAAGAGAGTAATATACAAATTGACCATTACTCCAACACACAAGATGGCTGCCCCCATGTGGTCAAAGATGGCTGCCCCATGTGGACACAAGATGGCTGCCACAAGATGGCCAGCAGGGGAGGACAGTTGTGAGCGATCAGGCCAGCAGGGGAGAGCAGTTGGGAGGGACCAGGCCTGCAAAGGAGGACAGTTGGGGGCAATCAAGCTTGCAGGAGATGGCAGTTAGGGGTGAGCAGGCCTGAATGGGAGGGAAGTTAGGGGCAATCAGGCTGGCAGGGGAATGGTTAGGGGGCAATCAGGAAGGCAGGCAGGTGAGCAGTTGGGAGCCAGCAGTCCTGGATTGTGAGACGTTCCCAGATTGGAGAGGATGCAGGCTGGGTGAGGGACACCTAACCCCATGCACAATTTCATGCATCAGGCCTCTAGAATAAATATAAAACAAGGTTTCTAAACCTCAATACTACTAATAGTTTAGGCAAGATTATATATATATATATATATATATATATATATATATATATATATATATATATATATTTGTGTGGGAGGTGATTCAGTGCATTGTGGTATGTATCCCCCTAGACATCAGTAGCAACCTCTATTGTAGTTCTGACAACTTAAAACTTAAATATGTTCCCAGATATTGCCAAGTAACTCTCAAGGGCAAAATCATCCCTGGCTGAGAACCACAGATTTCAAGGGAATCACGATTGAAAGAAAGGATAAAAAAGACTTTCCAAGTTAAGCAGAATTCAAAGATGACTCCCAAAATGACTGCCCCCTGGTGCATACACCTTTTCTATGTCATTTAACCAAATACTAATGTAGGTGGTGCTGAAAGTATTTGCAGATCTAACTAAGGTTTCAAATCAATTTACCTTCAAAAAAAGGAGACTATCTTTGATGGACCAGACCTAATTAGATAAACTTTTAAAGTTGTCTGGGCTCTTCTTGAAGTCAGAGATCTGAAGTGAGGAAGATTTCATACAAGATAGAATCTCCATTACTGTCTGAGAACATGGAAGGGGCTATGTGGCAAAGAATGTGGGTGTCCTCTAGAAGCTGAGTTGAGCCCTTGGTTTGAAAAGCCAGCAAAAATATGGGGGCCTTAGTCCTGCAGCTCCAAGAAACTGCCACAACCACATCACCTCTCTGCTCATCTATGTGAAAATTTTTTGGTTATTCATATATTATGCTCTTTAACCTGAATTTTTAGAATTCATTTCTCAACTGTCTTCTAGCCTATTCTTTTGCCAGTAAAATGGGAATAATAGTAATATAAAAATAAAATAATGGTGACAGGGTGGAGAAGACATTTGCAATAGATAATATATAATTCATTAATGATTAATTTCCAGAATATATTTTAAAACTTTAAAAAACAGTAAAAATTAATGTAATTAACAAAGTCAGAAAGTAAGCCAATATATCAAATTGCAACTCATAGAAAAGAAAATCCCAAAGACGTAAGATATTTTTAAAATTCTCAAACTTAGTGTAATTAAGAAATTATGTACAAACCAGTGGGTTCTCTCAGCCTGGCCTGCACCCTCCCACAATCCAGGACCCCATAAAAAATATTGGACTGCATGCAGGCCTAGGGAGCCCCCCCCCCCCCCGCCCCGCAAGACATGAATCCATGCACCAGGCCTCTAGTATGCAGAGGGAGACCAGACTGTCAGTAGGACATCTTCTGAGGGTACCTGGATTGGAGAGGGTGCAGTTCAGGCTGAAGGACCACCCCCCCACCTGCACTAATTTCATGCACAGGATCTCTAGTATCTACACTAATAAAAGTGTAAGATGCAAATTGACCATACATTTGCGACACCCACCAGCCAATCAGGAGTGAGTATGCAAATTGGTATAACAAAGATGGTAGGTTAATTTGAATATGCAGGCACTGAGCAGCCAGAGGTGGGGCAGGATGCTTGTGTCATTGCCATGGTGACACTGCAGGCATCCTGCACCACCCCAACTGCTCCAGTCTTCTGGGCAGCTTAAGAAGGCAGAAAGGTGGCTCTGGCCAGAGTGAAAGCATTGCCAGTAGCCAGGGGAAAGATTGCCAGTTCATGCCCAAATCTTCGTGTATTGGGCCTCTAGTCTATTATAAAATCACAGCAGAAAAGATGCCACATATTATTTATGAAAAAATCTAAGTTTTGCTTTGTTTGGATTAACATATAGATGGGAGTGGTGCATAGCAAACTTATAATAATGGCTTTCTCTGAGGAAAGAGAAATAAATAAAAAATATTTTTAATATTTAATAAAATAATTATTAATAAATAAATTTATTCAAAAGTTAATATAACATATGTACTAGGATATGTAATATCAATTGTTAAATATATGTAAGTAAAGTTTTATTTATTATATATGTATTTTTTACTTCTTATCTGATGATATTTTGCCTTTGATTTTAGAGGGAGTAGAATGGAGAGAAGAGGGGGAGGAGAGAGAGGAAGAGAGATCCAATTGGGGCTGAGAATCAAACTCAAAACCTAGGCTTGCGTCCTGACTGAGAATCAAAACCATAGAACTCATTTCCCTTCAGTGTTGGGGATGATGCTCCAACTTAATGAACAACACTGGCCAGAGCAAGTTTTATTTCTTAAAAATAAAAGAAAGTAAGACAAACTGTTAATGTTTTATTATTTTCCTTCTTTTCTCTTTTCACATCTCTTAAACTTCTCAAAATAAAAAGAATAGAAAATAAAACTTTGAGATTTGTGAATCTCAGAAAATACTTTGAGCTAGGTCTTGGATAACATAGAGGATAAAAAGACTTCCTTGGAAGAAGCCAAAGGAAATATGGCAAATTTCATCCAATGGTTCTCTGAGGTGCATTGTGGACTCCAAATGCAGGATGTTGACATGCTATAGGATGAGCAGAGCTCATGTGAGCAGGGATTTAGACAACCTTACCCCTATTTCAAGTTCCACAGTTCCGACTGTATCTGTTTCATAAATGGGCCTTCATATGCATTGCATTTGTAGTCAGGGTTCTGTTGATAAAGACTTTGCAATCCTCTGATCCAGTTCCATTCTTTCACAGACTCAGAGAGGAAAGTGCTTGAGGTAATGTTGAGAGCTGGTGACACAAGTCAAGTTAAACTGTGTTTCAACCTTCTTAGTTGGGCTTATTGTCGCTGGCTCCTCTAATCTGAGGAAGTTGATCCTCAGGTTTATGGATTGGGTTTAGGGTTCATTCCTAAAATGACATGGAGATGCAAAATCTCTAGCATTCAATGTGCCATGCCCCATAAAAACTACTAAGGGGTTGCATGACTACTTATTGGTTATTATATCATTTTGTTGAAAATTGATAAGGCACAAATTTTAAGATCTTATTTCAAAATAGTGTCACTGAATAATTCTGGTTCACTGGTATCTTTAAGTTGACATATTATGTTACTAGTTAACACAGATAACTCTAGCCAAGGCTTTGCTTATGAAATTCAAATAAACATGCCTTATTCCCCATGAAATCCAAAGAACAAAGAATATGAACAGAGGACAAAGACTACGAATGTTACACTTTATATCATAAATTATATTTATCAATACTTTGTAAACCGTTTCTATTGATAAAGTTTATTTGCACACATTTTCTCCTGTGTTGCTTAGGACATTGTTAAGGGTAAGTATTGATGTTACCTTTGTTTTATGCATGAATAAATCAGAATTCAGGGAGTTGAGTACCCCTGTTATAATTTCTATGTTGGTATTTGTACCATCTTTACAGTTAAAAAATATCTCATTTCATTTGGCCTATGCAAATGGATCTAAACTATCTAACAGAGAATACTTTCTGCTCACAAGCATTAGCAATTATGCTATGTGGTTTCAGCTCCTTTTATATGGATTTCTAGGAGATATTTTGACTTTTTGAATCAGCATGGTCTACAAAATAGAAGCTATTGAACTTCATTTGAGGATTATATTAATTTCAAGTCCATGTGCATTTTAAAATATAATATTTTGTCTTTAGTGTCACACACACACACACACACACACACACACAGGGTAGGGCAAAAGTAAGTTTACTGTTGTGAACACATGAAACACGTACTTAGAAGAGTTTATTCTTGTATTATTATTTCTTAATTATTGTCATATTTTCTATACAGCTACAAACCTACCTTTGCTCCACATGTGAATATATGTAAACTATATATATATATATATATATATATATATATATGAACTGAAATCATACAAAACCCTGCCAGAATTAAAAAAAAAACAAAAAACACATCTGATACCACTTGAAGAACTCTGAATTATATTTTGTTCAAAAGAGAACAAATAGGATACAATATAACTTTCATTTGCAGAGCTTCTTTCATGCTAATCATTGCCCCCAGAAGCTTTACAGATCAATATAATAGGAGGCAGCAGCAGAAAACATATGGTCCAGTGTAAATTACTAGAAATAGCGAGCTACAAAGACATTGTCTGATGAATAAATTAAAGTATTCAGTCATAAATCCAATAAGAAAGGGAGAAATTAAGAAGTAGTGAATAGGAGGAAAGAAAGGGCTTGGAATTAACTCTGAGATGAAACGAAGGATGCATGTGACAAATGAGTGTCTCCAAGGGTAGTGAGAAAGAAAAGGGAGTGTGAGAGCCTTGAACTCCTCAGAAAGGCCTCCAGGAGCCAGAGTGAAATATTGGCAAGAACAGGGCCCAGCCAGGAAAATAAATATTGGGTCTCTGCCTGGGATCTAAAAGAAATAAGGTTAAACCTAATGAAAATCAGACATCAGGTCTAAAAAAAATGTATAATATTCTGTTCTTTCTTTTTTCCATTTTGATTGGTTTTGATAGGAACATGTGTTTATGGGAGGGCTCTAATCTATGCATGCAGATGTTTGTTTTCTTTTAAAACCCTGAAGTGGAGAGAAATAGAAATGAGAGTACACTGTGCTTGGAAATTGGCTTAAGCCAGTACAAATTTGGGGGGATGTTAAATGTTGGCATCCAAATGATATTCCCTTAAATTATTTGTGTACTCTTTATATGTTTTGGAGACCAGAGAGCTAGGATTTGGTCTCTGAGGCCCATAGAACAAGCAGGTGAGCCAAGAACGTATTCAGAACATTTGTTAAGTCCTTTATTTAAAAAAATATTGGGAGGATCCGGTACCAGTATCAAAGGGAAGTTTGTGCAGGTGATCAGATCCAAGTTCTAGTGGTGGCTGCCATGCCAAGGAAGCAGAGGAGATTAGAGCACCAAGAGTTGCTGTGCATTGCTCACAATTTTAGTACAATCTACGGCAAGTGGCTATGAGTCAAAAATTACTAAATTCCTAATCTGTGATATGGAATACAGATACACAAATACACACACACACACACACACACGCACACACACACACACACACACACACACACACACACACACACATATATATATATATATATATATATATATATATATATATATATATATATATGTCTGTGGTGAGGAACACAGGCAGGCAGAAGGGGCCATCAACAGAGAAACATCATTTTGCTAGGAGGGGCAAAGGAAAATACAATCAGAAATGAGAAAACAGCTCCCTGTAGGATTATGATAGTTTTCAAATTTATTTCTCTATTTACTCATTCATTTAATCACTAAACACGTACTGATCACATGCCACACTTCAGGCACTGGTGTGAGGTATGGGCATACAGAGGTGAATAAGACATTACTCCCATCCTTGGAACTTGAGATCTAGTTATTTTCATGAGTAAATCACTGAAAAGAGGAATGGAAGATTTTTTTAAATAGAGAGGTTGAAATTGAAAAGGAGGTCAATTTTGAATGGAGAGGGCAATGAAGGACAAACACTGTATACTTGGCTTGAGTTTCTAGCACTGGACGGAACTAAGGCAGGGCAGACACAACATACTTGCACAACTGAAATATCCACCCAGATCTTCCTTTGTGGGCCAGAGTGGCAGGAAGCAGTGGCTGAGCAGGGGAAGATCAGTAGCATTTTCCTGATGGCCTTTAAAATTTCCATAGAGCCATCTTCTGTCAAACACGCAGAGTGCACTGAAGCTTGGTCTAGTAGAGTGAAGTTTCATGGTCACAGGCTGGTGCAGTAAGGGAGCAAATGGGGCAAAAGAGGCTGATGGAAGGAGGAGGGGAGAGAACAGATTGCTTTATAAAATGTAATGCCTTTTTCTTGGTTGCTTTGCTCTCTTCAAACCATGTTTTTAGAGCAGCTCTTAGTTAAATCATCTCTTGTTTGCATTACAGTTTATCAATGACCCTTTATAGTTTCCATATTTGATAGATTACCTTTTCCAGCCAAGATAGCTTTAGAAAGCACATTATAATCTAGGTTATTTAACAAAAAAAGTCCAAGAAAGCACAGAGCTAGAGCATATACAAGAAAATCTCAAAAATCAGCTGTTGAATTGAAAAGACACAGGAAAGAGAAAGTTGGAGAAAATGGCAAGGTGAAGAATATTAAATTTGTAATTCAGTTAAGGCAATGTATATTTTCCACCTGGGCAGAGCATTAAATGAACTCAACTACAACTCCCATAATTTTGAATATTTTCTTAGAAACTACATTTTTCTTTCCTCCAGAATCTGAGTGGATAAGTTCACTGCATAGTTTTTAAAACAACAGCTCCAGTGACTGCTCAACACCCATTGTGTGCTCCTTAGAAGCTTTCCAGTGGTGGTTTTTGGTATTCACTGTTTTGGAACCTAACAATTCAAAAGGAAAGTAAGGGGAGAGTGAATTTGTATTCACTTGCCCAGGTTTCAGAAAGTGTGTGTGTGTGTGTGTGTGTGTGTGTGTGTGTGTGTTTCTCGTTCCTCCTTCATCAAACACCTTTTTCACCTGCAGAGGTCTCTCCCTGCCTCTCCTCTCATCCCAGCACACCAGCTCATTTCCTTAATACCATCTTCCTTCATTCTAACAAGATCATCATTGGTGCCAAACTCCATTGATCTATGTGGAAGCATTTTGAAAAGAGGGTTTCTATGGGGGCCTAAGTGCGGATCACTGCATTATAAAACAAAACATTTGACTACAAAACCGATTTACAGCAAACAGACTACGGATTACAAACTCCAATGATCTTCAATCACATTACCACTTAGTCATGCCATGCTTGGGCAGACACCATTAACCCATTACTGTGAGCTACGGCAGTGCATATGCCCAAACTATAACGAATGTTCTAGGAATAATTATCTTTATGCCTATTAGACTCATACTGGATGTCAGATTCTAAAAATATCTGAGGGTTATCCACACTGTATACTGAAGGCCATAGTCAAATTGGAATGGGCTGGAGGCAATACACTGAGGGAGGAGAAAACTACAATCAACCAAGATGTTCTTCCCTAAAATAATAGACAATATTTCCAATGTCTGGATGCCTATTTAGTTATTCCACTCAAGTTCTTACTTGGAAGGGGTGCATCTTGTCAATAAAGTCAAACCACGCTCTTGCTGGGTAAGAGGGTTTTTGAGGGTCTTTTTTGAGAGCCTCATTAAAAACAGACAGTTTCTCTAACCTTTTAGCAGAACCTGTTATCTGATGACGTGAATTAAAGTCTCTCAAATGACTAATAATCATATCAAGGCTGCCATGTCAGCTTGTAGATTTGAATAAGAGGGTCTGAAAACATTTGCATGCCTCGATGTGCCAGTGCTAAGAAGCTAATGTGATAGTGCTGTCATAAAGCACTGGCAAGACATGACTTAATGTAATCTGTCATGTCATATGCTAATCTTCAACCATTACTTGAGTGCTGTAAGTAAGTAGAAAGCATTTGGGAGAAATCCTTTCCAATTTCTCTGAGTACCACTTCTGCTGCTGGTCAGCTCAAATGGGTTTTGTGCATTTAATGCAGAGCTCAAGTCAAGTTGGTTTAGGTCACACTTAATTAACTAGCACACTGATGGGCTGGGCTGCTATAGCTTTATGGAAAATGGTTATTTCAGAGACGGCCCAGCAAGTAAATATTTCATATGCTGAAGAAAAAGGGAAAAGGACACTTTCTCAGGCTTTGATAAAAAATATGTTCCTTTCACAGAAAACATTTGGAATCTTAAGATATCATCTTGGTTTCTGCTTGCCTCCTTCTACATTTGAGTAGGGTTTATAAAAGTAGATAATAAATAATTAAGGACATTCCTCTCACCCTGTTCACCAGATAGGGACTAATCACTCAAACAATAGAAGCTGCTCCAACTCTAAGTCCACAGAGACAGAGGGCAAGTGATCAAAGAGAGACATCCACTTGGCACACTCTTTAACAAGATGACACCATCTCTCAATATACTGTCAGTAGGAGAGTGATTCTTAGGGCTAAGCACAGTTTGTGAGACAGACAATGAGTGAGACTAGAGAGACTGACAAACTTTTGCCCATTTTTTTAAGGAAAGTGTGCATGGGATTGTGATTCAAAATATGTAAGTTATTTTTACCAGCCACACTGAGTCAAGTCAAAAAGATGCTTAAGAACTCGAAGAACTGCCTTCTGGTATAACATTTTTGAGGATACTGAGCAGATGGCACGAGATTGGCCCCAAAGAATCTGCCTGAATTACCCAACATTCCTACGAGGCCTGCTATTGGTAACCCTAGGGAGCTTTCATGCACGTGGGATCTGGCTTTTTATAGGCTCTAATTAGAAAGCACGGGCCATTTTTACCTACAGCATTAAAAAGATGCTTCTATGAAATATTTTTCCTTGACAAATGTGTGTCACATTTATACAGGAAAATGAATATGAATCAAAATTGATAGAGATGTGAGGCTGAATTTTTTTTCTAGCCAAAGACACTGTTAAAATGTGAGGCCATCACTCAAAAAAGAAAACACCTTATCACAAAAGTCATGTGTATTGGCATTACTTACACCTCTTCCAGAATATCTTGAGCATTGATCATAAATTGATAGTCACCTAGCACAGCTGCATCCTCCCCTGTGTCTGCTTACAGCGTTCCACCTGACATTTCAAAGAGGTAAAGGATGAAGGTGATCCTTGGTGTCAGTGAAATGTGGCTCCTTATCTAGAATTTTGCTCTTGACACAGCTTAATCATGAGGGAGTCTGTCTAAACTTTTCAATGATTTTTCAGTTTGAACACTGATCAGATGACTTTGTTGGGCTGATTAGAAACTGGTCTCATTGGCACAGTTTTCCAAGGACAATTATCATTTGGACCAGCCATTTTTCAGAGCACTTTCAACTCAGTCCAGGCCTCTTGCATTTGTATATTGCTAGTTCTGTAAAAATTCATTATTATTAATAAGAGAACAAAGTAACACATTCCTAGGATTTGAGGTCAATGGCTCCACTTTCCAAATGAAGGCAGTAAAATGCCTTCCAAGTTCTACAGGCACATCTGAGCTTGAGTGTAACATCACAGAAGTCTGTGTGAGTAGGTCTCAAAAAAATTATACTCCTTAATAACATTTAGCCAAAGCAAGACCCTGCCCCCTTTTTTATACCTTTCTGTTCCTGATAGACTATCCCAATAATGTGTTTGGTTTAATTTTTTTTCTAATTGCAACAATTCCTGATGGCCTCTCAAATTTCTGACTCCACCAAGTTCCCTACCTCAAGATTTTTTTCATATTCACTTCTCCAATGTTCACAACTCTCTGTGGCTTATAATCACCCTTCTCACACCATCCCTTAGCTCTCTCTCTCTCTCTTAAAAAAAAGTGTTTTACTATCTTCTCTTCCCTATTACTTCTTAGGCCATAGCTTTTGCCTGAGTATGACATTCCTTTATGAAGCCTCAAATTATATTCCTTCCCATTATTAAATTAATATTTTCCCAAATCACCTAAGAAAGATTTCTGGTTAATTCGGCAAATTACTAATATTTTCATTGATTCTTTTATTAAATCAGTCATTCAACACATGATTGAGTTCCTCTATTGTGTCAGGTGTTTTGCTAGCCAATAGTGATGGTGATCACATCAGGAAATGGTATTCATTTTGTCTAAAGTCTTATGTAAAAAGTACAAATTATGTTGGGTGTATACTCTTCCATTTGACTTTTTATATTATATGCTCCTCAAGGGTCTCATGCAGAAAAGGCTTTTTAGCCAAGCCTACTATTTAATGTATCAGTATATCCTTTTGTTCCTCTCTACCTACTGCCTTCTGAAGTAGCATGGGCAGTTTCAATTATGTGGTAGTGCTCAGTTCAGTTTTGAAAGGACTCATTACCCTTTAATTGCATTGTTTATATAACACTGAATAAAGAAGTATAGAAGATAAAAATGAATCCTTATACATGTTTCTCCTGTCAAGTTATTTGCAATCTATAGTAAAAGGTAGTAATTCATATATTAGATAATCAAATAGTTCAAAGACAAAATGAAATAATGTGCCAAAGGTATGATAGAGATGAAACATATCTTTGAGGACTACAAATAGTAGAGGAAAGAAATGAGGACTGGCTAAAGTTTTTCAGAAGATTCTCAATAAAGAGAAGCTGGTGGGAGACAATAAAGTGATCCATAAATTTCTGCAAGTTTGTTATGAATTGGATTTCACCAGAGGATATTAAGAAACCATGAAGGTCTGATATGGATCTTAGTGGGAGAGAGAGACACAAGAGTAATCAGTAGGAAGATGGAATCTTTCGTGTTAGGGGATCAGAAGCAGGGGCAAAGTAAACTGTAAAGGGACCTGGGAACTCTCTGAGATCATTGTACAGTACTAGATTTACCAAAATTAAACTTTGTATCATCAAAAATAGAAACAGAACTGAAAGACAAATGGCTAAAGGCACTAATGTACCTAATGTTGGCTCACCAATTATGATTTTAAAATCAAGAAAGGACCACTTCCGTATTTATGTAGTTCTTAAAAACTGTTGTCTAGAATTTATTAACTTACTCATTATCTTCTTTATTAAGAATGTTGATTTATGGCTAGGCATAATATGCACTCTTAACCAATATCTGCTCTTCATTCTTAATTAGAGGATTTAGGTTTTGCTGAAGGTTCACTGGTAAAGGCAGTTCATTCATTTCTGAATCAAGTTTTTACTCTTTAGAGGCTATTGTGTCTCTCCAGCCCCTTGTCAGCTTCCTGTTGGATTTCTGTCCAAAAACTTAATTGTTAATGACTCCCAGCTGTGCCACAACCATGCATATTTAACTCCTTTCTTCCTGGCTTCCAAATGGTATTCTGTGTTTGAGAAGTCAAGTCCCCAATGTGGGGTTTTGATAGAGATGAGAAATTAATAGCAAAATAGGAAGATTTGATTGGAGAGAGTGCATGGGAATCATGCCAGATCCAAAACTGTCATGTTTTTACCTCTGTTATAGTCTCAGTTTGAAGTGAATATGTGAAGTTTTACCTTGAATCTTGAACAACATTAATTACCTTTTTTCTTGATCTCTTAAGTATTCTTAACTGACTTTTAAAAAATATTTATTTGTCCTAGCTGGTTTGGCTCAATGGATGGAGCCGTGGCCTGTGGACTAGAGGGTTCAGGGTTCAATTCCTGTCAAGGGCATATGCCCAGGTTGCAATCCCCAGTGTGGGGTGTGCAGAAGGCAGCCAATCAATGATTCTCTGTCATCATTGATGTTTCTCTCTGTCTCTCCCTTTCCTTTCTCTGTGAAATCAATAAAATTATATTGTAAATTTTTTTATTTATTTGAGCATCTGCCTCCTTAAAGCTGTTATCTACATTCAGTTCCTACTGGCAATTCTTCAGCTCCACCTTCACTTCCCCATGTTGCCTTGATGAGCTATGATCTTTCATGATCTTCAGCTCAAACCCCCAATGAATGCTGCTGTCAAACCCTATCCATGTCAGTTTACCAAACAAGCTCAGTGCATCTTTATACCAGGGAAAGGCTTTTTTTTTTTTTAACTATCCCACACATTTGCTACTAGTTCAAGATGCAAAGAGATGTCTTTGGTTAACCCAGACTAAACTGGCTTCATCTTTCATTCTGTACTTTTTGTCATGAGGAGCTTCTTTCTCTTTTATGGTTCCTGCTAAAGATTAGGAGTTTTCACTACCTTTACTTCTTGTTCTTCCTACTTCCTAGTTCCAGTCTTTCATGGTCTTCTGAGCCCCAGGTCTTCCTAATACTTTTGTTTTGAGTCCTTATTGGCAGCCTCCATCAAGCTCTAGTGGCTTGGGATGTCTATGCACAGTGTGCCACTTCCCTTTGCTATCCACACAATGATCTGGACCCAAACCCTCAACTCATCACATGTTTCATTCCCTTCCAAATGATCAGAATTTACTCTCAGAGGTAAGAAGCCACAGGTCCATCACACTCAGAAATGACCGGTGACCAGATTAGGAGTTGGCTATTTGGATAATCACAAACTTCCATGTAACTTTGTCTACTCAACATTTCCTTCAATACTTTTGATGATAACTTCCCTTGAGGTATTCTCTCAATACTGGAGGAAGAATGGTGCTAACACTTACCTATTTGTTAATTCAATATTTTTCACCTACAATAACTAGTATCTATTATTCTGTGTGGATCTCTAGACTATAGCATTTTATGTGCTTTTATTTTATCTTCATGTTACTCTATGCGGGTAAATACTATGAGTATTCTTCACATTACAGAGAAGGGAGGCACAGAAAAGGAAAGTAACTTTTCAAAATTACCCAGTTACAGGGATTAAAGTGAAAAGACTATAACTCAGAAACCAGATTCTGAAGTAAGTGCCATGAACAAAAAAGTCATAGTTCTTGTCCTCCTGGAATTTAAACTCCAGTGGAAGAAGCCCATATTACACAAATAGTTACACAAACACTTATTTAATTACATGTGTGGTCTCTAAAGACCATGATGGCATAGAACATGAAGACCTGATATAGTTTAGGAGTTTATCAAGTCTTCCTCAGTGTAGTGATATTTGCATCGAGACCTAAAGGACTTGAAGGAGTGGAATTGGGGTCATGATGAGATGATTATTTCAGGCAGAAAAAATAGCAATGGACATAGGTTCTAAAGTTCCACATGTGTCAAACACAAGGCCCGCGGGCCAAATCCAGCCCGCCAGGCCTTGCAATGTGGCCCGCACCGCGCTGTCATCACTGCACTCCGCTGTCAGTTTATGACATTGTCAGTTTATGACTGTTCAGTAAACCATTCGGCCCACGATTTAGGCTGGATTTTAGATTTTGGCCCCTTCTCTGATTGAGTTCGACACCCCTATAAAAACAGAAAAATGTCTGGAGCTACAAAGAATTCAATGAAGACTAGTATTACCTAAATGTTTGTGACAAAGCAAAGGAAGTGGTAGGAAGTAAGGCTGGAATGATGGGCAAGGACCATATCATGTGGGCATTGTAGGCCCAGGCAAAGATTTTGGTTTCTTTGAAGGATAATGGAAAAGCATAGAAGATTTTTCAGTAGGACAGTGACTTAGTGACTTAGATCTACTTTTATTTAATCCTTACCTGAGGTTATTTATTCCATTGATTTTTAGAGAAAATAGAAAGGATGGAGAGAGGGGGAGAGAGAGAAACATCGAGTGTTTGCCTCCCAAATGCACCCTGATCAAGGCCAAGCATCAATCCTGCAACCTAGATGTGTGCCCTTGACCAGGAATTGAACCTACAACCCTTCTGCGCATGGGCTGAGCTCTAAGCATTGAACAACACAGGACAGGGCTAGATTTACTTTTTAAAATTGGCACGTATCTATATAAAAAAAAGCCTAAGTGACCTTATGGCAGAACTACTAGAACAACCGGTCACTATGATGCACACTGACCACAAGGGGGCAGACGCTCAATGCAGAAGCTGCCCCCTGGTGATCAGTGCACAGTGCACTCTCACATGGGGAGTGCCACTCAGCCAGAAGCAGGGCTCATGGCTGGTGAGTGCAGCAGTGGTGGCAGGTGCCTCTACCACCTCCTCGACAGCGCCAAGGAGCAGCCAACCGATTGGTAAGGAGCAGCCAACAGGTGGGCATTAAGGAGCAAGAGGTTTCAGACTGCAAAAGTGTGAAGGCCAAGGCCAGGCTGAGGGACCCCCCTCCAGTGCACAAATGTCACGCACCACACCTATAGTATAGAAAATATAAGAGACAGTAGGAAACAGGAATGGTATAACAATTACATGGAAGTTTTAATTGACCAATGATGTTTTATTATAATCTCTATCTTACTGATGAAGAAACTAAAGTCCTGAGAGTTTATACCACTTGCCCAAGTTGACACAGCTTGTGTTAAAGCCAAAATTTGAATCTAGCTCTGTCTGACACTTAAGTTCACATTACTTTTCACCACATCAAGCTTTCACTTAAGCTGTTCTACATACCTGATTCTTAGCACACCGTGAATTTTAACCCTTGTCTTTGAGATCAAATCTGGTGATTTTTTTTTTTTGCATTGCACTCTCTTGCTATGTGCCAACAATATCTTTCAAAATGATCTATCTTTATGATGAAAATAGGAACCAGTAAGTCTTAAATGACATTAGTTATAAATGCAAGGTATGAAAATACCTCACAGGTTTATTATGAGGTTGAGAAAATATGTATTAAAACACTTTATAAGTTGTCAAGTACTAAAAGTAAGGCATTACTGATGTTAGTTATATAGGAAACCAGACCATGGCAACTTGTCCAGAAAGTATTAAATTATTTTGATATAGTTGTCAAAAAAGCTCACAGATTTTAAAGTGTCAGTGTATTTCAAATTTTTGCAAATCATGAGCAGGACTGAAGAGAAGCAGTTGATATCCCTGTCTCCACCACACTCAATTATATGCCTAGTCAGAGTTCAACTGGCTAATCCTCAGTATAGCTGTTTGTCCTAGAAAAGCCTGTGTGTCCCAGAATGCTTCCCAGGGTGCCATTACTTTTATTCTATGAGTTAAAGGCATTAAAACAAAACAAAAAACAAACAAAAAAACTACAATAACACCTGAAGCTGAGATTTATCTTTGCAATTTAAATTCTCAAGGAGAATGAAACATAGGTACACAGATCCAAATCAATAGTCATCTTTCTTCCATTAAATAACTTTTAGAGTCTTTTATAGGATTCTATGCTTTATTATTAGCCCATTGCTAAAGATACTTTTGGTCTGATTTGCTGTTTGTCAAGCTTCAGATCATGACCCATTGGTGGGTGCTGAAATCAATTTAATAGTCATAAACGGTATTTTAAAAATATGAAGTAGAAGAAAGAATAAGTATCCAAGTGTGTTGTAGATAGTATTGCTTTAGGAAGCTTTCATTTCAGCCATAAACATGCATGCCTGTGTACTGGGCCATGATAGAAAATGTTTTCCTTACTGTAGGCCACTATCAATAAAAGTTTGTAATACACTTGGCTTTAGGAAGAAAGCTGGTGTCTTTACAATTTTGTAGGATGGACTTATTCAAGCCTTATCCCAACTTCAGGATGGAGAGGTGATTGTAGGCTCCACTTGCTTCAATATAAGTATTTCTATAGAGGTTTTTAATAACTACTCCCATGGAGAAGGTGGTAAATTGGGAGGTAGTGTTACCCAACAACTGTTCATGAAAAGAATCTTGAACTTATTGCTCCTCTAAGGGGTGTGGAAAGAGTTTTGAAAGCAATAACTCAGAAGAGAGTTACTTCAGCAACATATATGGAGGAGACATTTGCCATGTGTTGGGCTCTGGATTTACATGTTTATCCATTTACTAAACACCTGTACAGCACTCACATGTGCAATCCCTGTTCTCTGTTCACAGAGTTTCACAGACATTAATTAGTGTGACCTGTGAGTAGGCATTAATTTATAGTCTTTCAAAAAGAAGAAATTAAGACATCAAGTAGATAAGAATCAACAAAGGGAATATTCTTAACAATAGGTTTTGTTGCTTTGGTGCTTTTCTTTAGTTCCCATAACTATGATCAGCAGTAAGGGATTTTACCATTGATTCCAGTTCAACTTTCATCCCTAAGTCAAGATAGTTTGAATATATATGTATATGCATCTGTGTGAGCATGAGCTTATGTGAGTGAATAATTGTCCAACAGGTAAGCATTCAGGAGTGAAAGTGGTAGGAAAGACACTTTTAGAATTCTACTGTTGTCCCTGCTCGTGTGGCTTACTTGGTTGAGCATCATCCTGGGCACATAATGTTGCTGGTTTAATTCTAGGTCAGGGCATGAGTCTGGATTGCAGGCCTGATCCCTTGTAAGGGGTATGAAGGAGGCAGCTGATCAATGTTTCACTCCCACATCACTGTTTTTTTTTTCTCTCTCTCTCTCTTTCTCTCTCTCCCTCTCTCCCTCTACCCCCCCCACCCCCCCATCTCTGCGCGCGTGCACTCATACACGTAAGATTCAAAAAGTTAAAATCCTCTGTGATGGGGAAATTTTTTTGTAAGTAGTTAGATTTAATCTGAGGAGTAAAAGAGGAAGGTGAGAAGGTGATTCGAAGAGAAGAAGAGATCACATGCTAACCAGGTTTTATGAGGCCTTGTTCTTTTTTTAAAAAAATATATTTTATTGATTTTCTTACAGAGAGGAAGGGAGAGGGATAGAGAGCTAGAAACATCAATGAGAGAGAAGCATCGACCAGCTGCCTCTTGCACACCCCCTATCAGGGTTGTGCCCGCAACCAATGTACATGCCTCTGGCCAGAATCGAACCTGGGACCTTTCAGTCCGCAGACCGACGCTCTACTGCTGAGCCAAACCGGTTTTGGCATGAGGCCTTGTTCTTAGCTAAGGGGGAAGAACAAAGTCTTAAAATTTGGGTACAAAGAGTTTTCTAGGTTTTTAAAAATGTTTAAAGGTATTAAAAAGAAAGCAGTCAGAAGATAACAAATACCACATGACTAAGAAAAGAGAGAAACTATGGGGAAAAGAACTACAATTGGGTTAATCAATGTTTATAATGTGGATATTACTAATTTATCTTTTGCGTGCGTAAGTATTACACAATGTCTGTTAGAAGAAGTGTCATGTACCTGGGCGTCCTTTGCAAATACAGTCCTTTCCTGTTTTAAGGTTAACAGGAAAGTGTCATGTGAGAAAGGACTGAGACTTTACCTCAGGAGAGAATGGAGAGAGGATAGTACTGTTTGTGTCTACAGGAAAAGAAAATATAGGGGAGTGCCCAGAAGACCCCAAATTTCCATTAGGTAAGTTAGTAAAACTTGGTTATTTTTACATATTCTTTAGTGTCTATCAGGTGATATTTCAATATGACAGCAGTTTAGACCTAAGTCATAAGCATATGGAGGGTGGGGAGAGTATGATGAGGACAGGGAGGAGGTGGGTCTCTGAGATTAGCTGGTCACTCCAGCAAGGTTGGATCAGCTGGCTGAGCTTTCAGAAAGCCTTCTAGGTAATCACAATTGGTGATTCCCCTTTTTTCTAACTATATTTGTTTGTTTCACTGATGCAATTTTTCCCCACTCAATATATGAGTTTATTGGATGAATTTTTTACCATCCACATTAGAGGGACAGCTCCTTAAAGCTAAGGATTGAGTAATGTCCACACACGCGGTGTCACATCCTACTTGCACTAAACTCTCAACAAATGCTTATTGGCCAGATGAGATGCAAGATGTCACAAAGCTCCTGGAAGAGGACTTTGCTGGAGATGAGCACTTCTGTTGCTGTTTTGCTTTTGCATTGCTTTTAAAGGCTCTGCACATTCATTTAGTTATGGCTCAGTCTTTGGGGATATTTGTAGGAAACTATCCCTGCACAACCCCAATTCCTGTCCAAGGTGGCCATAGAGATAATTTATACACGAGCAGAAGATGATTGTCCCAAACTCATATGAAGCCTGTCTTGTATACATTAATTCACTCTAATATGGATTTCACCCTTATGCTCAAAAGTCACATCCAGATAATTGACCTCTCAAAGGAAGTTGGCCTGTTGCTTCAGAAATTCCATGTGCATCTTTCCTGGAATTGAGGTGAACCTCTTAGAAGTATGTTCATGCCAAAACCGGTTTGGCTCAGTGGATAGAGCATCGGTCTGTGGACTGAAAGGCCCTAGGTTCGATTCCGGTCAAGGGCATGTACCTTGGTTGTGGACACATCCCCAGTAGGAGGTGCGCAGGAGGTGGCTGGTCGATGTTTCTCTCTCATCGATGTTTCTAGCTCTCTATCCCTCTCCCTTTCTCTCTGTAAAAAATCAATAAAATGTATTAAAAAAAAAAAAAAAGAAGTGTATTCACTATAGACTACCAGGTCCGCAAGCTGCTGTACTCACAGGTGTGGAAAGAAAGAAGGGCGACCAAATCAGCTGTTATACTAGGGGCCCAGTGCACAAAATTGCACACTTTGAAAAGAACAGTGAGCCATGAGGCTGCAGTGGGTACAGGGGCAGGTCTCAGCCCATCCTTCATGCACTCACCCAGTCCCTCCTGCCACAAATCCCAGTCCCCTGTCTGCCAGAAGCCCTGCTCCCACTGCTACTCTGATATGCTGATGGAGCTGGCCATGCTCACACCCACTGACTGCATGGAGCAATTGGGGCCAGTGCCAGCAGCAGGTGCCCGTGGCGACTGCTGCCTCAATAGCCCCTCAGGAGCATGGGGTGGTGGAGAAGCCCTGAGGGGTGATCAGGGCCAGCAGCCACCTCTTGAGCCTACTGACAGTGCCAAGGGATCAGGACCAGCACTGGGCGCAGGCAGCAGGTGCGAGCGCCCAGGAGCAAAGCATTTTCAGTAATCACCAGAGGTTAGCCCTGAAGACAATGACCAGCACCCACCTTGGTCTGACACCCCCACTCACCTGCTTCACCATTATCCTTCCGTGGCTGATGCCTGCCATGTTTTGTGCACACACCCTGGTGGTCAACACATGTCATAGCAACTGGTTGTTTGGTTGATCTGCTGTTTGGCCTATTTGCACATTAGGGTTTTATATATTATATATATATAGATATAGGTATAGATATAGATATAGATATAGATATAGATATAGATATATAGATAGATATAGATATAGATATAGATATAGATATAGATATAGATATAGATATAGATATAGATATAGATATATAGATAGAGATAGAGATAGAGATAGAGATAGAGATAGAGATAGAGATAGAGAGATAGAGAGATATAGAGATATAGATATATAGATATAAAATGAATAAAGGCCAGTGATCCTGAAGGTCCTAAGAGGCATGGTCTTTCCACACAGGCTATCCATTGTGATTAAGCTAGTGCTGGCTAAAGGTTAATATCAGTACAGATTGTGAGAATTACTTTGTTACTTAGAGGTGACAAGGTACATTAGAAGAGTGCAGAAAATGTCATCAGTCCCCACTTAGTGTGTCTTCATACATAATGTTCTAGTATGAAATGTCAGCGTTGGCTTCTACAGGTTATCTGTGTGTGGATAATTTATGAAGTTATCTGGCTTAAAAAGGAGAAGTAGAACCTGAATGTACTTTTGATTTTGTTGCTAACATTTTAGGGTAATGGCATTAACAATAAAAAGTAATGGAGAGGCAAAGGAAAGGTAAGGAGAGAAAGGAGCCCAAACTTGATACGAACAATTAGAATTCTAAAATCCCTTTTCCCCACAGTCAACATCCATTAAGCTTTTAACGTTCTACAAGAGTCTCCCACATCCATTCCTTCTCAGACAGTGTGGGCCAGCTTCTAGATCTGCCAGCTTTCTCCATGGTGATTTTGTTAATTGAGAACAAGCTGCAACCCAGTGTGTTGGGTGTCAGGTCCTATGCTTTCCTTATATAAGTGCAGGGTTAGCAATCTCTCTGTGCCTTCAAGAACATTAAAGTCACCCTCCCTGCCCACCTGCTTCTTAGTCTTTTGTATGGCCTTTGGTTCAGGGTCAGTTTGGTGTTCTTTCATTCTTTCAACAATTATTTTTACTGAGTGTCTGTTTTATAAGAATCTCTGTGCTAGGTGCTGATGATGCAAAGGTGAGCAAAACACATTCCCTGTTTTGAGATGCCTCAGGGAGAGACAGATATATAAGCTCATAATTCCAGCATTATCTCAGTGTGTGTGTTTTTTACCAGGTTGCTATGGGAACACAATAGAAAGGCCCTTTCCCCAGTCTGGGGAGAAGATGGTCATGGGAGGATTCCAGAAAAAGAGGTGTTGGGCAGTGAAAGATGATTTGAAATTAACTTGGGAACTGGTGGGAAGAAGGGAAAGGAAGAGTAGGAAAGGGGAGCTCACAGCAGTGATCAGTTTCTGCAATGGCTTAGAAGGGAGGAAAAGCATTACCAGTCTGGGGAAATGTAGGGACTTTGATATGGCTGATGCATCAAGTGTAAGACTGGAGAACTAGACATAAAACAGAAAATGATGGGCATTTAAAGTCCCAGCAAGAAGTTTGGACTTATCCTGAGGGCCATGGGGAACCAGTGAAGGGTTTAAAATGGGGACTGAGAGATCTGATTTGCATTTTATAAGTCTCTCCAATTGTAGTGTCGGGAACAGATTGGAACCAGACGAGGGACTGACTAGATGACCCTCACAGTAATCAGAGGAGAATGTTGAGTGTCTGGTCCAAGGGAGTAGCAGGGGGATGTTGGGAAATGGTAGACACAGCAGGATGTGGTACCGATTGTACGTGGGATGCGAAGAAGAAGCGCCAAGGAGGATTACAGGATTCTGATGACAGTGTCCTATCTGCTTCCCTGTGTGCTAACTCCTTGAGCTCTGCAATTGCCACTAGAATTTTATTTTTCCTTTTATTTCATTGTTTTTATTTCATTTGTTCTTCTTTTATAGGAGGAAATAACATTAATTCAGCTCTTGGCTATAATATTCTTTCTAACTTTAAAAACCAATAACAGCACTTAAAGATGAGCCTGGCTAGTAGAAGAGTTGGAAAAAAAATACTATTAATTTTTTTTTTTCAGGGGGAAAAACAAAAACCTATGCCATATGCAGAAAAGTTTCCAATTAGGTTAATGTACCTTAAACTGTATTAGTAATTAAGTGCTTTGGGTATTAAAATACCTAATCTAGCTTCAGGCTGTTTTTGATAAATCCTTTGACATTTTCCCAGTTGAGGGGGAGAGACAAAGCAGTGGAGGGCCTCACCAGGGATTGCAGAGCTCTTGGCTCTATTCCCCAGCTTTTAGCAGCTTACTCTGTGACCTGGGTAAGGCTGCTTTAAGTCCCCAGCTTTGAGTTGTCCTATCTGTACAATGGCAAAAAAAAAGGCAACATGTAAATAACTTCCCCTAATGCAGAGCTTAGAACTCAGGAGAATAGAGCTTTTTGGTAGGGATGGGGTGTAGAGCTAATTTTGGTTTGTTTTTTATGCTATTTATTCTACCGAGGGACATATTACCTATAAGTGACATAATATTTGATATTTCAGGCATGTGTATATTAACATAAGGAATTGGCAGATTAGCAATCCAAGACATCCATACAAGACTCATGGAGCTATAGTAACTCAACCAAGTCATCAAGAGCCTATGTTTCCTCTCTATTTCCATTCTGATATCTTTAGTATTTGCTTATAGCTAGATAGAGACTGTACCTTCCATTGTCGTGTGTATATTTGGCAGGAAAAAGGGTAAGAAGTTTGGTGCCGGCTTCATTCCTCCCATTTGTCAGGAAGCAAAACACTTTCCTAGAAGCACTGCCATAGCTGCCATGGATTCCCACCAACAGAACAGCAACTGCCCCATCCTCTGCCCAGATCCCAGGGAAGCTGGGAGAGCGAATGGGAAAGCGCTGAGGAGCTTTTACTGCTTCCACAGTGAAAGGGGGCCAGAGAGAAGGAGGGTGGGAATAAGTGTTGAGTGAGCAAATCAACAGCATCTGTCACACCTGCTAACCAGAGCACCATCAAAAGCAGGAGAGTGGATCATTTCTCAGGAAGGAAAGCATCGAAGGTCTGGCTGGAGCAGAGCCTCTGGGAAAGCAGCCCCCTCTTAGAAAATTGCTTCAAATTTGGTGGGAGCTTTTGAGTAATTTCTTTGGCCCAAATTTGTGAAAACTCGGTCCACCCCAGAAAGTGAATTACAGGGAAATCTGATTTCTTATCTGGCAGATGGACCTAGCAATAAATATAAAGCAAAAGCAGAGAAGGGAGAGAGAGAAAGCTATATCCACAAAAGTGGGAGCTGATTCCTGAAGAAGCTTAGTTGATCTCTGACCCTTCACACTTGTTCCATTGTGGGATGTAATGGGAAGAGATGCAGCCCAGGAAAGAAATATCAAATTGCTTATGTGTGTGATGTCCTTGAGAGAGTTGCTGACCCAGCATTTGGGGACACAAGGGTAAAGGGACAGTACAGTTGCATGTGTTCCTGATTCCCACATTGGTTGGCCCTCCAATGCACACTGATCCCCCACCACTTCTCTGGAGGGAGCCTCCCCCTGCTTATAACAAGACGGTAGGGCTTGTTCATGTGTTTTCTCCATCAAATTTGAACGAAGTCTCAATTTTCCTTTTCAGGTCATCATTTAACAAGATTTATTTTTCATGCTTACATGCTTCAGGCAGCCTATTAGGACATTAGTGAAAATCTGCCCACCGCTATTTTTTTCTTCAAATCTGGAAACGAAACACGCAGAATTGCAATTTCTAATTCTAGAGAGGAGGAACAGCTCCCAGGTCTGACCACCCACCCACACCCACTCTGATCCTTGGCCTCTGATCCCCCAAATGGAAGCTTGGATTGCACTGTAGCTGGTAAGTGTCTCAAACTACAGATCACTTTTTTTTAAACCTCCCCATTATGTCAAAAACCTGTTTAAAAAGTCAGCTTTTTTAGATTGTCACCTCACCTTTCCTTAACTGAAATGTTTTCTCGAGGAGGAGATTCTGTGTGTTTTCAGATGCCCCAGCCTGGCTCAGAATCCCAGGTAAATTGTGTGGGGCAGGGTGAAACACGTAACTCTCACATGCTAGGTAAGGCAGGGGCTCTCAGCCAGAGCTCAGTGAGAAGAAGCAGACTCCTTAGCTGCTGAAAGTGAACTGGCAACTCGATTTCAAGGACACAGGAGAATTACCAGGGAGGCTCTGACTACAGAGCAAAGCCTTGTCTGTGTATTTTTGCATGCATTTGTGCCACTACTAATCTGTCTGCTGGCGATGCAATAGCCCAGGTCCTTTACTAGATTGAGTGTATCCAGGAGAAGAGAAGCAAGCCCGCACACAATTAGGACGCATTTGTAAACAATGCAGCAAGTGAAAGCTGAGTTAATAAGCACCGAATATATTTTCACATCACTTTGCTTTAGGGAGTCAAAGCCATCTAGATGAAACTCTGAAAATCCATCACAGAGGCACCAGGATGCTCTGGATGAAGTTTACATATCATTTGTTCAAGAGCTTCATCAACTCATAGTGACAGTTTCAAGGCCCCTGGCATCATGATTACCCAAATCTTTTTAACACAAAAGGTCTGATTCCACTCTTCTTCAATTCTTGCCAGAAATTACAGAGACACCAGAAGCAAAGGTAGAACAGGAATTCTAAAGGTATTCTCCTGGTGACTGGAACAGGGTATCGGACAGTCATCCCTTTCCCCTGCTGATTCCCTGTAGCAGGGTTGCAGAAGGAGGATGAAGTGGGGGCACATTTCAATGTAGTTGGGTAAATAGGGGTCTCTTATGAAATGAGCTGGTATACTGCTTCAGTCCTACATAGACACCCTAATGTGATCGCAGTAACATGCCCTGGTCTCTCTGAGAACTTCACCATCTAAGGGTCTGAGCCACAGCAATTTTGAAAAGCCTCTCCGGGGAGGGAATGAGCCTCTGTGAATCTATGGTACAGAGTTAATTGGCACCCAGCTCTGCAGTGAACTTACGGAGAATGTCCTTCTAGGAGTCTTCAAATGTCCCTCACATTCTTAGGACATGATAGTGTTATCCTGAGAACTCCTGACTCCCCATTCAACCCCATGTCTTCTAGCAGATACACCTGAGTTTAATGAACATATATTTGCCCTCATATATACCCATTTAAAGTTTAGAAAACTGAGGATTGACACAAAAAGTTTTATTCAAGTCATTGGTCAGAGTTTTTATTTGTTTGTTGTTTTTTAAAGCTTATCTTATATTCTACACATTTTATTATAGTGGCTGAATTTTTTTGAGTGATGAACATCATTCAGGAAGATGTAATTGCTTATTTATGGCTCCTTTCTGGACTGGTCAGCGATCTTGACTCTACTACTGGTATTGTTCCCACAGTAGCCTTCTCAGTGGTCTCAGGGACCCTGTAGTTTTTCTGCTGTAGGCACTCCCAGACAGACTGTTCGCCTGGCCTCTGGGGTTTAGGGCAGTAGGCATGAGCTTTAGGATGAAGAGCTGCTAGAATTTATTTACTTTTTTTTTTTCTTTTTGGAAATGAACATTGAAGTCCTACCTATGTAGGGGCAGTTTTACAGGCTGTTTTTCCTGGTGGCTGTAGCTCCCCCTGCTGCTCAGCAAGGGGCAAGAGAGGCCAAAGGAATCTGAAATGAAAGAAGTGAAAACTACCTGCAGCCAAGTGGGCCCAGGAGCCAGCAACTGAAGGTAGTTAGCTTCAGCTCCAGGGTCTAGTGCCTTGGACATGCCTGGTGGGAGAAAAGGCGACGGTTCAGGAAGGCAGGCGTGGGTCCTTGAAGTTGGAGGTGCAGCCAGAGAGGGAGGTTACCTTTTAAATGTGGCCCTTCCAACTGTTGGCTAAAAATAAAAAAATACAAAGAAAAGAAAACCTTGGTTTCACACCACTGTGGTTAACTAGCAAGTCCTCCCCTCTATCTTATGCTTTCTCCGAGATGACATTGCATTTTTGTCTTCTAATATCAGCTCTATCAGCTATTTGTCCGGTGGTGAGTTACATAATCTCTCCCTCAGTTTCCTGATTTGATCATATTTTTCATTGATAACTCAGTGGAAAAAAAAGTATATATTGATTCCCTGGTACTTGTATAGAAGTGGCCACCACATGTCGGTTTTAGTATTATTTTTTTTAAGTCATTGGTTCTCACACTTGGCTACACATTGGAGTCACCTGGGGACTACTAGTCCTAGATTCTGATTTCATTGATATGGGATATGGATAAGAGCATTGGAGTTCTTTAAAGTTCCTGGAGGGTTGTTAAACACAGGAAAGTCTGAGTACCATTGCTCGAGGACCCCTCGTATCCTTCCTCAGAGACCAATGTTTCAAAGGAGATGATCCCTGGTGCTAGGTAGCAGGGCCCTCTGTAGTGTCAGACTAGTGCTGAATCATCAAGAAATGCTCTAACTCTTTGCTAAAGTGTGGTCCCAGGTCAGGGTCAGCAGCGTCTAAATCCCTTGGGAGTATTTTAAACTCTCAGGTCCCACCTCCGACCTAATGGATCAGAAACTCCACCTTCACAAGGTCCCCACGTGATCTTGATCTGCACTCACAGTCTCACTGAAAAAGGCATGGTCTAGCTCCTAGCTCCCACATTTTTTTCTCTCTCTTGCTCCGGTTTCTTTTTTTTTCTTTTTTTCCCCGAGAATAGTGTTGAGTATTTGTGATGAGGAGATATCCTGGGGGTAGGGGGGAAACAAACAAACAAAAAAATCCTGATGTTTATTTCAATAATCTTTTCAAATTCAAATCTCCTTAGAGTTAATTTTTTTCAGCTGCCAGATGTAGTTTAAGTTTTTAATACCTGTCTCAACTCACAAGCACCCACTTTATGTCTGCTGATAGATGTGTACTGGGCCTCTAATGTAGGTTCTAAAAATATTCCTTCTGGGACTAGTGCAAATGCCTCGATAGGGCCAGCTTTGGTCTATTGTTGAGCCAGGGTGTATATTTGAGAGAGGATCTTTGGTAGATCATAGCTGTGAGACCAAATTTAGAGAAGCATTATTATTTAGTAGAGGTTAAGAAAGGAAATAAAGTCCTCCATTAGAACATAGTCATTAAGGTTAATAGTAAACCATATAATGAATGGAATGTTGGCCCTGTGGACAGGTTCTCAACAAAAGACAACACAAATGTTAACCAACATGTGGGGAGACAGGACAGGAGAAAAGGAATGGAGTAGAGTGAATGACTTAGAAAAGAAAATACATCTCAAGAGGAATGTAGCTTCTATATACTGGCCTAATTCTATGACATTAGCACTTATTCCTCTCTGCCTCCCAACTTCTAGGCCTCCTTCCCTCCCTCATCCATGCTTCAAAAAGAAAAAAAAAATTAAACATGAGTTTTCAAAGATACATATTGAGATAGAAATAATACAAGAATTATGATTGCTGTCTTCACTTTTTTCTCTCATATTCTTTCTAGAGGCACAATGTCCTCTTTATGAGGCTTTTATGTCCATAAAAGATTCAGAGGAAGACACTGAAACCAAATCTGTAAACGTGCAAGGCTCCTGGTCTGGTGGGCCAGGGAGGGGGCGGGGAGGAGAGAGTGGGGGAGACACAAATTGCAAAGAGCAGAATAATCAGATACAGAGGGACTTTGATCTTCTGGAGACCTAAGCTAATAGATGTTAAGTGCAGTTCAGTGGAAGTAATAACCCATGAAGAAAACAAAATCTACAAAATGATAAAATGCTGCAGTCTACTGATCAAGGAAGACATTGGAAAATTACTATGAAAGCATCCTTAGCCCAGCGGATCCAAGGTGAAGAAAGGGCTGCGTCTGCCAACCAGCAGCCAGACATTCCAGGCAGACTTAGCCGTCTCCCATTTTGTGGCCAGATTAACACTCTGTGGAACCTGAATGCTTTCTCACTGAAAAGGCATGAACTGGCACCATCATCACAGCTCTGGGCTTCACAATCTCTCCCAGTGACGCCACGGTGAGTCACCCCGCAGCTGGCCATGAGCTCTGTGGGGGCATTCTGGGACCCTTGTTACTGGTAATCCATTAGTGCTAACCTTTTTTTTTTTTTTTTTTAAACATCAAGATACAGGAAGTGGTGAAGGGGAAAAAATAAAATAAAAAACTAAATTTTAAAAATATTTTTAAAAGGACATAGGACATATAAGATACCATTTAGTAAATTAAAATCTTACCAAGCAAACTATTTAGGAAGAAATTTGGAAAATTGTGGACATTTAAATATAACTTTAAAATCCAGAAACATTATAAAATGGAGTTCCTTATCACAAGTTTATGTAAGTAACATTTTATTAAGCGTATCCACTTATTGAGCAATGACTGCATTATACACACTGTGTAAAATGGGGCAGAATTAGTCTAATCTGTCAACAGACCAAACTAAACTCTTGTTATCTGAAGAAAATATAAAACTTGAAGCCGTTAGATGAGTTTATTCTGGACAGATGCTTTATTGTGAAAAGAATAAAAAACAAATGAATGATCCTCTCCCCCTTCAAAAGAAAACACCAGAAAATATGAGTTGAAAGTCAGGAAACTGGGAGAAAATGGAGAATGCATTTAGAAAGCCACACCTTCCTACATTTCATGTAATGGCTAATTAAACATATGGAATACATTATGTGAACCACATATTAATGTGTTTGGATAGGGCGGGAGCAAACAGATGAAAATAAAAGAAAGCTCTGCGGTTGTCATCCAGGCGTGATGTGGACAAGCTCTGCTGGGCACAAGAGCTGGCTCATCTCAGAGGAAAAAGTGCACAAGAACATTTAAAAGCAACATTTTGCTTAGCACATTCTTCTTATCAAGAGGAAAATTGAAGTTGGCAAACCTCAGATAACAATATAGACTCCCATTATTGGTGGCCAAAAAGAAAAGATTTGTTCCAGTGCATTTAAACCCTCCAGACTGTTTCCTCGTGTTTAAAAAGGACATTGGTTAGCATCTACCTGGGCCCTTATTAACCACTGTGCTGCCCTCCATGGAGATGTTTACTGAGAGGCTGGCTCCTTCAAATGACTTTCACCTGGGGGAAAAAGGGAGGCTGGGCCCACCGGATGCCTAAGACACTTAATGGAATATTAAAACTCCCGGTCTCCCAACAGTGACTGGAAAAGGGTATTTTATATAACATATGTACTTATTTTTTAAACATGCTGAATCCTTGTTTTGAAGGCCTGCGGTATGGGGCTGGCTCCTCCTGCAGACAGACCTGGTGGTGAGGATGAGAACTCCCAGCCTCAGAGTTACCAGTCCAGGCCTCAGCCCGCCTTGTCCTGCTGCCTCTCACCAACAACCGTCCTTATCTATTATACACATATAACACAATTTAGACTAAGCATGCTGAGTGGATTAACTAATGATTGCAAACCACTTTGGAAATAGAAAATAGTCTAGACGTGCCCAGAATTACTAATGATTAGATAATAGACTGTCCTAAATTTTACTTTTCATTCAAATAAACCTTTTCTTGATGATGAAAGTTGTGCCATTAAACAAAAGTCTCTTTTTTAAAATAGAGGTTTTCACGGTATTTTCATTTGAGTTGAATTTCTGTTCTTCAGACCCATATTTCTGCCAATTTCTATCTCTTGTGCTTTCTCTGGCACAACTGAAAGAACAAAGTTAATAACAGAGAAAGGACAAGCTTTAAAAAGTGCTGCATTTATCGTCAGTTGTAATTCTGCTATTAAATGGTCTTGGCATTTGGGACATTCTTCTCAATTTTTTTTTCTTAGAGGGAAAAAAAAACTGAAAACATGGAATTTATACTAAAAATAATCATTCTCTACCTTTTACTTTCTTAGTCTTTTCTCCTCTTTCATTCAGTGTTGGGCCTTCTACTCTCTATAGGATAACACAAGATAAATGCTGAGCTTTTGTTTCCCCTTACCTTTTTTTTTTAGAAGGATCTCTCTCTCTCTCTCTCTCTCTCTCTCTCTCTCTCTCTCTCTCTCTCTCTCTCTCTCTTCTTTTTCACACACACACACACATACACACACACACACACACAACACACACACAAACACACACACACACACGTATACTATGTGTGCCATATTTGTGTAAAATTATTTTTCACTTTGATTTCTGCTTATGGAACAGATTGAATATTTTACCATCCAAAGCCCACGAAGAGAAAACTCCTACTGTGCTCTTCACAATTTCCATTCAGTTGATTAGCCTGCCAAGTCCAGTGACCAGTCCCGCCACTCCTGATGGTGGGGAGCATATGGTACTGCTGTGAATAGTTTTGCTCTCACTGCTGTGAAATCCCACGCCCTCCCACAGAATGTGTTTGGAGAAGCAAATGGTAAGTGTCACTGTTCAGCACAGCTCTGTCTCTGCCTGTGGAACACAGTCCTTTAAACAACAAAATGAAGAGACAATGGCAGGTTTTCACAGGCTCTGGTTTAGTGCTCAGCTCAGGGGTTAATGGTTACCTGTTACTGTTAACTACTCCTTCTCCTCCAGAAAGGAGGGTTAGCCTTTACACATCCTGGATTTATTAGGATCCACATAGTAAACCAGTACCCGTCATTTCTGTTTGTTTTTGTCTTCCTCTTCCTTCTCTTTCTAAAAAGAAAAGAAACATCAAAGTGGGACACGATATTTAAATTAAATTGGGGCTCTGAAGAGAGCATTGCTCTTGGAGTTAGAAGCTTGTAATATCAAACACTAACTAGCCTTGTAATGGGACAAATGTTTGAATCTCTTCTGTGAAACAGATGGCATGAGCCCTTAATGCCCCTTCCGGTCCTAAGATTATATGTGTTTGTGTAGTTCAACCCACCCCACTGCTAACCTCATCTCTAGGAAACTCTCTTTCTAAATCACTCCACAGAAGTTATTATCTTCTGTAATATACTGTGGCTTTCAGAACTTGCGTGATTGCATGTTTCTGAGACTATTCATCTCCATCGTCAAGTGGTTCTTTCCGATGTTTAGCAAAGCTCTTTCCACTGCAATATAAGGCCACCCTTTTTCCTGTTTCTTGTGAGAACAGAGAGCAACTCTTTGAAATCTTGTTTTAACAACTTTTTCTTATTTGAGCTTACTGTTACTCTCACTCTTTTATGTGGTGGCCGATAAGATGCATGTTCTAATGTACTTATTCTCTCTTCTGCTCCTCCTCCAATTACGATCACCACTCTCCTGCTTTGCCAGCACAGGTGTATGCTGAGTGAGTGGCTGGGGGCTGTTTGGAGGCTGGCCTGTGCTCCAGTGGGTGCTACATTTGCTGGCGTGCGCTGGGAGGTAACAGACGTTCATCCGCTGCTGAAGAGGGCTTTGGAAACTTGAGTCATAGACATGCTTCAGTGGAGGATGAGGATTTGCCCAGATGGGAAGCCTCAAGTGCTGAGACACTTGTACATCTACTTATCTTGAGTCTCAAAGATGTTGTTTATAAGTGAGCTATTCAAATGGAGGGAGAAACCCACAGAGAAGGAAAAATAGCAGGTTGGAGTGATTATGTGCAGGAAGAGAGGCCCTAGTAGAAGTCCAGTGGGAAAGAAGGAAGGGAATAAAATTAAGAATGATTAATGACAGATCTCTAATGGTTTTATTGGATCCAAAGGGACAGGGCAATACAGAAAAAGAAACACTTGATTATAGGAAAAAAGCATGTGTGTGAAGGAAAATACATCAATCTACGGATGTGGACAGGCTCTGAGGATGGGAAAGAGTCCTTCACGAGTCAAAAGGAGCTTCTCTTCCTCCTATCCCCTGGAGGTACCCTGGATGGCATGGCATTTCCTCCTGGTCTTTGGGAAAATCCCTCCAGCTTTATTCTAGCCAGGCCGAACAGAGCAAATATGGCATTAAGATGAGAGTGAATCTGGATAATGAATTTAAACTTTCAGGAAAATTTAATTTAGGGACACAGGCACCCCTCCCCCTAAATGTGCCCTTAAAAGTACTATAAAGTGTGTGTGTGTGTGTATGTGTGTGTGTGTGTGTGTGTGTGTGTGTGTGTGTGTGAGAGAGAGAGAGAGAGAGAGAGAGAGAGAGAGAGAGAATCAGAAAATAGATTTTTTAGTTGCATGAGACCCAGTTTTACTTTTCTTCCAACCCACTCACTCTCATTTCACATCAACTTTAAATTGTTATAATGTGTAAAGCTACTCAATACAGGTAATAATAATATCTACCATTTATGAAGTTCTTAATGTGTGCCAGCTCTTTACATGGAGTTTCTCATTTAAGCCTCACAGCCATAGGCACAAACATTTACATAACACTTTATAAATGTCAGACAATATTCCAAGTGCTTAACATATATTAATGTAATGAGGTGCCATTATTAAATATTTTAACATAGGAGGAAACAGAGGCACAAATAGGTAAATAACTTGTCCAGAAAGAGCCACTAAGTGGCAGAGTCAGGATTCAATATTCATATCTGAGTTATCTCATTAGATTACAACTGCCTGGAACACAGTAAACGCTCTTCCATATTGGTTAAATGATTGAATACAAAGCCTAAAGGATTACTAGCTATGTAATATTAGCATGCTGAGCAAACAGACTTTCCCCCAGATCAAGAAAGGAAAACACTACTAGACAAGAAATAACATTAAAGAAATCATCCTTCATGCAGTCATCATTCATTCAACATGTATTTATTGAGCACCTATCATACGATGGGCCAGGCCTTACTTAGCCTAGGTGCAAGTGCCACACTTTCTCTTTTGAGAGGGCAATGTCACATTACTGGCTTGAATGCCTCCCATAGCCAGGCAGGTTTGCCTCCAACTCTCCCCCACCTCATTGCTAACATGATGGACCTGGCAACATAGGAGGGTGGTTCTGATCCCTTGCAAGCAACTCTAAGCCTTATTTTGTTGGTTTTCCATCAGCCTTAGGCTTGCAGGACCCACTGGGGATAATGACTAAATGGTGGGGAGAGCATGGCGCTGCATGTAGCAGATCTCAGAGGGAGGGACTGCAAATTGGAGGCATTTTATTGTTTTCTCCTTTTTTTACTCTGAAAACTTTTCAAAAGGAGAGATCTATTTGAATGGTTTGCAAAATCCATCTTAAGGTCAGCTCTAATTAAGTTGGGGCCTGGCAGCTATACGACTTCAGTGTTGTTACACAGCTGCCAAAGTTGAGTGAGGTGCCCACCTTCACCATCAGTAGTGAGTCCTGGGCTTCATGTACAGCTCCTGTAGCCACTCAGACAAAGTTAGCATCCTGCGCTATGGGTTAGAGCTGAAGAGAAAAGCTGTCTTACACGTTGGTTAAAAGAGATGGAAGAGTTCAGAATGTTATGCTTTGGTAAATTTTTGTAAAACATGGGTGTCCATTGTGTTACATAATAGGTACTCAAATGACCTATTTCTCTTTAATTCTGTATCAGGATATACTTTTAGGAACAGGAAATCAAATCAGCATAGTACCTGGCATATAACAGACTTTCAGTAAATTTGTGTACAATGAAGAAACACGTGTCCAATGACATAACAAAGAAAGTGAAGAATCAAAGAGACTCAAGTTCTGGTCCCTGAATTTTCTATTAATCAGTAAGATAAAAAGATGAAAAATTATGTCTCTGGGACTCAGTTGTTCCATCTAAGAAACAAGTAGATTAGATGAGTTATAAAATTTGTTCCTGTTCTTAAATTATACAGTTGAAATTTTGCATAGAGGCAGTATTATGTAATCAAGAGAACAGAAACAAAGCCCAGAATCCAGACAGAATTTAACTCCAGACTTTCTCACTGACCAACCATTATAGCTTAAGCATGGTACTCAACAGCAAGTGACAATTTCTTTATCTGCATAATAGGAATGTTCAAAGGCATTTTGTAGGACTACAGACAGGTAACGAGACAATAAGTCCATGTTTGGAATATAGAAGGCTTAAATAACTGATAATTTAATAAATGAAAACCTATTGAATTTAAATTCCATTCTTCCTTGTAGAAAAGTGCTATGGCCATTCCAGATAGACTGAGTTAGTGGCTCCATTTCTCCCTGTATCTTTGCTGATTGACATGTGAGTTTACTGGTACAGTCGTCTCCCAAGCCTTGACTCTGGGCCTGGTTAAGTGACTTTCTTGGCCAGTAGGATGCTAGCAAATGTGATGCAAGCAGAGTTTTGAAAAGCAATTGGACCCAGTCTTTTGTGACTCTGCCATTGCCATGAGGACAATGCCTAAACTAAACCACAGGTCCTGACACGGGGACAAATGACACATGGAACAGAGCCACTTCTAGGCTAGGCCAGCCAAATCTCAGTGAACTCAACCCACAAAAGCTAAAGAAGTGATTGCTTTAAGTCATTGAAATGTGTAGTGGATTGTTATGTGATGGCACTGGCTAACTGATATAACAGAAGACAGGAGTCGTAGACTTTTATTTTAAAATTGGAGCTCATTGGTGAAATTTGAAAATATATTTACTTTTCCATATTGGGCAAATTTTCATAAAATATACACTTTTGGGTAAAATTTTGGGAGGAGAAGGAAGATAGAAATTTACTAAATTATCCTTTTGGCTCAAATGAGAGTTTTAATGGGGTCTAAAGCATTTTAAATTGCTAAATTATTAATGTTTGAAAACTTGCCATTAGGTCTGAGTAGTCCAACTTTAATTTTAGATTTAGGAATTTTTAACAGGGAGGGACTTAATATGTGTGGGTCCAAATTTGATTACAAAGTATTTCTGTACATTGTTTAGTACTATTGTCATTTGGTAGAACCCAGACATTTGGGGAATAGTTCTGTTCGGATTAATGAGGCTTTAAAAATACAGTATCAAAAGGTGGCCCTGGATGGGTCAACAGGACACTTTGTTTACCAGGTTAGACACGTCTCTTAGAAGAAATTGGCAGAAACCAATCCTGCCTGAATCACCACATTTACTTCTTAAGTATGTTAGTGTGCTAGTTTATAAAATAGAAGCCATATTCTTCTAGGCATTAGGACTTGGAGGAGCTGGTAAGCTTCTTCAGGGCAGGGATGAGAGTAAATATTCATAAAGCCAGGCATGTGGTTGCTTAAGTAGCAGCAAGTGAACTCTGTTTTGAAGGAGAACAAGTTAAAACCTGCTTCTCATTATTTAGGATCTAGAGACCAAATGTTACTCCCCCAGGAAGAATGAATTCCTTTGCCATCTGTGTTCCCCTGGGACCTGTCAGGCCCATTTCCATGACTGACTGCCATGAGGCTGTAAGCTCTCAAGGACAAGCGACATGTTACATTCCTTCTATGTCCGAAATGTATACCAAGGTATCTTACACATAAAATGAGCTCACTACACTATGGTTAAATGAATGAGTGATAATACTGCCTCAATTCTTGAATGAGGAAGCTGAGGATCAGAGGGATGAACTGGTGGTTTTCTGGGAAATCACACAGCTGCATAGAGCTGGGCATTCAATTTGAACTCAGGCCCAGGTTAATCCACAATCTGTTCTACTATAACAAACTTAGATTTCACTCCTGTGGCAATAAACAAAACAGTAGAAGTAAATTACATAGCACAGTAACAGTTGTTGGAATAAATGTTACTTACCTTTTCCATGTCTTACTCTGTTACAGAAATTCCACCATTGGAGATTTATCTCTCTTCTCCAGAATTACTTTTTCTTAGAAGTTATCAACTTATTGTTGTTTGAAGGAAGTAAAACATAGACTTAATATCCTAATAGTGTAATGGCTAATTTAATGGTGTTAAATATCCACGGGACAAATATATAGTCATTAATAACTATAGGAAGAGTTATATGAAAATGCATTTAACGGTGATGTATTTTTTAAAGTAACACTCTTTTTTAAATATAATTTTGCAGTACTATCACAATGCTTTCAAATCTAAACCAAAAGTAGCTATTGTAAAACAACGGGAAAGAAATGTTAGAAGCAGGTTGGCATACTCTTCTTCAAATGATAACAATAAGAGTGCTTTTTGCCATCTTTCTATTTTCCTGAAATTTTTTTTTAAAAAAGCACGTCTTACTTTTACATATTGAAAGGATTTTACAATGGCCTCTATAGTACCTTTTCTGTTTCCCAACCTGTCTTTGATAGACACACCATAATCATTGTTTTGCCTCTACTTAATTAACGATCCCATAATGTTATCATGGTGTCTGTAACCCTATATTGTTCTGAGTTGTTTCATATTGACATTTCCTGTTACCTGACTGTGAGTTTATTAAGAGCAAGGATTGTCTGGTACTTTGGCCTATCTCCAGCAACTGGCTAGTCCACAGTTCATAGTAGGTTCATAAATATTTGCTAAATGAATTATATTTTTCATGACTAAATTTATAATTTGTACTATGACCTCCATGAAAGGGATAGTAGGAGAATGTATCTATTTATACCAGTTTGTGTGTATTTCAACAGAGCCAGAGCTTACAAACACTGTAATATATGTTTCGCATGTCTTACTTACTTTTGCACATTCACAAGTTAGAAAATAAAGCTAAAAATGCCATTGAGTTGTTTTCTCCCCCCACATTGCTTTTTCTGAGTAATGATGAATAGTGCTTAATATGCATGCTTTTCTAACATAAAATCTGTTAATTCTCTGAATACAGGCAAAATGTATGGAAATTATGTCAAATCTAATTTGTGCATTTTCTTAAAATTAGAATGTATAATATTTAGTTTCATAAGCAGAACAAATAATGCAATTAGTGTTTATTCTTTGACTACTCTTTTACTAAACAACTCAGCTAAAAAATGCATGCTACAAAAAAAGCGTGTTTTCCAGTCACTGCTCCAAGTCTCCTATGTTAAACAAAGGCAGACCAACCTGAAACCTTTTGATAAATATGATGCGTGTTGTAACTGCAGCATTCACTTCGTATCCCATTTCTCCAAGTTCCTGTCAGCCAGATGTCACTTGCAATGCAAACACTAGAAAAATATGAAATAATAATTTCATACATCATCTATGTGTACATGAGCCGGTCAAACATTCAATACAAATTCAAACTGCTACTACACACAGAGCAAATATCATCCAAATAATATTTAAAATGATTGAAAGGCTTTTGATTTGGAAGTGTATTCTCTTAAGCTAAGTGGTCCCTGAGACCATCTAGAAAATTCAATTGTTTCATTTTTAAAATGTTTTCTGCCCAAAATTATATCAAACCCTAATGTCCCAATAGAAACACATGGGATTGGATTGCTGACTGGGCGCCTGATGTCAAAGAAAAATCTAATTTCACCATGGCATTTCCTCATACTGTCTCACCAAAATACAAAAATTGATAAAATTGTAATGGATAATTTTCAGAAGCAGAATGTTAACCATTGGGAAAACATGAAGGGAAACTTAGCATTGTGGCATAGGAGAAGCAAAATGAAGGAAGGAATTGATAATAAATACAGATATACAATGCTCCATAAAAAGCATTCTTAAAAGCTTTTTCTTATCAAAAACAGAACTGCAACGTTTAAAAGGAGCTTACTATCAAAATGTAAGCTTTTGTGTGTGTGTCCATTTCTAAGTTTCTGTTCTCAAATATTTTCTATTTTGTAAAAATGATATAGGGAAAAGGAAACACACTCTAAGTTATACTATTATATATGCATTTGCACAGTGTTGACTTCTATTTTTTATGTTAGCTACAAAAACAGGCATGTGTGCCAGAAGCTTCAGTTTAGAGATGAGAGAATAACATTAGATTCAGCCCTGCTTCTTTTCACTAAGGCTTTAAACTTCATCTCTTTCTGCTTGCTCTTTAATGGTGCGTTTCCCTACCTGTATGGAGGTAAGAATGTTCAATTGCCATTGCTTTAAGGAGGGAACTTAGTGCTACACAAAAAACAGGAGTTCGGAAGAGACAGAACTTCCTACTAACTATGTGACTGTTAGCATGTCCTTTATCATCTTTGAGCTTCAGTGTTTTCATCTGTAATATTGAAATGATAATTTCCACCTTACTGCTTTCCTGAGATGTTTAGGAATATTGCTTTAAAGACCTCTCCTCTGACATAATGCTTGACACAAGGGAAGCACGGAAACATCATTTTATGATGATTCAACTTCTTTAAGCTTACAATCCTTGCTTTCTTGGATCCTGCCTTCTTTTCATTCTTTCTTGATCATCTTCTTTACCCAAGCTGACAACTATGGGCAGGATTCAAAGATGGTGGTGAGGAAGAGAAGAGGTAGCTCCATCACTGGACAGATTTTTCAAGGTCACTTGGTCATCAGTGAGGAAAGGGCTGTGATAACTACTGCCAAACTCAGAAAGTTACTGTGTAAGCTGGAACCATGGACTCAAGGCGTTGGGGACACCACAAGGTGGCAGATGATGATCTTTGACAAGGAGGACTCTTCATCTTTGGAGACATCATCAATTTTCCTCACTCAGCACCAGTTACCTTGGTCATATATCCTTCCTTTTCTTCAGCCCTAACACAGGGTCTGGGACAAGGTATATCTTTAATAAATATCCAGTGTTTAAAAATTAAAGTTTTATCTCTTAAGAAAGCTCATTTAACTGAATAAAACAGACTCTATGGATTAGCTAGGATGAGGTGACTTATGGTATAATTGCTAGTAGTATAGGATTTAAGATCAAACAAAACCAGATTGTTATCCCAACTCTGACATTATATATTATCTTGGGCAAATTGCTTAATGTCACTGAGTCCTAGTTTCCTCAATTATAAAGTAGGAATAATAATAATAATCCCTACTTGATAGGGTTATTACAAATAAAATTGCCAGATAAAATAAAGGACACTCTTTTAAATGTGAATTTTAGATAAACAATAATATTGATAAGTATATACCAAATATTATATGGGACATCCTTATGCTGAAAATATCTGTTGCTTATCTGAAATTCAGATTTAACTAGATGCTAACTAGATTTTAATTTGCCAAGTATGGCAACCCTAATTATAAAGACTAAATGAAACAATATATTGTAAAGCTATTAGCTTGGTGCCCATTGGATAATGGGTGCTCATTAAGTGTTCTCTCATTTCCCTCTTCCCTCTTGGGGCTGTTGTGCGATTAAATGCCTGGTACATCGCACCAATTCAGTAGATTTTAGAGTGCTTCTCCTCCTACGAACCAGCCTCCAAAACATGTGCTCTATGCCTAACAAGGGAGGAAGAGCCTCAGCTCCATGTTTGGCTCTAGGATTGCCCTCTCTTTGCTCCTCCTCAGCACCTGTTTGCAGCATGAACCCCAGGCGGTGTGGAGTGGTCCAGTTAAGAGAGCAAAGGTGAGGGGGCAAAGCTGTTAACACAGGTCTCCTTCAATTCAAAGAAACTTATTTTTGAAAATCTGAATTTACTATGGAAGTTGTTAGAAATTCTTTAAATTGTGAGCCCTCTACAGAGTTTCAAAACAAAATTGTAAAGGGAGATTTGATTTACAAAAATATAGAAGTAAGATAACATGCTCAGCAAAAAAAAAAAAAAAAAAAAAAAAAAAAAAATCTGTTGCCTAAAGTGTGTTGTAAAGGCATTGCAAGCCACTCTATAAAACCCTTTCTTGCTTCCACGTGTACGTGTACCCCTTACTCCACAAGTCAGCTTTATGGGGCACGGTTATTCAACTAAACAGAAAATGCTTTCTTTTTTGTGATTATTGCCAAATGCCTTCCTGAGGTGGCTAGGCATGAACTTGGTTATTCATAATAGATACAGGAAAATAAAGGCTTTAAGAACATGATTTTCCCCTTATAAGTCCAGTTTTGTTCCTCTCTAAGAAGCCAGAGATAGTGCATAGGATAAGATGAAACGAAAATCTGTGTATAAAAAAAAATGGCTCTTTCAATGTGGTCTATCTGAG
This sequence comes from Pipistrellus hanaki, assembly GCF_964339955.1. Taxonomy (NCBI): domain Eukaryota; kingdom Metazoa; phylum Chordata; class Mammalia; order Chiroptera; family Vespertilionidae; genus Pipistrellus; species Pipistrellus hanaki. The sequence goes on along the minus strand of NC_140504.1, from coordinate 138,454,912 downwards.
ATCAGCACATTTGCACTGTGTCTGATTCGCATTCCCAGACCTACAGCTGGCTCTGCTGAACCTGCGGCAGCTGCTAGCATCCGGGGAGAAGCCCCTTTCTGCCCCAATTCTGGGAAGAAAGCACCTCCATGTTTGGTAAGTCACTAAGCCTAAAACCTAGGAATATTTCTAGAGTACACGTCACATCTTTCCCCAAGAATCAACTATCTGACAGTAGAAAGCAGGTATTGTCCACTTCCTCCAGCTCACATTCTCATGTAAACAGGCGCCCACGTCCGCAGCACCAGCTGCAGCTTCTGGGTGGTCCTGTAGGAAGTTCCAAGTGAATTGCAGTGCAGTCTTGTAGGCTGGTGGTCACACAGCTTGAGTAAGCATCTGTGGGAGAGAGCACAGGCAGGCATGTTCTCTACACTCCGGTCTCGGGTGGAAAATCAAAGTGAAATCTGACTTCCCAGAGAAGATCTGTTCTCCAAAATTAAAAAACAAAACGGAACCAGGCAAAACCATAGAGAAAACTGCGGGTGGATTTATCTGGAGGGTAACTTTCGATATAAAACTTGGGGGATTCAGCTTCCCCTTCCTCTTTGGTATAAGGGAGTAGAGTCTTTGAAAATGCATACACATTGACCAGTGTTAGTGCATATTAATGTATGATTTTATGAGACTTTTCTGCATCTCTTCTCAGGAAGGCATAAAAGAAGAATTGCCCAAAGCCACACCTCCACCACTTATTAACTGCTTAACAAGTTAACTTCTCAGTGTTGTGGAGAGAATATAAGGTAATTAATACATGTAAGGGTTTAGAACACTTCCTGTCATATAGTAAGCCCTAAGCGAGTGTTAACTGTTATTAATATAATTAAAATGACTTTAATAATTATGCTCTATATTTGTTAGTGCTTTATAGTTATAAAGTCCTCCCACCTCTCTTTTGCTGGATCTGTACTCAAGGTGAGGTGCAGTGGACTGAGAAATCTCCACTTTTCATGTTGGGAGATACAGAAGTAATCAGTGGATTGTATGATATTATTCCAGGTAGGAAGGGCAGTATATGTAACTTAAGAGGTGGCAGAGGCAAGTTCCATAAAGGAGATATTGAGATGGTTGCTGGGTTGGAATTGAGAACCTGACAAAGTGTAATAGAACATAGGCAGTGTTCAAGGGTGTGAACAGCAAGGGACTAGAAGTGGATGGAAATTGAAAGAAGCATTTATAAAGAGCTTACAAATAAACAGCAGAAGTTTAAATATGATTCAGGAGAAAGGTGAATTTCCCTAATCCTACCTCTTATCCAAAGTCAGATAAGAATTTAAGAGTTGAATATCTAAAATATTTGAAAATGCATAGAGCTCCCAGAAGAAAAGAAATTATTAAACATTTGGGGTAGGTTTAACTTTTTAAGCTTAGAATCAATACAACAAATTTTGGTGGTGTTCACACTTCCATGTTGGTACTCATAGACCAAATCAGAGAAATAAATTTCAAGATACACAGGTAGCACTTCCAATAGAGGTTCTTTTCATCTCTGGATTTCATCTTCTCTAAGGACTCTTAGGTACTAGATAATCTTTGCTACCCAAAAAAAAAAAATGAAACTGTGGGCCAGGGCACCTTACTCCTTTGTTAGTTGATAATAAAGGATTTAGTAGGCAGGAAAAAATAATAAATACCACTAAATCATAGTTTTAGGGATTCCATGAGTCACATCACGTGGAGTGTTTACCACCATCAATACTCATGATATGTATCTGCTGTATACACAGGACACTCTATGATTCACAGAAGATGCAAAATGTTATAATATACAGTTCGTTCTTTCCAGGGATTTATGTTCAGTGGTTAGGGTGTTGGCCCACCCAACCTAGGACTCAGTTCAATTACCAGTCAAGGGCACACACCCTGGTTGGATCCCCAGCCCTTGTCAGGACACATGTAGGAAGCAAACAATCTTCCTCTTTTTCCCCCTCTTTTCCTCCCTTACTCTCTCTCTAAAAAACAAAACAAAACAAAACAAAAAAAACAATGGAAAGAATATTCTCAGGTGAGGATTTAAAACAACAACAAAAGGAAATGGGAACCCCTTGTTCAAAAAACAAACGTTATTAAACATATTAAGTAATAATTTTTTTCCTTCTTGCATTGACATGGTAATTTTTGCTATTTAATGTCACTCTAAGTAAATGAAAAGTACAATATTTTATTCTCAGCATAAAGTTAACTATTCACCTTTATTGAATAATTCCAGTTTTAAATTCAAATGTAAAAGTATTTAAATTATATACAGAATTACTGAAATTATTCCATTTCTTTTGCAGTTTGTACATGCCTGTGTACTTTGTTATCAAAATAGTGAAAATGCTACACGAAACTAACTCAACTGGTTTTATTGCACTTCTTTATACCTATGTGTACTACCAACTTGCTACTTTCAGTTTACCAATGACTAAGAAGTCACTAAAAGAAAAAGAAAGTATGGGTTGCCCTATTATTTCTTTTCTTTAGATGTCATCACTTCCAAAATAAGTAGTTGGCTGACACGGAAGTAACACCAGTAACAAAGGGTATGATCTGGTTCCTTGATTGTTTGCATTTCTTAGAACAACATGCCTTCTTTCTGTGTTCTATATTTGAAGGAAACTCTGGTTGAAATGGAAAAACCTGGCCTCCAAGGAATATCAGCAACCCCTCTCCTTTGCTTATAAACACAGTTGCAGCACTACTACCCGTGCTTGCTTTGAGTCTCCCTTAAGTCCCACACACTGTGTGTCCACTAGAGTTCTGTGCTCATGTGACTTTGTGACTTCTATGAGAAAATTGGGTGGAAAAAGAAAGGTGGGCACCCATGTTGCACATATGTCCTCTGCTCATGCTCATGCTCCATTGTCCCTTAGGACTTCTCTTACAACATGCAAATTCAAAGTTTAAATTACTAAGAATTTCAAGATAGTGTCAGAGAAGAATGAAACCAAGTAGGAGGTTCCATGAGGCTACATGGGTCACACACCATGAAGCCAGCCATGTGCCTGGGTAAAGTTCTACTTTGTTTCAGTCATTATATTCTCTTTGGAACACCAGCAGTGCTGTCCAAACAATTGTCATGTGGTAGTTTCTAACATTTACATCTGTGGTGGTCTCTCTTAGACTCATCATAAATCCCTGGAAAGAACGAACTGTATATTATAACATTTTGCATCTTCTGTGAATCATAGAGTGTCCTGTGTATACAGCAGATACATATCATGAGTATTGATGGTGGTAAACACCCCACGCGATGTGACTCATGGAATCCCTAAAACTATGATTTAGTGGTATTTATTATTTTTTCCTGCCTACTAAATCCTTTATTATCAACTAACAAAGGTGTATGGTGCCCTGGCTGTTACTTCTGATGTCCCTTTTTAAACTGTTATAACTTAAAGTCTTGCCTGCAATTCCCCCTTTTCAGTATGGGTAAACCTGGTTCTTTCCCAGTCCTGAAATATCAGCAGAGGAAATGGTGATGTGAGAACTGAAAGTGTGCAGGTCACCATACTATCTTAATCCAAAGAATTATAGAGAACTTCTACCACCTCCAAGTAATCATCATGAAGAAACAGTACAATAGGCAACCATTGCCACAACCCTGGACATTTAAATCTTTCTGTATATAAGATACAAAGGTTATACATCCAAACACTTAATTCTTGCAAAAAATAGAGAGATGACACTGGTGAAAAAAGACATTCTTAAGTTTGACACAAGTCCCACTTCCACCCCTTTTGGCCTGAGAACTGTGGCAAACCCTATAATAACCACCTAAGATGATAATGGAAAAAGATCCCCGAGGTGTAGGTTAATTACATCTATAGTAGTTTCCCCAAAGGGGGAGATTCCAATGGATTTAAAGGATCCATCCTAGGACTTGGAATCTATGTAGTAATAAGGGTAAAGCCAAACAGTCTACCTTGACCTAGACCAAGGGGATGAGTGCAGGGCCTGACAAAGGAAATCAAACTAAAAGGATTATGATCCAGGTCAGTTATAGATGGCATCAGGCAGAAAATGAAATGATATAGAGTAGTTGATTTAGCTGGGTAAATGGTTCTAGTGACTTAAAGGCACTGGGTCTGGTCACCTAGACACATGACCAAGAATATGTCAACATGGTCTCTGTCTTTTTGAGAGAGTACACCTCATGGTATAGGCAGGGTTTATGGAAGGGCAAAATAATAATAGTAGTAGTAGTAGTAGTAGTAGTAGTAGTAGTAGTAATAATAATAATAATAATAAACAAAAATCAAGGAATGCTATTCCTGCTATTCTTATATTTACTCACCATGAGTATCAGAGGGGAAAATCCACAGTGACTAAGGAAAAATATGAAAAATCTATTCAATGAAGAATATAATGAAAGTAAATGTGGGGGGGAAAAAAGAAAGAAAGGACTGATGGAAGGAACAAAGGAAGAAAATAAAAGTTCCTTGTCTTGCACAAGGCCTGATACTTAGTAATAAGAGTATTTCAAGTCAGTTGAAGATTAGAGAAAGTAGGAAGGAAGAAAATAAGCAGTGTTTTAGTTTGGACTGGTGTTATATCTCTCTTTGAAATTTGGCTATTAAAAATGTAATAATTTACCTCACAATGAGAAACTCAAAAGATAAACACTTACTTGAAATAGGCTGACAAGTTTCCTAAGGGTCCTCGTTTTAGGACTAAGAAGAAGAGAGAGGAGAAAAAATGGAGAACGAAGAAGAGAATTGATAGCTGACTAATCTATTTCCAATAAAAAAAATAGTTCAGGTATGGTTGGCAAGCAAAACATAGAGAATTTGACTTGCTATGATCCACAGAGAGGCAACCGGTTCTGAAAGGCTAACTAACAAAGGTAAGAAAGATCTTTTTAGTAAAGCATCCCTGAGGGGCCATGGTTTCTGTGTTCATCAAGAATTTCAGAAAACCTAGAAATTTGAAGGAAGTCAGAATTGATTTAATCCTTTATAGTATAAATCTCATTTCTGAAAATGACTAACAGGGGCAGAGGCATAAATGGTAAAGTCTCGATCAGGGAAAATGCTGTCAGCGTATCATCTAGATAGATTAGAAAATGAAAGCTCAGGTTTCTGTGAAGGAAGACTAATGACATTAAGTGAAGATGAAATAGGAAGGAGCGTCGCACAGACGCAAAAGTCATAAACCATGAGCTCGCCCCGGGAGAAGACCCTCAGCAACTTTCTGAACTGGAAAATCATAGGGAGTTCGGTCTGAAAGTATTTTCTTAGTCCTCATTTAGAGTCTCTGGCTTGTTTGGGTTTATTCTGAAGTTCTGGGAATCGCTGCCCAGGTTCTGAAATTTGTATAAAAGTGAGGTACTTCTGCCTACAACTTTCAGTGCAATCAGTTGCATACTCAGAAATAAGAAAATGAGGGTTTGGCTCACCAGAACAATAAATAAACATTTAAGAACCCTTCCACACTGTGCAACCATCTGATGTTCAGTGTCACAATTCCGCTACCTCTCAGAAATAAGGCAGAGCTGTTGCCCTGAAATCAGTGGTGGCTGAGACCAACGTCCTTTGTTTAAGTTACGATCAAATAGTGAAGCAAGTATATAAATGCCTGCCAAATGAAGCTAAAGCAGGCCTTCTGCTCTGTTTGGTAGTGGAACAAGCCTGTACATCTGCTTCACATGTGGTAGATCACTTGATTACTTAAACTGTATCTACATTGGAAACACACACATACACACACACACACACACACACACACATTTTTTTTTTTAAGAATAAGCCAGTAGAATAATCTCAAATCTAAATATCAGTCTTCTGCAGTTTCTTAGGGATCAGATAGAATAAATCCATTGTGTTCTCATGCAATCTCTTTAAGTTGACCCATCCTCTCTCAGTAACACACAATGATCAGCTGAAAATTGCTCTCATCATTTTGAAAATTGAGAGTCTCTGCAAACTAACCACAGTCTTTCTTATACAGGGAGTATTGGAGTTTCTGATATGTGCTCTTAAGGCACTGGCCCTGAAGCTAGAGCAGGAATGGTCTTCAAGCTTTATAACACACTGCTGATTTTCATGAGAAATAAGCCTATTGATCTAAAATTCAAGGCAAATCTTTATCCAATTTCAGAGTTGGAACGATTATGTGAAAAGCATTTCACATCTTCCCCACTCTCAACTCCCTTATTATGGCTACAACATTAGAAGATAAAAATATACTATTTCTCATCCCAAACTTTCAAAATATGCAATATTCAGTAGATAGATGGGTAGTTAGGTGGATAGATACTTACTGTTCAATTCTAATGTTTCTGACTTAAAATTTTAAGGTCATTGTCTCCCTTCTGACACCTTTTACTACATCAACATCCCATTATATCATTATAGACTCATGAAGCAATGTACTTTTACATTTTGCAAGATAATGACTCTTTTGTATTTCAGTTTTTATCATAATATAAATCTTGAATTGAAATTTGCATATCTTTTGTTTAGGAAAAGAGACCCCTATTTAAGACTCTGTCATTTCAATACATAGGTTTTAAAGTGGCTTTTTACAAAAAGAAATGCACCAAAATATTCCAATTTATTCTTTCACTGAATAGCTGAATCTGATTCTACCTCTGCTGCTGCCTCAATAAATTAGCAAAGGACTGAACAATGCATTTTCAACAAGAAAGGCTCAATAGTTGAGTATTTTGTGCCAGTAGGTTTTCTTCCTGTTAGAAGTCCAGTCAGAAATCTGTAATGACAATTTGGCAATTTGGACTGGATGCCAGTATGATCACATGCACGTGTGCATGCGCGCGCGCACACACACACACACACTCACACACACACCTGAAACTGGATATACCAAAGGTTACATATATATATACTATTTTTCTCCTACACAGACATACCTTGCTCCTTAATCAATGTCTTTAACTCTTCTAGAAATGTGGCAGCTACTTCATTAGCAGACACAGCCTTGCCAGTAATTTGTATATTTTCAGTCTGAATCTATTCCTAAATCTGTGCAATCATTCCTTGCTTGTTGTAAGTGGCTCATTTTAGGAGGACACCTATCTGAAGTCTTCTTATAGGCTCAATGCTCTCTGGCATAACATGTTGCCACGAATCAGAATCCATTTTCTGTTCATCTTCCATCCAGAAACGTAATGCCGTATACATCTTAACTAAGCACTTATCAAGCACTGTGGCCATAACTTTTGCAGTTTGAGGTACAACAGCAAAACTAGCAACATTTCTTTTCCCTTCTTTACAATTTCATGGGTAGAAAATTCATTCTTACATTTGATTTTAGCAACCTCAGCATATGCTTTGTTTTTCTTATCAAGTAGAGAGAGAACTTTTACCTTTTCACTTAAATGAGCACTTAACAGTTCATAGCTTCTCTTTGGTATATTCAAGTTGCCAGCATCACTACTCTTGTGCTCTGAGGCCATTAACAGGTAAAAGGAGGGTTACTTTAACGGAAGCATTGTGATGGCATGGCAGCTGGTAACCTAGAAGGCTGCTAAGTGAGTAAGGGATGCATTGTTATGCTAAAAAGGGGATAGTTCAAGTCTTGGTTGGGATGAAGCAAGACTGCATGAGATTACACTGTGCTACTCAAGAACAATTTAAAATTTATGAATTGTTTATTTCTGGAATTTTCTATTTAACATTTTGAGACCTTGGTTGACCATGGATATCTGAATCCAATATCTACTGTTCGTTTATTTATATTCTAAATAAAGACAATATGTATGTATGTATGTTATATTTGTTTATATATTTTATATAAAAAGAACTCTTTCTGTTCAGCTTTTTTACTCTCTGCCTTCTTTTTGGTTTGTTTGTTTCTTCTCTGTGAAGCAGTCTGAGAAATTTGTCACAGTGACAGACTGTGGTGTAGACTTGAGAGAGCCTTTAAGACACAGGGTCTGAGCAGCATCCTGTCCACATCTACACAGCAAGAAGGGAGCAAGAAGAGTGTGGCAGCATCTAGCATCCTCAGTGCCTACCACAGTACTTAGAACAGATGAATAGACAAACGAAATGGGCACTAGGACTTTTCTCTTCCCAACTCTTTCATCAAACTTCAGAGCTGCCTCAGTAGCTGCCACTTTCATGGATTGACAAGTATCTATTTTTCTTGTGTAGCCCAAAGTATAGCTCAATTGGCCTTATTGTGCTCTTGCACAGTCCATCCTGGAGGGGTTTGGTGAGGTCAAGAGATAAGACCATTGTGGAAAAACTACATTTTGTAACAAAATAAACACATACCCCCCAAAAGTTTCAACCTTTATTTTCAAATGTCCTGGTGACACAACTGAATCAATAGCTTGTGAGCAGCAACTAGCTGTTAAGAGCAATACACGTCATGTGGAGCTATAAAATGAAGTTAAGTCCCAGCTCTTCCATTTCCTAGCTGTTTTAATTTTAGCAAGTTATTTCACTTCCCTAAGCCTTACTTTCATCATTTGTAAAGTGGGAATAGTAATATCTGTCTTACTGGGTTGTTATGAAGATTAAATGTGACAGTATGTATGGGAATGTTTATTTAATCCATATTACCTTTGTAACATGCTTACTTCCATTTGTACCATCCCGTCTTCCTTTACCTCCTCCCAATTATTTCTAATTATGCCTTCTTTCTTCCTGGAGAAAACAGAAAACTCCAATGTGTCTTCAAACACCGCAAGAATGAGGTAGATGAGCCAAAGGGAAGTGGACTAAAACAGCCGGAGCAGAAAACCAACTTAATGCTCAAAGGTAATTGTCTCCTTTTGAGTCCTTCCACTGTCCCCTGACCTTTCCCTTAAACTGGGACGTACAAAATGGATACTCTGAGAGGGCCACATTTGGCCAACCTGGCTGACAGTGACGCTGCGGGGAGCTTTGCAACCCCCATAAACATAGGCAATTAAGCCCCTAAAAGCTCTTAGGCTTATTGCCCAGTAAATTCACAATGAATAGTAACCTTAATAAATGTTATAAATCTCACCTCAGAGCCAACAGGAAATTCAAACTTTTGCATGTGTGGGAGCCAAAGTGCTGCTGAAACAAAAGGGAGGTGTGTGGACAAGGAGGACATTGTGCTTGGTCCTCATCTCCCCTGGCAGCACCAGCACGCCCCAGGCCTGGGAAAGGCCCTTAATTGTATTTTGTGAGGCAGTTTTCTGGCCTCTTCACTCCTCCCTTCCTCCACCTGCCTTAACTCCTTCGTGCCCCCATGGCCTAAGAGGTAATCCATTCACATGCATCTACCTATTGAAATAAATGATGGACGTATTTGATGGGGCTGAATCATGGACAAGTTGTATTCTTAGGTTAATGTTTTAGTCAGAAACTATTTTAGAAACTTAACTAAATCCAAAAACTGAAACTTAAACTTGGTGCTATAAAGAGAGGGAATACCAGCAAAGAGAAACCACTGGATATTTGGATCCACATCCTTACAAAAGGGTGTTAGTTTTAATAAACACTCACAATTTGGGGCTGTTATGAACCATAAGGCACACTCCTGGCCATGTTTCCAATTTCCTCCCTTGCCTTTACTGCTGCTATATTAAGGTCTGTGGTGAGGCAAAACATTTATTAAAAAAGGTGAGGATAGCAATATTCCAGATTAGATTATTTCACCTGTTCTAACTATGGACCCACCAATCGGAGAGCTTCACTGAGGGTTTCAGAGCAGCAGCTCTCTCACATCTAGGTGGTGGGAGGCAGAGTTTCAGGCTGTGGTTCCAAAATGAATGCAGATTAGGCCATTTTAATTACTTACTTTAACTGAATATGGAATACATTTTCCAGTCACAGAGAGGGGCAAAGAAATGCATCTGGAGCCTCCTCCATTATGGAGATAATTACACTGGGATTGAAAAATCATCTCTGGAGCAATGAGCAAGGAGAAACAGAGTGGTAGAATAGTCCTCTGAGAAGGCGTCCTTCATGTCATGAGGGGTTAAGGTGGAGGAGCCTTTGAGTGGCTTCATGCGGAAATATAACAAATTTCTCTTTGAAGACCCAATTCATACAGAAAATCCTTCTGGAGAAAAAGTGTGTTGAGGGGGAGGGGGGATACTAAACGTGTTGGAAATTATCTAGAACATGGTGCAGTTCTCACATGGCAAAATCCATTAAAGCAACACATTTCTTTAATTCTCCTAGGGGGTTTCTTTAAGACAATAGGCTTTCTTACAGTAAATCCATGGGGACTTCCACATCCTTTCATTGTTTCTGAAATTTCTTTAATGGTTGAGTTGCTGAAAAGTACTTTTATATATTGAGTGAATTGCCTGTATGCCAACATGAACACTATGCTTTTTAAACTTTATTTTTATTGTTTTCACTATTACAGATGTCCCCATTTCCCCCCACTCCCTTAAGCACTTCCACCCAGCCCCCACTACCCCTTCCCTCTGGTTATCACCACACTGTTTGTGTCTATGGATTATGCATATATGTTCTTTGGCTAATCTCTTCACCTTCTTTCATCCAGCCACCTTCCCTTCCTTCATGCCAGTAGGCATATGATGCATCTTTTCTAAGCAAACATGTACATGGGATTTTGTTAGATAGTTTTATTAAGGTTAGGATGCACTATTTGACTGATGGCCTAGCCCAGGGGTCAGCAAACTGTGGCTCCCAAACCACATGTGGCTCTTTGGCCTCTTGAATGTGGCTCAGCATTAGAATCACTTCTTCAAATTAGACTCGCCCAGGCCGAAAACCGACTTCAGCGCATGGGCCATGAAGCTTCAATCACACTGTATATGTGCATCTGCACGTAGTATTTTGTGAAAGAGCCACACTCAAGGGGCCAAAGAGACTCATGTGGCTCATGAGCTGTGGTTAGCTGACCACTGGCCTAGCCAGATATGCATAATAATAAGCTGTGCTACAGTACCATGCTATAGAATTTATTTTAGAAACATAAAATTTTTAAATCCTTAACACAAGGATTTGATTTGATTTTTAAATCCTTAACACAAGCATCCTTCTTACATTCCCCCACAGTCAAATATATTGGGCTTGCTGATGTGAACAGCCTTTAGGCCAATACTGCAAAAGAAATATATATGTGCACCACAAATGCAAGCTACATAGGTAATTTTAAAGGTTTTAGTAGCCATAGTTTAAAAAATGCATAAAAAACAGCTGAAATTAATTCTAGTAGGTTTGTTAGCCCATCATTGCAATATTATTATTTTAATGTGGTCACTATAAAACATTTATTAATGAGATATTCTACATTTCATTTTCATACTAAGTCTTCAAAATCTTAGATTTTGCATCTATAGCACATCTCAAGCAATATAGGCAGATTTGAAGTGCTCAGTAGCCACTGTGGCTACTGGATCAGACAGCACAGCTGCAGACTGTCAAAATTTCTAATTCTTTAAGGAGTTTCTCTGATTCCATCCTTCCCTCTATTAGCTTTGGAATATATCAACACTACTATTTTCTTACCAACTGCATCTGCTTTAAAACTTCACATGACCTCTAAGTTTTGAGTAAAGCCAGGTACCTATCATGTAAAAACAGACCTTTGTGGTTTCCAGTGAGATGAACGTGATACTTCCCAATGTTTACTCTGAGAACATTAAGTCCTCATCTTTTACAATTCTTGATTTCTTCATGTGTGTTCCCGGGAGTGCCAATCTACACACACAAATGGTCACAGAGAAGAGGGGCCGCTAATATGGGAGTCAAAAAGAAAACTATCCATGCTCTGCAGTCGGGGTTTTATTGAGTCATGGCACCAGGTCCCACCCACCCGTGTCTGTCTCATTCCTTCAGGGCAGCCTCAAATCTTGCAGCTCCCACTGCACAGAATCCGATTTGGGGTTTGCTGATATTCCCCCTTGTCCTTCTGCTACATGTTCAATCTGACAGGTTGTCACCATGAGCAAGTAATTTAACACTGTCTTCACTTTGAGATAATCAAGAACTCTGGGGGTAGCTTTTTAAGTACAAACTTTAAAAATATATTAAATTCCAGAAACATATGTTTCTTTCTCCTACTCTCCCCATTCACAAGGGCATAGAAAATACCTTTGTAATTGTTTCCCTAGAAAATACTCTTTATTGTACACTAACAGGATCTTTTAAAATCCCTGTTAGTGGAAATGAATGTGTACTCCCAATTTTATAGAGGTAAGGAGCCAGAAAGTTCCAGAGAACCAATAGTGATGTGGAGGACCAGTAAGCCTATGAACTCCTGGTCTTCTGGGCATCTCATTTCCAAATTACTGTTCAGGAAAAAGATCCTAAATAATATTTGAGATTTGAAAATATCCTATCATGCACAGCCCTCATACTATGCTTGTAGTCTTGTTACTTCAGAAGCCCATTGACCTAAATAGAGGTTTTTGGTATCATATTTCTTAAAATAGTTAATCTGGTCAGCAAAGACCTCAGAATATTAGCTGTTTGCAAAAAAAACAGTTTGTGCAATGAAAGAGCCAAGAATTAACTATAGCAGAGTTTGAAAATTTAGGTTTTACAGGAAAAGTATTCCAGGGTTCTAGGTGCTTTTATTGATTTTTCAGTTATACCCAACATTTTATTTTTCTTTTGGTTGTGATATAATAATTGATTGTGACGGATTAATTAAATACTTAGCTAATTTTTGTTATAGAGAACATAGAATATGAGGTTTAATTTTTAGTGTGGTTTTCCTCCTTCTCAGTTACCCATGTCTGGGTACATGTCATTATAACCAGTACAGCAATTCTACCAGATGCCAGCACTCACTTGGTGGCAAGTACTTGAATTCTCAGGCACTGTGTCAATAGGAAAGAGAAAACAAGAGGAGGAGAGGGAAGAAGAGAAAAGGAGAGAAGAAGAGAAGAGAGGAGAGGGGAGGAAAGAAGAGGAGAGGAAAGGAGAGGAGAGGAGAGGAGAGGAGAGGAGAGGAGAGGAGAGGAGAGGAGAGGAGAGGAGAGGAGAGGAGAGGAGAGGAGAAACTTAACACTACTAATACAAACCTATAGCAAAAAGCAGATCCACAAAGTGCAGTCTCCAGCATCTTCTCTTGCCAAGACTTCTGCATTCTGAGTTGGGTAAATATTGCCAGGTCCAGATAATGCGTCTTTGTTCAGACCCAGACGCCAGGGACTCTCCAGGAGAGTAGCGAACTCATGATGCTGAGACTGCTGGGGTGGCACAGACCCTACGTTTTCCCATCCTGTCTGCTGGACCAACCATGCTTAGCCATACCACTGAAAATGTCCTGAGGCACTACGAAGACTGTGAATTAAAATAGATGTATGCTTGTCTTAGAAAGAAGCATATATTTTTTCAGGTTAAAAAAATCTCAGATATTAACAAAGGGAATCTTACGTATGAGGAAATCAAGGTTTTAGGAACTCAAGTGACTTGTTTTGGATCTTGTGTTTAACTGGTACCAGAGTTAAAGCTAGACAATGTATGGAAATGGAAGTAAGGAAAGAGAATTGATGTGTAACAGATGAGGAGCACACACGTGTGGCTCTTTTGTTTTCTTTTGTGATTTGGATCCCTCAGTGCCTTCATTATGTAATGAAGGTCAACTGCTTCTTGTTGACTATCAAATGGCAATGTGATTGGGAGTGGTTAGCTTTTTCTGTATCTTTCAAAGATTAGGAAGAAATTTATATCACAAAAAAATAGATGTGAACCCTGCTTTTCCTTGCCATGTTCAACAGGAGAGCAGAGAATAAATATTTATAACCATTCTGCTGATGCACCCTGGTTCCCAGCACAGTGTTTGCTACATTATAGAGTTTCTATAGTTTTCAAAAAAAAAAAAAAAAAAAAAAAAGAATGGTTAAGTGAATGAATAAGCGAATGAGCCCTTGGAAGGAAAGCTATTTACAACAGAGATGGGCCTTCCTTTACATGTTTATTACATTCCTGTAAATGTATGTGCAGGCCTGATAACTCACGTAATATACTCTTTGAGATGCATCAACTCTGCATCTAAATTAGCAGTAGCCATTCTGTTACGTCCTTAATGATTTGACCCTCATGCAGACATGGAGTTCTAGTTAGAGGAACTTGCTCCTTCCCTGTCTGTTTTATAAGCTTGGCTATGTATATGCAGCTTTGTTATTGTTTTAATAGCTGGAGTCATCTGTTCAAAGAAAAAGGAGGGAGCCCAGCCAACACAAAGAACAAAAGCGACACCTCTGAATGCTCTGAGGCCCTTCAGCAGTTGTGACAAGTGATTAAGAGCAGAACGAGGCTACGCCTCAAGAACTCTTGCTCTCCGCTGCTCCCTTGAACCTGGGGAGACTTGGTTTGCCATCAATTCTGCACAAAGTCAGGCTGTATTTTTTTCAGTTGAGAGGCAGTCATGGGGACAGAGACAAACACCTTGGCATGTCAACCTTGAAGTACCACCTGGAGGGCTCGGGCCTTTGCAGTTTAATAGTGGACAGGATGTTATGGTGATGATCTGGGTCAGGTGGTGACTAAAGCAGTCATGGATCTTGAAACAACAGATGTCACAGTGACAGCTGTAATATCCAAGACTTATTTTTCTGCTTCAGTAGCAGAGCCAAATAATGGGGAACAAATCTGATTCTGCAGAGGTAACACCACCTCTCCTTTATTAGTTTGCTCACTTGAATTATACAGTATTAAGTCCTTAAACTATGACTCCTAAATCTCAAGCAGTCAAATGTTTCCATAAGATTCAAAATTGAGCACATGATGCTAAAGGTAGGCCTTTAATAGTTTCTGTAGGATTTTTTAAAAGAATTTTATCTTAGTATTCCTGTCACCACATTCTCTTTGGGTCCCACTGAGAAAAATCATCTGGCTTTTAAGACTACTTGGAAATTGGTAGACAATTCCTGACAAAGTAGCTCTCTATCAACAGTGTGAAGTCAGAATATCATGGCTGTAAAAATGCTGCAGAATTTTTTAATGGCCCAATACACTGGATAGTCTGTTAGACTATAAATTTCATTGATTTATAAAATATATAGAGTAACTTTGCAAAATTAAACAACAAACAGATTAAACTGTGTTAGCATAATACCCAGCATAGTAGACACTCAATAAATATTAAACAAATGAATAGTGACTGATCTAGAACTGTTTCTGAAGCTTTAGGTAACTATATCATTGCTCTTAAGTATTTATTACTTGCCTCCTTTTTTCTAACCTTAAATGCCATTCCACCTTTTTTCTTATACACTTGCCTAATTAATCCCATTCTAACTAATATGACACACTGTGGGTTTTTTTTATTTGTTTGTGTTTAAAATATATGGGGTGCAATAAAAGTAAATTAAATACCACAAGTTAAAAGAATTCTCAAGGTGAAACAAAACAACATCCTTTGCACTACACTTCCAAATGCCTTTCCCATCAGAAAAACAGCTCTGAGTTTCTCAAATGGGGTGGAACAGAATGGCCACACACTGCTGAGTGTCTCTGTGCTTACCAGCTGGAGGCCTTGTGACATCTTCTTGGGGCTGATCCACAAGCTCCTCTGGAAATTGCTGTCACATTGTCACCTCATTCTCAAGTTGCAACTAGGAAACACATCTCAGCATTTCTCTTTCTACCATGATCTTAACTAGATGGGTAGAGCTCTCTCCACCACCATGTTCCCTACCAGTCCCAGACAAATTAGGGTAAGGATCTGCAATTATGAGTGGGGGTTCCAGATAAGAATGGGAACAAGGGATGAAGACATGGCTTTATGTTATTGTTCATCATTCTCATGAAAAGATGAATTGAGCATCTACCATTTGTTGGACCCTGAAGACAGAGACAAGTGAAAAACACACTATATTTCTTTAGGAAATGTAGAAATGTACTTTGGAAGATAACAGGCAACACAAAATATTTTAATAAATCATCCCAAATGGATGATATGTAGAAGAATTGTGGGAGGAGGGCATGAATGTAGTGGAACAAAATGGTTGAGCACATCTGGAAGATATGAGAGAAAAATAAGTAGGTTGAGAAGAATTATAAAAAAAAAATTTGAACTATGAAATGCCAAAAATTGTTATTTTTTTTCAAACTAAAGTAAAATCCTGAATGTGAGAGAAACATTTTTTATGTTCATCTCTGGCTTATTCTAAACCAAGCAGTACAAGGAACTTCACAAGAACAAGTTTGATTACATGTGACTGACAAAATGACAAACTTTCAAATAATGTTGGAAAAATACCTGAACTTCTGGGAATCTCTGACACCAGCCCCTCCTGCCTGTCTGCTGGTGGCCCAATCTAATCAGATGAGCAATTAGAACTGGATGTGGCAGGTCACAGCCTAGGTGTGTCCTAGAAATACAACTAAACATGTAGTGTTAAGAAGACAGAGGAGAATTTTTAAAAAATCCTCAGCGGGAAGAAACCCAATTTTAAGCCTCTGGAGCATAGAAAAGCCCCACAATTCATTAAGGGAGGTCCCGCCAGCTATTTTCTCAGGCAGCTTGTACTCACATTAATGAATGAAGGAGAGAATTTTAATGTGTACCTCTGAGAAAAAGAAGTCCCCCAAAAAGTTCATTCGCAAGATCCCTCTGGGTTTTCTTTTCTTTCTTTTTTTTTTTTTCATTTCCCTTTTCTAGTGCATAGTAATGAGGTTTTGTGGTTCTGTCAAGGTGGAGCAGGATAGAGAGAGCAGGATAGAGTAGAGCAGGAGAGTCATGTTCAACATTCATAAAGGCTCAGCATGTGCTTTCTTTGATCTGCAACCTGCCACTTCCTCTAGTGCTTGTGGCTAGGACTCAGTCAGGCTCCTTCCAAGGAGTTCAGGAGAAGCTGAAATATAACCCTCCATTGATGGGGCAGAGGGAACTCAGCCTACTCATGGGCACTATTACTCCTTTGGATTATATCTCCAAACACACCCAACCTTGCTCTGATCTCTCAATGTTTAATCCTGGTTCTTTAACCTCCTTTCTTCCCCATCAATTAGAGAATAAACTTCTGCCAGGCATGAGAAAGGCTAATACAGAGAGTCAGAGGTCAGGATGTCGATCTATTTGCCCTGAAATATCCTTGAACTTGTAGAAATTCATATTTGTTTACATTATAAATGGACCAAATGAGCTAATTATAGTTACCATAACTCAATTAAAAACAAACACAGTTAGAAATTTCAAAGACTTTCAATATCTTTTCTTTAATCATTCACCCAGGCTCAAAATATGCATTTTTTAGATTAAAGCATTAAAGTTGCTAATTATATTCTCAGAACTAACAATTATTTCTTTACCCTTTTACTACCTTCTTCTGGCAACAAAAAATGTCAGCACTGATTTAATTTTTTGTCATTATAGGATTAAAAGAAGTTTCTAAAAATGCAATTAAATTTGCCCTATAGCTAGAGTAACTTCCCTATCAGCATCTGAAACCTCTTCTCTAAAACAACAGCATAAGAAATGATTCAGACTTTCTTGACTTTTGTGATACATTCCTTTGGTGATTGTCACCAATAACAACTCAACCATTTTAATGAAACTCCCTGCACATCACGCCCTGGTGAAAGGTAGGACATATTAGATTAATAAAGAAAATGAAAGTTAAATTGGATGTCGGAGTGTTAAGCCCTGCCTGTGTCATGCATGGGTTCTCCACCTTTGGGAGCCTAGTTCAACTTCAGCCCCAGGCCCTAAGTGAAAAGTTCAGTAGTCTTGAGTACATCCCCACTTAATATATCACAAAATCAATTATTTTATGGTGGTACACTTGGTAACCTATGCTCAGACAGAATCAAGTTTTGTTCCCGCTGGGGATTCACCAATTATCTATTCAGTGAATTATTTTCAGATAAAGCAGAAACACCTGCTGTCAGCAGAGGGAGTATCTGCCTAATACGGGTATCATTCTGAGCCTGACGTGTTATTGCATTTGTCACGTGCAGGATGGCACTGCAAGACTTTGGATGAATTTATCACATTACTGAGATGCTTGATGGGACATTGGAGCATGATTCAGTGCCCAAAGTTAGAACTAAAATGCTATAGCAAAGAGCTCCAAAGTGAAGCCACAGAAAAATTGGGGAAGGGGGTAATCAAGTGTGCAGATATGGCAACTCATCTATCTTGCCTTGTTTCTAATAAGTCAGCACACAAAAAAAATTGTGATAATTCAGCACTACTTCCTTATACTATTTATCGACCAGGGCCAGATTCAAAGTGGGAACCCAAGAAAGGCTCCATGGACATTGATTCAGAGATTCGGACAAAGGTCAGGGTTGAGGCAGACATAGTTTATGAGGGCCACTATTCCTACTACTTAGGTAAGATTCTAATTCTTTTAGGGGCTCTATTCTCTTTCTTAGAAGTCAGTCAACTTCAAGAAACATGGTGTTATTTTTCTCTTTTGAAAAATTAATAATAATATCTGAAGCTGAAACAATAAACAAACACAACAAAAAAAGGCATCTCTACCAGCTTGCATTCACTTCAAAAATCTCAAAGAAATAATATATGACCACCAGGACTTGAGATGAGGTCTAAAAGCTCATATGGAACATCTACAACTGTATGCATAGTATGATTTCAACTGATAGAAAGAACAGGACAGCATTAAAGAGCCCTTAATAGCCTGACACTGAGATATTTCTGGGTACCATCCTATGATTGTTAGAGTCTTCACTGTAATAACTGTCTATCAAAAGTACTATACTAAAAGCAATGGAGGAAAGTATTCTTTCCTGGTTAAGAGAAGTTTATAGAATCAGACAGATTTGGATTCAAATCCCAGATGTACCCAAGTGTCAACTGTATTATATCAGGCATTTATGGCATTATTTAAGCCTTAGAAACCTTAACCTCAAAATGCAACTAATGGCTCATAGATATATCATGAGTAAGAGTATTAATAATATATGTAAAGACTTTGCATGATACCCATCACATAGCAAGTACATTGGAAATTTTATCTATTGCTGTGGTGGGGTAATTACTGTTACCATTATTGTGTTATTATTGTAACATTAATATAGAAGAATATTGAATGGTTTCCAGGACCAATCTATAAAATCCTTAGCTGAGATAAGCAGTGGAAGAAACTGATAATGACTTAGCTTTAAACTGGAATAAAACAGGCAATGAGTTTAGAACAGGCATCAATCTTGCAGCACAGACTCCAAAGTCAGATCTCAATTATCTTTGTTAATAGAGGGGAGAAAATAATCCAGAACAACAGCTGACTCAACAAGCTGGCACTTTTAAAACCTGGAATCCCATCAGAGATACTTACATACAAAATCATGTCACCTTTTGCTTTACAGTCCAGTTGCTGATGGGTGCCTGAAACTCACTTGCATCTCTGGGAAAGAACTTTACCTTTACTGACTTGGTACCTACCACCCTTCCAGCAACCCACAGAGTTTGACCATAGGAGAACTTCACTGGGGTTCAACCCCACAAACATTGCTCAACCACCCTGTACCCAGAGCCCACTCTATATTCCAATTTCTTTACATATATTTTTAAGGCCAGAAGTTCTTCTCATTCCAAAACAAGTCCTAGTTTGAAATGCTTCACCTAATCAGAAAGGTGTAACATACATGGAGACAAATGAATTTGTTCTAGAAAATATATTCACTGGAAGATGGGCCTTTCTTTTGAATCTCTGATCCCTAAGCTATGGTCTTTTGGCCTCTGCCCCTCCCCGCCATCACTGCTGTTGTTCCCTGAGATTTCTTTCAGCCCTAGCTAGCTAGACAAACACAAAGGTAATGTCTCTGGAAAGAGAGGCCAACTTCTCTACACTACATGGGCAACTACAAGAGGTAAGTATTATTGAAGAGCTGATGAGAAACCAGAGGGTGAATTCATGCTGTTTATTCCTTAGAGTCAAGCAGAGTTCAAGCTTAAGAGGAACTTTTGGCAAATATCAGCTTTGCCAAGCAATCTTTCCAGCTGACCACCACAAATGTTTGTCTCTTAACTCAAGATTTAATAGAATATACTTAATAGCTAAATTTTACTGATTAGATACAAATCCATTCATTATACAAATAATTATTCAACAATGAGGTAGTAAGTTATTCTTTTCCAAATATTTATGTTAGCAGGTACTGAGCTAAGTCCTGTGGGAGGAAAAAGCTAAGATACGCACACAAATATCTAGACCAGTGGTTACTACCAGGATACAATTTTGTCCCCAGAGAAGATTTATCAAAGAGCAGAGAAGTTTTTGGTTGTTCAGTTGGTGGGAGTAGTATTACTGACATCTGGAGAGTAGACAGATATGCTGCTAAACATCTAACAATGCAGGGGACAGGCCCCCATAACAAAGAATTATCTGGCATCAAATATCATGATGCTGAGGTTTAGAAAGCTGAACTCCATTATAAGGCATTATAAACTACATTCAATATGATAGATGAAAGAAAAAGACTGTGGAAGAATAAGATTCCCTTTAACCCTAAAGTCTTATCAAATCTGGGAAGGTCTAAAGAGGAAAGTAACATTTGACTATGCCATGAAATTGGGGTGATATTCTGAAAGAGGAAGATTATGGAATTATAGGAGATAAATAATAGGTTTCTAGTCAAGAGGATAAAAAGTATATTTTTAAAAATGTTGCCGAAACTAGTTTGTCTCAGTGGATAGAGCGTGGGCCTGCGGACTGAAAGGTCCCAGGTTCGATTCCCATCAGGGCATGTACATTGGTTGCGGGCACATCTCCAGTAGGGGGTGTGCAAGAGGCAGCTGATTGATGATTTTCTCTCATTGATGTTTTTAACTCTTTATACCTCTTTCTTCCTCTGTAAAAAATCAATAAAAATATTTTTTTAAATGTGTTAAAGTCTGAGGGAGTTCTAATAGTATAAAACTAGAATAATTTGAAGACTAGAATTGGAAGGCCAGAAGAAGAAGGTGATAACATTCTCAAGGCATCAAACATCAGACTAAATGATTTGTTTTTTTGTTGTTGTCAGAGCACCAAACTTGATAAATGTTATATTTTATAATATCAGGCCATGGAGTGCACAATCTGTTACTTCAGAGTCAGATTAACATAGAGTTGAAAAAGGATTGTATACATGTTTTGACCAGATGTCCACTTTTAACAGGTAAGGAAGTTGAAGCCAGGAAGGCTATGTGAGTTGAACACACCTATAGTTGGACACATTGGACCACAGCTGGATTACCACTTGCTCTCAGCCTAATTCTGTTTCTGTTTCTCTATGCTGACTCTAGGAGGTGCTATCTTATGCATGTTTAAGGCTGTCATTCAGGTTGGGTTGCCTGACTATAATCAGTGCTTACAAATAGGTCTTCACACAGCCTAGATGGTGAGGAAGGATAGCTGGCAATTGTTGATAAGCCTAGCCAAGTGACTCACCGCTGGGCTCAGAGA
The DNA here is from genome assembly GCF_964339955.1 of Pipistrellus hanaki. Taxonomy (NCBI): domain Eukaryota; kingdom Metazoa; phylum Chordata; class Mammalia; order Chiroptera; family Vespertilionidae; genus Pipistrellus; species Pipistrellus hanaki. Next base: position 138,433,605 of record NC_140504.1, on the reverse strand, counting down.
GCTGTGAAGGATGATGTGCAGAGCAACCTCATCCTCCTGCCTAGCTGTTTGTATTTCTGAATCTCTTGAATGTTTTCTTTAGGTTCAGCATATTCCCCTTTGAGATTCTAATATACCACCTAGTGGTATTCCAAGTTGTTTTCATCCAAATTTTGAGAATCACTGTTTTAGATTACTAGGTGGGAAAAATGGTTGAAATACATACTATAGGTTTTAACAGGAAGTGAACTCTAATATATCAGATTCCAAAGTGACTTTATAGTTCAATTTACCTGGATTCCTAAATTTTGGGACAGTTCTAGCTCCACATTAATATTAGTGTACTTTTCTGACATATATTCTTCCAGAATCATCCAATATCTATGCAGTATATCTACTTTTAAACAAAATTGAATGAACTGAATTTTATTTTGAGTCATCCCCCTTTTGTGAAGTGTAGTCACTAACTTTCAAAGCAGGAGTTCATGTAGACAAAAAACAAACAAACACACAAACAAACAAACAAACAAACAAATGGGGGGCGGATTTAGTGTTGAAAAAGTTGGGAACTGCTGAGTTTAGCATGCTTGCTGCATTTTTATCTGTTGGGCATGTTTAGTTAAAAGTCTTCTATGTTCAAACTTTACTAGTTAAAGAGACAGATTCATCACTTCATACCCTGGTCCCGGCACTAATTAATGATATGACCACATAACTTCTCTGTGCCTCATAAGAATGTCAAGATGATAAAATTAGTTAATATATGTAAACACCTTAGAGCAGTCTGGCTCATAGTAAATATTAGTTGAGTGTTAACTATTATTTTTTAAAAGACCAGGCACCATTTATACAGATTGATTTTTCTTTATGTGTTTCTGGCCCCTGAATCAAGGGTTTGCCCTGAAGGTGTCCTTTTCCTTTATTTCCACACCTTGATGGCCCTGAAGGAGACTTAGAGAGCTATAATAGTCACTACATATTCCAGCACTCAGATTCCCAACCAGGGGTTCTGGAGTCCCCAAGACATATGAATTTCTTTATTATTTCTCAAATTCTAATGTAGATCATCCATTTCCTCATAAGAAAGTTACATGTACAGTGTCTGGCACACAGTAGGCCATAATTAGTGAAATCATCTGTATATATAAAAGGGTAAGCAAATGTCTGACCATCAACTGGCAGCTATGATGCACACTGACCACCAGGGGGCAGACGCTCAACTCAGGAGCTGCCAAGCTACAGTGACTTGGCAGTGGTGGTTCTTGGGTGATGCACCCCAGAACCAAAGAGGAGGGAGCCCAGTTCCGAGGTGTGTCACCCAGAACCACCCTCTCACAATTCAGGATCCTTCTGGGGATATTGGAGAGATGGTTTCGGCTCCATCCCTGCAGGCCAGGCCAAGAGTCTCCATCTGCAGGAGGGACTCTGCTCTTTCTGCAGATGCCCTTAGAGCCCTGACACTGCCGCAGGTGTGACCAGCCAGGGAGGGACTGCAAGAGGTTGGCTCCAGGAGGTGTCTGGCTTGTCTTGCCCAGTGCTGCCAACCAGCCACCTTCTAATTAATTTCTTTTCAATGTGCATGAATCAGAGCACCAGGGCACTAGTGGGTTATAACTTCTGGTTTTCTTTTCTTTTGTTTTGGATGTAATTAGTTATATGGTTACCCTATTCTGAAAAAATCAATTTGTGTATATGTTTCCTGTAAGTAAAATTGAGGAAGTGAATTAATTACTAGTATATATTTAAAAACACAGATCATTCAGTAGACTAAATCTTCTAAAATAAGGAGTTTATGTTGGGGGGGTGTGCTTATCAAAGGGGTTCTCTCTCTCTCTCTCTCTCTCTCTCTCTCTCTCTCTCTCTCTCTCTCTCTCTCATTGAATTAAGTATCTCTATGAAATAACAAAAGCATGAAAGTTTCTGAAAAGCAAGCCCCGCATGGTTGAGATGTAATCTTCTATGTGCAAACTTAACGTGCCAGTTGTTTTATTTAGGGAGAGAGAGGAGGGGGGATGCATTAGAGAGAAAGTCCACAGCATAATTAGGAAACAATCAACACGTTTTTCTTGCTGTCCTAATTTTTTCTTCACTTTAAAATGCTCCATTGAGTTTAATTAAACTTGCCCTAGGCTTATAAGCCTAGCAAACTGGGGAACATTTTTTTTGAAACTCACTTTCCTGTCAGATAGGTTTTCTTCAAGCTGGCCCAGTACTGCTGAACTTCAAGGTTTCAGGGGATGTTAAAACAACTGCAACCAAATTAATGTAGATTATCTTTATTTTTTCCTTTTGATTTGAGCAGAGGAGACGGGAAGCTGAGTACCCCCAAACAAAAGACTTCTACAAGGTTATTAAGGATGCTTGGTTTGGAAAGCAGAGAATGGAACAATGATTTCATGTGGTTATGAAGGAGAGATAATGAGAGAGATAAAGTAGACATGCCAATGATAAATAATTACTGTTATTTCAGTAGACTGCTATTATGAATACCATTTTCTTCCTTCATTTTTGGATGATAGCATCTGATTTGCTTTGGGGAATTACTACTTTTTCATTCCATGTGAATCCAGTGGGATTGTCAGCTATTTTGGTCTACCTTCCAGCAACCCCAACTCTCCTTTGCAAAGAGCTAGATTGACCATTCCAGACCAGAAAGACTCTTACTCTTTCTCCCTTGGGAATTTAGATCTTGATCAGAGAGACACATAATCAGAAGGAGTTTGATATAAATCATCCTAATAACAAGGCCATGAAAAGTTGTCCATGGGCCTTGACTAAAATTCCTTAGGGGCACCTAGATTCCAGTCCTTCCTGAATCCTGGGTGCTCATTTTGGGTTGGATTTTGTGAGTCCTTCAGTATTTGTGTTAGATTTTACTAGTTTAGCTAAGGTTACAGACAATCCCAAAATCTCAAGAGATTACAACACAAATTTATATCTTGCTGGTGTTAAATGTTGCCTGCAGGCTGCCTGAAGCTTTGTTCCATATACTCTTTACTCCAGGTTGATGATACAGCTTCTATTTGAGAAATAGCCATGCTTACAGCAGATGAAAAGCAGAATGAGAAATCATAAGATGCTGCTAAACTGTCTTCTTAGAAGTGGCATGTGCTATTTCTATTCATCCCCACTTGGCCCAGGCACAAACCTAATGTCTGAAAGCATGGAAGTATAATTCTCATCCATGGAGGAACCTATCAGAGGTCAAAAGAGAGGGGAAGCAGACACTTTTGAATAATAATACAATTTAAACTTTAATTCTTCTAAGTATTAACTGTTCAAATGTAGGGAAATTACTTAAATCCAGCCCTGCTGTCCCCCTCCCCAGCTTCAGTTTCTTAAAAGCAGCTTTCACTGTTTGAAAAGAATGCTCAGCAGCATCCAGTACCCTTTTGGGGGCATATGGAAAATGACATCACAGTGTTCTTTTAGTTGAAAGGGAACATGTGACCAATCCTGGCTAATGAAATAAGCAGGCATGGTAAGTGCTACTTCCAAGATAAGACAGTGACAAGCCCAGAGATTCTCAAAACTCTCTTTTCCTGCTGCAACACCTGAGAAGACCAGAAGTTCCAATTGGCACAGGTCTAAGATATTAGAGTCTCTGCCAGCTTGGGTGGGTCCCTGAGGCTGGATAAGGCAGAGTAAACTTCCTGCTATTGACCTGTGAAGGATAAGACAGTGAGAGAAAAATCACAATATGTTGTTATGCTAAGCTAAACAAATTGAACTTAATTTGTTTCTTCAAGGTAACCTAGATTTTCCTGGTTAGCAAGAAATTGGTAGTGATTGATAATCATATTCCTGGTACTAAATTCCAGTCTGCTTAAAAATACCTCGAGTCGCCGAAACCGGTTTGACTCAGTGGTAGAGCGTCGGTCTGCAAACTGAAAGGTCCCAGGTTCGATTCCGGTCAAGGGCATGTACCTGGGTTGCAGGCACATCCCCAGTAGGGGGTGTGCAAGAGGCAGCTGGTCAATGCTTCTCTCTCATCAACGTTTCTAGCTCTCTATATCTCTCCCTTCCTCTCTGTAAAATATCAATAAAATATATTTTAAAAAAATACCTAGAGTGGCTTCTGTTTCCTACCTTAATCTTACTAATAAAGGTGTCTTATCTAATAAGAAAATGATGGTAGGAACCTTTTGCACAATGTAATGCCTGAAGTATGTGTGAAAGAATGAATGGAATAAGTGAATTTAAAAAGGGGCATTCTAGACAGAGGTTACACATGAACAAAGGCACAGAAACAAGGAACAACATTATGGGGGTCTATATTCAATTCCACTTGCTGAAGTTATAGAAAATGAAGTTGGAGGGGTAAATAATAAATTTTGTACCCTGTTAAGGCAATTGGCAATGGAATATTTTTTTAATTTAATTTAATTCTTTATTGTTTAAAGTATTACATTCTTTCCCCGTTGACTTCTCCCCAGTTTTTCCCACCCTCCACCCCCGAAGTACCTCCCAGCACATGCCTTCACCCCCCTATTGTCTGTGTCCCTGGGTTATGCTTATATCCATGCATATAAGTCCTTTGGTTGATCTATCCCCTGCCTTCCCTTTGAGGTTGAATGGTCTGTTCGATGCTTCTATGTCTCTGGATCTAATTTGGTTCATCAGTTTATGTTGTTCATTATATTCCACAAATGAGTGAGATCATGTGATATTTATCTTTCTTTGACTGGCCTATTTCACTTAGCATAATGCTTCCTAGGTCTGAAATGGAATATCTTATATCTAATAGTCAGGTACATAAAGTTGCATTGTGGTAAGGTAATGAAAAAAATGCATTGAAGGATAGTAAAGGGGAAAGAAAAGATGTGATTTGTTACACATATTTTTTTTAAAAAAATTGTTGTCTAAAGTTTTACATACGTCTTTCCCCCCTCCAATTAACTCCCTCCTCCTTCATCCATTCCCACCCCAGGCAAGCCCCCACCATCCCATTGTCTGTGCCCATTACTTATGCTAATATGCATGCATACAAGTCCTTTAGTTGCTCTCTAACCCCGTCTCCCCTATCATTTGTCTCTGAATACATAAATCCCTTTACCTGCTACATAAAAAGTAAATTTGGGGGAGGAGTTATTGGATAAAACGAACACTAGGAAGCCATTTATAAGGCTATTTCTTTAGTCCTGGAGAGAGATAATGAAAAATCCAAACTAGAGAAGTAATATAAGATATTAGACTAGGAAATAAATCCCAAAATATTATGGACAATCAATCAAGAATACTTGTTGAACAGTTAAGCATAGTAGTGAGAAAAGGGGAAAACTCAAGACTGATTTCCAGGTTTTTAACTTGAATGACTGGGTGGGTGAGAGCCCTGAAACTCAAAAAGATAAGAAGGATATTAATAGAGGAGCAGTTGGAGATAGTTCATTTCCATTTTTTATTTAATGATGTTGAAGTGTTAGGGCATAGTGACATAGATATATGTACTTAAAAATTGGAATACTGGGTTTAAAAATCAGAGTAGAGTTCTATATGGAAGATATAGATTTGTAGACTTCAGAATAATCAACCTATAAATAGCAGCTGAAATTGTGGAAAGGGATGAGATCACTCAGGAAATGTTAGGACAATCATCACCTGGGATGTTGTCAAAATGAAGAAAGAATTCACAAATTATCCCCCCCAAAAAGGCATAGAAAGGATAAAGAAAAACCAAAGAGAGTGTGGTGACATAAGATTATAATAACATTGTAAAATGCATAGATTTATTAAGCTAGGATATGGAACATGTTCATTGAGTTTGATAATAATTTGCAATAGAATTTAAGAGGAAATTGGAAATTAAGTATGGGAAATAGTATGTTTATTTCTTAAAAGTAAGCTAACAAGAGAGGTATGCAACGGGAGAAAATTATAAACATGTTTATAGGTTACAAAGAAGAAACTGTAAAAAAGAAAAGGTAGAAGCTATGTAGGAAAAATATGAGGAGAGATGGATTAAAGCATTAGGGGACAAATGAGAAGTTGAAATCAAGAATAAAGGTGGAGGATTGGCTTAGAATATAAGGACACAACATCCTACACAACAGGGAAAGGGGAGATGAAACAGTTGTGGGAAGAGAAATCTATTTGGTAAGGCTTAAGATATCTTACTGCATTTAAGATGATAGAAATGGTATAGTCCACACTGGGTGGTCACATGTTTATAGATAACCACATGATAGGAAGGTGAAGTGAAAGGTAGAATCTTTAGAGGTGAGTACAATAGGACACCATGAGTTTAGAATTTTAGCATAGATACTACACAAGGTCAAGTCAATTATAATGCTGCGTCCTGGTAGTCGTGGTGATTTGTTTATAGGATAACTAATATGAATTCTTCTCTAGGAGATTTTAAATGGGAGCTGGAGGGACAGGGAAGCTCCCCTGTCTCTATGGTATTCAAGACATTAAGATGGGACTTCCTAGCTGATAACAGGTATGTTCTGTGATGGTTAACTTATCAATTTGATTGGGCAAGTACACAGACATTTGGTCAAATATTATTTTGGGTGTCGCAACGAGGTTGTTTTTGGATGAGATTAATATTTAAGTTGATAGTAAGAATATAACCTTCTTTAAGGTGAAGGCCCCATCCAATCAGTTGAAGGCCTGAATAGAACAAAAAGATTGACCTTCCTCCAAATAAAAGAGATTTTTGACTGCCTTTAAACCTGACATTGGCTTTTTTCCTGCCTTCTGACTCAGATTGAAACCTTAGCTCTTCCTGGGTCTTGAGCCTGTCAGCCTGTAGACTGTAAACACACCAGGGGCGCTCCTGAGTCTCCAGCTTACCAACTCATCTTGCACACCATGGGACTTGCCAGTATCTATAATATATTGGTTCTGTTCTCTGGAAAACCCTGACTAAATACAGTTACCTGCTATGTGGAGAAATAATTAAACTTAAAAGAGACAGAAATAAAAACATCACTTCACGGTGTCAGATCCCAGGTTTTCATTTCATTTCTAATGTTCCTGGTTCCTGGCTATAGTGTAACTTCCTTTACTTCTATGAGTTAACCCAGAATCTTCCAATGCATTTCCTTTGATGCTTTAACTAGCTTGAGTTATACTTCTGTGACTTGCAACTAAAAGAACCCTGGCTAAAACAATTGTGTTTAATATGTCTATATCCACGCTAGCACTCAGGACTGTGGGTATGCTTGATTCCATACAAACTTCTTAAGTGATTGATTTATTGATGTTGCAATTAAATTACTCCTTTAATCAGATTATTCCTGCTAAACTTTTCAATATTTTTTCTCAGAGCCCTATCATAAAGAAAATTTATCCAGATTATTCCTAGGAGATAATCCAACTTGAGAGAACAAGACCACTGGCAATAAAGAGCCTAGATTCACAAAAATAAAACTGATTAAACTAACTAGAAACTTTTTAGCTGAAATCACAAAGATTATGTTAGTTAAAGGAAAGGTGGTAGATGATTATTTGATATTATATTTTGATAGAGCACACAGTAAAGGGCTGGATACAGCATATCATGAAATCTTGATAGCTAAATGAATTTAAATTAGCTGAATATGTATATCTTAAGTATCTGAATATCACAAACGTGGGATGAATATAATGTAGCAAGGTGACAGTGTGGAATGTGCAGACTGGCTAATCAGATAATGGAGGATCGGTTTAACTTTGTTTTATTGGACTAGCTTCACTAATAGCATCTGAAGGGGTAAACAACATGCTAATGAAATCTTCAAAGCATTGGTAAGAACATTAATAAATTAAACAAAGAACTTAAAGAGATATGAGAGATATACTAAGATAATACAAGTTAGAATGTTAGAGAAGAAAATATTTCTCAAATAACTTAAATCCTGTATACTTAATTAGAAATAAAAGGAAAGTTGCCTGATTTTTAAAAATGCTGTAGGTCATTGTAAATATATTGCAATACAAAGTGACATGATAGCCCAGAAAGCAATTATGGGTTGGATTGTGTGCAGTGGGCCTCACAATTTTTTAATAGGAAAAAAACTGCATTTCTAATCTTAGGGTTGGTAATAGCTTTGAAAACACAAAATCAAAAGAAGAACCCATAAGGAAGAGATTGTTCAACTTAGTGGCTATATATCATTAAGTATTTGTTATCAAAGACAAAAATATAACAAAGAGGTAAGAATGATTATATGCGAAAAAAGCTTTTCACATATGAACAGAGTAAGATAGATAACCCAATAGAAAAATTAACAAATTATATGACAAAGAATGCTCAAAAATCAAAAAGCAAATCATCAATAAAATATGAGAATTTTTATCATTATTCATAAAGAATAAACAAAATATATGAAATCTTTTACCTTGAGAATCAGCAGGTATAGAAATAAGACACTGATTTGCTGCTAGTAGAAATAGTATTAATACTCATAGAGTGCTTAATACCACAGTGTAACTTTAGGCATGGGAATTTGGAGGGTGGGATAAGAGGAGTACATTAAAATAGAGGACGCTAGACTGCAATAATAGAAATTCCAAACTTTGAGTTGCTGATGAAAAGGAAGTTTACTTTCATATATATATATATATATATATATATATATATATATATATATATATATGTCATGAGCAGGTATTCAGATTGGTCATCCTAGTAGCCACGCCCCCTGCCATCCTTTATTCCATCATCCCAGGTGCACTGTCATTATCTGCACCCAGGAGAAAGGAGACTGGTGGAGAATGAGTAAAAGGTCTTTACAGGCATCCTGGAAGGTAGCATGCAGCACTTCTGTACACATTCCATCGGAGAGATTGCAATCACACTGAGTGAGAGGAGTTCAGGTGATGTAGTTCAGCTGTGTGTTCCTAGATCGAGAGCAAGGTGGACAGTCAGTTAATTGTCTCCACAACAAAAACTGAAGAGTCAAGATACTGAGCTGAAATGGAATTCATTCACTGAAGCTCAAGGAGAGACCAGGTCTAGGAATAAATTAACAAATTCACATTTATAAACTCTTCAGGGCATCTCTGACAGTATTCTCATTTGATCCTCATGACATCTCTGTGAGATAAGCATGCATGTTTCCATAAGAAAAATACAGATCTGAAAGTCTTTAAATATATATATTAAGTTAGATAGCTAGTGAGTACTAGAGTTGAACTCAGGTCAGTCTTATTCCACAGCCTGTTTGATTTTTAGTTTGCACCACAATGGATAGCATAATCCCTCAAACAATCTTCCTCTACAATAACCACATATAACCCATCAATAACTTTCAAGTCAATATTTAGTAAGAACTTACCATTTTGGGGTTTAAACTAGACAAATAAATATGTATTATCTCTCAACTCCTTCAACCACCTCTTGAGGAAGACATTTTTATGGGTTAACTTGGCAAAAGTCACACAAGTGGACAGAAGGTCCAGACTGCAAAACTTAGGTTCTTTGCCATTAACACGTTTTAGCATCTGCTCACATACACCAGCCTCCTCAGTGAGACTTTATAGAGGCTGACTATGTACACAGCACTGTGAGATTCTTTGAGAGATGATCTGATATACAAAACCCACTCTCTGCTCCCAATAACCTTACAAATTAGTTGGGCAACACAGAACACTAACATACACTGACATTCACACACTCATTACATACACATAGAAACATGTTTAAGCTGAAATAATGAAAAAGGTACCAACAGGTTGTATTACACAGGCTAAAATGAACGATATTAGAAATATAAGGGAAATATTCTTGGAATTAGGAGAACTTGTAATGAGTTGATTGAGAGAAACATAGAGGCATGAGGAGAGGAAACAAAACAGAAGACCCCATCCAGGAAAGCTGGTAATAATGAGCTGTCCCCATGCTTGTAAGTCCTATGTACCTGGACAACAATGTTGGTTAAAACAGAAAAGAAAATAAGCAAAAGGGTTTTACAAATACAGGTTAAGATTGTCTAGGCTCTGTTATTTTTTTCTTCTCGAGTGAATGATCAGAATCCTAACTCAAAGTCTCCTCTGAAAGGCTCCAAATCTTGCTTTGACATACCCTCCCCTTCCCTCCTTTTTATGAATGTGTAAATGTTATAATGCAAAAGTAAATTGAAAAAGTCTCTGTCTTCAAAGACTAAAATATATTGCCCTAATATTAGTTGGTGGTATTACTTTTAAAACAGCTCAATAGCTGCTTTTCAATTAATATATGTGCAGTTTACTTTGTATAGCCAGACTGATGCCAAAAGATCTTACTGTAAGGGAGAATAGAGACCTCAGGGAAAAAGAAAGAAGAGACTTCCTTGGCTTCAAAAATCTTATTTTAATGTGTGCTCAAATTGCCTTCTGTCCCAGAAATCATATGAATACATTTAAAAAAAAATTTTTTTTATTGATTTTAGAGAGAGAGGAAAGGAGAGGAAGAGAAAGAGAAAGAAACATTAATGTGGGAGAGAAACATCCATGAGTTGCCCTCCTGCATGCCCCCCCACCCCACACTGGGATTGAACCTGCAACTCTGGCAAGTGCCCTGACCTGGAATCAACCATCTGACCTTTTGGTGCATGGGAGGACACTCAATCAACTAAGCCACACCAGCCAGGGCCATGAATCCATTTTTAAGAAAACTTCACCAGCATTTCACAGGTAATGTATGGGAGGACTTTTTCTTTACAAAAATGATCCTGAAAATTCCTCTTGATTGATAATAGCATGACTTTAGAAGGAAATGCCTGATAAGATAGTGAGTATTTTAAACCATAACACAGCCTTGTTTTATTCAGATGTTTATTGGATCCTTACTACCCAACTCAGCTTGTGTTCCAAAAACACTATCCAAGGATTAGAAGATTCTTTCTCCCAATAGTAGAATAAGACTGCCCTCTTGTATTCTATTCCAGGCATTCACCCAATTAATAATTTTCATCAACTATGAGAAGGCATATTTCTAGGTATCAGTAATATAGTAGTGAACCAAAAGACAAAATAATAAACAATCTAGACTATGCTATATTTTAAAAAGCAAAATAGCTCAAGATAAGGGGTTAAGGGCATGGAGGGGATGCTTTTTAGAATGTACTAGACAGAAAAATCTCTTTGATGATGTGAGCAGAGGTGCCCTGAATAAAGTGGGTAGGCAAGATCCTGGATATTTGGGAGAAGGCCATTTTATGCAGAGCTTCTAGTAAGTGCAAAGGACCTGAGAAAGGTACATACTTGGAGTGTTAGTGGAACAAAAAAGGCAACGTGGCTGACAAACAGTTACCAAGGAGAAAGTGAGAGGAAGTGAGTCAGACAGGAAATGAGGAACCAGGTCAATGTGGGTCAGTTTTATTCTGGGTGATGTTGAAAATCTTGGACTGTTTTGATCAGAGAAGTGATGCTACATAACTTTTTTTTTAAAAAAGGTCATCTCAGTTGCTATTTTGAGAACAGATGATAGAGGGGCAAAGGTTGCAGTTGGGAAACCACTAAGGAGGCTACGGTTTTAATCCAGGAGACAGTAGATGATAGCTTGGACCAGGGGAGATGCGGATACGAGTAGGATAAAAGTGGTGACAAATGTCATGCTATGGATATACAGTTGACCCTTGAACAACATGAGTGTAAAATGTGTGGGCCCAATTATAAGAGATTTTTTTTTTCAATGAATAAATATAGTGTTGTAAATGTAATTACTTTTCTTTAGGATTTTTAATAACATTTTCTTTTCTTTAGCTTATTTTATAGGAGGAATGAAGTATATAGTACATAGAACTTGCAAAATTTGCATTGATCTACTGTTTGTGTTATCACCAAGGCATTCCATCCACAGTAGTTAAGTTTTGAGGGAGTCAAAAGTTATACATGGATTTTCAACTGCGTGAGGGTCGGTGGCTCTAACCCTTGCAGTGTACAAGGGTCAACTATATTTGAAAATAAAACTAATAAACTATTTTGGTGGTTTATATTTAGGTTATGAGGGAAAACATACAACTCAAGGATGGGTACAAGTTTTGGGACCTGAGCAACAGAAAAAATGAGTTGTAATTTAATGAGTTAAGAAAGACTGGGGGCGGGGGTAGATATTATTTAGAGCACATGTGTCAAACACAAGGCCCGCGGGCCAAATCCAGCCCGCCAGGCCTTGCAATGTGGCCCGCACCGCGCTGTCATCACTGCACTCCGCTGTCAGTTTATGACATTGTCAGTTTATGACTGTTAGTAAACCATTCGGCCCGCGATTTAGGCTGGATTTTAGATTTTGGCCCCTTCTCTGATTGAGTTCGACACCCCTAATTTAGAGTAAAACTGCTTTCTTGAGTTGAATTTTAGATGCTAATTATATATACAAGTGGAAATGATGAGTGGATGGGTGGAGTTAGGAATCTGCAGTTCTGGGGACAAGCCAGGGCTGAGATGTAAATATGAGAGTTATCAGGGGATCATATATATATGAAACACCTGGCTGGAGAAGTTCACCTACAAAATGAGTGCAGAATAAAGAAAGGAAGAATTCCAAGATAAGAGCCCTTAGGCATTCTATTACTTAGAGGTTGGGAGTATAAAAAATAACCATGCAAGAAAGACTGAGAAATCATAGTCAGAGAAATGGGAAACACACACACACACACACACACACACACACACACACACGAAAAAAAGTTCCCTGGAAGCCAAATAGATAAATTATTTCTGAGAGGAGGATTCAGAAGAAGGTGAATAGCAGCTGTGGCTCTAAGAACAGACATGAAGAGGCAACTTCCCAGATTTGAGGGCCCATGATTCAGTTACTTGCTCTGGGGTTTGACTGCCCAACAGGGGTTCCACTGAAGTTTACTTGATGTCAGGGCTCATCCCTCAGCCTTACTCCTGCTCTTACTGAATGTGGCAGCCTTTGCTTCTGTCTCACGGTTGACATCTTTTACTTCCTAATTATTTCTAACTCAAGAAGAATATCAAGGAACCATTTAAAATGAAGGGATGATTATACAACTTCACTTAATTGAGGTTTTCTTCCTACATCATCATTCTTATTATATTGTCGCTGTTGGCATCTTCATTATCTAATCATTTTTGTAAGGTCTTTACTTGCTACTGAACTAAGATCTTTGCAAATATTCTGTGTTAACCCTGAAAACATTCTGAAAATTAGACAGTTCTGTTCCTATTTTAACACATGAGGAAATTAAGAAGATGAGCAAAGTGCTTACTTGTAAATGACAGAGCTCAATCTAGACTCCATGCTCTGCATCACTTCTCTGCTTCTGATTTTGTAATTAGAATGTGCCTAGATTTTATTCAGTTAAAAAAATCACTTAACAAAGATCAAGAACTTACCAAAATTCTGAAGAAAAGTATTTGTAAATCTTCCACAAAACCTTATCCCATTAACCTCTCAGAACATATTTTGTTTAACACCAAAATTTTTAAACTCCCTCTTAGTTGTTCGCACACATTACACAGCACTACTGCTAGGCTTAACAAAATTTTCTCCTTGAAGTATAAGGTTGTTGCTCTTGGTTGTTTGTATTTTCTTGTTTTGTCTTATTTTATTCTTTCAGTGAATGGTAGGCACATGAGATAAACATATCTAGGTGTTCATTCATAAGTAACTTCCATTACCTCATTTATATCCTTTCTCTGAAGTCATGTTTTCAATTTCTTGTGTTTTAAGCTAAAATGTATTTATTTTACAAATGTATAAAAAGAAGCTGATTTCTATCCACCATTATATTTGCAGAGTTTTAAATCTCTGAAAATGTTAGGATCCATGATTCCTATGCTTAAATCATTTATTTATAAACTAGAGGCATGGTGCACAAATTTGTGCACAGGTAGGATCCGACCTGCCCATCCCAATGAGGACCAATTGATTGGGGCTGGTGGTGGGGAGGGGACATGGGAAGTTGACCAGCTGACCCCACCCATGATTGGGCCAGTTGGCTGGCTACAGTGGGCATCATAGCAACTGGTTGTTCTGGTTGTTATGGCATTCTGGTCACTGGCTTTATATATATATATATATATATATATATATATATATATATAGAGAGAGAGAGAGAGAGAGAGAGAGAGAGAGAGAGAGAGAGAGAGAGAGAGAGACTAGAGGTCCAGTGCACAAATTCATGCATGGGTGGGGTCCTTCTGGGTGACCTGCAGGGATCTGGCCAAAACCTGCAGTCCAACACCACCTGCAGCTCCTACCTGCTGTTCCTGCTCATTCTAGCCCCACTGCTTGCCTTGGGCTGGCACCCAATCAGTCCTGATTGGAAGATGCTTGCACTACCACAGCAGTGCTCATCAGTTATGAGCCCTGTGTTTGGTGCACTCCCACAGGGAGTGGCCTGTGGGATCTGGCTGAAACTGGCTCTCCAAAATCCCCCTAGGGGTCCTGGATTGTGAGAAGGCCCAGACCAGGCTGAGGGACCCCCACTGGTATACAATCAGGCAGAGAAGGGACTGTGGGAAGGCTCCAAGGCATGTCTGGTCCATTTTGCTCAGTCCCAATCAGCCAGACCCCAGCAGTAACCTAACCTACTGGTCAGAGCATCTGCTACCTGGCAGTCAGTGCAAATCATAGCAACTGGTTGAGCAGTTGACTGTCTGCCCCCTGCTGATCAGTGCATGCCATAGCGAGCAGTTGAGTAGCCTTAGCATATCATTAGTGTATTATGCTTTGATTGGTTATTCAGTTGTTCTGTTGTTCAGCCTATTTGCATATTACCCTTTTATATTATATAGGATTACTATGAATATCATGCTTTATTAGGTCTTTACTTATCATTTCCCCCTATATTGCATTTATAGGATTAAAATTCTTACTAGTTTTCAATAGTCTTGGGATTCAAATACTAGTAGTACACTGTTTTAGATGTTAGAAAATGAAAAAGTAGGATTTGGGCTTCTTCTTAACCAATGTAACTGGGCTAAACTCCATATGCCTCTTTACAAGATATCTATTTCACTTCTCAGTTTAACAAAAACCAGAATAATATTTTAGTAGCCATGGAAATTGTATCCCATCATTATTTTTGGTTAATGTATGTTTTTTGTTCTAGCCCTAGGATTTTTATTTCATAATAAAACTTTTCATTAATATTCCAATGATTTTTTAGAGACTGCCCCTTCAAAAACCAACAAGAACATGTTAATAACTTGATGGGGGTTTGAGCTTCACTGGACTTTTTTTTATCATTTCCAACAGCTGAACAAATGTAAATTTAAAGCTGCCTTCTTATAATTTTCTATCAACACAGCAAATACTTTTAGAAGCTAAATTTTCATTTTAAATTTCACAATAACATGACAGCATATTTCCAATGCTCTATATACCTGCTGTAAATATCACATGCTAGTTTAGGGCAGCAGCAAGTTCTGCTATCAAACCTATGGGCATCTCTTGAATCTTAGGTTTTATCCCATCTCTCATTCTTCCTTAAATCTGTGGGCTTCATTTTCCCAGTAAAAGTGGGCTCTATCATATTTACCTTCTTTCAGCTTTTTCTCACCAGCCTAATTTCTCCTCACCTTATAGGTCTACTCAAAAGTCCCTGTGTCTTCAGAGCCTGCCCTGATGCCCAGAGTAGGCACAGTGCTTGTCAATAAATTTTCTGACACTTTGTAATTCTCTTATTATTACATTAATTACACTTGAACACCATGGCTTCTTTAGTTGAATCTATTCAACATCCAATTTGGGGCAATAAGGGCAAAGAAAGACTCACACTTTTATTCAACAGATTGTCTACCACATATTACCTACTTCATAACTACATGCTGAAAAAAATGAAGTGTAATATTAGAGGAGATAGCTAAAAAAAAAAAAAAAAGCATTCATGTGGTATGGTGTCGTTTATAAGCATTCAGTCTTCTTTGGACTAAGTGCTGTATTCAAATCTCAACTTGGGCACATTCAGCTCTTCTTACTGAGCTTGAGAGAATTGTCTAATCTCTTTGAATTTTAGTTTTTTCACTATGAGAACAGAAATACAAATAGATATTGTCTCAGAGAGTTATAGGGAGTATGCAGGATGGGGCGAAAGTAGGTTTACAGTTGTGAGTATGCAAAACAGTCTATTCTTATATTGTTATTTATTAACTAGAGACCCAATGCATGAAGATTCATGCAAGAATGGGCCTTTCTTCCCATGGCTACTGGCACCACCTTCACTCCGGCCAGAGCTGCCTTTTTGCTCTGGCTGGGAGCAGCCTTCCTGCCTTTCCATGCTGCCCAGAGGCCCAGAGTGGCTGGGGCAGTGTGGAACACCTGCATCATCACCATGGCAATGATGCAAGCATCCCACCCAGCCCCATCTTAGGCGCCTGCGTAAGCAAATTAATTCACCATCTTTGTTGGATTAATTTGCATACTCACTCCTGGTTGGCTGGTGGGCATTGTAAAGGTATGGTCAATTTGCATCTTATTCCTTTATTAGTCTAGATTATTGTATTCTTTTCCATACAAATGACTGTAAACCCACTTTGTCCAACCTGTAAAATGAATATTTATTTTGTTACTAAGTGTAATTAGTATGTTTATAGATCTGATATTGAATTACATTTGTTGTAATGGTTATAAGTTTTAATGGTAAATACAAAAAGATTTATAAGATTAATATAATAACTATATAACAATGTGTTGAATCTATAACCCTCAACAATTAACAAGGATTAGAACTTGGTGTAAAATTGGCCAACCTGCTAAATTCCCTATTAGGCATCAAGGATAATTAAGTAATTTTTTTGTGTTTATCTTTAAAAATTAAATAACTATATACTGAATTATGTCTGTCATAAATAAAAGGTAATGTTTAGAATTAAAAATAAAATGCCCATCTTCTAAATATGTTTAGAAGCTTCAGCCAAAGCCGGTTTGGCTCAGTGGTAGAGCGTCGGTCTGCAGACTGAAAGGTCTCAGGTTCGATTCCGGTCAAGGGCATGTACCTTGGTTGTGGGCACATCCCCGGTAGGGGGTGTTGTTTCTCTCTCATCGACGTTTCTAGCTCTCTATCTCTCTCTCTTTCTCTCTGTTAAAATTCAATAGAATATATTTTTAAAAATATATGTTTAGAAGTTTTAAAAAATGAAAATATAGTCTCTAAAATAAAAACTAAGGAAATAGCAAACTAGAAAAAGTAAAACCAAAAAAATTCCTATGTAATAAAAGACTAATATGTAAGTTGACCAAACAGCAGAACAAGCAGTCACTATGACACACACTGACCTCCAGGGGCCAGAAGGAAGTGTTCTAGCCAAGGGTTACCATTAATATACCTTCTCTGCTGTTGTCCATGGTTCAGTCCATTTAACATCTAATATACTGATTCACCAAAATTAGAACATTTATATTCCATGGATCCTTTGCCCCAGTTTTCCAAATTAGCTCTGTAATATATTAGTCTATACCTTGTTTTAGGAAATCTTATATGTCCTCTGGCATATAAGATTTTCTTTCATTAGTCAGTAAGAACCACCTTAACCACTGGACGGGGGGGAAAAAGAATAGACACACCCAGATGACCTGTTAGATATCCAGGGTGAAACTTATTCAAACAGGTTCATATTTGGTGAGAAACCATGTCATTCCTTGTCCAGCAAGCTCTGTTTCATCAATGAGTGAAAGGGTTTACATAAGATCAGTTACCTGGTCATGCGCCTAGAGATAGGGTCATATTTGAAGGAAATATCTTGGGCATAAATGGGGATACTAATTTCTTAGATTTTGGGGGGAAGGAAACCACATACTATGTTGCCAAATACTCCCTACCCTTGCCTTTCCCCCCCAATATCTCTGATAAGTTTATATAAAATTTAATCAAATGATATCTGATAAATGAAGGTAATTTGTCCTATAAAAATAAAAATACTGAAAATAAGATTAAGTCTCTTTTCACAATCAGCCCTGCATCCAGGTATTATGTAGCATCAATGATGGTAAACACTAACATTGGTTTAATATGTTTCTTCCAGGACCATTGTCTTTGAATTTACTTACACATAGGGGGATACTAATTTCTTAGATTTTGGTTTTTTACCCTAATAATATTATTCTGTCGCTATTTTTGAAACTGTTTTTCAATAAAGACTATATCTTATAAATTTTATATGAGAATATAAATCTACCTCATTCATTTTTTAATTTTCAATTTTATTTTTATTGTTGAGGGCATTTTTATTGTTGCACAGTGTTAATTATTCTATTGGTGGGCATTTACACTGTAACTATTGTTTTTCCACAAACAATGCTGCAGTAAATGAATATTCTTGTGAATTTGCAGTTGGTCTTTTTCTAGGATATCATACATGGAAGTAACTTGTGAATACTTCTTAAGTGTTGTCTGTCACTTTATAATTTTATATATCACTATGAATGACATTAAAAAATGTCCAAAATCAAATGACAAGTTACTAACCAATCAGAAAGGATGTACAAAGGAGCCAGGCCAGACATCAACCAGAACAGTATGCTAAACTTATTCCTTCTGCCCAAATGCCTGCCATGAGACTTGGGTTTTCAGTGTTGGCATTCAAGAAACATTTTTATCCTCTTACATATTTTCTTGTGATCATATTTGGCTCTTCATGCTAGCTGTGGTGCTTAGCTATAGCCAAAAATCGTAGAAGCCAAAGGCTGTGTCTGTGTGTGCGTCTGAGTGTGTGTGTGTATGTGCTTGTGCCATGGATCATTATAACTAGTATAAAAATAAATATGGATAATTATTTTAATAAATGTTATAAATCCATTTAAATATTTATAACAAGTAAATGGTAAACTGTTAAGCATATAACTGTAAAAGAAAGTTTCAAAAGATTATGACACTCAAAACTGGGTTGGTGTTTTTCCCAGTACCAGTAACTATTAACCATTTTTTATCCATTCCAGTCCTAATGATGCATATAAAGTTTGAGAAGATGTTTCTTACTTAATTAATCAAATTTTTAGTTATACCTTTCCTAGAAATTTTTATGCTACTGGTACTTGAGGTCAGTTACCCTTGAAAGATTCTCAAACTTTTTTAATGGTAACTATGCATTCTTAAGGAACTAGTTCTATGACTACTCAGCGTTCATATTTGCTTTAAAAATGTCAAAAGTTTCAATAGTTTTCTTAAGGGCATTTTTTGCTTGTTTTTTAATTTTTATTAAATTTATTGGGGTAACATTGGTCGACAAGACGATATAGATTTCAGGTGTAGGTTTCTGTGTTATGAGATCTGTATATTGCACCATGTGACCACCATGCAAAGTCAAATCTTCTCTTGTCACCATATATTAGGACCCCCTTTTCATTCATCCTCCACCCCCTTCCCTCTGGCAACCATCACTGCTGTTTGTCTTCATGAGTTTCAGTTTTATATACCATATATGAGTGAAATCATATGGTTCTTAGCTTTTTCTAACTTATTTCACTTAGCATAATATTCTCAAGGTCCCTCCATGTTGTTGCAAATGGCAGTATTTCGTCCTTTTTTATGGCTGAGTAGTATTCTATTCTCTCTCTCTCTCTCTCTCTCTCTCTCTCTCTATATATATATATATATATATATATATATATATATATATATATATATTACATTTTCTTATCCAGTCCTCTATTGTAGGACATTTTAGTTATTTCCATGTCTTGGCCACAGTGAAAAATGCTGCAATGAATATAGTGGTGGGTGCATATATCTTTGTGAATAGATGTTTTCAAATTTTTCAGAGAGGGGTTGCTGGGTAGTATGATAGCTCTATTCTTAATTTATTGAGGAAACACCAGAATGCTTTCCATAGTAGTTGTATCAGTCTACTTTCCCACCAGCAATGAATGAGGTTTCTCTTTTCTCCACAACCTCTCTAACACTTGTTATTGCTTCTCTTTGTTAATAATGGCCACTCTAATAAGTATGAGATGGCAGTTCATGAAAATATGTTCAACCACACTAGCAATTAGGGAAATACAAATTAAGAACACTTATTTCATCCTTTTCATGACATAGATTCAGAAAAAGAAGAAAAAGAAATACATGGGAAAGAAGGAAAATAAATAGCTTGTTGTAGTCATCACCATTAAACAAATGGAGGCTCATAGAAATGTGAACTATATATCATAGAATATCATTTTTTAGAAAAACCATAGTAATGATCCCAACTCTTACACATGAACCTTTCATGCTATTAGAAAAACTTAAAATAAAATAAATTATACAAGTATTTCAGAACTGGTTATCTGATTGCACCCAAGAGAAAGGAGTATGGGCCAATCTTATTTTCAATGTCCTATTCCAAAATTACTCAGAAATATAATTGTTTTGTACCTTTCTGATCCAAAAGCAAATCAAAGCCATATTTCATTCAGAGTGCTCGTGGCAGATGGATCCTGAGCTGCAATTTCCAATTCCATGATTTTAGAAACTATTAAACCTCTTGTTCTTATAATTATCTTCAAATTTTCTCCATTACTTCACATGGATAGAAGAATAAAGACGCTACAATTTTGATTACAGGATTGTTTTATTCTCATTACTTTTTCATATCCACTATTTCTCTTTAATTTCTAATTTAAAATATATTAAAATAATAAAAATGTTTCAATGATTCTAACACTAATTATTTGACAGGTCTACGATGCTAATCTCTCAAACATCTTACTTATTTCAGTGAAGCACATATAATTTTAAGCATTAAGAAAAAAATTATTTTTAATTTATTCTGTAAATGAAGACCATTATACTTAATTTGATAGCATATCTGTCTATTCAAACTGAATTTGAAGGGGGGAAATAATCTAAAATCAAAGTAGCCTCTTCTACTCTGTACAGATGAACCTGATATTTCATTCAAAAATATATTTATTTCACAAACTATAAATAAGTGTGTTTAATGGTCACACATATGTCTGAACCAGGCACTGTATCAGGTTCTTGGGTCAAAGATGAAGAGGAGTCTGGCTTAAGAAGTTTTCATATACTGTAATAAAATGCAATGTGGCTGACACTAAGCCACGTGGGAATGACATGCTGGAGTAACATTATAAGCAGCAATGATTTCTTCCCTCCAAGAGAAAGATTGGAAGGAAAGTTTCACCAGGATGGCAGATTATCAGAATGAGTAGAAATATGAATGAGCAGATATTTAGATACATATTAAACAAACTCAATACCCTGCTATTAAAAACAACTGAGAGAATGGTTTTTCCTGGATAGATATGTCTACATTCCCTCCTACTATATTTATTTATTTTTAAAAGATTTCCAGATTTTTATTTATGGAACTGTACAGGTATTAAAGCACAACAAATACAAAATAATGTTTAAAAAATCAATGTTTATGTACAGATATTAAAATTAATGCAACAATAGCAACTTACTCTTGAATATCTGTTACTAAGACTTGTTTTGATCGTCACTAATTCATTTCATACTCACAGTGTACTGGTTAGAAAACCAGTGATCCCAGTTTTGATCATCACTAATTCATTTCATACTCACAGTGTACTGGTTAGAAAACCAGTGATCCCAGTGGTTTTCTAAGAGGAATTTTAATATCTATCATATTTAATAGTAAAACTAATAGCTTCCTCCTTTTAGTGAAAAAATTAAGAACTTTTTTTAAAAAAAACATAGTAATGTCAATATTCTTATAAATTATTTCAATTGCCATTTATAGACAATGTGCTTTGAAACTGGGCAAACAATCTCCTTGATGGTCAGGTTCCTTCATTAGTTTACATTCATTGTTGAAAGAGTCACTGGAGACTTTGGTTAAATTCAATAGTTAAAATCACTGCTCTCTGAGAGCTGACATCCTCAAACACTTGAAACCCTCAATAGTACAGATTAATAGGAAACAATTGCACAATGCTTTGACCTAATTGTAATCACTTTAGTATCGTTGAATAATTATTCTACATCCTTCAAGTAAAGTCAGCAGCTGACGGAGAGGAGAGCCTTCGCTGAGAAGCTCAAGCTCGGCTGCCAGGGAAGTATTGCTCTAATCTCAGCACCTTCGCACTCACCACTGTCCCCAAGTCTCCAGAAAAAAAAGATGCATCAGTCCACATTGCAACCACTCACCATGGATTTTTGGTTTCTTCATATGAAAATAATGCAGCAAAGGAAAAAAAACAAAAATAATTTATCACAGTTTGTTATAAGAATTTTATTTAACACTTGATAATAAAGGCATTGTTGTATCTTCATATGATTCCAAATGCATTATATTCATGCTCTCAAACGCAATTCTTCTAATAAACAGTAGCAAATTCTATATAAAGATGATTAAATGGAGAAGAGGAAAACAGTTCAGCTTTTAAAAGAAAATGCAATAAAACACTATTTTACATGGACAGTCTAAGTGGTATAGTTTATGTATGTCACATCAAGCATGCACAAAAATGGTATTATACATGGCAGATGCAGTCAAAAAATACGGAATCAGATCTTAAAAAAGGTAGGAATAATTTATACATATATACAAAAATCTTGCAGATTATTGCCTCATTTTAACAAGGAATTAAAAGAAAATATTGCCAGCCCATCAGCCCTCTCTAAGAGACTTAACTAGGTTGGCCTTTTAATATCTATGAAACCAGCTGGAGTTTATGTTTCTGACACATCATTTTCTGAATTTTGGTAAAAAATCTTTATTCAAATAATTAATGTGTTCATTCCACTTGCTAATAATCAAAACTTGAGATAAAAAACACTGTTTCCATCTGATAATTCCCTCCTACTTTAGAAATTTGAAAGTTGTATTTATATTGGGCAAGAGGTAGGCCAAGAAAATTTCTACTTTCCTCCTCCATCTTTTCTCCTCAATGCATGCTCCCCTTTAGCCAGGAAAATGCTGCATTCAGCTGCATTATATATACACTAGAGGACTGTTATATAAATACAAAACTCGTGCATGGGGGATGGGGGAGTGTCCCTCAGCCCAGCCTACACCCTCTCCAATCTGGGACCCCTAAACGAGCAGTCGGACTTCCTCTCACAATCCAAGCCTGCTGGCTCCCAATTGCTCACCTGCCTGCCTTTCTGATTGCCCCTAACCACTTCTGCCTGCCAGCCTGATCACACCCTAATCACTCTCCTGCCAGCCTGATTGATGCCTATCTGCACCCCTGCCAGCCTAATTGCCCCTAAATGCCCTCGCCTGCAGGCCCACTTACCCTGAACTGCCCTTCCCTGCAGACCTGGTCCCCCCAACTGCTCTCCCCCTGCAGGCCTAATCCCCCAACTGCTCTCCTTTGCAGGCCTGGGTCCCCCCCAATTGCCCTTTCCTGCAGGCCCAGTTGCCCCCAACTTCCCTCCTCTACCAGTCTGGTTGCCTCTAACTGCCCATCTCTGCAGTCTTGATCGCCCCCAACTGCCCTGCCTTTCAGGATTGGTCCCTCCCAACTGCCCTTCCCTGTTGGCTATCTTGTGGCAGCCATGTTGTGTCCACATGGGGGCAGCCATCTTATGTGTTGGAGTGATGGTCAATTTGAATATTACCCTCTTATTAGGTAGGATAGAGGCCTGGTGCACAGGTGGAGGCCAGCTAGTTTGCCCTGAAGGATGTCCTGGATCAGGGTGAGGATTCCCTTGGGGTGTGGGGCAGCCTGAGTAAGGGGCCTGTGGTGGTTTGCAGACTGGCCATGTCCCCTGGCGACCCAAGTGGAAGCCCTGGTATCTGGGATTTATTTATCTTCTATAATTGAAACTTTGTAGCCTTGAGTGGAAGTCAGGGCCAGCCAGGGCAGGCAGGAAGTTTGGCTTCCTCCTTCACTGGGAGCAACCCAAGCCTCCTGCTTGCTCCAACTCTGTGGCCACCAAGATATTGGTTGGGTTAATTTGCATACTTTCTCCTGATTGGTCGGTGGGCATGGCTTGTAGGTGTACTGGAGTTATGGTCAATGTGCACGCTTCTCTTTTATTAGATAGGATGAGTGTGCCATGAAAAGAAAGCACTTTCTCAATTTTTCTGTTTCAGAAATTCAGAAATTTATATATTTGTATATTAATATATTTTAAATTAAGCCCATCTTAGTAATAGACACTCAGAAATTTAAACTGAGTGGCCAGATTATTATGAATACCCCATCAGTACTTCATTGGGCCACCTTTTGCCTTCAATACTGCAGCGATTCTTCTTGGCATTGACTCCACGAGATATTGAAAGGTGATGTGATGACTCTGACACCAGGCCTGATGAATATCACTGTCCAGTTCTGAGAGATTTAATGGTTATGGAACCAGCTGCCTGATGGCTCTTTTAACTCTGTCCACAAATGCGCAATTGGATTGAGATCTAGTGATTGTGGGGCCACCTAAGCAAGGTAAAGTCTCCCTCATGTTCTTGAAACCACTCCTGCACAATATGAGCAGCGTGGCATGGCACATTGTCTTGTTGGGAGAAGCCATCTCCATTGGGATAAGCCATCAACATGATAGGATGAACTTGATCAGCAAAGATACTTAGGTATGTTGTGCTATTCAGATATTGTTCCACATGAACTAAAGGGCCCCAATAATGCCAGGAAAACATGCCCCAAACCATAACACTGCCCCCACCAGCTTGCAGGGTTGTATTCATAAATGTAAGTTGCACGCTTTCATGCTGTTTCCTCGAAATTCTCACTCTGCCATCTGCATGATGTAAATGGAAACATGATTCATCAGACCACATGACATTTTTCCAATGCTCAACTGTCCAATCCTTCTGTTTCTGTGTGAATTGGAGACGTTTTATCTTGGTAATTGCAGACAGCAAAGGTGTTCGAACAGGCCTTCAGCTTCCATTTCCCATACGATGCAGTGTATGGCTATTTTGCCTGAAAATGTCAGGGGGTCATAATAATCTGGCCAATCAGATTGTAAGTGAAAATAAGCATAATAAAATCTCCAACAAACAGTTATATTAAGGCAACTTCAATTAGGGATTTACATATAATGAAAATGATAAGGCCAAGTATAAGTACAGTGTACAATATCCTTTACAATAAGCCAGTGAGTTCGTAAGACTGCACCATTTTACAGTGGAAGTTATTCTGTATAATTTCAGATTTAAATGTATCTACCTTTATTTTTTCATGAATTCTTCAGCATATCATACTATTTTAAAAACAAATTCCAATATCTATAGAACACATATAAACTTTGAAATCTACCAGTGCATGATCGTTTTCATTTGCCATGCAAAACATTTCCTGATTGTAAGGTAGGAGAATAAAAATAATTCCTTTGAATTTACCACATATAAGTTATCTTTGGGGGAATGGAGAAAGAGGAGGGATAAAAGGGAAAGTTTCCTTTATTTTTTGACTTCTAGGTTTCACATCACAATATAGAGATGGTCAATCAGTTGAAAATTTGAGAAAATTGGTTGTTCGATGGACTGACTGTTTTCTTTGTAAATATAAGAATGACCCTTTCAAACAGAATTGCTTTTATCTATATGCTCTCTCTCTCTCTCTCTCTCTCTCTCTCTCTCTCTCTCTCTCTCTCTCTTTCTCTCTCTCTCTCTCTCTCTCTCTCTCTCTCTCTCTCTCTCTCTCTCTCTCACACACACACACACACACACACACACACACACATATATCACTGCACCTCCCAAGCTCCCAATTTGTTTTGACATGTGAAAGAAAAAGCAAAACAAAACACCAATAAGTGATAGGTAAGAAATTTTCTATACTAAGGAAAAGATGAATACATTTAATAGTTTAGAATAGAGGAGATAACTTTATTTAGCAGAACTCTTATATGTCTTTTGATTTTGGATAATCTAATGATTAATTTTATATATCAACTTGTCCGGGCCAGATATTTAGCAGACATTATTTTAGGTGTTTCTGTGATAGTGTTTTTGGGTAATATGTACATTTAAAGTAGCAGACTTTGAATAAAGCTGATTGCACTTCATAATCTGTGTGAGCCTCATCCAATCAACCAAAAGCCTGAATACAACCAAAAGCTGCCCTCTCCCAGGAAGAGGAAATTCCCCAGCAGACTACCTTCAGACTTCATTTCAAACACCTGCTTTTTCTGATTCTCCAATGAACGGTTCTGATGCAAACTACAACTCTTTCCTGAGTCTCCAGCCTACCGGCCTCCCCATCATATTTTGGACTCACCAAGCCTCCACAATCACATGAACCAATTCCCTAAAATAAATATATTTCCACTGATGTAGTGAATTTTCTTGAGGATGTACACATCCTTTTGGTTCTGTGTCTCTGGAGAACCCTAACTAATACAGAGAGTTCTTAGAGCTTGTCTTGTTTAAATTGCTGCGGGTGAATCAAGAAAATAGATAAACTGCTCTGCCTTTGGAGAGATAGATAAGCAAGCTTAGGGGGAGGTTTTGAAAAGTAGAAAGGAAGGGTATCTTTAACATAGTGAGGGAATGAAACTGGACTGAGGAAACAAATGAAGATTTTCCAGAAGTGGTAATGACTGAGGTTTGAAGAAAATTATCTAATCTTCTTGAATAGCTTGGCAGTGCCATATTGTGATCTATCCACTTTTCAATTATTCCATGATCTCTTCCATTCATTGACTCCAAATCCTCAAGAAAATTCACTACATACATATCCTTCATTAAGTGGTATTTTGGAAAATAAAGAGTTTACACCAATGGCTAGCAGTGTGATATGGCATGAAAACTAAAGTGTATACAGCTGATTACATACAGAGTTATGATTGAGAATTTAGCAGAAGTAACAATGTGTACAGAAAAGATAAGTTCAAAATTCTTTAGAGCGATGAAGAGAGAAAGAAGCTAAGTGTCCCATCACCAGAGGGACACGGACAAGGTAATATTAAAAAACTGGAAACTTGTAGACCCATGCATTACATTCCCCATTGTATCTGGTGATTCACTAAAACCTATACTTATAATGCAATAGAAAAGAAGAAAGGAAAAGAGGACAAAAAGGAGAGAGGTGGAGGTTAAATTTTTTTTAAGGAAAAGAACATGGAGTTGCTGTTTCAATCCCTTCCATTGACTTAGTCTCTGATATTTTGGTAACTGTTCTAAAATCAAACACTCTTATCTAAGTCTATCCCTATCTGGCTCCAAAATATCCCTTAAAGCCACATCTCCCAGTAAATTTAAGTGTTATAACTTAGGGCACTGGTTGGTGACCCCAGGACTATTAGAGATGGGAAACAGTTGGAAGTGGGCAGACCCTCACTTCCTAATGAAGGAGTAACACGTGGAGAAGAGTTTGGCAAAAGACTTGCAGCTCCAAAGACAGCAGCTGGTGAGATCAGGCTTTTATCTTCCCTTGCCTGCACTCAGTCCCAGTTGGAAAAGGGGAAACTAAACTGCAGACATCTTCCATCTATCCAGCGAGAGGGATCTTAGCATAATCATGAGGAGAAAATCCAAGCATGTGCTTTATTATGCATTATTTCAATTATGTTCTGCTTTTCACTAAATTAAAAAAAACAAGAAAGTCACTTCTTTGTTCTCCAAGATTTCTCTTCATTGGTGTAATGGAGACTCACATGTAGTAGCATGAAAAGGAAAGAGTTACAGATTTAAAAGGAAATGTGTGTGGAATGGAGATACATTGGCCATAACTGAACAAACTTATCCTACTCCTTCCAGTAACAAAGAATTGTGAGGGTACCGTCATTGGGATGAAATGCCTGTTTATTAATTGAGAAGAGTTTGATAAGCAAAAGAAAGAAACAACATGATTTGGTCCCTGGCCAGACGTGGCTCTTTTCTCCCCCTCCTATTACTAGGCTACAAACACATGAGATTTCAGCACACCAAACTTGTTCCCACCTTGCTTACCCACTGCCTTGGAAGGCTTGGATCTTAGCATAGCTGGTTCTTTCTTAATGTTAGTCTCTGCTTTATTGTCCCTTCTCTAATTGATTTCTCTGACCCCTCTGAAAATAAGGCCTAACATCATCCAACATTCCCAGTTACTTTCCATTTTCTGCTTAGCACTTGTCATTATGTGACATCCTTCTATATCTTTTTCTCTATCTATTATCTATCTAATCTATCTAACAATTATTGTTCTTTATCTTCATAAAATATTTCCAGTAGGACCTAAATTTCAAATATAGCAAGGAAATTTTCTGCTCTATCCGTAGCACTTAGAACAGTATATCCCACACATAGTAGGTGATCATAAATGAATAATAGTATTTAAAGATATTTTTAGGGAATGTGTCCATCTATTATTTTTGTTTTAATACATATGTTAAGAACAAATGATTCTTAGTTATTCCTCAAAATTAGACCAGTAAGACATCTATCTAAAATATTTTTCACTGTCTAATAAAATTCTGCCTAGAATGCAATACATTTATATATAACTTTTGAAAAATTGCAATCATTCAGACTTTGTCACTAAATGTGATCAACCTTTCTCCAAATTAATGTTATTAAGATTTTAGAAACATAGTGTTGTATGATTCACCAAATATTTCAAAATCC
Source organism: Pipistrellus hanaki (assembly GCF_964339955.1). NCBI lineage: Eukaryota > Metazoa > Chordata > Mammalia > Chiroptera > Vespertilionidae > Pipistrellus > Pipistrellus hanaki. Next base: position 138,405,270 of record NC_140504.1, on the reverse strand, counting down.
TTTTTGCTTTGTTAAATAAAATCTAAAGGAAATTACTAATTAGTCAATTTGAATGATTTCCAAATAACACCACCAGCCTGTGTTTGTCTATACTACCGAGGTGAATTATTCATTAGCATTTATGAGAAGTGCCTGAAGAACACTAGCAGTGGGAGTAAAACAACCTGGAATGGTTTTTAAATGACCTTCCAAGCAACTTGGATTAATAATGGCATTATTCTCTCTGTACAAATCGAGTTAAAATTTCCCATGTGTCAGGTCTCAGAAGAAGGCAGTGAAGGAGTGCTGTCTTGGAGAGGAAATGACCTTCTGCACTTTTCACAATTAGATTCTGCTGTTTTCCATGTGTGAAGTGTCTGTGAGAAGAGAGAAAGAAAGAGAGAGAGAGAGAGAGAGAGAGAGAGAGAGAGAGAGAGAGAGAGAGAGAGAGATCACAGAAAGAAAAGTCAGAGAGAAAGATATATAAGAGAAGGAAAAACAGGGGTGAGAGTCAGAAATAGGAAGAGAAAATGGGAAGATAGGGCATGAAGAAAAGAGGAGAAAAATAGATATAAAAAATAAAATCTAGAAAGCAGAAAGAAAAAAAGGAGGGGTGGAAAGACAGGATAAAGGGGAGTGAAAGGGAGAGAGAGGGAGAGAAGGAGGGAGGGGGGGAAAACTTATGATAGAAATGACACCAGGTTGCCAGGCTCCCAGGAGCTCTCCCAGGTGTGCAGGGTCACCTGACTTAATACTGATTAAAAGTATAAATTGCAACACAAAAAGAAAAAAAAGCAATTTTCATGTTTTTCTCCCCTGTGAGGTCAAACTCCCTGGTTGTAGCTGAGCCTGCTGCTAGGCACACCCCTCTTGTTTAATAAAATTGTATTAACTTTATCCCTGCCCTTGATTTGTGGCTTTCTCATGTTGTGAGGAATAAATAATAAATGATTGTAAAGCACTTGTACATATGAAATGCCACATAAATGCTAAATAATAATCAGCTTAGGCCAGGAAGCCAGGGGGGTAGAATAGAAATCATTGCACCCGGACATTACTGTTTATGTGGCTAAAATCATCCATTGTGCTGTCTCCACTTCAAATCATCCTGCAGATTTAATTTTCACCCATTCAAGAACACATTTCTCTGCAAACTAAAAACCTTTGTTCTTCCATCCCTACAGCAATGTCATTTATAATGGTAGAATATCATGCCAACAACTCATTTTTGCCTTTTCATATCAGCTCTGTTTTTGCCACATTCCTTCCCTTCTGTTACCCCTTCCAAATTCCCATGGGCACTATTTGCACTATTTTGACTCGTCACTTCTTACTCCCTGGTGATGCCAATTCTACTCTGTTTACCTTTGGGAAATAATCCGTTTTCCAATCTTGAATTTCATTGCCTATGCATTTTGGGAATCCAAGATACCTAAGGTGGTCATTCCTCTAAGTGCTTCATTCAGGCATCTACTTAATCATTTTTTCACTGGACACTTATTGATAGAGAATTGTGTTAGTATTGGAGATACAGTAGAAACCAAAGCAGAAAGAGTTTGCATTCTCTAAAATAGACAGACATGGCAACTCTAACATAGTTTGGAAAATGCTATGATCAGAGGAAGTACAGGGAGCTACAGGAAGTCAGTATGTAAGCAGCAGAAAGTTATGGTTTGAGCTGATGTTTTCCCTTTTATTTTCAAATGTCTTTAAAATCCTTTCTATGTACCATTTAACATAGCTAAAGCTCTCTTGGATTGACCTGGTTGTGCACAGAAGGGAGTGGTTCAGACCCAGGGAAGTAGCTCAGGCCAACTTCTTCTGCTTCATTTGGAAGGAGGAGAGGTACTCTCCATTGCCTCTGTCTGCTTGGGTTTCTGATGGGTGAAACCCAACCTTCGGGAGTTGGCAAGAGTTTGTCCTTTGCTAATATGACCTTTTATTTTTGACCTGGAGTCTATAATTTCAAAAGAAGAAGGGTCTAAGTTCATATTAGTACATTTAATGACATAAAAATATCTTCCTATTGGAGAAAACAAAATGAAAATAGAGATAAGCAAAAATAAGTGTTATCACATGACCCATTGGGAACCATTTTTTTTTTCAGTTAATGTATATTATATTGGGTTTTGTCTAAGAATATATGATATAAAAATGTAATTGAGGCACATATTCCTCAATCCCATTGTGTTATATTTGTCATTATTGTGGAGTGGACTATACTCTGTATACATACGTATTGGTTTATTGATTGTTTTATGCAAAGTATCAAAAACATAATTTTATATCAAAAAGTATTTAATCATGATTTTTAATGAACCATTCATATTCTATTACACATACAAATTATTTCAAATATGCATTTCTGAAACAAACCTTCTGAAATTAGAATTATTGAGTAGAGGTAGGCCTGCACTAAAGGTTTGGTTCCATTGCCAAAATGCACTTCAGAGAGCTTGAACAGGCTTATACTCCCATCTCTCAGATATCAGACACCTGCCCAAGCCCCTTGTTCTCCCTTATCCTCTCATATGCCTGTTAGCCAAAATAAAGTACTCTCAAAAAAGAAATGTTTGAAGCTCAGCAATTTTAGTTTTTCCTCTATTTTCCCCTTAGTTCCCTTGTGGCATGAGATTAGTGGGCCTTTGGTTTTCAAACAGGTGGAGAAGGCTGTAAGGTGTATAATTGCTTTTGGTAAAAACATCAACGTCCACGTTTAGTTTTTCCTGCTCCACTTCCTCCAATTCAATTAGGCTGTTCTTACCAGGGGGAGAGTTTTCAAAGCATCAGATGAGGTGTTACCTCATGATTAATAATTCATGACAAGAAATGAAGACTGGGAAAGGTAACAATGCCCTCCAAGCTGTGTTTCTCCACCAGTCCCTTGTTCTCATTTACGTAAAATGTTGTCTCAATCGTTAAAGCAAACACACAAAGTTTCACTGCCCCATAAACCAAAGATCCAAAGCAGGAATCATAAGCTTTTGAAGTTCAGAGTCCCTTTAAGAATCTTGTGAAAACTTTAGAGTCTCTGCTAATAGGAAAGAAAAAAAGAACATTGTAGCATGCACAAATACTGCGCTTCTAATTCTCATGGGTCAGGAGCCCCTGGAAGATCACCCATGGAATCTTCTAGGTAAAAATCACTGGCCAAATAAACAAATAGACAAAAATCAAAATAAAACAAACAAACAAAAACAACAACACACACAAAAAAAAACAGGGCAGTCCTCACCCTCAACTCCCAAAATCAAATCTAAGATGGATAAGAAATGCCATGTGCTTCGCCTCTACTTTCTTTCTGTGCCCAATTTTGCAATGAAACAAAGCAAGTTTTTAAGTTTGATATATTTAGTTATGTAGGTATTTTGCATGGCCACTGGTGAGGTAGCTGGAAATTAGAAGAGTAGATAAGTATTTCTAAACAAATCAAATAGGAATGTGGGGGCATGGTTGAGTTTGAGATCTACCTGCAATACTACTATAGAGGATACAGATTTTTTTCCCTTGCCAAATGCTATCAGCCATAAAATATCCAACACGTGGGTCTAACCCACTGTTTCATGCTCTGCTACTTGGCATTCCTTAAGTTCTTTCTCAATTGTCATATCTCCACAGGCCATAACAAGGGACAACAGTCAGAAGCAATTCAATTTCAACCTCCATCTGCCAGCAATAAGAACATAAGGGGGAAATTAATGTACATTCACACTTGTCATTATACTAGCCTGAATTTGTTTTTATAGTATAAATTTCTTCCAAGGAAATCAGAAAACAATTTATAGTCAGATTCCCAACTAGTAACTCTTCTGGGAGATGGCTAAAATAATTATCTCCAATTTTTTGAAGACACAGAGATGCTAAATTTTTGTTCAAGGCCACATAGCACTTTCATGGCTATCAGAAAAGCTCTCTGGAAATCATCTAGGCATTTCCTAAAAGTCTAACATCAAAAAAGAAGGTGATATTAACATTTAATCAGATTATATAAACATGCAGCAAAATATGTGTGTTCTACTAACTAACATACTTTTCCTTTATTCATTTTTCTCTCTTTAACTTATTTTTAAAAACCCATAATTTTCCATTTACCAGTTCTGTAATCTTGGACACATTGCTTAATTTCCTTCTGCCTCCAATTCTTCCTCATAAAATGGAAGTAATAATAGAAGCCAACTCATAGATTTGTTATGTTATGTTAAAATAAAAATTTCTTAGAAGATTCCACAATATATACAGCATGACTAGAAACACAAATATCATCTATACTAATAAAAGGGTAATATGCTAATTAGACCAGGAGACCTTCCAGACAAAACCATGGTGGCCTGGCTAAGGCAGAGGCAGTTAGGGGAAATTAGGCCCGGAGGGGAGGGCATTTGGAGGTAATCAGGCTGGCAGGGGTGGCAGTTGGGGGTGTGAAGGCCAGCAGTGGAGAGAAGTTGCAGATGATCAGGTCGGCAGGAGTGGCAGTTCAGGGGGAAAAGCCTGGCTGGGGAGGCAGTTGGTGGTGTGCAGGCTGGCAGGCAGAGTGGTTAGGGGTAATAAGGCAGGCAGGCAGGTGAGCAGTTAAGAGCCAGCAGTCCCAGATTGCGAGAGGATGTCCACCTGATGGTTTATCAGGTCTAAACTGGCAGTTGGACATCCCCTGAGGGGTCATAGATTGGAGAGGGTGCAGGCCGGGTTGAGGGACATCCCCCCACCCCCTTGTGCATGAATTCATGCACTGGGCCACTTGTAATTTTATATTTTTTACAGATTGATGTAAGTTTAATACATTGAACAGGTACTGCTCAATGGATGAAAGGGTTGCTTGTAACAATGAATAGCAGAGTCCTTTAATAAAAATCATCTTGAAAGAGCTGCCATTTTCTATAGCACAGTTGGAAAGCTAGTGCAAAAATTCTAAGATATAGTCAGTGAGTTGGACAAACTCTTTTGTAGACTATCATTCATTTCTAACAAGTTGAAGGAAATAGTTATTGCCGAGGTCGCAGACCAGCTGCAGAGGTCAGCTTGCCAAGCATTCAAGGAATTGGAAATGCCTTGCAAACTGTTCCAGTGATTTCCAAAAGACATGTCTTTCATCCATACAAGATGTACGTTCTACAAAGTTTATCTGAGGATGATTTTGATTGGCATGATGAAAGACAATGCATTGACTATATCAGGCAAGGTCACTGAACAAGTAATCTATAATAATAAAAGCATAATATGCTAATTAGCCTGGACATCCTTATGACATCCTTTCTTCTGAACAAAGCCACAGCAAGTGGGGCTGATGCAGAGGTGGCAGAGGCCCGCAGCTGCCACAGAAGATGGGGGCTGAGGCAAAGGTGGCCATCACTGAGGTGGGAATCAAGGCCCTTGCATGAATTTAGTGCATTGGGCCTCTAGTATATTGTAAAATCAATAATTGTTTATTATGCAGGTTTGCCTATATTTCCAGGCTTTTGGTTACCTATAGCAAGTAATTATCAAATACATATTATTATTGTTTATTACTACTTAAGGAAAAACTTAAAGACAAAAAATGATGTTTCACTATCCATTAAGTTTTCTTTTTTATATAATCATATTTTGCCATCAGCAAGCAAGGGTAGAGGAATCACTAGCCCTTAATGGTTCTGACTTATTCAACTGTGATCCCATATTAACCCATCTCTTCATTAGCTTACCAATGTGCCTCAATTGTTTAAGAAAATGTAAGCAGTGAAATATTTCCTTCACATGTCTTGGTTTTTCTTTCATAGAATAAAAATTGAAGTTTAAAATGTCTACCTACATACTTTTCTTGATTTCCTACTGTCAGTGTTCTTCTCTTAAATTGGTATTAGTCTTAAAGCTGACTTTGATTTATAAAAATACCCTACTTAGAAGCTGAAAATAATTATATAAATAAGAATAATATTTCTATACACACTCAATAATAACATATATTTCTGATCTTTATATTGTGTTTCCTAGATATTTAATGATGAACAATTTCACTTAAAATTTTATGAGCAAATTATATATGGGAAAATTTAGAAAAATCTGCTTTTGCTTATGTTCTTCCTCAATAAAGATAGAGATCTTTCCAAACAGAATATATGTGTGTATTATGTAGCTTAAATAACATGTAGCATGCTAACATGTCAAATGAACCATTTACCCAGGTACCTCGAGTTGATCTTAATACTCTAGCTTAGTATATTCAGTGTGATAGTCTGGCCAAAAGAGAAAATTCAAGAAATGCCTCTAGGTCAATAGGTGTGATCAAGTGTAAAGAGGCAAGTGTCACAAGAGCATCAACAGTGCCACAGAGCAAAGCTTTCTTACAGGATCTTTCAAAGGAAAACAAAGTTTGAAAAAAAATAGAAATTTTCCATTAAGCTGCCATTTTTCAAGTATATCTGAATTTTTTCTGCCACTTGACAGAAAATGGAGATCAGAGGATGGAGAGAGACTATATATGTGTAACCACTGAAATCATACTGAATAATATGAGATTTGGGGTAATTAGAAGACATGGTCTTGAAAGAATGATGCAGTCTGAGGAACAGAGAAAATAAAAATGACCAGAAATTCAAAGACCTGTGGGATGCCATCAAGATTGGCAACATATGCATAATAGGAGCCCAAGAAAGGAGAGAGGGAGAGAGAGAGAGAGAGAGAGAGAGAGAGAGAGAGAAGGAATGATATCTGAATAAGAAATGGATAAAAGCATTCCAAATTTAATGAATATTAATCTATACATCCAATAATTTTAAAAGATTCTTAATAGGATAAACTGAAAGAGATCCACACCTAAACATATTATAGTCAAACTGTCAAAAGACAAAGAGAATTTTGAAAGCTGTTAGAGAAAACAAATCAATAAACAAATTCATAATGTACAAGAAATCTTAAAAAAGAATAGCAAGTAATTTATCAGAAGCCAAGAAACCCAGGAGGCTGTAGATTGAGGTACTTAAAAAGCTGAAAGAGAAAACGGTCAACCAAGAACTCTATATCTAGACAAACTATCATTCAAAACTAAAGGAAGACATTACAAAAAAAATATAACTGAGAGAATTGACTACTAGAAAACCTGATCTATAAAAAAATACAAAGGGAATTCCTTCAGGCTGGAATAAAAAAACATTAAACAGTAACTTTAGTCCACATGAAGACATAAAGGGGATGAGTAGAGGTACCTACATAGGTAAATACAGAAGAGAATACAAATATATTTTTGCTTGTAAATAATTTATTCTATCCAATTTAAAAAACAATATTTATAAAACAGTGTTGATAGACTTAAAATAATAAAGATATAATTTGTATGTCAATAAGCACACAAAAGAGTGGGAAAGCAATCCTATATAGTAAAAGACTAATATGCAAATTATCCCCTCTGGTATTTGACCAATAAGAAGTTCAACTTACTGGGAGTTTGACTGCTGGCTATGACATGTGCTGACCACAGGGGGCAGTGCGGAATGAAGGCAGGCCTGGCTGGCAGTCAGCAGCCAGCAGCCGGCAGCCAGGGGAAGGAAGGCCCCAATTTGGCCCTAATCATTGGCCAGGCATAGGGACCCTACCCATGCATGAATTTCATGCACTGAGTTTTTAGTAGTGCTATCTTAGAGGAAATCTTTTTGTGTACTATTCAAGTTAAGTTGGCACCAACCTGAATTAGATTGCTATAAATATGTTCATTGTAAATCCAAGGGAAGTAAATAGAAAATACCTAGTTAATACAAACAAAGCAGTAATGAAGAACTAGAGGAACAAAAAAATAGCTAAAACATATAAAAAATTAAAGCTAAATTCTATTAATCCTAATTCATTGCTGGTGGTAATGTAAAATGGTGCAGTCTCTTTGGAAAATACTTTTCCAGTTCTTCCAAAAATTAAACAGAGTAACTATATGAACTAGTTCCCATTCCTAGGTATATATTAAAAGAAGTTGAAAATATATTCACACAAAAACTTGTATAAGATGTTTATAGTAGTATTATTCATAATAGCCAAAAGCTGGAGACAACCCAAATGGCCATCAACTGATATGTAAAAGTAAGGTTTAGTATAGCTATACAATAAAAAGTATGAAGTACTGATATATGTACAACATGAATAATGTTTGAAAACATTACATGCTCAGTAATATAAACTAGTCACAAAATAATACATATTCTATAATTATATTTACATCACATGTCCAGAATAGATAAATTCATAAAGTAGTTTACTGGTTGTTAAGACCACAGGAGGGCAAATGGAGAATGAGTGCTAATGGGTACAGGATTGTTGTTGGTTGTGTGTGTGTGTGTGTGTGTGTGTGTGTGTGTGTGTATGTGTATGTATTTTCTTCAGGGGATAAAAATGTTGTAAATGGTATAAATGGTGTTTTTTGCATAATACTATAAACATATTTAAAAACCCTAAATTGTACATTTTAAATGGGTATGTAAATTATTTCTAAATAAAGGTTTTATTTTTTTTTAATTATTGGAGTACAAGCTCTTTATTTTTTAAAATTGATCACATGTAAGATTAAAATACCTTGTAGTGATTTCTGGTTCCTGAAATATTAATCAAACTTCTATGAGATTAACATTCTCAAATTTATCAATTGTAATTCTACACAAACACAAAAGTAATAACTTGGAAAATGTGAACAAAATTAAACAGATTGTGAAGTTAGTCTTAGAAAAAGGGGCTCACATGCTATGAATTTTCTTGTTTTATGGATTTTAATCTGAGAATAAGCTGCATTTGAATAGAAAACTCTCTCTGTCATGAAGGTCAAGAGTTCAGATTTGCTGAAGAGTGCGGGGCAAATTTTGAATAGGAGAAAGGTAGGACAGTAAAGAGGCACAAAGTTCTGTGATAAACCTGAGCCTTGAACGATGCATGCATCAGATTCAAAGCAGCATAGATAAAAAACATACAAACAAAACAAACAAAAAGAAAAAAACATAAAACCTTCACTGGTATTTGAGTCGCTGCTTAAAAAGGAACATTTTCAGTACAACCAATGTAATTGTCTGCTAAAATAAAAATACCAACACTCTTCAGAGGACTAAAGTAGAATATAGAGTTTTGTAATGTAAGAATATCACAGTTTAGAGTGCAATCCAAACTGACTTGTTTTAACAAGAAACAAAAATATTTGACCAATTCTCTAGACAAAAGACAATAAATGTTAACCTATTATACCTGAAAATGATATAGGTATCAGATTAATAAATTTGAAGGAGTTAATATGATTTTATAGAAGTTTTTGAATACTTCTGTTCACACTTAATGCAGTAAATAAGATAGGGTATCTCATCAGGAAAATATAAGCAATATAAAACACAGAAAAGTCTAGAAATTAAAATTAGCTGGTGTATAAATATTTTATATATAAAATACACTGGTGAATTTTAAAGGAGAATGGGAAGAGGTGGGCAAAAGGGACATTTGTAATAGTGTCACAATAAAAACAAAGTTTTAAAAAACAGGAGAATGATGAACAGAAAATTTTTCCAGTGACTTTAAGACAGTCCAATAAGAATTATCGAATCTATGGAATAATGAGAGTAAAGATTGAAAAACAGATTAACAGACCTTTATTAGCCTGTAAAATAAAATCCAAAGATCTGTGTGTGTGTGTATATATATATATATATATATATATATATATATATATATATATATGATCTGTATATATATGTATATATATTTGGAGTCTCAGAACAAAAAAATGAGATAAAATTTAAAAAATGGCCGAAATTCTTCAAAATTTTGTGGAAGAAATTAATTTAAAGATTTAATAACTTTATCAATCCCTAATCAGGAAAAATGTGAAGAGAACCATACCTAAATATTACTGCACAACAAAAAGAGAGAGAGAGAGAGAGAGAGAGAGAGAGAGAGAGAAAATTGAAATTGGTGAAATAAAAATTATATCCAGAAGGAAAACAATGAATTATGATACGATTTACCTATCAGAAACCTTGAAGCCCCCAAAACAGCACAAAAAATACCATTAAGTTGATTGAAGAAATTATCAAACAAATAAAAATTGTCAACTAATAATTTTATATCCAGCAATAATATCATTCTAGAATGTAGAAAAAAATTATTTTCAGACTTAAAAAATGAGAGAATTTGTTGCCAGCAAACATAAATTAAAGGAATTGCCAAAGGAAATTCAGAGACTGAAGAAAAATTATACTAATTAGAAACCCATATCCTCTGGAAGAAAGAAAAATATTGAAAATGGTAAGTACAAAATAATAATAAATAACTTCTCTTTTCCATTCTTAAAATGCATATAACTTCTTAAAGTAAAAATTATAACATTGTTTTATGGGGTTTCTAACTTAAATGAAAATAATACATATGTCCATGAGAACATAAAGTAAGGGGCATTACATGGATCTACACAGTTACAAAGTTTCTGCATTTTATTATGAAATGTCGCAATATTAACTCATATTTCATTGTGAAAAGTTAAAAATATATGTTTTAATCCCCAGGGCAACTACTAAAAAATAATTCAAAGAGGTATTTATAAATAGTCAATAGATAAAATGAAATTTGAAAATATTAAAACATTTTAAAGAAAACAGCAATTTAGACACAGAGGAACAAAACACAAAGGGGATAAATGTAAAACATTATAAAATAGAAAAAATAAGCCCTACCCTACCAATAATAATATTAAATATAAATGATGAAACTCTTCTATTAAAAGTCAATTATCAAAATTTATAAGTAATTAAGGCTCAAGTATTTGTTATCTTCAAGATACTTTAAATATAAAGATAGGAAGAGGTAAAGTAAATAGGTAAAAAATATTCCATGTAAAATATAATAAGCATAACTAGGATAGAGTAATTAAAATAATATCTGATAAAATATCTCCAAGATAAAAAGTTGCCACAATAAATAGAGGTGAATTTTATAATGATAAAATAATTAAATCATCTGAAAGACTTAACAGTCATTAGTATGTGCAATCTTACTAACAGAACTTTAAAATACATGAAATAAATATAAAGACATATTAAGGGAGGAATAAATCCCAAATACAATATTGGAAATTTTAAGAACAATTTCTTAATAATTGATAGAGCAATCAGACAACAATTCAATAGATGAGCTAAAAAATATGCTTTATTCACATGATCTAATGAATACTCATAGAATATTATATCCAATCTCCAGTGAACAAACATTTTAAGTGCAAATTCAATATGATAGATGATGCATTGTGAAACAGGCTACATAATATATTATACAGAATTACAATTGTACAAAGAATATTCTTTGATCACAATGGAATTTAATTAGAAAGACTTAAAAATAAAATACTAAGGAAAAATAACCCAAATATTTGTAATTTAAATAACATACTTCCAAATAATCCATGAGTCAAAGAACAAATAACAGGAGAAATTAAGCAATATGTCAAATTAAATAATAATAAAATTTAAAAATATCAAAATGTGTCAGTTACCCTTAAAATAATGCTTAAGGGATATTTTAGTAATAAACACTCTATTAAAAAAGAAGAAAGTCTAAAGTCAGTGGTCTAATTATCTACTTTAAGAAGCTAGGGAAAAAAGGAGAATTAAGGCAAAGTAAATAAAATACAGGAAATAATAAGGGTAAAATCAATTATTAATAAAATTTAAAAAAACAAAAATTAATAAAGACAAATGTGGTTGTTTGAGATCAGCAAAATAATGAATCTCTAGTTAGACTGACCAAGAAAAAGAAACAGAAACAAGAAATATGCTTATTTTTTGTGTATGAGATACTATTTTTTTCTAAAATCATTAGACTGAAAATCAAGGGGCATCTAGACAGTAGTCCGCTGAGGAGGGAGCTGAGTGGGTGCGTAGATGCCCATACCTTGTCTAACAGGCTTCCTCCAATCAGGAGCTTTATTGTTATTGACCTCAGCTGATGTATAATTGGAGGTAGATGTGGAGAGTGCACAGATGCAACAGGGACCAGAGCATTCTGAGCTCATAAAGATGTCAAAAAACTAAAAGACAAATACCAGTAAGCTATTGTGTTCCTCTGCAAAATTCAAACTGAAGGTAATTAGCTATGCAAAACAGCATGCAAATAGAGTTGCAAAGAGACAATTTGGACCTCCTTCCACTCAGTGTATGATTAGACAGTGGAGAAAATAGGAAGAACAACTCCTTAAATGCCAAAAAAGAAGGTCTTAAGAGGAAAACCAGCAAAATGTTTAAATTATTGATTTCTTACTTTTGGGTTAGAAAAGTGGGAGAGGGCATCTTATACATGGGGTTGTCTTATTCACAGAAAAAATAAGGTGGTTTCTAGATATCATTAGTAAAACAACAATGAACAAAACAAGAAGAAAAATAAAAAAGAAGGGGCACAAACTATAAATAAGAGGGATGTAATTATTATAATCACAGCAGATCTTACAGACATTAAAATGATATTAAAGCAATATGATGATCAACTTTATGTCTAAAAAATTATTAACAATGTAGATGAAATAGATAAATCTTGGGGGGAGAAAGGGACATTTCACTAAAACTGATATTAAATGAAATTGAAAATCTGAAATGTCCTATTTAATAAACAAATTAACTCAATCATCAAAAGCCTTTCCACAAAGAATATCCCAGGCCCATTTATAAATTCTTTTAAACAGAAGGAGAAATAACACCAAAATTAAACAAAGCCTTACAGAAATTAGAGCCACACTGGCCAGGGCTCTCTGTACCATTATCCCAACAGATTTTGCTTACTTTGTGTCTCTGCGTCACATTTTGGTAATTCTCACAATCTTGCAAGCTTTTCCAATATGATTTTGTTTGTTATGATGATCGTTGATTAGTGATCTTTGATATTAATCTTGTAATTGTTTTCAGTTGCACATACTAGTATATGATAGTGAATTTAATAAATGCTTGTGTTCTAACTGCTCCAGCAACAGCCATTTTCCAGTCTCTCTCCATCTCCTCAGGCCTCTATTCCATGAGACAGCAATATCAGAATTAAGCCAATTTAATGCTACAATAGTCTCTAAGTGTTCAAGTAAAAGAAAGAGTCACAGATCTCTCACTTTAAATCAAAAGCTAGAAATGATTAAGCTTGGGGGGGAAAGTAGTCAAAAGTAAGATAGGCTAAAAGTTATGCCTCTTGTGTCAGTTAACTAAGTTGAGAACGCAAAGAAAAAGTTCTTTAAAAAAATTAAAGGTGCTACTTCATGCCCTACCCAGGTGGCTTAGTTGACTGGAGATCACCCAGTACACCAAAAAGGCAATGGGTTCACATCCCAGACAGGGCACATACCTAGGTTCCTAGTGTGATCCACAATCTGAGTACATACAGAGGCAACTGATCAATGCTTCTCTCCTTTCTTTTCTCTAAAATCAGTAACAACATACGCAGGTGAGGATTAAAAAGCAAAACAAAACAGAGTGCTACTCCAGTGAACACAAAGGGAAACAGCCTTACTGCTGATATGAAGAAGGTCACAACACTCCTAAACCAAAGCCTAATCAAGAGCAAGGCCTTTGCTTCAATTTTAGGAAGACTGAGAAAGAGGAAGCTGCAGAAGAAAAGTTTGAAGCTGTCAGAGATTGGTCCATCAGATTCATCTGAAGAAGCCATCTCTATACCATAAAAGTCCAGGGTGAAGCAGCAAGTGCAATATAGAAGCTACTTACTCAGTGTCTAACTAAGGGAATCAATGAAGATGTCTACACTAAACAACAGATTTTAAATGTAAACAAAATAGCTTTATATTAGGAGAAGATGCCATCTAGGACTTTCATAGCTATTTCATAAATAAATGGCTGCCTTCAAAGTTTCAAAGGACAGGCTGACACTCTTGTTAGGGAGTAACCTAATTGGTGTCTAAGTTTAGGCCAATGCTTTGCCATTTCAAATTTTGCTAAGTCTAGCAGAGGCCTGCGTTCTGTAAACACAAGGCCTGAATAACAGCATTTATAACATTGTTTACTGAACATTTTAAGCCCACTATTGAGAACTACTACTCAGAAAAAAAAATCCCTTTAAAAATATTACTGCTTATTGACACTATACTTGGTCACTGAAGAGCTCTGATAAAGATGTATGAGATGAATGTTTTTATGCCTGCTAATACAACATCCATTCCAAAACTCATAGATCAAGCAGTAATTTCAACTTTCAAGTCTTATTATTTAGGAAATACATTTCTTAAGGCTACATTTGCCATAGCTAGTGATTCCTCTGATAAATCTAGGCAAAATAAATGGAAAACCTTCTGAAAAGAGGTCTCCATTATAAATACCATTAAGACCATCACAGAAAAAGGTCAAGACATCAACATTAAATGAAGTTTGGAAGTACTGATTCCAACCCTCATAAATGACATTGATTGGTTCAAAACTTTTGTGGAGGAGGAAGTAACTACAGATGTGGTAGAAATAGCAAGGGAACTATAATTAGAAGTGAAACCTGAAGATGTGAAGGAAGTGCTGCATTCTTATAGTAAATAAAACTTGATTAGATGTGGTTGCTTCCTATAGATGAGCACAGAAAGTGTTTTGTTTATTTGTTTTTGTTTTTGTTTTGTTTTAAGAAAAATATATTCCTGGGGAAATTGCTGTGGAGATTGTTAAAACAACAACAAAGGTTATTATATAAACTTAGTTGATCAGGCAGTGACAGGATTTGAGAAAATTGATTCCAATTTTGAAAGAGGTTCTATTGTGGGAAAATGCTGTTAAACAGCATCACATGCTAGAGAGAAATAGTTCATGAAAGGCAGAGTCAATCAATTGATGTGGTAAATTTCAGTGCTATGTTATTTTAAGAAATTTCCACAATCACCCTAACCTTCAGCAGTCACCACCCTGAACATTCAGCAGCCATCAACAGTGAGGCAAGACCACCAAAAGATTACAATTCATTGGGGGCTCAGATGACCATTAGCATTTGTTAGCAATGAAATATTTTAAATTATGGTATATACAGTACATTTTTAGAGATAATTCTATTGCACACTTATTAGAAAAGAATAGTGTAAACATAACTTTTATAAGTTCTGAGAAACAACAACAACAACAAAAAATCTTTTCTTTATTGCTTGCAATATTTGCTTTACTGCAGTAGTCTGGAACCAAACCTGAAATATATTTGAGGTATAACTGTATAACTATGAAACTATCAATGAGATAAATATAGAAGTAGAGAGATATAATGTAAAACCACTATGAAGCAAAAAGCCAGTATTTTGGTTCTGGAAGAAGTTTTTTCAAATCTCTTTTCAGATGGATCCAAACTAATAATTAGTTTCTAGTTGGAGACTTTTTTCTTTTTTATCACTTCAATTTGAGACACAGATTCAGGTTGTTCTTTTCTGTGCCAGCATCACAGACTTCCTTAAAGCAAATGTTCATTTTTAAGAATAACGACATAACCAAAATGCTCTGCCCAACCTTCCAATAATTCTCAAGCTCCTGTGCTTCAAAGTCCCACCCATAAACTTTAGCAACTTTTTCTTGTTCTCCTAATTGAACTCCACTAAAAAATTGGTTGGATAAACCAATAAGTCAAGGAAATGAACAAGTAAATGCATATATATAATTTAGCCAAAGCCAAAAATTTGGTCCTCTGACAACTCAGCTGCCCTTCAGGGTCAATGAGCAGTAAGGTGGCCTCCAGTGTCTCATCCTATTCTAAGAAAGTTAGTTTAACCTTTACCTCCTGACTGTACTCAAACCCATAGACTAAATAGAAGTCTTTCTATTCAAATAAAAGTATTAATATGTAACTTATAATAAAGAAATACGGAGTAAAAAATGTAAATTCTTCTCATGATTAGAATTAAATCATCACAGAAGGGGAAAATTGCTTAAAAAATGTTTTGCTTTACATTGTCAATATAAGAGGATATTACTCCAACTATTTTCATCTTAGCATTCTCTCCAGCACATGGCACAATATAAATTTAAATATATTTTGAATGGATGATTGAATAAATGAGTTTCTCTTATTAAAAAAGATGACTTTAAGATGATATGAAAATGAATATAAACAAATTGAATCACTGTTGGAATTTGGAAGTTGCTAATTGATACTACAGAAAATAAAATAAACAATTTGAAGAACATTCATGAAATGTATTTGTAAAATAAAGAAAAATAAACAGAAATTTAAAAGTCAAGAGAGAATATAATGGATTAGTTTCCAGATTTTACAAAAATTTAAGATTAAAACAAAAGGCAACATTAAAAATAGATCAATAAAAGAGGACTTATATTTAAAATATTTTGGTAATCCTATCTAATTATGCAAATTGGCCATCACTGAAACATACAAGATAGATTCCTCCATGTGGTCAAAGATGGTTGCCCCCATGTGGACACAAAATGGCTACCACAAGATGGCCAGCAGGGGAGGGCAGTTAGGAGATACCAAGCCATCAGGGGAGGGCAGCTAGGGGTGACCAGGCTGGCAGAGGAGGGAAGTTGGGGGTGACTGGGCCTGCAGGGAAGGGCAGTTGGGGGGGACCGGGTCTGCAGAGGAGAGCATTTGGTGGGGACCAGGCCTGCAGGGGAGGGCAGATAGGGGCAAAGAGGCTGGCAGAGGAGCAGTTAGGCATCAATCAGGCTAACAGGGCAGTGGTTAGGGGGTTATCAGGCTAGCAGGCAGAAGCAGTTAGGGGCAATCAGGAAGGCAAGCAGGAGAGCAGTTGGGACCTAGCAATCCTGAATTTTGAGTGGGATGTCTGACTGCCCTCAAAGGGTCCCAAATTGGAGAGAGTGCAGGCTGCACTGAGAGACACTCCCCCGCCCCCAGTGTATGAATTTCGTGCACCAGGCCTCTAGTATAATTAATAAATAAATATTCAGCAATTATCAATGTATAAGATATCACATATATTTACATATATTATATATTGTCCTTTTTTCTTCAGAATTTAAGCTGCAAGAAAGCTAAAATGTGTGTTTCACTGCTATATTCCCACCATCAAAAATAATATCTGATAGATATTAAATATGAGTGAAGTAATTTAATTTTATATTAAATTATTAAAAAACATCCAAACTAGGGTTGAGGAATAGTGGTGATGGTATATGGAACAGTAGGGAGCCAAGTATATTTTGAAAAAGCAATTAGCCTGGTAGGTGTGGCTCACTGATTGACTATCAACCTATGAACCAGGAGGTCATGGTTCCATTCCTGGTCAGGGCACATGCCTGGGTTGTGGGCTTGATCCCCAGTGTGCAGGAGGCAGCCAATTAATGATTCTCTCTCATCACTCATCATTTATATTTTTGTCTCTTTCTTCCTCTCCCCTCCTCTCTGAAATCAATTTTAAAAAATACATATATTTTTAAAAGCAATTAAAACCAAGTTGGTCTCAGTTTATCCTCTGCCACAAATGCTATTGAAAAACAACAATACTAGAGCTTACACTTGTTATGACCCCAAAATTGCACTAATAATAAGCTTTCCTTTGTGCATAAAGATAATTGGAACAAATGTCAAGTTTTTGCAGTTTATGAAATTATATTTTTTAAAAATGTTGAAGGAATGCTTTGGAGAATTTAGACATTTTATCAAAATTGTTGATGGAAATGCAGATTGGTACAACCGTTGTAGAGAGCATTATATGGAGTTTCCTCCAAAAAATTTAATATGGAGCTGCCTATGACCCAGTGATTTCACTTTGGGAACATTATACAAAGAAACCTGAAACACCAATTCAAAAGAATTCATGCATCCTCATGTTCATTATAATATGATTTACAATAGTAAGGATCTGGAAGCAGATCAAGTTTTCATCAGTAGATTAATGGATTAAAAAGCAGTGATACATTTACACAAGAGAATACTACTTGGCTATAAAAAAAGAAGGAAATCTTACCTTTTTGACCACATGAATGGACCTAGAGAGTATTATGCTAAGTGAATAAGCCAGTCAGAGGAAGACAATGATTTCACTTATATGTGGAATGTAATGAACAAAATAAACTAACAAACAAAATAAAAATGGATGCATAGATATTGAGAACAGACTGACAACTCTCAGAGAATGAGGGACTTGGGCATGTGGGTGAAAAAGATGAAGGGATTAAGTAAAGAAAACCCAAAAACTCATAAACATAGACAACAATATAGTGATTGCCAAAGGGAAAGGGTTGTGGGGGAAGGTAGAAGAGGGTAAAAGGGGAATAAATTTGATGAAAGGAGACTTGACTTGGGTTGCTGAACACAAATTACAATATGTAGATGATGTATTATATAGAATTGCATAATTGAAACCTATATAATTTCATTAACCAATGTCACTCCAATATATTCAATAAAAATTAAAATGAATAAAAATAATTATTACAGCTCAGAATTTTTTTTTTAAAGGCAGCTAACAAAACTTACTGGTAATTTTGAAATCAACCAGCCATAGAATTATGTGAATAAGAGGACAACCACCATGGATAAAGAGAGTTGAGGTTGAATAATCTAAATGGTGTGTGGAAACCCACTAAGTGAAATAATTACTGTAAAAATAGCCCAGAATAAAAGATACACACACATACATACGTTTATATTGTATATACTAGAGACGCAGTGCACAAATTTGTGCACCAGCGGGGTCCCTCACCCTGGCCCATGGGAATCAGGTCAAAACCGACTCTCCAACATCCCCTGAGGGGTCCTGAATTGTGACAGGGCACAAGCCAGACTGAGGGACCCCACTGGTGCATGTTGGGGGCTGAGAAGGGACTGCAGGAGGGCTCCAGGGCATTTCCGACCCGTCTTTCCCAGTTCCCATTGGCTGGTTCCCAGAAGAAAGCTAACCTACTGATCAGAATGTCTGCCCTCTGGTGGTCAGTGCACGTCATAGAGACTGGTCAAATAGTTGAATGAATGGTCGGACACTTAGCATATTAGGCTTTTATATAGGATATCTAATATGTATATTGTGTATATAGAATGCTTATAAATATAAAGATGATAGAGTGTTGTTGCTTTTAGTTGCAGAACATTCAATCAAGTCTTTAGTAGGTGGAAGGAGTAGCAAGGATGCAGAAGGAAGATAATAGAATTTTTTAACCCTATTAGTGGCTCTCCTGCTTTTAATATGAAAAGTGTCAGGAAACCTAGAAAAGTTTCAGCACATCCCATTTTCTCTACTCTATTCCAAATCCATTAGCCATTGATTTTCTTACTTGGTGTCTAATGAGGCAATTCTTTTTTCCCAGATTCTTCACAATGGTGCTCAGATGGATCTCTGTTATGAATTTACGTGGATTTTCTTGGCAAGTAAAATCCAAAACAATTATGTGGGTAGAACTAGTTTATTTAAAGAAGTAATGAGGGATGGGGGCAATATATGGGTACATTGTTTAGAACTACATAGAGGATAAATGGTGCCAATATTCTTTGGGTAGATCTATGGTTAATTCACTTCCATCCTCTTCCCAACCCAATTGACCAGAATCATCTTTGGAAATAATTTTTTTTCTGCTTATATAGAAGGAGAGTTTAAACAACAACAAAAAAATATTTTTACAGGCAATAAAGATATTTAGGATAAATAAGTGTGTATGTAATTTGCCTCCTTTGCACACCAGCCATAAAAAATTCTGGTTCTTTGAAAAACATATAATTATATTCTAAATCACAAAAAACCCTCATTATTATGAAAAATAACAACCATAGGGGAAATTTTTATTACAATTCAATAGACCTAGAAATTCTTTATGTAATTTTAATTGTACTTCTATTTCATTCTGCAACTTCCATATTTTTTAAAATATGTTTTTATTGATTTTAGAAAATAAGGAAGAGGTAGAAAGAGGTAAAAACATCAGTGATGAGAGATAAATCATTGATCAGCTGCCTCCTGCATGCCACCATTAGAGATCAACCTGAGCATGTGCCCTGACCAGGAATCGAACCATGAACTCCTGGTTCATAAGTCAATGCTCAACCATTGAGCCAAGCCAGCAGGGCACAACTTTCATATTCGTGAGAACAGTATTGACTAGCATATATAATATATAATAGCAGTCATTTGTCTACTTGCCCTCAGGCCTATTACCACCCTTCTGTGTTTCTCTGCATGCTAAAGAAGGCTAGGAGTCTAATGGCTACAGCAAGTTCTACTAGCAGAAGGTACTGGTGGAAGATAAGAAGGCCACAGGAAGGGCAAAGTTTCCTCCTCTTTCTCCAAAGGTGTGGCAGTTGCTGGCAGAAGCTGTAGCAGCAGCAGCAGGGATGGATGGATAATAGACTCTTTTCCTTGGCAGATGTAGCTCTTTTGCTTGGCTTCAGCCTTGGTACAGGCAGTGCTTCTTTGCCAGATTCAGAGCCCACGGCAACCAGCATCTCACACAGGCAGCAGACCCTGCAGGTTCATTGACTCCAGCTCAGGGGTCTTACCAGCTTTTGCTCTCTTAGTATTACTCCCTTTGTATCTTTCTACTTCCAACCCTCTTTCCTTCTGTTTGTAGTCCAACTCTTCCAACACTCATCAATTACTTATATAAAATTATCTCTGTTGGATGGACTTTCTTTTTGGTCCATAGTGCATTTTGTGAGTTTTATTTTTTTTCCAAATGGATACTGAATAATATAATATATATTGGCTAATTCTAACTTAAATAGCTTTTTTCCTGCTTCAGAACTCTGTAGACGTTATTCTAGAATATATATCCATTTAGTTTTATAGAAACAGAGACCTGAAACTAGCATTATTTCTATTACATTGCATGCATTCTGTTTTTTCTTTTTTTACATCATGTAGCTTAAGACTTTTCCTATTCACTCCCCTCTCATTCCCCTTCTTCTTTCACAAGTGCCAGTATTGCATCTCAGTCTGAAGACTCTCACTGTCTTCTCCAGCTTCCTTCACTTTATCTTTACAGGCAAATAGGAAATAACCCTAATAATTCTCTTGTAAGTTAGTTATGTTTTGCCATCTGTTTATCTAAGAGCCTGAATGAACACAGCTGAAAATGCAGTTTAGATAAATTATTCAAGTGGTACATACAAAATGGGACTCTGGTTCTATTGTGCTAGGATCAATAAACACAGGTTACAAGGAGACAAATTTGAACTTGCTAGGATATAACCTTCTACAATATACAGGAATTACCCCCAAAATGTATACACACTTTTTTTCCTGATAGCTCAATTGATGTTTCTTTCTTTTCAGACTTAACCCATTGGAATCAATGATTAATTAAAGTGTGGTTACATTTTGGGGATACCCTATATATATATACAGAGCAAATAACCTATTTGTGGGATATTCACACAAAGATTTGACCACCTGCTAAGAGTATGGCAGAAGCATTGGGTGTATGGATAAAGTTTAATACTTTGAGAATTTCTAATGCTGAGTTAGTTGCATCTATTGCAACTTCAGTAAAATAAAAGAATAAACTCTTACATCCCATACTTTTCAATTTTCTTTTTCCTAAGATCATTTTTATATGCATAGCAATGTCAACAAAACATGCTCGAAAGAAAGCACACTCTACGAATATGGCTGTTTACTGTGTCTCAGTGAGGGCATAAATCCATATCTCAGTGGAAAAGAACATATGGAGCCTAAAGAAAGGAAGAAAATATATTGGTTTAAAAACAACTCATTAAAGCTGGTGACTGGACCAGAAATATCTTCCACCTTTACACTGAAACATTTCAGATTAGTTTCTAATTGATATAAAGTAGAAAACTTAAAAATAGTTTTATTTCTTTAGGAGTTGCTTTGGTGTTGTTGCTGTGAAAATGAGAGCCCAGATAAAAATGGTGCAGAGCATATTGGCATATCTTGGCAAGGTTTTATTAATGCATTTTTCAAGTTTAGTGTTCATGTCCTAGGACTCCTCTTATATGTCTCAAAATTACATAAATTGCCCTGGCCAATGTGGCCCAATGGTTGAGCATTGTCCCGGGCACCAGCAAGTTGCTGGTTTGATTCTGGGTCAGGGTCTGGGCACATACCCAATTGTGGGCTCAATCCTGAGTAGAGGGTCTGCAGGACACAGCCAATTAGTGTTTCATTCTCTCTCTAATCAATAAAAACATATTTTTTTAAAAATTGCATGAAACTAATAAATAACTATTAATCTAAACTCAGGTTCCTCTAGAGAAGACACAAATAGAAGTTGTTAACAAGTTGATATTTATTAACAGCCCACAGTGTGGTGAAATTGTGGACAAGCATTTGATAGCTTATTTCAGGCAATGGCATCGCCTATATAGTACCTATCTCAGAAAATTCAAATATTTTTTTCTCCTAACTTTTCCCCCACCACCATAATCAATCTGGCTCTAATATGTCCATTCAACTTATTTTTTAAGAATATATTTTATTTATTTTTTACAGAGAGGAAGGGAGAGGGATAGAGAGTTAGAAACATCAATGAGAGAGAAACTTTAATCAGTTGCCTCCTGCACACTTCCCACTGGGTATGTGCCTGCAACCAAAATACATGCCCTTGACTGGAATTGAACCTGGGACCCTTGAGTCTGCAGGCCGACACTCTATCCACTGAGCCAAACTGGTTAGGGTGTCCATTCAACTTCTTAAATACAAGTTCCAAAACCTCATCAGCTTTCCAGCACCATTAACACTTTCCCAATTCAGGGTTTTTATTATTTTGTCCCTGAGTTATTCAAAAAGCTTCTGTCTGGATGTCCTGTCCCTCAACTATTACCTTGCTAGTCAACCATCCACATTATCACCAAAATTATCTAATCATCTCACTTTTGTATTTGAAAGCTTCAAAGTGCATCACAATGAAAACACATTTTCACAAAGCCCACTTGTAAAATGAGTGTTTGGCCTATATAATTTCTCATATCTCATATGTTATGGATTCCTGCCTCTCAGAAAATGTTGAATAAATGATGAGCAATTTCTAGGGGAAAAAAAACTATAGTTAAATAAACATATGTCTATTGCCATGTGGTAATTTTCCTAAATTACTGAGCTGATTTTGATATTTGTGCCTGTTATCTATTATATATGCATATAAAATATATAACACACACAAAGAAAAATAGGTGAATTTGAAGAATACCCAACATTGATGAAGATAAATATTAAGATAAATTGCTTTGAATAATTGCCTCTTATTTTAATAATCTGTATGCTTCACTTCAGAAATTTAAGAATAAAGAACAGTATTGATAGCAAAAATTACCAATAATCCCAACATTCATAGAAAAATCAATATTGATACTTTAGGTTCTTTTCATCTCCTTATTTTTGAACTCACAAGTAAACTCTTTAAAAATCAAATTTCTATGGCATATAGAGCTTGTCACTTATTTGGCATAAATATTATCTTATATCATTAAACTTGTTTTGAAATATATTTTACTGACTTTAGAGATGGAGAGGACTGGAGAAGGAGAGAGAGAGAGAGAGAGAGAGAGAGAGAGAGAGAGAGAGAGAGAGAGAGAGAGAGAGAGAGAAACATCTATGTGAGAGATAAACATCAATTGGCTGCCACCTCAACCACCCTAACCAGGATTGAACACATAACCTGTGTATGTGCTCTGATCAGGAATGAAACCTGCACAGGACAATGCCGAACCAACTTAGCCACAGAAGCCAGGGCTGAAAATGGTGTTTTTAATAAATATACAATTTTTTTAACCATTATCTTACAGTTGTTAATCTTAAACATTAATTAATTAATCCTTACCCAACCATTTCCTTAATATAAATGTAGAGAAATGGGATTTCTGAAATGGGAGAATAGTTTTAATATTCTACTCATGTAGCAATAAATTTTTCCAGAAAGCATAGTAACCTTGTGAGAAAATGTTCATCTCACCAATATTCTGCCAGCATTAGATATTATCCTTTTAGAGATTATCTTTTGCCATTTTGAAACTAGAATTACTTTTCATTACTAAGGTAATTGAACATTTTTTTTTCTTATGGGATCCATCATTTATTTTGTTTCTATTATTAATTGTCTATTCATGTACTTGGCCTATTTTTCTACAGGGGTATAAAATAACACATATTTTGCCAGCAGGTTTCAACACACATGGGAAAAAGATATATTCATGGAATGTGCTTTTGAACCTGCATTCAAAAGAACTCAGACAGAGGTTAGTGGTAAATAAAGCAATTGCCTTTGCTTAATAACACAGGTGGGGAAAGAGTTTGTAGAACATGTTTCTCTTTTTCTAATAAAATATCTGTTGCTCACAGTGTAGGTGTATGTACAAATCAGCTTCAAAAGTGCTTTCATGGAAGGAACTGCTGGAAATACAGTATAAATATCTGTCTTTTGTATCAGAATGTTGCTCTAAACGGGCATATATAATGGTTCCTTCAAGCTTAAATGTAGGAATTAATACACAAAATATCAGAGAAGCTAAACCTTCAGAGTCAGCCTTGACATGTATCCTCTCTAAATGCTTACCAATTCCTAGTCATTTTTCTTGAGTGCCAATGTAATAGAGCCTCCTGAATCCACCCCTTCTGCCACTGTCTTCATTCAAGCCTTTTCACCAACACTGTTGCAGCATCTTCTGAGTGTTTAAAATTGCTCTCAGTTGGTATCTAGTCTTGGAGTTCTATTAGCGTTAAGTCAACAGTTAAGTTTTGTTTTTCCCCTCTTAAAAAAAGTTTGCTAAACTTCCCAGAGCTATAAATAGAAAAATATATATATATATATCTTTTAGGTAATTTTCTTCTAATCATGATTGAATAACCAGTCCTCACAAACAGGCTCTTAGCAATCTATGTATGTCATATCAACACATAGGATAGCTTGTCACAGTATAAACCCATCTCTTTCCTACATCTATATTAGTTCTTAGAATGGTGTTGCCTTTATTATTTGATGGGCTCTAACTCGAATATTCTCTACTACAGCCCCGGTGCATGAAAATTGTGCAGCTGGGGGGGAAGAGGGGGGGGGTGTCCCTCAGTCTGACTTGTGCTCTTTTGCAGTCAAGGAGCCCTCAAGAGATGTCTGCCACAGAAGTGGAAGAGGTTCTCACCACCGTGAGCCTGGCTTCTGGCTGAGCAGTGCTCCCTCTGTGGGAGGGCACTGACCATCAGGGGGACAGCTCCTGTGTTGAGAGTCTGCCCCCTGGTGGTCAATGTGCATCATACTGACTGGTTGTTCCGCTGTTCAGTCAACTTGCATATTAGCCTCCCCTATGCAGGGGAGGGCAGTATATTACTGGTATATACTAGAGGCCCAATGTATGGAGCTCGAGCTCGGTACTCACAGCCGCGTGGCTTGCCTCAGCCCTTACAGCCCCAGCTTCATTCCAAATGTTGTCTGGAAGGATATCCAGAAGGTCATTTAGCTATCTGGTCTAATTAGCATATTACATTTTTTATTATTATAGAGGTTTATGTGGACCCCAACCCAAATTCCCTAGAGATAGCCTCACCATTTCTTTGTAGTTGTTCTATGGTATATTGTTCATATCTTCATTTTATAGCATGGTGTATTTTAATTATTTACTTTTATGCAGCCCTAAGCTGTGAAGTTATTTTGTATAGAGACTGTCTTAATCATCTTTTCATTTCAGATTTTTGTGACTGGCACCGTGGAAGATGATCAATCAATGTTTGTAGAACCAATGAGTGAATTTTCAAATAACTAACTAAACCTAAACTAAATATGCAAAACACAATTTAAGCACTTTTGTTCTGTCTTTAAAAACACTTTAAGTATGCCTCCACATTATAGATGAGAAAACTAAATCTTAGATAGAGCTTAGATTCGAATCCCCATCTCATTCAGAGATGAGAATCAAGGCAGCATAACTAAAATCCCCAAGGGAAAGAAGTCTTGGGGCATTTAGCTCCAGGTAAATCAAGACTTAACCACTAGGATCTTATGGTTCTTGTTGGTTTTGAGTTTTGATGAGAGTGTGTGTAGAGAAAACCAGGGAAAATATTTGATAAAGATTATTCTTTGTGAAGTCACTATTTCTAACCTAATGTAATCCAATGTTTGAGACTAAGCACCTTCAATATTTAGGTGTTTGAAAATAAAGCTGTAACTATACCAGGTTAGGATTAAAATATGTCCACTGTGAGAAATAATATATTTTATAATAATCTTTTTAGAAACTATTAAAAGAATAGACTTGAGTTCAGACTGTGTGGCTAAGTGGTTGACCCATTACCCAGGAGGTCAAGGTTTGATTCCTGGCCAGGGCACATGCCCATATTGTGGGTTCAATCCCTAGGGAGGCATGCAAAAGGCAGCTGAATGATGATTCTCTCTCATCATTGACGTTTCTATCTCTCTCTCCCTCTCCCTTCCTCTTTGAAATCAACATAGATATATTGATATATAAAGAACAGACTTGAAAACATTCATCAGTCTTCATGTGAAACAATCCATATCTTTATAAACCTGTTCACCCTCAGAATCCTTATAAGAATACATCACCTTTTACTAATATTTACTGATGATAAGGAATGGGTAGGGAGAGAATCTTTTGTAATAAAAAAGTAATATGCAAATTGACCATACCTCCACTATATCCACAAGCCACACCCACCAGCCAATCAGGATTGAGTATGTAAATTAACCCAACCAAGTTGGCTGAGACCATGGATAGAGCAGAAGGCTTGGGTTTCCCTGGCAATGGGGCAATGGAGGAAGCCAAGCTTTCCACCTGCCCTGGCCTGCCTTGCCCTCTGCTTAAGGCTACTAAGTTTCAATGATAGAAGATAAATAAATCCCAACAAAAATGTCTGCAGCCATTGAGCAAGCATGAGGCTTGGCTCTGCTCAAGGTTACACAATTATAGGAAATAAATAAATCCCAGATGCTAGGGCCTCCACTTGGGTCACTGGGGGGCATGGCCAGCCTGCAAACCACCACAGGCCCCTCAACCATGCTGCCCACACCCCAAGCAAACCCCCACTTTGATCCAGGACACCCTTCAGGACAAACCAGCTGGTCCCCATCCATGCACTGGGCCTCTATCCTATCTAATCCTATCTAATAAAAAAAATAACATGCAAATTGACTGTCACTCCAACACAAAAGATGGCTGCCCCCCTGTGGGCACAAGATGGCCACCACAAGATGGCCAGCAGGGCAGGGCAGTTGGGAGGGACGAGGCCTGCAAGGGAGGGTAGTTGGGGACGATCAAGCCTGCAGGGGAGGACAGTTAGGGGTAACCAAACTGGCAGAGGAGGGAAGTTGGGGGTGACTTGTCCTGCAGGGAAGGGAAGTTGGGGGGACTCAGACCTGCAAGGGAGAGCAGTTGGGGAGTCCAGGACTGCAGAGGAGGGTAGTTAGAGGTGACCAGGCCTACAGGGGAGGACAGTTAGGGGCAAACAGATTGGCAGGGGAGCAGTTAGCCATCAATCAGGCTGGAAGGGCAGTGGTTAGGGGATGATCAGGCTGGCAGTTAGAAGTGGTTAAGGGCAATCAGGAAGGTGGGCAGGTGAGCAGTTGGGAGCCAGCAGTCCTGGATTGTGAGTGGGATGTCTGACTGTCCTCAAGGGGTCCCAAATTGGAGAGGGTACTGGCTAGGCTGAGGTACACTGCCCCTCTCCCATGCACAAATTTCATGTACCAGCCCTCTAGTATAAGTATGATGCTGAAAGAGACAAAAAAATAAATAAATAAATAAATAAATAAATAAATAAATAAAAATAAATAAAATAAAATAAAACTTTTTTGAATTGCTAGGCTAAACTATGGCTATGTGCTATTTAATTTCTAGAACTATCCTGAGAAATTTCAAGCATATAATTAATGTCATATAGATGAACTAGCTCACTGATTGGTATCAACTTCATGAAAAATTCTATAGATGCAACCAGGGAAAACATGTTGACTTACATAATTTTGATTGTGGTAGATACACATGGTAAAAGGATAATTATGTGATACAAGCTAGCCCTGCAAGGTCAACTTTTCATCTGTCTTGATCATCTACTTCCTGGCACTGAACCACACTGAGGAGTTGGAATGGATGACCTCAATCCATTCTGACATGCTTTTGTTATTTCTGTCATGGAGACATAGTCCAAGGTAAATGTCACTGATATGTATTCCCCTAAAGCTGACTAAAAACAAAGGCAGAGCTTATTGATTTTTTAAAATTAATTTATTTCTGCCAGACTTCATTTAGGCCCATTGCCTACTTTCTTTGAGAACACCTGGGCAAGCAGAAATTTCTACTGCTGACTTAGAACATTGGAATAGTAAATTATAAAGAGCCAGATCTTGTTCTTCAATAGAAGGAAAAGGGGATATTCAGGAGGATCCTGGCAATAACTCAAATTGTTAAGAGAAGTAAGAAACATATCCAGGAAAATTCCCCGGAGTTACAAAGGACTGAGACCACATTCTTTAAAAAAACAAAACAGAAAACAAACAAACAAACAAACATGTTTTTACTAGAGTCTGGATGCATGAAAATTCATGTACTGGAGGGGGACCCCTCAGCCTGGTCTTCCCCTTCTCACATTCCAGGAGCCTCAGGAGCAGAAGGCAACCCAGCAATCAGGGGAAGGCAATGCCCCATCATACCTCTGCTGCTACTGCCAGCAGCTCAAGCCTTGAATGACCCTGGTAACTTGAGCCTCAGATGGCCCTGGGTGGCTGGGCAGTTGCCATCCAAGGCTTACATGTGCCTGCCGCCCTGACAGAGCTGAGGGGACTGGGTGCTGTGAGTGCTGTCATCTTTTGAGGGCGGGGCAGTTAATTAGCATATTCCATCCTTATTGGCTGTGGGCACTGCCATCTTTGTAGGCAGGGCAGTCAATTAGTATAGTCCCTTCTTATTGGCTGAGGGTGCTGCCATCTTTGTAATGGCTTGAGAGTCAATTAGCATATTCCCTCTTTAGTAGATAGGATTTCTTTTTTAAAGAGAAAAGGGAGAGACCAACATCTATAAGCTGCTTCCTGCACACTTCCTACAAGGGATGGAGCCTGAAATCAGGGCATGTGCCTTGATTGGGAATTGAACCCAGTGACCTCTCAGTACATGGGATGCTCAACTAATTGAGCCACACCAACCAGGGCAAGACCATGTTCTTATGTTATCCCTTCTAAAGTCAGAGATTCTTATCATTGAAAGATTATTTGTTTTGTTGGAAAATTTCATATCAACTTATGCTCTGTAATTGGCCATTTCATTAAGCACTAGAAGCCCAGTGTATGAATTCTTGCACCAATGGGGTCTCTCAGCCTGGCCTGTGGGATAAGGCAAAAACTGGTTCTCAGACATCCCTCAAGGGGCCCTAGATTGTGAGAGTGTGCAGGCCAGGACAAGGGATGGTGCATGATCAAGGCCATGGAGGGAAACAAGAAGTTGGCCACCAGAAAGCGACCACTGGAGGGTTTCAGGGAGTGTCCAGCCTATCTTGTGCAGTCCTGATCAGCCAGACCCCAGCAGCAAGCTAACCTACCAGTTGTAGCGTCTGCCCCTTGGTGGTCAGTGAACATCAGAGCAACTGCTCAACAGATGGACTGTTTGCCTTCTGGTGGTCAGTGCATGTCATAGTGAGTGTTGAAAGGTCTTAGCATATCATTAGCATATTATGCTTTAATTGGCTGAATGGCTGACTGGTCAACTGGACACTTAGCATATTAGGATTTTATTATATAGGATGGTTTTCATGTCACTTTAGCAAAGTATATGTCAGGATTCCCAAGTATGAGAGATGGAATCCCATCATTTTGGAGCTCCTTGTCAAAAAGAGAGTATAATTTAAGATTAAGCCCTGTAGGAATATGTCCCAACATGCTCTCTTACTATTATAAAACTTCCATAAGCTATAAAATACTTAAGATTTTATGAAAATATTTTGTCAAGGGTATTTTGACTTAGAAAAAAACTGTTTTTCAGATCCTGAATGATCTAGGTGCCAAGCCTGTCTCAACACGAAAGAAATGTGAATGTGTGAAGTGTCACTTATGAAATAAAATAGTTGCAATTGAGGAGCCCTGTCACATTTTTTCATCTTTGTAAGCACTGTAAAATTAACCTTTGAGCCCTCTCTCTTCCTGATGCTGAAAGGAGCATTTCTTTATTAGAAGCAATGAAAACAAAATGTAACAGGTGCAGATCATGTCAGTTTTGAATATAGGAGGATGTGATTTAGATCTTCTCATACACAAATGACCCTGCAGACACTGCAATTCTTTTAACACCTGGGTCATGACCCTGAAAGTATTAAAAAAAAAAACCTGAATTATATGCAACTTGATAAACTGAGCACAATGACTTATGCCATGCATATTCTAAAATGGACTATGTAACTTTATTCAAGTCAAGGCATTTATTTTATTAAAGTATTAGATTTCTCTCATTCTTTATCTCTCTTTCACACACACACACACACACACACACACACAAATTCACTCACACACACAAACATGCATACCCTTTTTTTCAATAACTAAGATACAAAAGTCAAGCCTATCTCACAGTACTCTAAAGATGACCCAGGTCTTGTTGCCACACAGTCATCCCTATTGCTGTACAAACATACAGTAGAGCGGAATTGTTTTGTGCTGAGGAACAGATAAATGACATGGATTGAAATTATGGTAAATTTAAATTGATAGCCTAATTAGTATTATCTCTTTTAGTATTCATTGTAAGAAAAATTATCCAGGAGGAACTCATTTTGCATTAATGTTGATATAAAGTGTAATTCTCCAGGATTTTCATTGTAATTTGGCATTAATTAATGCATCATTATTTTAAAGTGTTAATTAAATTGTTACAGAAAGGGACATCTGCAGTGGCTCAGAAAGGAAATCACATGAACAATTAGTTTTGTATAGGTCTGTGGCACAGAATCAGAGATCATGCACATGGCAGCAGCAGGAAGGCCAAGATGGATGGCAGACAGGAGGAACGTGGCTCCTCCCTGCTCAGTGCATTGTTGACAGTTCACAACCACTTCTCACACTTCTTCCACCGTGTACCTGTGAAGAATGAGCAGTCTCTAGAACCCTGGGTATTTGTTCCATGCTCAGGACAGAAGGTATCAGAAGGACTTGATTTTTTAAGGGAACTTGGCAGAAGTCACTGACCATTCCCATGTCAATGAAAACAATAACAGACTTTTTTTGTAGTATTGTCTAAAGACCTCAGAAATAGGCTGCTGTAGGAGGCTAGGTTGATATTTCTACTGGTAATAAATTCCATATAAAACTGTGACAAATCAAAGAGGAGTTAATCTGTGGTAACTCATTACACAGTGGACCATCATTGTTAAGACATCTGGAATTCATTGAATGCTATCATGGCTTAAGATATATAATTCCAAGGAATTCCAATGTGATTTAATATATTAAGCAATGTGGGTTGGCAACTCAAAAGAAGTTGAGATTTGGAGGAAATATACAAAGTAGGCCCCAAACAATCTGTCATCATGGTCTCACAAAACAGACATTTGGGGAGATTTATTCTATAAGGAATATTACCCTATATTTACCCTGTAGGGGCTCTACTGAATAAGCATTCTTTGTAGAGTTGTAAACCAAGATCCCCATTGGAAGAGCATAAAAAGATACTATAGCATCATAGCATGTAAAACTACTAGTATGTAGCCCTTCAATTGGATATACCTATGTTTTTATTAATATTAAGGTTGCATTTCCATTAGCAGCCACAATGATAGTTGCTAATTACTTCGGTTCTGTGATGTTACAGATGTTTTATGGACATACAAGGCAAAGCCCAAATTCCTCCAGTCCAGTTGAATCAAAACTGTCCTCCCTTTTTGCATCAAATAATAAATTGGTCAGAAAAGATCAGAATCACTTCATACTGTTTTGACAGTTCTCTTAGATGAATGATCACTCTTCATGAAGATACAAACTCACTACTGGTGGAGGTCTTTATTGGGTCTCCTGTCCAGCTTGTAGCCTGGTACCAGGATCACTCAATAAAGAGTTAATTAATTGCTTCATGTAACTCATAACTGCTTTCCTAAAAAGAGGTGACTACAAAATATCTATAAGTTCAATGGGTTCTACTTAAGAGTGATTGGTTTTACACAAGACTAGTATTCCCAAACCCAGATTCTCAAAAATTTGTAATACCTGTACTGTTAATCACTAGAAAAGGCTATGCAATGAAGCCATCTGAAAACCCAATCCAATAGCAACTGAAGAGAGAGACTTGAAAAGTGAAAAAAAAATATGACAGAAATAAGTTCTGTGTGGAAAAAAATAATAGCAGGAGAGAAAAAAAGGAGTAGAACAAGACTGTCTCTGTTGTACTCAAAGAACCTATTCACCCCTTGGGGAAGTGTTGGGATCACTCTATGTCCTGAGATAAATTATATTAAGGTGACTTCTTATCTCTCAATGAGGATTCCTCCCTGTCTCCCCAAGATTCTTGAAGTTAAAGCGTCAATGTGAACGTCTGGTTACCTCTGGTTCTGCATTCCTACTTCAACCAAATTACTCCAGTTTACTGGTTTTCACTGTGCTTTTACAAAGGAGTTTACCTGGACTTGAGGACAGGCAAGAGCCATACATTAAAACACAACAAAAAATTCTAACATGAATAGGATACATGCCTGAGCTTAAAGGTCCTTTCCTCTTCTTTCTACAATGAACTTCAGCCCCAAATGACTGCTCACTTCTCTTGGGGAACATTTAGCTACCTCCTTGTTTTACTGTCTACATTCCTACCATACCCCCAGGCTCTACTCTCTGAACCAAAGTGGGTCTATCAAGTTAATTTTGCCATACAAAGGACTTTTTTAGTTTTGTTTAGGAACAGTAGTTGCATTCAATTGTGGTTTGAAATAACTTTTTGGTTTGTTCTGTTGAGTTTTTCATCTGATAGTTTCAATTGTTACCTTGGTCTCTTTAGCAAATTCTGGTTTCTTTGTTAAAGATGCTTCAGCCCCTCACATCAGATGCCAATCCTCCCTGAGCAGGTAACATGTGTGGAGTTTCCTTAGCAGGTGCTTGTAAACTCTGAGTAGACTCTTCTGCCTACTCCAGGCACAAAAAGTGCTGCTGAGGAGCAAGGGCTAACAGATTCAGAAATAACAAGGAAAGGGTCTCCAGACCCAGGGGTTAGATGTGGGAAAGGAGATGTGCAGAGAAGCTTACTACCTTCCGAGTAATAAAGAAACTTCAGAAAGAACACAAAACTAGTTTAATTTTTAAGCTTAAGACACTTAACATTTCTCCTTCTAAATTTAGTGCTATGGCATTCAGTTAAAACCACCTTGTGTCCAATAATATACTTCTTGGTCTGCCCTGAGGTCTTCAGGAAGCATTTTATCTTTCATATAATTGCCAGGGTGAATCCCTAGTTATAACATACTCTACAGCATATAAAATAATTGTTGCAGCTGAACCCATCACATAAATATTAGTGATTGAAGAGATTGGTTGGGATAAATCAATGTGGGTGACATATTTAATAAACTTTGTATAAACATTGTTTGCAACAGCTATAAATAAAATTGTCTTTAGGAATTTTACATATTGCACATCCCTCTATTCACAGAGAGGCACAGGCATGATTTCTAGCTGCGCTAAATGACAAGCAATGTGTTTTCCAGCCTGCCAAGATCAGACCAGGCAAGCAGAGTCAGGGCGCGTGCCCAAACCAGGTACGCCTGTGCTGGGGCTTGCTCCAGTGTCCGAGCTCTCCACATCACTCACTTGCCAGTGGCAACGTGGTGCAGTCTGAGGAAAACTTCAAACTAACATGCTGCTTTTTTCCCCCAAAGAAAAAAAGCCACACCATAAATAAAGCATGATGGAAATGGCATTTTACATTCACACAGATTTTGGCATAAATAAATAAAAGGAATTTTGTTCAGATTCTGTCATCCTTACAAGCCATTTTAAAATTATCTTTCCCAACCAGTTCAGCATACTCAACTACACTGTGAGAGTCATATTGGCTCCCTCCAGTGGCTGACTTCTCTCAAATGAAACCACAGGGGCATCACTCAGGGCCCAACAGCCTATTGGTTCAATGTGGAATCACTTACTTCTGAGATACTGGGTTCAAGTCTGATTGGGAAGTAGGCCTCACTCTTTCTTTTTAAGGTAGGTGTTTTATTTGTTTGTTTGTTTATTTATGGACTGATTTTATTTTTGAGAGAGAAACATAAATTTGTTGTTGCACTTGCTTATGCATTTATTGGTTGCTTCTTGTATGTGCCCTGACTTGGATTGAACCCAAGACCTTGGAGTATCAGGACAATCTTCTAACCATCTAAGCTATCTGGCCAAGGTGAGGTAAGTGTTGATTTTAATTAATCTACCTCAAAATCTCCCAACCAAATTGGTATATTTCACTGCCCCCATTTTATGGATGAAAAACAAGATACTAGAAGGCAGTGGAAGGATTGGGAATGCTGAGAGGGCATGGAGCCACATCCCCTCTAAGCACAGGACCAGAGAGCTCACATGAGGGCTTTCTCTCAGCTTAGACTTGACCCTTTCACATTCTCGCCTTATAATTGTTAGATTCCAGAGGATGACAAATTGTGGAAATATTTGGGTTCCTTTTTTAAATAGGTCAGACATAATACAGTGTGTCTTCAGCTTTAAGCTTAATGAAATGTCACATACACATTTGGAAATTCAGGTATGAAGTATGGGTCTTACATTGTTTAAAATTTATAACTTTCACATTTATTTTTATTAGTAATATTTTAGTCGCTCAATATATTTCCCTGGCATTAATGGAAAAAACATGGTGTCTTCCAGCAGCCAAAATAATCTCTCTAAATTCCCACTGCGTTTAAGTAAAAGCAATGCAATTTAATGACTAAAAATACAGCTATACATTTCCAGTGTGCTGGGTTCAAATCCCATTAAAATAGACTCTAATTAAATTTTATCTGAACTATTTTTTAATTATGTAATTATTTTTTTAATTCTTAATGACTCACATTAACCTCCTTTTACTCAAGAAAGAGAAAAAAAAGGATTTTTTTTTAAGCAAGACAGGATAAAGAGCAGATAAATTAGAGGGTGATGTGATGCCTTTTTAAAACTCAGCCCTGAGAACAGGGTATGCAACACAGATGATCAAGAGGAGACTTAATTAGGGCTCAACTGCTCAGTTCACAGTACTTGAGTCTTTATAAAAGCTGAGAGCAAAGCTAAATCATGTGTAATTTGCCATTATTTTCTCAGAGAGTTCTTCCTGAAATGTTATTTTTCACTTGCCTTTTCTTTCTTTTTTTTTCTTTTTCTTTTCTTTTTTTTTTTTTTCTATCTTGAGTGCATGGCATCAGACCTTGTATATACAACGTGCCACTTGCCTGCTATCAGAGAGAGAAGTGACAACACTTGTCACTACCAATCTCTTCAAGTCTGGTCTCATCTGAGTGATACACGTACAGACTGATTTCCAGGTGTTTGTTGAGGTTCTGAGTTATGTAACATGTCTTCTCAATGCTCAGAACTGAAAAAGAATCTCCACAGAGGCAATAAATTCTTAACTTTCTAAGAACTCTGAGTGCTCATAATACTGATCCTCAACCAATTCCACATTATTGAAGAGACAACTTTGGGGACAATGAAAGGAGATGTAATAAAGCTGAAAAGGAATCGGGTAGATTCAGGGGGCAGTCAAGTAGCCATGATGGGAAATTGAGACAAACTTCTTAAAAATCAGAGCAATATAACCACACAGTTGAAGAATTCAACCACTACTGAGAACACTATGTATTCAAACAAAGAGGGAGCTTAGTCCCTCTGCTTGCTCCCCAGCACACATACAATCCAAGAGCAACAACTTTTTCAATGTTCTTACTATGTCCACTGCTATGCAGCTATATAATGACACAAATTTTTAATCATTATCACTGATGTCTTGTAATGGTAGGTGAAGATTTTTAGCTTTTAAAATAGCTCTTTCTCTTCTGACCCTTGCAATAAAGTTTTTTCAATTCAGAGTTAAATCCATATTTGTCATTTTTTATTGTTGTTACTATATATATATATTTACAGTGTGACAAAGTAGTTGGCTCTGCTTACGTTTATTTTGTTGTACAAGTTCTCATTTATTAAATTAATAATAGCATCATTTTTTTTTTGCTTGGCTTGTTTTAATCTCTATCTAATTATTGGCTCACACTTCAGAGTATACCTCTTAATACAATTTCCCATCAAATCAAATCTGATAAGTAATAAATCTGTTTTCTCACCAAACTTCCTGAAGTTCTATATTTCCTGGTTTCAATCTGGACTGCTGATTTCTAGACTTACTACATACCCTGTTTCCCCGAAAATAAGACAGTGTCTTATATTAATTTTTTCTCTCAAAGTTACACTAGGTCTTATTTTCAGGGGATGTCTTATCTTTCCATGTGCTAGGTCTTATTTTCGGAGGATGTCTTATTTTTGTGGAAACACGGGTAGTAATTGCCTCCTGTCTTTTCTTTTGAGATATTCTGGGAATTACCTTATCCTTTCTCCAATGTCCGTGTGTTGTTTTTTGTTTTGTTTTTTAATAAACACTTGGTTTTTGGTTTTGTTTTGTCTTTTGTCTGGTTTCTTTAAACATATTTTTATTGATCTCAGAGAGGTAGGGAGAGGGAGAAAGAGATAGAAACATCAATGATGGGAGAGGATCACTGATCAGCTGCCTCCTGCATGCCCCCCACTGGGGATCCAGCCCACCAGGGCTTATGCCCTGATTAGGAATCAAACATTGACCTCCTGGTTCATAGGTTCGTGCTCAACCACTGACCTATGCTGGCTGGCCTAGATCTGTTTTTTTCACAACCATGTTTATATTCTCCAGCAAATTCCAGAGAAAAAAGTGAATTTAGAAGTCTTTCTTCACTCAGAATTTTAAAGCTAATCTTCTATCTTGCATTATTGCAGTCTAGAAGTTGAATTTTCTCTTTCTGTCTTTCTAGAATGTGTATTAATTCTATTAGGCTTCATTTTTGTTTGTAATATGTTTAAAAATATTTTATTTGTCTTTCTACTTTTGCTTGTGGAATATTTTGAGTGAATCATCTAAGACTTATTAAAATTGTAGCTATTATATATTAATTTTAAACTCACTTTATTTTTCTCAAGCTGCCCATTTTTATAGCATTCTGTAGATTTATTGGTGAAATATCTTCTCTACTCTCCAAAGATATTCATTCTATGTATTGTCCAGATTTTCTATTATTTCTCTTCTTTTGTTTATTTGTTTATTTTTATTAAATTGACTGATATTTCTTAGCTCTGTGTTCACAGATAGGTATTAAATAATTGATGAAAAGCATATGTTAGTGCAACTGTAAACTAATAGGTGTCTTTGTAGCACAAAAAAGTGACCACTTAGTTTCTTCACTGGGCTTTATGGTTATCTATAGACCCATGTGGTTCACTAGAAAAGGGTGTTCCAATTCCCCCGCTGCTGTTAGCATTTTAAGCATAATACTGAAGAACATGTGTGAGAGGTATCTCAATGTTCAGAATTAGATTCTCCCTAAATTACAAAATTTGCAGTTCCTACCACATCCCAGTTTCCTGCTGTGCCTATTATCCTGGATCTACTCAATGAGTGATTTTTTGTTGTTGTTGTTGTTGTTTGGTGATTTTGATTTGGAAAAAGTAAAAATCTGTTATCATTGAAGTTGTTTCAGGTCGGGGATACCAATTTGCAGTATAAATAGTATAAAGAAAGTTACCATTCATTCATTCTTTACTAGTGAGTGCCATATCAATTCTCAGAGCCTGTTCACTTTAACAATATGTACTTCAATTTTTTTTTAAAGTTTCTTGTATTCTTTTAAAACAACTTCATTGCCAGCTATCTGTTTACCTGCTTGCTCTTCCCCCCCCCCCCCGCCCCTGCAACCAACTGGATTATTCATGTGATATTTAATAGAGAGGGCTTTTTAATTTTGTTTTTATATTCTAAGACAATGTGATATCGTTAAAGCATGGAATTCAGAATCCAAAAGACTTGTGCTAGGCTTGTATGATTTTAGACAAACTTCCTGCAATTCAAAGTCCTCCTAATTTAAGTTAACTTCTCTGAGACTCTTCTTTCTCAACTGTGATATAGGATATAAACTTTTCTAGCTGTCAAAATTACATGAATTATTACATGTAGATTGCTTAGCACATAAAACTTGACTTAATTCCATTTATACTTGAAATGGTAGTAGGCAAATATATCGACAAGGATTAAGCCTAGCTGTATATAAAGAAAAACCTAATATAAATGTGGTTTAAGCAAGGTGGCAAGTCCTATTTATAACAGGGACATAGGCTCTTTTTAGCTTTCTATCCAACACTTAAAAGATAGGAGATAATAATAATATTGACACTATTTGTATATTAGAGGGATGACATGTATGAAGTATTTAGCCAGTATTTGTATATAAAAAGTGCAATAAAGTACAGAACATTCAATAAGTCAGGTTACTGATAACCAATTATTCAACAAAGTATTTGGAAATATAATATGTTTATCACAAGGTCTGAAGAGTGCACTCACTAACAATCTGATAGTAAATTCTGACTCACCTACCAGTGTCTAGAGTGAAAACAATCAACTTGGCAATCAAAATTGTACCTCTAGTAAGCCTTGCTAATCCATTTTAGGGCACACAACAGCACTCTCCTAAGCTTATTTCCTGCCTCCTGAATTCCCAATCTATTAAGTGGATAGGGATGACCATCCTCCTCATCATCATCATTTCACATGCTGTACACAAGGTCATCTGTCAGACAATTTCATTCATCTTCTCTACATTAATGTCAGTCAACATTGACTTTTGCCCATTTTAAGACACTTACTTTCTGTTTAAATTGATAATGAACTCAGTAAATTCTAGATATAACGTTTGTAAGCATTCCATTGTTCTTTCATAAAATTTCCTGGCAGAAATTTTAAATTCTTCCTAAGACAAAATTATGATAACTTGATGAATAAAAAATATTTTACCTTACCCATTAAATCTTCTCTAATAATTATCTGGAATGCTCTAATTATCATCTTCTAAGTAGTAAAGTGAAAGAATTTGCTAAAAATATCTCAGACGATTTTTGAATTTTTGCTTATTATTCTGGAGATTTGTATCTCCCCAAATATTTTCAGGACCTATGGGAGCCAAATAATTCCTTAATGAGCACCAATACTTAATTGTACCCTGTGCAAATTGCAAAAATCAAGATTTTCCTTTTAATTCATGAATTCTGTTTGTTAACAAAATAGCATGTCTTTCCATCCCCCATGAGGACAGAGATGGCTTATTCCTTACAATCTCAACTGAAGAGAGTGGATCCAAACAACGGTAAAATGTAAGTAGATTTCCACCCTAGGGCAGTCTCTTTCCTGATCGAGGTCTGTCCTGTCTTCCCCAAATGATGGACAGATAGTGAAAAGTGTTACATAGGAAGATTGTGCCCAGTTCAGAATGGGGTTTCTTCTAAAATAATTCCCAAGTAAATAATGGGCTAACTCCATTTTGTTATACTAACAATTTTCTTTGTGTATTAGTGGTCATGAAAATGTTTTGTTGTCAAATGTAGATTACTTCACCCCCAATGAATCTGTGATTTCTAAAACACAAAATCTAGGAAAGATGCACATTAGGCAGCACCAGCAAGGTCAGCTAATTCATCAAGAGCCAGGCACTAAAAGTCCACATGATTCACTCTGCTAGAAGCTTGTCTGCTTCTTGGAGTGCCAACAGCTCAATCCACTGAACAGATGATATATTGAATAAAGGAATCTTTTCAAATTCATGGAGTACTTCAGTTCTCATCTTTCCAATGTATCATCTGCTACAAGATTCATTCTATCATTTTAGAGTCAGCAATGGATTATTGTGCCAAGTCAGTATTCTGGAGGTGCTGAGGTAGAAATTCTGTTGAGCATCCTATCAGGATTATGGCAATTTTTTGGAGCCATTTTGCTGTGTATCCTGGGGTTTCTAGAACTTCTCTTATACAGAAAATTCAATGTGACATTCTTAGCTTTCCATTCTTTCTTAACAATTAGTTGAGTAAAAAGACAATAGACTTGTAATTAGACAAAAGAAAAATAACTCAATTTAAATGATTACATATGGGAAATTCAATTCTGTATTTACAAAATATTTGACTAGAAAACCCACAGCAGAATTCACCCTTTTTGATTTATTACTTAAGAGGAAGTTGTAGCACCATAATAACAGCATCATTGCATATGGAAGTTTGTTTTCCATGGGTCTAAATTTGCTGGTAACCTTTTTCTGGAAGCCAATCAACCTTTACCAAACTTGTCA
Source organism: Pipistrellus hanaki (assembly GCF_964339955.1). Classification (NCBI taxonomy): domain Eukaryota; kingdom Metazoa; phylum Chordata; class Mammalia; order Chiroptera; family Vespertilionidae; genus Pipistrellus; species Pipistrellus hanaki. The sequence goes on along the minus strand of NC_140504.1, from coordinate 138,365,084 downwards.
AGTTTATTTTTCACTTCTTTGTAGCAGATTGAAGGAATCATCACAATATCTGCTAAGGTTCTCACAGTCAAGAGGAAGGGGAGAATTTGCCCCTTTGCTCTCTGTATAGGCAGAGAAAACTGGATAGTGGCCACAAAGGGTGACTGATGTTGATACAGCCAGTGCTAACGTCTGAGTGAAACAAGTCTCCCATTTCCACAGCGATGAGCCTTGTTCTCTTCAGATGTGAAGACCTTAACCAGAAGATGGCGAGCATCTGTTGCACAGGCCAATAATAAATCTCAGAGGACAAACAGAGTTTACACTGAGTGGGAGGTATGGAGGCTGACAGTGTAATGTCTCTGAGTGAGAGGTGTTGAATGCTGAAGGGATCATGAAAGGAACTGATATGTTTAAATGTTTAACATGTTATTGTTTGGTGCAAGGCTCTTCACATGTGTTAAGATTATAATAATGTCACTTCTCTTAAAGATCTTTTCATATGAGAATGGACCAGATGATTTCTACAAATTCCTCCCTGTGCCATGTGTCTAAGTTCTGTGTGCTTGGTAAAGGTTTACTACTCCAAAACTTTATATGTGGAAAAAGCAGATTTGGGCAATGGGTTCTCTGCTCTCAGGAAGCTTATGATCTATTGATAGGAAAAGAGTTTAGACAGGAAATACCCCAAGAGCAGTATACATCACTAAAAATAAATACCCAAATATATGGCACAAATGTGTGTGTCAGTTTGATTTATCATTGTATCTCTAGGATCTCAAACAATACCTAGCATACTATACTTGGCCTACAGATTCTTTTGAATACATGTATAGCTGAGCTATTTCACACAAAATATACACTAGTTTCAAGAATAGAAGTATCAAAGCTGAACAGGGTTACTCTCAGAATGTTAAATACTGTATGATGCTATGTATATAGCATTCTTGCAATGATAAAATTATGGAAGTGAAGAACAGATTAATAATTGCCAGGCGTTGGATGTAAGAGGTAGGGAGGTGGTTGTGACTTACGAGGGCAGTACAAGGGAACCTTGTATTGGAACTGTTCTGTACCTTAATTGTGCTATCAATCATACAAATATACACATCAATAAAATTACATAGAACTAAAGATACACACATGCATGAATATAAAGCTGGTGAAATCTAAACAAGCTCGGTGGCTTGTTTTCAAAATTAAATATCCTGTTCTTGATATTTTACTTTAGATATGTAACAAGTCACTAATGAGAAAAACTGAGTGAAAGAGATGCCTGATCTCCACATTATTTTTTCATAATGCATGTGAATATATAATTATTTCAAAATAAAAACTTTAGAAAAAAATATTTCAAAACTTAAATAGGTTTATGGGAGAAAGGGTTCACAAAGTAGGACTGAGGTAGGATTTAGATAGGAAGAGAAGAGGGTGCATGAATAATAAGACGAGTGGGCTGGAAAGTAGGTTTAGGCTAATCTCTATGAGAACAGTGGTCCATGGTAATGTGGAAGAAGCTAGCAGCATAGTTTGACAGTTTGGTGGTATGGGTTTTAGTAGAGAATAGATAGTATGAATTTCGGAGTTCGACCTCCCTCAAATGTACAGGCCAATTTCCACAGTCTCATTTGCATAAGGGCAGCAAGCACCCTAACTTCTGAATGCAGGGCTCCTCATTTGTATCACAGAGGGCATGATATATTCTCTCTAGAGATATATAAATATTAAATGAGCAAGTGTATGTTGAAAGCCTCACTCAGATTTTGATACACAGCAAGTATTTAATAAATAGGGATTCCTTGCCCTTGAATACAGTCCTACAGATACATCAGGGGTTCTTAGGTCAAGTTCAAGGCCTACTGTACACTATTACCACTGCTCAGTGTTGGGGAAGCTAAACAAGAAGGCCGTGCCAAGAGCAGAGATCTGTCACCCATCAGCCCTTAGCTCCCGCATAATCCCAGTTTGAGGAGAGAATATGAGCAGGAGATGAAGAGTATCTTGAGTCCCTGCACCAAAAAGCAGGCCTGGTCTAGTGCGAGAAAAAAGGCCAAGTTTTCAGAACAACCCATCACAGCCAGCAACGGGACCAGCACAGAGTCCTGCCTTTGCTGCCTTTGCTTATTCTGGACAAGACAAGGACATAAAGCCAGGATGCTTATGTAGTGATGGCATGGTCCATGCTGAGCCCGGGCAGAGCGTCATTCCTTGGGCCCCTGTACATGGTCAGACAGGACCCACGCTGCCAAGGAAGCCAGCTGTCCTCCTAAGGATTGCCGCCTCTAGCAACCATTGCAGCAGCCTCAAGAATAAAACTGAGTCAAATGGGAGTTCCATTTTCAGTTTTTTTAGGAAACACCACACTGTTCTCCACAGTGGTTGCACCAGTCTGCATTCCCACCAGCAGTGCACGAGGGTTCCTTTTTCTCCGCAACCTCGCCAACACTTGTCGTTTGTTGATTTGTTGATGTTGGCCATTCTGACAGGTGTGAGATGGTACCGCATTGTTGTTTTGATTTGCATCTCTCGGATAATTAGTGACTTTGAGCATGTTTTTATGTGCCTTTTGGCCTTCCTTCTGTCTTCTTTTGAATTGGAGAACATCATGCTGAGTGAAATAAGCCAGTCAATGAAAGAGTAACACCACATGACCTCACTCATTTATGGATAATAAAGAACATTATAAACTGATGAACCAAAAGATAGATATAGAGACAGTAAAGCAACAAGTAGACTGTCAAATTACAGCAGGTAGGGTAGGGAGATCTGGGGGAGATAATAGATCAACTGAAGGACTTGTATACATGCATATAAGTACAACCAATGGACACAAAACTCTGGGGAGGGGGTGTATGTATGGGAGGGGGGGCAATGTTAAATTATGTATACAAATAATAAATGAATAAAAAAATGGGGGGAAAAAAAGAACAAAACTGAAAACTTTTGAAATAAAATGTTTGTTCACATACCAACAATTTTCTTAAATCTACATTGAAAATTAGTCCCAATTTGGAGACAGATGAAAGATCTAAAATAATAACATTCCAAGGAGTGCTTCTCCCTCATTTCCTCTAATTTCAAAATTCTGAATGATTACTATTTTGAAATCTTGGTTTGTGTTTGTGTCTGTATGTGAGTGTGTTGGAGTGTGTGTGTATGTGTGTGTTTTGTCTACAGTGTGCATGGATACATTTTCTGCTATTTTCCTCCAAAGACAGAAAACAGATTGGGGAGATGAAACCCTAGCTGACAATACATAGTTTTGTAAGTACAGCATGTAACAAATACAAGCATTTACCAACAGACATTAGCTGTAACAACAAGCATTCCACGGCTGAGTGGTATAAACATATTTAGAGCTATCGTGGTACAGCATGCTACTGGGGTAGTAGGGTCGTGTTTGTTGAGATGTACAGTGAAACCTAAGGAGCTGCTTGCACACAAGAAAGGAATATAAATAGACTTCTCCAAATTTCTGCTGCTTTCAGGTCATAAAATCCGAACACTCTGAACTCTAAACAAAATCTCCGTCAAAATGGACAGTTAGTTTGAGATCCACTCAGAAATGTCAGGTGGTAGTGCTTTCTGTTTTGTTTTTGTTGTGTGTGTGATGGGCTTTGGGGGGGTATGGTTCTGTTTGTTATCTGTTTTCGCTGCTATTGATACATCAGGCATCCAATCATGAAAAACAATGTCTATGTCACTAAAATGGCCTCCAGGCATCCAGTATATCTACATTGGGGTTAAACATCTGTGTGATGATGTGACAGCACACCCTATAAAAGGTATTATTGAGTAATATAGGCTTTCTGTAATAACCAAACAGTAAAGAATATAGCTTTTTAAAGGTCTCCCCATGGCTGATCTCATGACTCAAAGATAAGACACTGTGCTGCAAGCTAAGTAATAAAATCTGGTGGGTACTCTGGGCTAGCCTGTGACAAATCATATCAAAGTATTATTAAAGAAAGAACTTGAGACCCAAGACTATTATTGATTCTTGACAGAATTTCTTATAAATAAAGTGCTGCAATCAGGTCCCGGACTTGCCCAGGTCCTGGTAGAATTCTTCCTATTATAGGGGAGGCTGCAAAATAGTAACGCTCCATTAGTGAGAGCCAAAAGCCTCTGTGTGCAGCACCACAAGGATGGGTCATGGTCAAAAGAGAGCCAGCGAGAACACAATTTCCAAAGGCTTTTTAAGGAACTCTTTTCTGATCCCTTTTTGAAATTGGTAAAGCTGCCTCTGAGCTTCCACATGAAGCAGCTTGTGCCCTGACTGTGTTAGCAGAATGAATCTGTGACCCTTCGGAGCACTAAGGACACACCTCCATTAGTGTCCACATTCTTACAGGATAGAGGCTGATACAGTCAACTGACATGACAGGGTGATAAATATAAAACCACTATCATCAATAAGACTGGAATGTAAAAGCACTTAGTTTCAGCCTAAGTAACTTGCAGAAAGTTTGGTTTCAAGACCCAATGCGTCATCCATCACTACTCTACCTTCTGTTGACAAAGTAATTGTAAGATATCTAGAATGGAGGTTCAATAAGAGCTGACACTTTTGAAAGGGGGAATTGTGTGCCGTACGTACTCATTAAATGTATTTTTCCTCCACAAAGGATGTTTCCTTTTTTTAGTTTATGTACGAATAACTTTAACTAAAGTTTCCTTGACACTCTCACTCTGCTCTGAATAGCACCTATGTTTATTAACATAAAACCTGAAAAAAAATACAATTTTAATGTAGTTTTTAAGCACTTCAAAAGCCTCTAACAAATTGATCAAGCACAATTATTCATTCTGAAGGGGATTATAAAGAGATCACAGAAGGTTGAAAAGTTCTAGTTTAAAAAATAAAGACTTTCGGGTGGAAAAGAAAAATAAGCAGCTAATGTGAAACTTTACACACTGAATAAAAATATAGAATCTTTAGACTTTTTTTGTGTGCTTTTTCAAGTTTCCTATAAATGCAGTGTTCACAGAGAAGAATAAACAAGAAACCACAGGGAGATGAGGCTCAAAATTTGACAGAATGAGGTATATTTTATGCATGTGTGTGAACCCTGGAATCTGGCAGACCTGGGTTTGAATTTCTGCTCTGCTGCTTACTACCTGATGATGAGGAGGAAATTACCTTTTTTCCCCTCTCAGACTCAGTTTCCCCATTTGTAGCTGATGTCAGAATTAAACAATACATTTTTAGGCCACTTGGTCTGTTCCATACACAAAAACATTTAATAATTTAGTTCTCCAATCTCCATTTCAAGCAAATCATGAGATGATCAGTTCTCCCTTTCTTAAATCCTACAGCAAGAATGAATTGTCCTCATTGCAATTCCAAGGTAGGAAAAGCACAATATGGTAGTCACAGTATCTCAGGCTAAAATCCCCACCCCTCTTCACCAGCAAGGGCATATTCTTGGAATTTCTTCACTTCATATATTGCTCTCAATTCTATTGTTGTTGTTTTTATTTTTACTTTTTGCAAAGTTCAGTTAAATCCTACTTTCTCCAAAGAGCCATTTCAGATCCTTCCAGGCAGATACCCACTCTTCTGGTAGCATATTGTTGGACTTAATTTCTATTATATAGTGAGTTCCTGGAGCACAGCGACTGTGTCTTGTTTGCCTTTGTACCCCACAGTTCTTAGCACCGGCCTGTGCTGATGGTGAGCATTCAAGAAATGTACCTTGAATGTCTATTGGTTTGCTGATTAAAAATCAAGCCCAGGGTAAATCCTCAGAATTTAAAATAAAATCCTTTAGCAGCTTTACCATAGCCCTTTCACATTTTGTAATTGTGATGATTGTGACCACCACACATAATTGCTAAAATTCAGGCCATCCATCCAAACCAATTTACTGAAATCCAAAGCGTTGTAAGGGATATTCAAGAGAAATGAAAAGCTGTACACACACATTTGAGAAACTTACTATCTCACTAAGAAACTATACTTGAGGGGGATGTTTCAAACACACCACCACCATATGTAGGTTATAAATCTCAGACTGCCAGGCAATAAACCTCAGCGGATATGTTCCCGGTTGCCCCGAGCCATTGTATACAAGTTATAGCACAGAGAGTGTATCAGTAAAACTATATTGGACCTGTTGTTCTGCATGAAGTTAGATTTATATTTAGCCAGAAAATCCAGGCAACCAGAACAAGTCTCCTCTCTTTGTTTCAAATGATAGCACTTTCTAGCGGTTAAGTACGGGATCTCTAGAGACAGCGTCCCAGGTCTCTCTTTTTCACCTGTGTGACCTTGGATCAGTCTGTAAAGTGAGGAAAAATAAGATCTTCCTCATAGCATTTGAGGAGGAGATAGATCCGATTAGTAAATCAAGGCAAGCACTTCTAATAGTAACCGGGCCAGAGTGAGCACTCAATAAGCACTATCTATCATTAATTGTTTCCTGGAAATCAGCATATTTTGGTAAGGATATCATTCACTAAAGCTCTTGATTCTGTGGCAAAATTCATTCTCCCAAATTGCTAAACTCACTCAATGTCTTATTGTTCACTGTATTTTCATTGTCCTACAAATTACATTGGCCTCATAGATTAAACCTGCAAAAATGTACAGAGGAACGAGGGAGAAGGGGATAGGAGTGGTGTGTCTAAAGCAACTCTTAGATATTTGGTGAGAATTATGAAACAGAAGCAGTAGAAGAAGGATGATATCACAGAGGATTTTAATCAGTTACCTGAGAGAGTGGAGCAAGGAATAACAGGCCTTAGGTATGCATCGATCATTCAATAGTAACAGTTTGTCCCATACTTAGCATGCCTATCTGTATACTTCCAAACATTCTTCAATACCACTTTTGATATCCCTATTTCAGAGTTGAGAACATCTAGACTCGGGTTGTTGCGTGACTTGTTCATGAAGACAGCACATGTTGAATTGAGGATTAGAACTCAGTTCTCCCTTTCATAACACCCTTCTCCCCAGGACATAGTTCCGAAAGTAGGGGGAAAACTGATTTGCAAGAACTCAAATGTAGGACCTACTTTTCACCCCACACCCAGGTTAGAGCCATCAGTAAGTCAACTCTGGAATCCAGAGAGCAACTGGCTTTAACCAAGATGCAATCTATGTGTCATTTGCACCTGGGACAAAACATCTGATTCTTTACCTTCTGCCCCAGATACCTTTTCTGCCCCAGTGCAAAATTTGAAAGGCAAAGCTCAAATACTCTTTTGCTGTTTAGATGCTCTGCTTCCCTTCTGCAGCAGCACTTGGGTCCCTAGAGCACCTAAACCCATTTATTTTCCATCTGTTTCTTGCCTTCCTAAAGCAGTTATATGGTATCCCAGAAGGCTTTTCTTCTCTCAATTAGAGAGAGGAGATGCACTCAAAGATATATAAGATGCACCAGAGGCTTTGCAGGTAGGCAAGGAGGATAAACAGGTTCAAAAGTCCAGGAACATAGATATCTGATCTTGTAACACATAGACACATGTTGGTTTGGCTGACTTGGCTGCAGAATTATAATTCAAGAAGACCCATGCCTACGAGTCCATTTTGTGGAGGGGAATTTGACTTTGTCATAGAAGGATGAAGCTTAAGGTGCTACTATGAAATGGGAAAGCCATACAAATGAAATTGGTGGGAGGGGAAATTTTCATGTATGGTGTTCAAATGTATTTCATCTTTGGTGTTTGGAATGTTATAGGACAGAGTGCTCAGAAGGTTTGGCAAATTAACATTCTCCCTTAGGATGGCCTCAGGTTTATCCCTTTGAAGCAAAAAGCATCTAAAGCCCTTTATTTTGTACCACTGACTGGCTACTCCTGGAGAAAGATTCCCTATGAAATCCTGGAAGGTGTTTACCTAGAGCCATGCCAGGTTTCCTGGCTCCTGTTTGGATCCAATTAGGACTGGCTTGGGAAACTGAGAGAACATAGAATCAGCAGGGGTGGGGAGATGCAGTGGAGGGCAAAGGGGACTCATTCATAGCTTTTCAAAGGGCAAAGGGGACTCATTCATAGCCTTCGGGTATCTGAAAACAGTGTTCGCTCATGACTTCTCCTACTCCAAATTGTTATGAGAGCCAATTATTCCACCTATTAAGGTTTTAATGTGGCACCAATAAGTCAAAACTGGTTTAACAACTAAGAATTATAGTTGGTATAAAATGTTTGAATTTGGGCTAATAACATACACTAAGTTATTAGACAGATGAGATTTAAAATGACTAAGGTAAGAAATTGGGTTCATAATAGACACATTAATAGACCACTAAACTGACTTTAAAGGCTCTGGCAGCAGAGTCAAGACACCAAATATATCACAACTTCATCCGTCTTGAGATTCCTCATCATGTCACCTAATAGAATTTCAAACACTATTAGCACACTGATAAATGCTTATTATATATTACTCATGCATGCTGTCTTTAGAATTAAAAGAAAAGAACAGGCATCTGCTACTTTATTGGATTGGGTCATCATTCTTTATCTTGATTCTGAAATGCTCAGTTTATTTCTCTTGATTATTTTAGAAGTCATAAATTCCCTTTCAATTTCAGAAAAGAAAAAAAAAAAACTCTTGTGGCTAGAATGACCACAGGTATGACTAGATAAATACCCAGCACAGCTTGAGAAAAAGTCATCTAGGACAGCTTCTGTATGACTGAGCTGACCAATACCTTAGCAATTAGACCTAATTCACCATTCCCATCCCTGCCAGGCCAAGAAACATCATCACTCATTTACTCACCACATATTTTTTTGAGCAACTGCTTTAAGCTGGACACTGTTCCAATTACTGAGAATATAATAACAAACAAAATGTGTATGATCTGTGCCCCCATGGGTCTTAAGGTTTTATGGGAGAGATAACAATGAAACAAATAACCAAAAATATTTAATTATAAGTGTACTTACTAAGGAAGACAGAGAGAGAGAGTCCAATAATACTTCTCTGAGGAATAACAGTTAATCAGAAATCTGAGTCATACATAGATTTATTTATGTAAAAAAAATGGAAGAAAAGGATGCATAGAAAGGGTCTGAAGCAGAAAAGAGCTCTTCTATTCCCCAAAGAGGAGTAATATGATTAAATATCGCTCCATGAAGAGTATCCTAAGGATTTAGGGTTTTGTTCTAAGAGCAAGGAGAGGTCATTGAAGAGCTGTAAGCAGGGGAGCCATGAGCTTAAATTTGAGTTTTTAAAAACACTACTATTACTGTTATATGAAAAATGGACTGAAGGGATCAAGAGAGACAGCTAGAAGTGTAATTAGGAGGCTATCTCAGTGATCCATGTGCAAGATGATCGAGGTCTAAGTCAGGATCAAAATGCTGACAGTGGAAATAAAGAGCACTAGAAGGAATCAAGACCCATTTTGAAAGTAGGATCAATAAGACATATGATGTATATGATACAGGGATGGAGAGAAAGGCAGGTGTCAAGAATGACTCCCATTTCTGGCAGGAAAGATTACATGGATAACAATTCTCTTTAACCATGAGTGCTTATGGTATAGGCATAAATCCATAAGGAAATTCTATTAAAAGCACATCAATCCTTTGTCTGTTGCAATAGCTTAATTTCTGGAAGAAAAATAGATGGAGAACTTAGTTAAGTATAAGATAAGACTTCCATGGGAGCCAAATAAATATTATGAAACCCATGAGATAAAACTATGAACTTTAATATAGAAAAGATCCTTAAGCTCTCAATCAAAAACCACCTTTTACTCTTCCTTTAAACATAATGAATTGGACTTTGTTGTATAGCATTTAAGTGACCATAGAAATAATTACACAAAGCAATATACAAAAACAAGTGACAATTCCAAAAAGGAAAATCCATTTGCAATGTGAAAAGTCATACATGGGAGTTTTCATTGTTTTGATTATATTTGCCCAAGAAGCATACTCTTCCTCTCAACTTTTCCTAAATAACTTCCCTTTATAACTCATTAAAATAACTTCTATTTATGCTTTTATTTCTCTTTTGTTTTTGTCCTTTTTTGTTCCCTGCCTTTTCCTGTTTTCCTTATCTTTGCTTTAAACTTTTTTCTTGGAAAATACAAGATTAGATTTTCAATCATTATAATTAGATCTATGAGAAAAGGCCCACAGAAGGTTGGGGAGAGTTTCTTTTGATTGATTGATTGATTGATTGATTGATTGATTGATTGATTGATTTGAGAGAGAGAAACATCAATTTGTTGTTTCACTTAGTCATTCATTGATTGATTCTTTTATGTACCCTAATGGGGGATCAAACCTGCAACCTTGGTATATCAGGGCAACACTCTAACCAACTAAACTTACCTGGCCAGGGCTTGGGAGAGTTTCTTAAAAGTCAGAAAATACACAAAGGAAGACTGTAAGAACCTCTACAAATTCCCATTATAGAACCACTGACTAGGCTATGATCTTAAAAACATACAGACTCTTATTTATATCTTTGTATTCCCAGATTCTGACATAATATCTAGGAAAATTGATTTAAAATAATGTAGTGAATGAACATAATAATTAAGCAGATAATATTGAATCTTCAGAAAGGGTCAATACAACAGGGATAGTTGTAAAGGTAGTAGGTGGAAGAGCAAATTATATAAAAGTGGCAAAGAAATAATTTAGGTTAGATATTAAATGGCTTTTCCAACTTTCTGGGTAAAAATTTTTTTCATGTCACATTACTGTCCAAGATTGTGGTATCTTTGTCCATTGGCATTTAAGATAATTTGATATTTTTATTATTGCACAAATAATATTATAACAAATTGAAATAAAAAGAAAACATGAATTCAAGTCTCTAGAAATTGAACTATCATTTATATGATATTTTTTCCAGTTCCTGTACACACACAAATTGAGTAGTGTCTGAGAAGTAGGAATCATACTATATATACAGTTAAGCATTTTGATTATTTTATATAATATTATAAACTTTATACATAATTATCACAATTTTGATTTTAATGGTGGATTAAAAATTCCATCAGTTTGAAAATGATGATCCGAGCACCTATCCACACTTTGAAAAATTTAGTAAAATGACAGTGAAAATAAATTAAAGTAATATATTAAAATGTATTAATTCATTTATTTTTTCATCTATTCATTTAACAAATGTCCATTGAGTGAAATCATGTGTCACATACTTTCATAGATTCTAGGTATATGGTGGGACTAAGAGTTATCTCTGATCTCATAGTGGTTACCATATACTGAGATGGAAGACATTCTTCCCAGGGAACCTCAGAAAGATTCAATTCTAGAGTTGGCAGACATGAAGATTAGGAGTGGGTTTTGGTGCATGGTTCAGGCCAATTAAATGGAGGAATGTCTATAAAACAGCTGGGACTGCTAATCCTTCCACCACCCACAAGGGTATACAGAGTAACATTTGCCTCCATCTTAATTAAGTACTTGAAAACTTGTTTCTAAACAAAGTGTTAGATTTACTCCAGAGGATGCTTACTGGGTGGTTGGGATTAAAGATAAGCAACAAAATCTAGAGATAACTTTAAACCCACATAAAGGTCCCAAATACAAGCTCCCAAATATAAACTGAGTTGGGGGGGTGGGGGGGAAATAGCTACAGGCTTGAAGAAAAATGAAGTAGCGCACTCACTTTATTTACTCTGGTACCAGAGTGGATTCTCCCTATTAATGGTATTTCTAGAAGCATTGGACTTATCTGCCTATTTCCTACCTACACACTCTACAGGACAGCCTGTCAGAAGCTCCACTCCCTGTCAGCCTTACTAAGGAGGAGTCCTTTGGTAAATCAAAGTAAAGGAGTGACAACAAAACTTTGCAACTTATGTCAATCGCATGGTCCTCGTTTACCTATGTTAATAGTTACCTGATCAGTAGCATTTAAAAAAAAAAAAAGAATTAACAGGATTAACAAAAGGATAAAAAAGTAGAAAATAATGACCTTAAGGAAATAGGCTAGTATAAGGAACAGAAAAGAATCCCCCCAAAATCTAATTGATATATTTGGAGATGTTCAAGAAGACATTACATCTCTGAAAAAAAAAAAAATTAGGCCATTCTGAAAAGGGAGTAGTCAGAAAATAAGACAGATTTTTCAGAAATTAAATAAGATTTTTAAATTGAAGAAAAGTCAATAGAAAAATTCAATAATGAATGAGCATGGCTGAAAATGAATTTGGGTGATTTGGCAGATGTAGTTGAGAAACATCTCCCAGAACTAAATAATAAGGAAATGGAAACTATGAGACAATGCAAAAGACATGAAAGTTCAATCCATAATAGACAATAATAACTAATTAAAATTCCTGAAGAAAATAATATTATACTTTCCCACAGATGGAAATATAATCAAATAAATTATACCAAAAAAATTTATCTGAGCTAAAGACATAATTGGCTATGCAAATTTGAAAGAGACTGAGATGCATTTTTTGTGTGAAATTTGAAATCTTAAAAGCAATGAGAAATTCTAATAAGTCCCAGAGATTTAAATACATATATATATATATATATATATATATATATATATATATATATATATATTATCAACAAAGGACTAAAAACCAGATTGGCATCAAACCTTTAATCACGAATGAAAGCAAGCAGGTATATATATCCATTTTATTTGAGAACTCACACAAACTTTCTAAAAATAATATTTCCTTGAGGTTGTATTCTGAGAAAACAAAACAGAAATTTTGAAAAGTGTAAGACATGGGGTTGGACCACAATGTTACTAAAACAACGACATGCAAAGAGAAGATAATTGTTCAGCCAGCCTAATAAATAATGGGTAAAATTAATGAAAATGCTAGGTATAAAATATCTTTAATCAGCAAGTCAGTTCTATTACTTGCTTCAGAAATTGATAGGATGAAATCACTGTGCAGAAACTGGTTTGACACAGTGGATAGAGTGTCGGCCTGCAGACTGAGGGGTCCTGGGTTCAATTCTGGTCAGGGGCATGTACCTCGGTTGCAGGCACATCCCTAGTTGGGGGTGTGCAGGAGGCAGCTGATCGATGTTTCTCTCTCATTGATTTTTCTAGCTCTCTATCACTCTTCCGTCCTCTCTGTAAAAATCAATAAAAGTATATTTTTTAAAAAGATGAAATCACTTGTCTTTTCCCTCTTTTAATCAGAAAAATAAAGGCATTAGGATAAAATAGATTCAGTGAAAGCCACAGTGCAAATAACAAACACACTATAAGGAAACACAACTAGGAAACAAGAATCTATTTGCTCTTAATGCTTAGAATAGACATTCTCCTTCATGTTGTAGAAATTAAGTGACATAGATTAACATATTCTTCTCTCTGGACCGAAGCACTTCACTTAGATTTATGGAGAATAATATTTATATGACATATATTAGAGGCTCAGTGCACAAAATTTGTCCATGGGAGGAGGGAGTCCATTAGCCCGGCCTGCACCTTCTCTAATCCAGGACCCTTTGGTGGATACCTGACTGCCTTTCACAATCCAGAACCATTGGCTCCTATCTGCTTGCCTGTCTACCTGATTGCCCCTAGAACCTCTGCCTGCCTGCCTGATTGTCCCTAACTGCTCCCCCGCTGGCCTGATTACCCCTAACCACCTCTGCCTGGCTCCACACCCGGGACCCAGGATTCCTTCCTCTGGCTGGGCAAAGGCACACAGGACCTGGGTCAGCTTTGCCCAGGTTGGCCATAGCCACAGGGGACTATAGGTGTGCAGCCTGACTGGTCCTCATTCCTCTCTCTCCAGTGTTGAGTTTCTAAGCTGTTACTGCATGACAGCATGGGGGCATGTCAACAATTTGCATATTAGCTCTTTTTATGTAGGATGTGTTTATTTTCAGTTTATAGAATCAACTTTTATATGAAGCATAGAAGATAATTATAATTACAGAACATGTAATAGTAACAGTACGTTTAATAGGCTTTGGAATGTGGCGAAAGAGTGCAAGAAAAATAGATGGAAAAACAATAGACTCACTAATTTTGTCACTTATCCAGTGAGAAGTCAATAGATACTCTCTAAATTGGTGGATAAAAAATAAATAGATTATTATTTTATTACAATGTAACTTCTGAAAATACTAATAGCATAACCAATAAAATTGAGAGATAAAATTATATTGTTTTATAGTTAAGCATAGATATAATATAAGTTTATAAATCAGAAATAGATAGGTAAGTACATTATTTAGAATTTAGTATATTATTACCTAGCAATCTATGGTAGATGAACCTTGACTATCATTACAGCTTGCTATAGCATTCATTTTCAGCAGATGACTCAGAAAAACAGCTCTCAGTAATAAGTGATAAAAAGAACTCATAACTGTCATTCAATTTTGTTTCTAATTTATCCAGGAAAATATTTCCCATGGTTTTTGTGTCTGTGGTAGCCTGATTTTAATTCTCATGTGAAACAGAAACTGACAAAATCCCCAGCTCTGATGCAATGAGGACCAAAGGCAAACCTTCTTAAGAAGAGGAAATAACTTGTGATTATAGGGATTTTCAAAGAAAACTTAACTACCAAAGCACTGTGAAGGCCATTTATTCAAAGTCTTGATTCTTGGTAATGTATTTGAATATGGCAAAGAGGGAAGAATCTTGTTAAGATCTTTCAGAGTTAGACATTTTTCTTATACTTTGAGACTTGAGCTTTGCAAGTTAGGCCTTTTTATTTTAATCCAAAGACACTTGATTTTGAAAAAAAAATATTTCATAGGAAACAATTATTTTTAATTGATCTTAGATATAAAAAGGGAGGGAGGGAGAGAGAGGAGAGAGAAGAGAGAGAGAGAGAGAGAGAGAGAGAGAGAGAGAGAGAGAGAGAGAGAGACATTAATGTGAGAGAGAAACATAGATTAGTTGTTTCCCATGGGTATCCTAATAGGGGATCAAACCCACAACCTGGGAACCAAACCTGAAATTTTTTGGTGTTTGGAATGACACTCCAACCAACTGAGCCACACTGGTTCTGGCCATTGGAAACAATTAATGATATTCATGGATCACGATCAATATTGATCCACTCTGGACAATTTAAATGCCACTGTGAAGAAAATTCAATTCTGTTGTTACAGCCTTCTCATTTTTGAATATTTGCCAAAGAAAAGCTTAAAATAAAACTGTGCTCAAGTGCTCAGGGCATACGGTATCAGGCACATATCACCAGTAGCTGCAGCTGCTTAGAGCTGTGATCTTGCTTGCTCACCTGTGTGGCATCCATGTGCAGCAATGTGAAGCCAGACAGATTAGAGGACTGGTGATGTTTCCTTTCCAAACTATGTGACCTTTGGCAATTATAAACCCTCTCCAAGTGTCATTTTCCGCAACTGAAAATTGAACATATTGAAGATAATTAGACATAATCTTCCTCATTCATCTATTCGTTATGGTAATTAAATTAGGATATTTGTTAAAATTTCTTTTGTCAGGTTTAATGTGATCTATTTATTATTATTACTATTACCATCCACATAATTATTGGGTAGATTTTAAGAAAACTCTTCTGTTTGAATGGGTGTTATCAAAGGACAAGTGATAAGTGTTGAAGACAGAGAAAAGGGAAACCTTGTGTACTGTTGGTGGAATGTAAATTAGTGGTCACTAAGGAAAACAGTATAAAGGTTCCTCAAAAATCTAAAAATAGAACCACAATGTGATCCAGCAATTCCACTTCTGGGTATATATCAGAAGAAAACAAAGCACTAACTTGAAAAATTATGTGTCCCCTCATGTTCACTGCAGAATTGTTTACAACTAGAGGCCCGGTGCACAAGATTTGTGCACTGGGTGGGGGAGTCCCTCAGCTTGGCCTGGCCCTCTTGCACTCTGGGACCCTTCAGGGGATGTCCACTTGCTGGCGTAAGCCCGATCCCCTCAGGAATCAGACCTAAGCCAGCAGTCAGACATTTGTCTCCCATTTGGGGGTTCTCACAGTCCGGGACATCCTCACTCCTTACAGCCTGCCTGCAGCAGAGGGAGGAGAGGCTCCCACCACCGCTGCTAGGCTCACCAGCTATAAGCTCGGATTCTGGCTGGGCAGCTCTCTACCTGTGGGAGCACAGTGTTTCCAGGGGTCAGTTCCTGCATTGAGCATCTGCCCCCTGGTGGTCAGTGCATGTCAGAGTGACTGGTCATTCTGCTGTTTGGTCAATTTACATATAGGATAATAGTCAAGTCATGGAAGCAACCTATGTCCATGAGTGGATGAATAGATAAAGAAAGTGTGACATAAATATAAAATACTATTCAGCCACAAAATAGAAGGAAATTATTTCATTTCACCAACATGGATGAACCTTGAGGGCACTATGCTAAGTGGAATTAGCTGGACAGAGAAAGATAATTACCATATGATCTCATATATGGAATCTAAAAAACAAAAAAAAATATTTCTCTTTGGCCCGTTCTCTCTTCTACTCTTGTCTAGGACTGAGTATACTAATGATACAGAATTTTAAAAGATTATTCCAGCTCATTGGCCTTCCTGTTCCCAGATCAAAGAGTTTCTTCAAATTGACCACACCAGCGAAATGGAATTTAAGTTTCATTGCTCAACCATCACATCAGAGTTCCAATTTGGAATCTTTGAAGTTAGCTACTTCCATAATTAGATACATTTGGTGGTTCCCTTCTCCACTTCTCATTCCAAAGTCCTTCATCTTGTATTATTCTAAATGTGTCTCTCTTTGCAGTCAATGGTTTGATATCTTTTTGATTATTGGTCCCTCTGGCCCTGTCTCTTACCTGTCCTTTTGCATCATCAATAAACTGTCATTAGATGCATCCCTTTCATGTAAAGCATTTGAAGTATCAATTACTGATTGGTATGTCCAGGGAGAAATAATATTTTGATTAAATTGGGCTCATGACTATAGATAAGAAATACATCTTTTGTGATTGGCAGATATCCGAATCAAATAGAAAATGCACCTCCAGGCACTTGTCTCATCTCATTAGCCATTCAGAATTAAGAGTTTTATAATTAATTAATTTTCTATGTATTTTTCTAGTAAATGAATAAAGTAAAATGAGACTTAGTTGTCTGTTACTCTTTTCAGGTTGCAAGACTACACTAAGAACTGCAGAATATGAATTATTTTTTAAATATATTTTATTGATTTTTTACAGAGAGGAAGAGAGAGGGATAGAGAGTTAGAAAAATCGATGAGAGAGAACCATGGATCAGCTGCCTCTTGCACGCCCCCTACTGGGGATGTGCCCGCAACCCAGGTACATACCTTTGACTGGAATCGAAACCAGGACTTTTCAGTTCACAGGCCGACGCTCCATCTATTGAGCCAAACCAGTTTGGGCAGAATATGAATTATTTTAGAAGACAAAGAAAAAATATCTAAGTAGCCTAATTACCCCATTATTGGTTCATTTCATGAAATGGACTTTTAAAAAAATTTCTATAGTACAAAAAAGGTTTGATGTGCGTGTGTGTAATTGTAATTTTGATACAATTATTAAAATGTATTAATTGCATACAATGTTATTTTGGATGCTGTATATCTATTGAACAAATAACTATAAGAGTACTCTGACACTCAATCTGAAATTCTCTTCTTCATCTAAATTACCTCCCAAAGTGTTCGTATCTACTCCCTACCCTGTCTGATATATATTTAAAATATTTCTCAAATTGAACTATTTTTCGCTGTATCTACACATTCACCCTTGTCCTAAACACCATCACCTTTTACCTGACAGTAGCAATGGCTTCCTAACAGGTTTTCCTGCCTCTACTGTGATTCTCTATTGTCTCTTCTCTGGCAGCAGCTAGATGACCTTTTAAACATTAATCAGATCATTGTCTTCCAAATGCTTCTTGGATTGTGTAAAATAACACCTGGAATCTTTGCAAGGCCTACAAGGCTCTTAATGAACTGGCCTCCAACTATCTTTCTATTATTCTCTCACTGCCATTCCATCTCTTGTCTACTGAACCCTACACAGGCTAGTTTATACTTGCTTCTCCCTGTGCCGAGAGTGACCAGATAGTCCAGTTTGCCCTGGGGCCCAACTGATTTCAGCTGAGCAGATGATTTATTTTGTTTAGTATCATGAATCCCTGGCTGCAGTTTAATTAAAATAAACTGGAAGAGGTTCCGGAGGCCTTTACTTTGCAATAATGCCAGTTGGTGGCATGTTCTTGTCTCGTAGTATGAGAGTAGTGTGTGCCTTGAACCAACTTCCACTTTAGCATATAGTGAAATATAAAAAAAATAGCCAAGAGTATTATGTCACTCTTATTCCTAAATGCAGTAAAACCAAGGCCTTTATTTTAAGGGGGCATGTGGTGGACCTGCGATCAGATGGCTAATGACAACTCATTTCTAGTTTCAGCTAGTGGTGGAGAAAATATAGAATTCCTCCTGCTCTGTCCACCACTGGTATGCTCAAGCCCTATGTGCCCATGAAGTCATCAGGGGTCAGTGAGTAAGGAGGGAAATAATGGGTTAAGTGTATATGAAATCTATATAGACAATTAGACTAAGCAGTCCTTCTAAAATAGAAATTATAAATTTAATACAGAGGTCCAGGTAAATAAATAGCATATAGCTATTTATTTAATTTTGATAAAGCATTTTAATTTTTAAATACATATTTCAATCATAATGAGCTAAAATGTATGTGAAACAAAAATGAAAGTGCTGATTTTTCATGTTCCATGTTCACTTGAATGCTTGTCTTGCCCATAATGGTTATCAACATTCAATGTTTACTTTGGTGGCCATAAATGATATTACTGGCACGTGAAAACAGAAGGCATAATTCTGCTGATGAAACATCAGTGTCTATTTCAAAAGTTAGTGGTTATTTTAAAGCCTGAGACCAAAACAGATAATTTAACTGAGGCAGTTGCATAACGTGCGTTTATGAATCACTCTGAAAGCCATAACTTTTCATTTAGATCAAAGGAGTGTAGTTTTAAATTAATTGTGTTTATTTTCAATTCATGTTTTCTTTTATTTGAATGAAAAGTGAAGCCATAGTTGCAACATGTTGGACTTATTATCAGAAGAAGTGATGCCAATTTCCTATCAGGCTCTTCAGATGGTTGAGATAGAAAATCAATTAATTTCCAAATTGGGTCATTTTTAATATGATTCATGGAATCAAAGCAAAGCTTTGGAAGTTCATTCTGTTAAAGAAGAAACATTTGAAATTATTGAATGCTACTATAAAATCAATTTCAAAGTAAAACACTAAAGCAACAATTATTTGTTTATTTGTGATAAATTTAATGGAGCATAGTATCAGGATAAAAATGTAATTTTTACAAAATTAAAAAATCTATGGAGCATACATATACTAGGAATGGATTGTGATGCATATGTAACTCACAACTGTGTCCAGATAAGTTGGTATATTTCACTAAAGACAATAGAAGTTGCGCTTATAAACATGCCTGGGTGTACACACACACACACACACACACACACACACTGCAGCTGGATAACAAAATGTAATTACTGTGATACTGAATATTTAAAAAATACTTCAACATTGCAAAATAAACTTTCTCTTTGATATTTATTATCCAGTGAATTTTTTAACTATTTACACTTGAAAAACTGCTTTTAAACAACTTCCTTGTTCCATATGGATATTGTGCATTTTTATAAATGATCAAATATATTGGTTATATTCTGCTTAAAATCAGTGGAAAATTTATAATAAATTGAGTGCCTACAGACTTCAGCGGGTTTTTTTAGACTTCAGCTTTTGAATCTTTTAGCATATTGCAATTGTGAACACAATTTTTTTTTTTAAATGAACCTTAAAAATGCAAGGGAGGGACTAAAGAAATCAAAGAATTAGAATGAAAATTTTGCTCAAAATATAATTCTGAAATTCATAATTGGGCTCTGGAATAGCTTGATCTGTAGAGAAATAAAGTTCCTATATTTATTTATTTATTTTAATATATTTTATTGATTTTTTTTTTTTACAGAGAGGAAGAGAGAGAATGATAGAGAGTTAGAAGCATCGATGAGAGAGAATCATCGATCAGCTACCTCTTGCACACCCCCTACTGGGGATATGCCTGCAACCAAGGTACATGCCTTGACCGGAATCGAACCAGGGACCTTTCAGTCCGAAGGCCGATGCTCTATCTACTGAGCCAAACCGGTTTTGGCATAAAGTTCTTATTTTTAATTGGATAAACCTCTATTATCTACTAGACTCAGATAAAATTGAGAAGGTTCATATTTTGCAGCATCTGTATCTGATAAAGCATTAAAATAGTAATAACTTATTTGAAGAGTTTTTGTCTTATAAACATATTTGTCAAAAAACATGGGCAAAAAAGATACTACCTGTGAAAATATTTAGCCTAAAATATTTTAATATCTCAATATTAAAATAGTTTTGAGAAAAAAAAATAGTTTTGAGAGTAATATCCATTCTGCAGAATATGCTCCAAAGGTACCTGGTACCTTAACATTTATAGAAAAAAATATCTTTCTCATTCCACAATATTGTACTATAGAGAGAAAAATTTATTGAAGATGTCAAAGATTTTATATTTATTAACCTCAGAATGCAACTTGGAAGAAAACTGCTGGGAATTAATTTTTTTTTAAGTAAAGGGACCATAATGGGCGGGGGGGGGAGAACCACCTTGTTTCATTCAAGATTCTCCACAGAAACAGAACTATTATAATGGATATGTCTATACAGGAAGAAACTTCTCATTCAAAACTGACTCACATGATTTGGAGGCTGAGGAATCCCACCATCTGCCATCTGCAAGCTGGAGATTCAGGAGATCTACTGGTGTAGTTCCAGTCTAAGGACCAGAGATTGAGGCTTCATCTTAAAAGTAATCAGGAAGAGCCGAAAATCGGTTTGGCTCACTGGATAGACTATCAGCCTGCAGACTGAAGGGTCCCGGGTTCAATTCCCATTAAGGGCATGTACTTTGGTTGTGGGCACTTTCCCCAGTAGGGGTGTGCAGGAGGCATCTGATGGATGTTTCTCTCTCATTGGTGTTTCTAACTCACTATCCCTCTCTCTTCCTCTCTGTAAAAAAAAAATCAATAAAATATATTTTTAAAAAAGTAATCAAGCCCTAACTGGTCTGGCTCAGAGGATATAGCATCGGCCTGCAGACTGAAAGGTCACAGGTTTGATTCCAGTCAAGGGCATGTTCCTGGGTTGCAGGCACATACCCAGTGGGGTGTGTGTAGGAGGCAGCTGATCAATGTTTCTCTCTCATCGATGTTTCTAACTCTCTCTCCCTTTCCCTTCCTCTCTGTAAAAAAATCAATAAAATATATATTTTTTAAAAAAAAGTAATCAGGAAGAGATGGAATCTCAGGCCTTCAACAGAATGGATGAGGCCCACCCACACTGGCGTGAACAATCACTTTACTTAGTCTGTCCATTCAAATCATAAGCTCTTCCAAAACACCCTTTAGAGGCAACCAGTATGAGGTTTCACAAAATATCTGGGCAGACAACCTGATGAGCAACAAGTTTACATAAAATTAACCATTACAGGGCTGTAACATGGTGTTAAGATAGATTATCATGAAGAAAACTGATTAAAATATAGGAATATACATGTAAAATAATTACAAGCTTATATTTTTAAATGTTCCAATAGCTAATATATTTTACTTTGCTTATGTTAATTTAAAATATCTGAGTAATAAATATCAATAGTTTTTTTCTCTCTATTTCCTAAATATATGAGCTATAGAAACTTTTTCCCCTTCTGTTTTTCTTTGTTTATAAGAGTCTGAGTTGGATTCTCTTGCAAGTCAATGAATCCTAACACCACACTTCATAGTACCCTTGAAGAAATAGCAAGATAATGTTTGTGAAGCATAGCATGATGTAGAACATAACACAAATTCTTCATAATAGTACCTATTCCTATAAATTTAGCAAAAATAAGTAAATTCTAATAGAGTTTCTGTCCAAATGCCAAGTCCCAAATGGTATTTTCAAAGCAATGTGGCCCTTACTCCAACTTTTCCCCTATAGTTTGCTGCTTTCACTGATTACTCAGCCCTCAGTTATAGCAGTTTTCAATATTCATGGTTAGAGTTTGGAGCAGCTGGCTGGAGGAGTAGGCTGAGAAGTTGCTAATCTTTATAGTGTAATTTAAGACCCCACCTAGGATACAGACTTCTTAAATACTTTTCTGAATCATATTTGAATTTATGTAACTCTGAATAATGTCTGAATTTCTACTCTTTTTAACTGTTGCCTACACTAGCTTCTCTTAGATTTTGATGCAAATGTTTGAGAAAAGGCAAGCATCATGGGTAGACATTTATTTTTTCATTCAACAAAGATTTATTGAGTATTTACTATGTGCCAGGTACTGTTCTAATGACCTATTGTGTATCAGCATAAAAAATGAAATTTCAAATTCCATGGAGTTTATAATATAATAGGTGGTAACAGGAAAAAAAAAAAAAAAAACAAGAATACTTTTAGGTAAATTGAATAGCATATTAGGAGGAAATACTTGCTAACGGGGGAAAAGAACAAAAAATATATAGATCCGTTATGGTGGATAAAGTAAAAAAAAATACTGAATTTCAGTATTAAATAAAGTAGTGAGAAGAAGCCTCAGGGATAAGGTGAAATTTAAGCAAAGATTTGAAGTAGGTATTTGAGAAGAAAGTGTTTCAAGTAGAGGAAATAGCTAAATTAAGGTCTTAAAGTGAGAGCACGCCTGGCTTGAGTGAGCAAGGGGCAAAATAGAGGTGATGGCATTGAAGCTGTGGCTTTTACTCTGAACAAAGTGAATTAATTTACAAATTTCTCTTCTTCCTGAAAAGAAAGCATCCTATACTTAGAAAGAATTTGGAAGCCTGGGATAATATGTAAAATAGGGGGGAGCACATATTTGATGATAAAAGGTGAAATAGCTCATTGTTTTCCCTAGGAAAGTATTTGGTAGTAGAATACATTAAAGCAAAAAATGATAAATAAGACAAAGGGATTCTAGCTGGAGGAAGAGATGTGGCAGTTCGTAAAAGGAAAGTGACAAAACATCAAAGCCTTGGACTGTGTTATTTGGTTGAATGAGTTTCAGACCATTTCCATGGTAGCTTTTGCAAAGAAATTGAATCTAAGAACTTAAGCTGATATACTTTCTGCACTGCTAGAAGTCCATTAGAAAGGAGGGCCAGATGTAGTGTTTCTTAATATGTGTCCATTGGCCACCAGCATAGTATCATTTGGGGACACTTATGAAAATGTAGACTGTTGGACCCTCCTCGGATGTACTGGATTATGCTGTCCAATAATTATGCTGTAATTTATATGTATCTAAAGTTTGAGAAGAAAATGTCTAAAGAGTCTCTGACTCTGGATGTCTATGGATAGAGTTACCCATACCATGTCCCCAAAATGTTCCATCCTATTGTGTTTTGTTTGTGGTTTTCAGAGTCGCCGATCTGTGAATTGGGTGAGGGGAACATAGTCTAGTAAAACTGCCTTAAGATATTGTAACAGGGAAAGGGAGATAATTTAAATGCATTTTTTAATCATTGTTAATATCTATGACTGTACAATCATTAAAATATGTATAGTTACTGGGTGGAGGTCACCTTTTTCTCGTGATGTTTACATTTGAACGGATCTTAATTCCTCTGAGTATGCAGCTGTTGATTGTGATGATTTGAGCCAATAAGAAGTAATGATGGCTAAATACCTAAGATCTATTGCCTTGTTAGCTATGCTAACAGCCAATGACAACATAATCTAAAGAGATTTACTGTTTGGCTTTAGAAGAAGTATCAAGCTAAAAGTATAATTAAAACGTTTATTAACCTGCCAAATTGAAAAGGGTAGGTTAAGACTTATATGTCTGAAGAGTGACAATGTTTACCATTTGATCTTGGGCCCATCTTGCCCCATGGAATATCCCCACCTATTCTCTTGAAACTGGGAAATGGGCTTGCTAGTTTTCCTTGATTTCTAGTGTTAGCTGTAAAAACAAACTTTTAAAAACCCTTTATTGCAAAGCCAGCAATTATCAAAATTCTCTAATGACCTTGTCTGAGACCTTTCTTCATACTGGATGATGCAGACTGTCTCTTGATTTTTTTAAAGGTCAAATTGCCTTGCTTCAGTATCTTCTGGTGATGGGCCAAATGAGACTAGCTTAATTTAATATGTCTCTGCTACTTTTCTTTCAATCCAAAGGGGCATCCATCATGGGCTTCTCATTCTGACTGATATTGATCAGGTAATTGCCCTCAGCTTGTCAAACTATCATGATTTTTATAAGAATGAGTCTTTTCTAGAAGAAAGTAGACCCAGAGAGAGATACAAAGATTTTGATTAGAAGTTTGCCCATAAGAAAGTCCAAGTAGAAGGCAAGATTAAAAGGAAAGAGGGGAGCAAGGGGAGAATTAGGGTGAAAGAGAAAGTTAAGATAGTGTGTTATGTCCTTCTAAAATGCAATAATGTTAACTATAGCAATCCACTTGGTACAATTCAGAAAAAAGTTCTAGCCCAGCCCATAACATATTCCAGCACAAGCCAATTTTGACAGTAGCCAAGCATCTGGTTATTCAGAGCAAGCATTAATTTTTTTAAATTAAAAATACCAGCTTTACTTTACTTTCTGTCACAAAATCAAGGTGAATACTATCCCTGTAGCTCAGGAACATCATTTTCATTTTCTTTGCTAGTTCAGTATAAATAAATATTAGCTAACTCTCCAATTTATACTAGATTATTAAGGTAAAGGTGAAATCTAACATAAAACGAAAATACCCTTGCTAGGAAAATATTCCTCCAGGAGACTGTCTAATGTTGGTTTGAGGAATATCTTCTTAATGTGGCTGACAAGCCAACCCAGCATTTGCTTCAAAACACACTGAACACTGTGTGATATAAATTCAGCTGTGTGATTTTAGGTGAACTACAGCAAGGTTACAAAATCTTATGTGAAGAGTCTAGAATGTCAAAGTGATCCCACACCTAGAGTATTATTACAGTTAACAACCTGTTCCAAGTAGTTCAAGGTGTCCAAGAGCTGAATCAAGCCAGCAGGGACAGCCAGCCTGCTGCAAGAGCTTCATATAATCAGCTGCATCCCTGCAGATATCCAAGACTAGCCTGATACCCTCCAATTGAGAGCACTTAAAAAATAAAGGATGCAGCTTTGTCACCTTCAGAGAATCCTAGAAATAGTCACTTAAACTACCAGTACATTCAATAAAGTTGCTTTAACTTTTATTAAAGCTCTGATTTTTTATCCAAATTTTTAAGATCCCTAACTGACCTTAGGCCTCTTCTATTTGGAGGTCTTGCCACAAACATATAAGCATTTAAAATATATACCACATTAAACCTGATATTGGTATAGTTTTTCTTTCTTTTTATATTTTTATTTTTGTCACTATTACAGATGTTCACATTTTACCCTCTGCCCACCTCAACCCAACCCCTTCCCCTCTGGTCATCACTACCCTGTTGTCTGTGACCATGGGCTACGCATATATGCTTCACCTTCTTTCATCTAATTCCTCTGCCCCCCCACCCCTCTGACAGCTGTCAGTTTGGGCTTCTATTTTCTTCACCAGCTTATTTTGTTCATTAGATTCTGCATGTAAGTGAGATCATATGGTATTTGTCTTTCTCTAGCTGACTCATTTCACTTAGCATATTGGTATAATTTTTTTTCCAAAAAAATATTTGTGAATTTACTTTTGAAATCAGTTGGCTACAAGTAACTGAGTTGATTTACAACACGTTATGAGTTCTCAGCACTCATTATGCATAGTTGAAATTTTATAGAGTAAGAAAATCTAAACCTACAAATTCAGTGAAATTTTAATAAATACCAAAATTAACAATTAATTATGGTGGCATGCTATGACAACATGTAGATGTTTATTAGAATATTTATTAAAATCCATTGTGATTTTCTTTTTGGTATTTTGGAGCCTTTTTTTAATCAAAATGCTCAATCTTTTTCACTCAGCTGAATGTGCTTTCTAACCTTCCCATGGTAGTAACCTGAGTATTATAATATAAATAGGTTTGTTGGATCTTCACAGAAAATTTGCAGTAGAATTTTTTAATGTTTCCCCTTTAATGTAATTCTCACATTCCAATTCATTTCCTATTAAGAGCCAGAAATATCCTGAACAACTGGACTACGCTTGGACTAATTACCTGGTACTGGGTGTTTTATTAACAAAGCAAGGAGAGTAGTATAACCCATAGGCAAGTACAATTCTGAGTTCCACCTGAAACTACTTATCTATTCCCCAGAGAAAGGTAATAATAAATTGAAGTTACTGAGGAAGAAAAAGAAGATACAAGAAAAACAACTAAAAAAAATGAAAAGTGATTTTCAGTTTTTATTTCTGGATTTAAACCTTTTTATTTTAATTTCTTTCTCAAATACTTTTCTTTTACTTATCTATGTCTCAAAAGAACTGCCAGTGGCATATTGGCTAACACAGTAAGCACATAGAGATGCAGCAGATCAAAGGTTTATTTCATTATGTTTCTTCACTCTCCCAGTTTGCTTCCCCAGACAAAAACCAATAACTGACTTAGTTGAGTTGTGTACATGTCATGTCTGCACATGAGCTGAGTGCATATGCACATACATTCACAACTGGGTGCTTTCCCTGTTTTCCTATTTGAATTAACTCCCACCCTAAAAGGCAGGTGAAGTTATAAACCTTGCATCAAGTTTACCACAAAACCTCCCCATCCTACACCGTCTTCTTTCTTGGCCGCTGACTCCTGGCTCCACCTTTCAGTTGTGCAATCTTAGATGCTCAACATTTTCTGTGAATCTATACAAGCACCACTACTCAGGGCGAATGCTGTTTATTTGGTTTATATGTCTTGTACTTACATGACAACAATTTTTTTCTCTCTCATGTTCAATGGCATTGTATGCTTACATATATATGTTTGTGCCTATCATCTATCTATCTACCTACCTATCTATCTATCTATCTCTATCATTGATTTATTATATATCTATCTATCTACTGGTATAATCTATCTAAATATTTATCTACTTATCTATCTATTTGGTGTGTTTGTCAAATTGCCAGACAATTTAACATAACTATCTTCCCACATTTTCTTAATTAACCACATTTGTGAAAAGAATAAACCCTCCATTGAGCTCTTTTATCCCCTTAAATTGTGTGTGGAATATGTTTTTGGCTCTTCCCTGTGTAAATAATGTGCAAAATAATCGAAGTGCTATTATGGCCTGACAGCTCAGGCCTTTGATGAATAGGGCTCTATGTGGGATTACCATATGACATTTCCAAACTAAATTATATTTATGAGTCATATAGAGTACTATTGCATTATCATCCCTCTGTGTGGACTTTATATATTTTTCAAGGAGTATCTGAAAGGTAGGAACCTGGAATTAAATCCCTTTATTTTTAACATGATTTTTTTTTTAAAAAAGGAAGCCCTATTTACTCTTCCCTCATCTACTCACCTAAGTTTCCTGAACTTCTGAAAGAAATATGATGTTCTTGATTGTCATTGAGATTCTATTACTTCATATACTATAACTTAAAATGAATGTTTTCAAAAATTTGGGGGAATGAGCTAATCTAACACTCCTTCTTTACAGAAGAGGGAACTGAACAGTTAGAAATGCAATTCAGAGTCCCCAACCCCTTGAACACTTTCTCACCTAACCTTAGAGTTTTCCTAGACAACCATTTACACAAAAACTTGGGGAAAAGACAGAGATGACAGCACAAAAGTGAGGCAAAGCAAAGGTATTGTACATGGAAAACTAGTTTCCAAAAGGAGTTAGCTACGTACTTTGTCAGCCATTTTGAAAGACAATTTACTATTCAAGTCAAATAGCAGTTTTCCTTGATTAAATTAAAAATAATTTTCATCTTTTCTATATATTAATCTATAATTTCTAAGAAACTATATTAGAAAAAGACAAATATGGTTCTTCAATCACCTTTTCTTTACCCAGAGCCCTCAGAAAATAGGACAGGGGTCCTTCAGTCTCCCTCTCATTTATTTCCACTGGTCCTCCAGACATATGGCCATATCTGCCAGCTCTAACCCTGGTCTACTTGATTGTGAGAGTGGCATTATGAATTATCCATCACCTCAAGGAATGGGTGGGTTCATGGTAACGTGTATATTGAGTTTGATATAGCACATTACAAGTTAAATGTTCTTCCAAGGCAACATGATAGCAAGGTTCCATATGGATCATTCTTCTGTAAATAGAATGCTATCCAGTCAATTCTGTATTTTATAGTTTGATATTACAACAGGTAAGATCATTACATAATGTGGCAATAAAACAGCTGCTATTGCTGCTTTCTAACAAAGAAAACTGTAAAAATTACCAATAATCCATGAGTAACAAGAATAAAAATGAATGCAGATATGGAATTACTGACCTATGATGTAGAATAAAATGGTGTCCTCTATCCAAATCCACTGCATATAACTGTATAGATCATCTGATCCGATCGTCCATCCACATGGAATTATCTGTATATTTTAAGCAAGATAAATTGACCTAAAATAAAATCAAATATACTATAGGGAGATAGTCTTTATCAGCCTCAACAGAAAAAAATAATTAAAACATGATAACTAGAGTCCTCTAAGAAAGTAACTAAAGAAGTCCTTTTAGTCATCAAACTGAAATTCTTAGCAAATTGCTAGATATTTCTTAAGTTCCATCAGTGTGGGCTAATATTACAAGGAGCAAGGAGATCATAAAACAAAATTCTGACAAAAGTGCTGTAACTTTTCTTCCTAATCTATGTATATAAAAGCCTAAGTGACTAGAATGATATGTTGCTATGACACACACTGACCACCAGGGGGCAGACACTCAATGCGGGAGCTGCCTCCTGGTAGTCAGTGCATTCCCACAGCCAATCTCCTCTGGCTGGCCACCTTCCTCGGTCTCTTCCCCCAGCTGGCAGGCCTTGATCACCTGATCAGAACTGGGGCCCAGGCTAGGATGGGAAACCAAAGATGGGTGGCAGCAGAGGCAGCCCCTTTTTCAGGGGAGCCAAGGGCCGGCTCCCTCTTTGGGGCCACCAGCTAACCTCCCATGCCCTGTTACTCCCTCGGCTGGCAGGTCCCAATTGGCCCACCACCCACTCACCGAGGTTGTGATACAGCAGCAAGGGAAGGAGAAGAGGGGTGAGAAACCACATGGTGATGGGGCGCCTATGATGGTAGTGCTGGTGTCCAGTGTCTGTTCCTTCTGCACCTGGCCCAGTGACCGTCACCTCCTCTCCAGCCCAGCCCTGATTGGCCTGGCCCTGATTGGCCCTGATTGCCAACCAGGCCTAAGGACTCCACCAGTGCATGAGTTTTGTGCACTGGGCCTCTAATAATTCATAAATACCAGCATTGACATTTCTAAGTTCTCAAAGCTTTCCTTCTTGCTCTGATTCAGAAAGCCACATTTCTTTTTACAAATGACATAACCACTAAACCAGAAATTTACTGTAAATACACACAAATTTGTGTGACCCAAAGGAATAAAACAGACACCATGACAACTTGAAAAGGAAAAAGAAAAAGAAAAAAACATCTGGTCACACTTTCTCTTCCTTTTTATATACTTCTTCTAAATATGCAAAACAGGCAGTCATGGTAGGTGTTTATCCAGTTCACTAATATTGAAGTAGCCAAATTTGGTTAAATGATGGACCTCCAATCTTATCAGGCTTACCTTTAATATAGCAGGTTATTTCGCTAAACAGTCAAACTAAATGATCTAGATTATATCCACATCATTTACATAGCAGTAACTGTAACTTGCCAAATGTTGAATTTCACCTGAACCAATTCAGAGAGTATGGATGTTCATGCAGAGAAACTCGCTCATTGTCATCAATTGATTTTATAGAATTGAAAATATGTGAGTAAATAGAAACAGGGCTCTCTTCACAGTGATCTTTAAAACTTACAAAATTGAATCTCTACAACATGGGAAATAACAAGCAGAAAACCTTCTTGTGCTCTCAGTCATGTGCAGATGCAAATATCTCTCTCACGTTAATGAAATAATGATACCATTTTCGGCAGTTTCATTGACAAATAATAAGAAAGATGTCTAAATGGGTGTGGCAGTGTGAGAGTTAAATCTGATTGTAATTAGATTGCAGTATGTATAGTCATGTGGTTAATAGTAAATTTTCCTTGATTAACTGGTCCTGTTTGTTAAGAGCTCCTATTAATAATACATTAGTGCTCTCTGTGTTGGCTGTAGAGACACACCATGGACCAGTGCAAAATTAATGAAGGCAGGTACGCATGCTGATTAGAATGTGGCAGTTTAATAAACTCTTCCAACATTAAATTATTTAATGCATTCATGCTCATGCAGGCTATTCGATGGTCAGCTTGACCACCTATGTGTTAATATTGGGAATTGAAATGCAGAGAGTGGAAGAGATATAGTGGTGTATGAGGCAATTAGCTCTCATGTCTGATAAATGGGGCAATACCTATGTGCGCGCATGTTTTAGCAAACCACAAATAGTGCTTTCATTAGCTGGAATCTTCTGTGGAAATTTTTATAAATGTTTAGTTTCATTTTTGCACCATAAACAGTGGGTCTGATAGCTGTAGTCACTGTCAGTTGAATGTTTGAGGCAAATTTAAAGTAAGCTGTAAAGTAAGTTGCCTTGTTAAAATAAATGGGTCACAAAAATTAGATAGGAAGCTTATCAATAAACATCTCCAATCTGGACATAATCTCTATGTATCAAATGGAAAATATTTTATATAAATGTAAATTATTTCTATATATAAATGCAAATGGCTATTAGATTTTGAGCAAAAGAATAAGATTTTATATTTGAGCAATCTCTATAGTTTACATAATGCTTATAAATGTTATTTTATTTCATTCTCATCATAACCATTTTAAATGAAGAGTGAGTATTATTTGCTAATAAGTGGCTGATCAGAGCCTTAAAAATCTCAGTTCTTATAATTCAAAGTCAAGGGCTTTTTACAGCTGCCTACAAAACTAGTACTTATGAGAATAAGCTATTATTTGTAAACAATATGCTTTTAATTAATTTTTAACAAAAAGTTACTTTTTTGACATTCTAGAAACTCAACCTCTCTGGGAACAGGATGCTACACAGATTTGGTAGAAATATAAAAAAGACATTTCTGTATTTTAACACTATCTAATTATAAACAATTACGTTTGTAAATGACATACATTTTCTTAAGTCCCAGGATACTTTCTGGCTGTATGTTAGGCATTCACAGGAACTTTCAGAGTGCTTGCTTAGAAAACATGCCAATACAAAATGATCCAGACTCTGGACCTTGGAGACAGTGCAGAAAGCATGAACTATGCCTTTGGTGAGGTCACCAGCAAGTCTAGCTTTGCTGAATTACAAGATGGCCTACTGTAAAAGTAAGCGCTGGAAAAATGGTTGAATGGATTCATCAGTCTGGGAAATTCCATGATTTTGCCATTCTGTCTTCGGTTCTTCACCCATTCTTAGGGTGTCAGCTAAAATACTAAAAAGGACAAAATGATTCTTACCGAACAAAATCTAAGGAGAGTAGCAAGGAAGCCTGGACATACTAAAATGCTCAGGAAGCCAGAATAGCAGGCTTGTCTACTAGACTTGTACATTCCCAGGAACTGTCAGCCTGACTTTGAGCAATTAACTTTCCTGGGTCTCCATTGATATTTTCATATGTAATTGAGGGAACCAAGGAAAGGAACTTGCAAGTTAGTAAAATCTTTAGCAAAAATGTCCAATTGTTTGTTTGTTTGTTTGTTTTTATCAGGAGGAATAATCCCAAGAATCCTTTACACACACAAACAAACAAACAAACAAAAGAACATGCACTTCTGTGGCAGACAGAAAACATCATCTTTATATAGCACACTGTGGAATTCTGTGTCTCCTAAGGGTATGAATGAGAAATTTTGGACTTTGGCCAGTCTATGATTTCTCTAAGGGCCTAATTCAGCCTGGATGGTCTGAATTCCTGCTATCAGTATCCGTTCCCCCCACCCCACCTTCTCTGGCTAGCTTCATAGAATGCTGTGGTCATGAATTAATATTGTCCTCTGGGTTAGCTATTACAATGTTGGTTGCAGTATCAATGGTGCTTGTCCTTACTGCTTCCCTTTGACAATGTGGACAGTTACTGATGTCTGGCACTTGTTAGAGGTGGTTGGCAGCTACATGAGTATTATAACCTACAATAGGCTTTCCACAACATTGCTGTGTGTCCATGAATTCTGACAGCTATCTGAAGGATACAGGAGCTGCCAGTCCACTTTTCCCAGTCATGGTGTGTGCTGACAAAATGGGCTTTACTTTTCTCTGGATCTATCAGAAATTTTGCACGATTAGAAGAGTAAACAATTTCAACTTGTTTGTATATTTTCAGTCAATGAGTGTTAAGTAAAATCATTGTATTCTACACATCTAAGTTACTTATCCTAACAAAAAAAGCTGCTCAAACTAGGCTAAGTCTTAACTTTAAATTTTCAAGCCTTTGGCTTCTATGAAAACCAAATGTGAGATATAAAAAAAAAAAAAAAAAAAAAAAAAAAGGCTAGCTGAAGAGTCCCAGGTTCAATTCCGGTTAAGGGCATGTACCTTGGTTGTGGGCACATCCCCAGTAGGGGGTGTGCAAGAGCAGCTGATCGATGACTCTCTCTCATTGATGTTTTTAACTATCTATCTCTCTTTCTTCCTCTCTGTAAAATATCAATAAAATATATTTAAAAAAACAAACAAACAAACAAACAAACAAAAAGGCTAATCCCAAAAGAAGGCAAGGTCTTACCTGATGCACAGAATGAACTCAAAACAGCAATAATAATTAAACATTAGAATAGCATGATTGGTATGCTGGGAGAATGGTAGTGTTTTGAACATGGAAATACAACTTCAATATCATGCATTTTTCTAAATGCCCTCTGATAGGCATAACCAACTTTATCAGCAATATCATTCCCTTTGTATCATCTAGTATAGTAGATTTACTATTTGTCAAGTATTTGGAATTTATTTAACCTCCTGACAACTCAATGGGATAAAAACAATTTTTATCTATGTTTCCTATATTATGAAATTGAATCTCAGAAATTTTGACTTGCCCACAGTTACAGAGGGAGCTGAGACAGAGACAATACTGAAATCCAGAAAGTCTTAGTGTTATTAACACTTACAAATAATACAGCCAATCCTACATAGTTTAATATGGCAGCCACTAGCCACATGTAGCTATTGAGCAGTTGAAATATGTGTGGTCTGAATTCAAATGTGTTACAACTATAAAATAGACAAGATTTGAAAACTTAGTATGAAGAAAAATAGGGTAGCATATGTAATTAGTAAATTTGTTACATTGCTTACAGGTTGAAATGATAATAATTTGAATATTTATAATTAAATAAAACATATTATTAAAACTGAGTTTATCAGTTTCTTTTAAATTTTTAAAGTACCTACTAGAAACTTGCATATCTACACTAATAAAAGAGAAACATGCAAATTGACTGTGCCTCCCCTACACCCACAAGCCACCCCCACCAGCCAATCAGGAGCAACTATGCAAATTAACCCAACCAAAATGGCTGCAGCCACAGAGTGAGCAGGAGGCTTGGGTTTCCCCAGCAATGGAGGAAACCAAGCTTCTAGCACACCCTGGCTGGCCCTGGCCTCCCACTCAAGGCTACAAAGTTTCAATTATAGAAGATCAAGAAATCCCAACAAAAATGGCTGAGGCCACAGAACAATGCAGGAGGCCTGGGTTTCCCCAGCGATGGAGGATGCCAGGCTTCCCACCTGCTACTAGCCTGCTTGGCCTCCACTCAAGGTTACAAAGTTTCAATTATAGAAGATAAATAAATCCCAGATACCAGGGCCTCTGCTTGGGTCACCAGGGGGTTTGGCTAGCCTATAAACCACACAGGCCCCTCACCCAGACCACCCCATGACCCAAGGGAATCCCCACCCTGATCCAGGACACCCTCCAGGGCAACCCAGTTGGCCCCCATCCATGCACCAGCCCTCTATCCCATCTACCGTGTTTCCCCGAAAATAAGACATCCTTCGAAAATAAGACCTATTTACAGGTTTCCTTCTGAGTGAAATATAAGGCATCCCCTCGAAAATAAGCACCCCCATCCCCCAGCCTAAACATGAAAGATTTGGTCCACTGATTCTGAAAGAAATAGAGTCACAAGAAATTCACCAGGAAATTCAGGAATTGGATTGTTTTAATGATGTTCCAGAAGATGATGACATGATTGTCATTGAATAAATGAGTAAATTCTTGATATTGTAGGATTTACAATTTGTCTGGTTTGTGTTGACAACTACTGTACTATCATACCGTATACAGGTAATAAATTTTCTTTATTTTCATTTAACAATAAATGTGTACTATATTCTTCTTTATGGAGAAATAAGACATCTTTGGGAGCAAAAATTAATATAAGACACTGCCTTATTTTTGGGAAAACAGGGTAGTAAAATAGTAATATGCAAATTGACTCTCACTCCAACCAAAGAATGGCTGCCCTTACGTGGTCAAAAATGGCTGCCCCCATGTGGACACAAGATGGCTGCCACAAGATGGCCAGGGGGGGGAGGGCAGTTGAGAGAGACCAGGCCTGCAAGGGAGGGCAGTTAGGGGTGACCCGACCAGCAGGGGAGGGAAGTTAGGGGCAATCAGGCTGGCAGGGGAGCAGTTAGGCATCAATCAGGCTGGCAGGGGAGTGGTTAGGGGGTGATCAGGCTGGCAGGCAGAAGTGGTTAGGGGAAATCAGGAAGGCAGACAGGCGAGCAGTTGGGAGCCAGCAGTCCTAGATTGTAAGAGGAATGTATGACTGCCCATTTAAGCCCAATCGTACCAGAACTCGTCCTAAATGAGCAGTCGAACATCCCTCAAGGGCTCCCAGATTGGATAGGGTGCAGGTTGAGCTGAGAGACATACACCCCCATGCATGAATTTTGTGCACTGGGCCTCTAGTCCTATATAATAAAACCCTAATATGCAAATACCGAAGGGCAGAACAACCGAACACCCGAACAACCGGTTGCTATGATGTGCACCTGCAATCAAGCTGTGTGTGCAGAACATGTCAGGCATTAGTAGCAGGAGGCAGAGCGAGGAACATGGTGGGCAGTGGCAGTGGCAATGGGATGGTGGAGCAGGTGACCAGGGGGCCAGACTAAGGCGGGGATCAGGTTGCTGTCTTTGGGGTGAGCTTCTGGTGTTACTGAAAATTCTTTGCTCCCAGACACCTTGATCCCACCCATTGCTTGCATCTGCTGCAGCACCGACCCCACTCACTCAGCACCATCAGTGGGTGCAAAATGCAACACCAGCCCCAATCGCTTCTCCACCTCCCCTTGCTCTTGAGGGGAAATTGGGGCCAGCAGCTGCCTCTCTCACCTGCTGCCAGTGCCCTGCACCTGTCCCGATTGCTCAGTACCATCAGTGGGTGCAAGCAATGACTGCTGGCTCGGATCACTCCTGAGGGCTTTTCCACCTCCCCCGGCTCCTGAGAAGCAATATGGGCAGCAGCTGCTGTTACCATCTGCTACTGGCACTGGCCCAAATCACTCCGCACCATCAATGGGTATGAGCAGGACCAGTGCTGTCAACATGTGGGAGC
Organism: Pipistrellus hanaki; assembly: GCF_964339955.1. NCBI lineage: Eukaryota > Metazoa > Chordata > Mammalia > Chiroptera > Vespertilionidae > Pipistrellus > Pipistrellus hanaki. The sequence continues at coordinate 138,329,469 of NC_140504.1, read as the reverse complement.
AGCAGCAGTGGGAGGGACCAGGAGACAGGGGACTGGGGCCAAGGAGGGAGGGTCCAAGCAAGGTCATGAAAGATGAGCTAAGACCCTCCTCTGTGCCCACCACAGCCTCACAGCCCACAGTTCCTTTCAAGGTGCACAAATGTGTGCACTGGGCCCCTAGTATTTATATAAATACTAGGGGCCCAGTGTTTCCCCCCTTTTCCCCCCTTGACCTCTTCCCTCCCTGTAGCACATGCCTTCATCCACCCCCCCACCCCCCTGCAATCTGTGTCCATTGGTTATGCTCATATGCATGCATACAAGTCCTTTGGTTGACCTTTTATTCCCTCATCCCCCGCCTTCCCTCATAGATTGGACAATCTGTATAATGCTTCTGTGACTCTGGTTCTATCTTTGTCATCAGTTTATGTTGTTCATTATATTCCACAAATGAGTGAGATCATGTGGTTTTTATCTTTCTCTGACTGACTTATTTCACATAGAATGATGCTCTCCAGTCCCATCCATGCTGTTGCAAATGGTAAGAATTACTTATTTTTTTATAGCAGCATAGTATTCCATTGCATAAATGTACAACAATTTTCTAATCCAATCATCTGATGATGGGCACTTAGGTGTTTCTAAATCTTAGGTATTATAAATTGTGCTACTACGACATAGGGGTGCATATATCCTTTCTAATTGGTGTTTCTAATTTCTTGTGATATATTCCTAGAAGTGAAATTACTAGGTCAAATGGCAGTTCCATTTTTAATTTTTGGGGGAAACACTATACTGTTCACAGTGGCTACACCAGTTTGCATTCCCATCAGCAGTGCGCGAGGTTTCCTTTTTCTCCCCATCCTCTCTAGCACTTGTCCTTTGTTGATTTGTTGATGATAGCCATTCTGACAGGTGTGAGATATACTTTATTTCTTCTTTGAATGTTGGTTAAACTCCCCTATGAAACTGTCTGGCCCTGGGCTTTTGTATGTTGGAAGGTTTTTGATGACTGCTTCAATTTCCTCCTTAGTTGTCAGCCTGTTGAGATTTTTTAATTCTTCTTGGTTGAGTTTTGAAAGTTCATATTTTCTAGGAATAGGCCCATCTCCTCTAGGTTGTTTAGTTTGTTGGAATAGAGTTGTTCATGGTATTTTTTTTACAATCCTTTGTGTTTCTGTGGGTCTGTTGATATTTTGCCTCTTTTATTTCTGATTTTGTTCATTTGGGACCTCTCTTTGCTTCTTGGTGAGCCTGGCTAGAGGTTCATCAATCTTGTTTATCCTTTCAAAGAACCAGCTCTTAGCTTTATTGATTTTTGTATTGTTTTTTTGGTCTCTATGTTATTTATTTCTGCTCTTATATTTATTATCTCTTTCCTTCTAGTCACTCTGGGCTTTTCTTGTTGCTCTCTTCCTAATTCTTTAAGTTCTAGGTTTAGATAATTTATTACAATTATTTCTCGTTTTTTTTTGCAGCACACTTGTAGAGCTATGAACTTCCCTCTCAGGACTGCTTTCACTGTGTCCCATAGGTTTTGGATTGTTGTGTTTTCATTGTCATTCATTTCAGGATTTTTTTTAAATTTCTACTTTGATCTCTTTGGTAACCCAATCATTGTTTAGTAGAATGCTATTCAGCTTCCACATGTTTGAAAGTTTTTTATTATTTTTATGTAGTTTATTTCTAATATTAGGCCATTGTGGTCTAAGAAGATGCTTGAAATGATTTCAATTGTTTTTTTTTTTAATTTGGAGAGTTTTTGCCTGTGCCCCAATATGTGGTCTATCTTTGAAAAAGTCCCATATGCACTTGATAAGAATGTATATTCTGTAACTTTAGGTGAAATGTTCTGAAGATGTTGATTAAGTCTATCTGATCCAATGAATCATTTAGGATTGATGTTTCTTTGTTTGTTTGTTTGTTTTTTTGGCCAAAGTCACAAAGCTTTAAGTCTAACTAAAGAGTCTGACTCAGCCAGCCAAAATCGGTTTGACTCAGTGGATAAAGCATCGGCCTGGGGACTGAAAGGCCCCAGATTCGATTCCAGTCAAGGGCATGTACCTTGGTTGTGGGCACATCCCCATTAGGAGGTGTGCAAGAGGCAGCTGATCGATGACTCTCTCTCATCAATGTTTCTAACTCTCTATCCCTCTCTCTTCCTCTCTGTGAAAAATCAATAAAATATATATTTACAAAAAAAAAAAAAAAAGTAACTACCGAGTCAGCAAGGGTCATGAGGTGCATGCACTGATAAGAAAACATAAATTCCACTGTAAGAAGTTACATCAAAAGCAGAGCCGATGAATGATTTCCTTCAGTATTTACCCTCATGATCAGGATATAACACATATGAAAAGCCATAAAGCAAGGGGTTTTAAGTATGATGAGCATGGGTAAGAATGAATCACATACACTGGGCTTTTGTGCAGCATATAAGTCAAGACATTAAGGAAGACAGGTAGATATAGGGGGAGATGCCTATTTTAACCTTCATTTATGAGTTTTAATTTGATTTATGGGAAAATTGCATACTATTTTTTAAAATAATTGATTTAGAGTAAATCCAAGTTTTAACTTTTGTTGAAGCACTAACAACAAAAACAAAAATTCAATGTTTTCTCCTCATCTATGGTTAAAAACCAGCTGAATTTTAAAACCAAATTTGGCAGGCAATTGACGGCATGCTTTCAGCTTGATGCTTTAAGATTAAACTATGGAGAAATCTTTAAACACAAATGGAGGTCACACAGCACACTCCTCTCATGCAATGGAATCATCATGTCCATCTCTCCAAATGTGTGTCTTGGGCTCTAAGTTGGAAGAATACAAGGAGATATTTTTATTCTTTCTCCGCTTCTTTGGGTTCTAAGAATAAACACCCTTTAAATGTTTCTTTAGCACATCTAATTCCTCTCTAATACATTTTGCTGGCTTTGGTGTTCAATTTAATTTAAATCAGTGGAATAATCCAAGTGAATCTAGGTTGCTGTAATGTTACATTAGGAAGATCAGATCCATTTGCAGCTAAGGTACACCCAAATTCATTAACATTTGCTCAATAGGCTTCCAGCAGGTGACTTTATGAAAAGAAACAGATGCATCTGAATGTCACCTTACCACATATGTGACTATTAATAGATTTTTTTTCTGTCCATATACTGTAATTGATGCATCTCATTCTAAGGGAATATGGATAATGGCATTAGTTTACTTTCAAATACACAGAATTATCCAGAAATGTTCTCTAAAAGGCTTTGACATTTAAACAAGTCCAAATCTTACACACGTGCAGTGGGGATTAACCTCAATGGCTTTCTAAGTGCTAATTAGTGAACCTAAATGCAGGATGGCTCAAATCACAGAGAGGTTGTGGGTTCTAATCTCCAGGTTAGAAATATGGCCAAAGGCAAAACTTCCAAGAACAGAAAAGTAAAAAGAAGTAATCCTACTGTCTGGCTTCTGCATGAGGGCAAGGAAGCTGGCTGGAGACCTATAGGCTCAAATATGGATGCTGTACATTTTAAAGAAACACAGCCCCTTGCCAAAAGAAATATGTATACTTGAGCCAGCCATTGCGACGGAATAAAATGAATATAGATGGAATCACAGCATATTATTAGTTCTAGGACTGGCATGTCTCTGAGCCATGGTTTCCCTCCTGCATGAAATAAAAATGGTAGTGCTTGACCTGTAAGTGTGCAAAATTATGTTGGGGAACAATAGAGACCAGGAGTAAGAAAACATTTAAAGTCTATAAAGATCTTCTGTGCTGAATAAGTTGTTGTGTATTATTGGGTTGCTGGACTGAAGTGATGGTAAGTCTTTCCAAAACATTTTCATTAGAAACAACAGCTTTTGGCCCAACCAGCATGGCTCAATGGTTGAGCATTGACCTATGAACAAGGAGGCCACAGTTCGATTTCCAATCAGGGCATATGCCCGGGTTGCAGGCTGGATCCCTAGTGTGAAACATGCAGGAGGCAGCCAATCAATGATTCTCTCATCATTGATGTTTCTACTTTCTTCCTTTCTCCATTTCTCTCTGAAATCAATAAAAATATATATTTTTTTAAAAAAGAAAGAAGACAGATTTCAAACAGTATATTAATATTGTTTGGAGAGGAGTGGTCTGGGAGGGGTGGCATACACCTCTGAGAAGAGCACCACAAGACACTGAGGGCATACTGCAATTGGTATTTGTGTCTACAAAGTCCTCCTAATGAGGAGAAAAAGGGTACTGCATTGCCGAGACCGGTTTGGCTCAATGGATAGAGCGTTGGCTTGGGGACTGAAGGGTCCCGGGTTCGATTCCAGTCAAGGGCATGTACCTTGGTTGGGGGCATATCCCCAGTAGGGGATGTGCAAGAGGCAGCTGATCGATGACTCTCTCTCATCGATGTTTCTAACTCTCTATCTCTCTCCCTTCCTCTCTGTACAAAATCAATAAAATATATTTAAATAAGAAAAAAAAAGAAAAAGGGTACTGCATTTACCTTCTCTCCATAAGCTAATACAATAAATCCCAGGTTGAAATTAAAAGAGAAGAAGAAAAAAGAGGAGAAAATGAAAGGAAAGGAAAAGGCAAAAAATTATAACCTTTACCAAAATCTCTTGAGAGATGCTGAGTGAAGAGCATTGCCTGGGGTTCAGCCATTTATCTATTCATACCTAACAGACTTCTCTCCAGGTTGATATTCTTCTTTCTTCTTCTCTTCTTCTCTTCCATTCTTCTCCTCCTTCTTTGCCTTGCCACCACTCCTCTACTTTACTAACCCACCCCCATAAATTCTCTACTTAAATCTGGCTTCCTGATCTCTCTTTATTCCTACCTTTTTCCCATTTTACAAACAAATTCTGTTCTGCTCTGCATTGCTGCATGTCCATTCTAGTCAATGTCAGTCTGCTCTTTCTTAGTTCCTTTCCATTCTTTGCTTTTCCATTATCCTAAGTACCAAAACAAGGGCAAAGAACTGAGCAGACAAAACAAGATCTATAAGTATTACTATATCACATAAGAGGATGATATGCACAAATATGTCTATGGTAAACCAGACATTGTTTCGAGAGTTTTACATTTCTTAATTCATTTATTCCTTCACCATCCTATGAAAAAAATACTTTATTATCTCCATTTTTTTTTTCAGAAAAGGGCAATGAAACCCAGAAAGAATAATAAATTTGGCCAAAGTCACAAAGCTTTAAGTCTGACTAAGGAGTCTGACTCAGCCACCAAAGAGGATGGATATCTAACTAGAGTAATGAATCAATCTACAAAGTATTGAAATGGGCTTTATATGGCTGGAAGTGTGAGGGGGGGGCTAAAATTTCATGGTTAGACAGGGTAATGGCTGCCAAAGGGGTGATAGCCAATCCCAGTCCAACCAATTACAAACCATGACTTGGTACAAAACTGTTTAAAGTTAACCTCTCTCTGGGTAATGTTTTCTTAAAGGCTGAATTTGTGGAGTGAGTCATTTTTGAGAAATCAAATTTGTATTGGCTACCAGTTTCATTAAATTCAAGAAATGGAAGAGTCTAACAAAGCAGAATGAGAACCAAAGTAAGCTCAATGAATGTCCATATAGTAAATTTAGTTCAAATCTGCCAAAGTATTATAGCTCTGTGCAGATTCTTAGTCAGGGGTCATAGAGCATCCCATATTTCCCATGCATGCATATATGTAGGAATGGCTTGGCTTGTTTTATAGGTACTGCATGAAGGTTGTCATGCCATTTATTTGTTTCTTCAAATGTTCCCATACAAACCCTATATAGGTCTGGAAAGATGCCAAAACCATATGATTTTGTTCCACAAGTTCAAGTAATTTTTAGTTATAATTATGGTTTCTGTGTGTGTTTTTTTAAATATTCATATTTTCTCTCTTTGATTCCAAGAAAGTTTATACTGTCTAATATTGAGTTTAAAATAAATTGTTTTCATGTATTTAGACTTTAAAAGAAATTATTCTGGTATAATCCAGAATCTAGTAATTGGCTGTTATTAGTATTAATAGGAATTACACAGCCAAATCCCACTGCCCTGCACTGAAAAGATACCCCTTAGGATCAAGACTCAGTAATAATTTGAATGTGTTGAAATGTAATTTCCAGTTCACAGACCTCTTAAAAGGCAAAACAGATATGGGAGTTTATGTTTGAGATAATAGAAAGGAAACTTCCTAGTTCGTGCTGCTTGAAATTAGAAATGTATAAGTAATCATATTTCTTCACAATGCAGGAATCCATTTGCTATGCAGAGGACAAGCAATCATTCCTATGAGGGACTCTTAATAGTAGATCTTTTCTATGCTTTTCTTCAAAGGAAGACTACCTCTGGATGTATTTTTTTCTGTTAGAGCCATTTCCGTTGCCCTCAAATTTCTGTGATACATATTACTTGAATTTCTGGAAATGTATTTATTGCCTTGTAAAAGTATATTGTGAAAAGTACCAGCCCACACAAATTTTATCAATATGTCTCATGCAAAATAAATTTGCCTTTTTCCCTCTCCACCTCATACTTACTTACCTTATGTCTACTGATAAACAATTACGTGTGTGTGTGTTTGTGTGTGTGTGTGTGTGTGTGTGTGTGTTAAAACATGGGTAAATTATTTCAAAAGGTAAGCTAGGCTTTCCTAATTCTGCCTGTTTAGATAAGAAATGGGTAGCGCCTTTTGTATTAGTCTTTTTGTAATGATACCACCAACGAACTGCCCCAGCTATTCCACTTCTCTGTGTTAGTATCTTCTATATTTTAAAATTTGATTCAACCATCACTTCATACCAGTGGATATATTATAACTTGTAAAATGTTCAGTTTCTTTCAATAAAAAAAGATTAAATCATTTTACATAAGCCAGTTTAAAATTTAAGAAGAACAAAAATGGATCAATTTGGAATTGTTTCTGAAACAAAACTTGATTTTTATCAGTAGTGCATAAAAAAACAATGAAATAGCCAAGAAAACATTTTCTTATATTACACGGTCCTTTTGACAGAGGGTCAGTCCTAGTCTTTTAAATTTGGCATCCTAAAATAATATCATTATGTTTATTTTCTGAAAGTTTGCTTTCAGTGAAACCAAAATTGAGATGAACTACAACAAAATATATTAATAAACTTCATCATGTGCTGTTTTACTGATGTGCTTAATGGGGAGTTTTATATATTGTTTTATACTCATCTTTTTTTTAAATTGCTGTGTAAGAGGTTTCTGCAGCATTTCCATTGTGAAACATACCACCATCCAAATTCCAATTCCCAAATACTTAAATAAATATACTATGAAGACTTATCTTTCTTTTATTCAAAACTACAACCAGAAGTCAAGTCAAAATAACATGAAAATTATACATTTCATATATTTCCTGAAAAATTCAAAAGTGGTGCCTATCATCAAAGGGTCTGTAGGAAGGAACTTCTTGTATACAGAGACAACTTTGAGTAGAGCATAATTTTTTTAATGTACTTGTCTTCCTCTGGAAAAAAAATATTCTAGTTTCATATCAACATTAAGGTTTTTTGTGTGTGTTCAGGAAAACTGAGCCATGAGTAAATTTATGAAACTCTTTTTTTCTTCTAAAAACTCAAAGAAGCAATCACTAGTGTCCATTATAATTATGATGATTTGCATTTACAGAGTCAAACTACCTAAAAAGATGGGGGAAATGCTCTACTCATAATGTGGCTCTTTTTTTTTTTAAGTCTCTTGAGAGCCCTGATTATTTTGGCTCAGTGGATAGAGCATCAGCTTGTGGTCTCAACGGTCCCAGGTTCGATTCCACTCAAGGGCATGTACTTTGGTTGTGGGCACATCCCCAGGAGGGTGTGCAAGAGGCAGCTGATCGATGTTTCTCTCTCATCGACGTTTCTAACTCTCTATTCCTCTCCCTTCCTCTCTATAAAAAAATCAATAAAATATATTTAAGAAGTCTCTTGAGATAAGAAAACTCATCCCTTAACATTGACATTGCATGGGTTTGAATTTATCAACATTTCTAAGAACAGCATTGTCTGTAAAGGGCCAAGGAGTAAAATGGAAACACTCCTGTCAATTATAATTTTGAAAGTGGAATATGATTCCCAAGTTTCTTGAAACAAAATCAGTAGTGGGAAAAATTGATTGCTCCATTTGCCTTTAATGAGATGGAAGGAGTGATCTCTGACCAATGAGCAAGGGACACTAGGACACAAAGCTAAACACATTGTTCTTTTGTGAGATGAATGAAAAGAAAATACCATTGCACAATTCTAAACAGTTACATTTTTTTCTAAAGGAAATAAGCTAATTTAGCTGGGTCAGACCCCTTTTCTTCTTCTTGATATGCATTTGTATTCTTCCATTTTCTTTCTATTTTACAGCATTCTTAAATGCTTCTTTTCTCTGTGCTGTGTGGACTAAACACTGACATCAGAGTGGCCTCTTCCTGGCCTGTTGTGTTTCCCCTGGCCTTACTTTGGGCTTTGGGGCCTTGATACCTTTGCAAGGGGAATGCCTGAGCTGAGAAAGTTCTTCTTCTCTATCATAATCCATCCTTTCTCTAGGATGCAATTCAAAGACCTTTTCAGTTGGAGTTTGTTCATCTTTTATCTCCTAACACATTATATACGTGCCATGTGCTTGCTATGAAATGGATATGTTTCTGAATGGATATATATCACTGATGATTTTACCACTCGTACACCACTTAACAGCATTGCTATGTTTAAATGTTAGATCTTCCCAAGTAGAGTGTAATTTTCTAAAAGCGAGAAGATATCTTTCACTTTGGTACTTCTTATATAATAGATCAATGATTGTATTTTAGTGAAAAGCACACAATAGATATTAGTAGAACATATGAAGGCTCTTAACATAAAAAGTACCTAACATTTAAAAATATATTCACATTTGGAAAGCAGCACTATAAGAAAAAAGAAATCTCACCTAAGGATGGCTCTTAAAAATTTCACTATAGTACACATTAGAAAAGGAATCATTAAGTTAAACTGCAAAATTCAATAAACAGAACATTTAAATTTTTACAAAAAAAATATTTGAAGGATATTAATGCCACACATACATGAGGAAAAGACAAACTTATGTTTTAATGATTAACAATATGCGTGTTCTGATTCACCAGTTAGTATTCAAACTGCAAGCTGCTCTCCTCCCTTTGGGGGGTTGGAGTAAAATAAAAATTGTCTTGTATCTTAAAAATAATTCATTTAATTACAAAGTGTATTTTACACAGGAAGCTTGAAACATTCATCTGCCATGGCCATATTGATTCTAGGGACGGTGGAACCAGGAGGTATGCAAAGTCCAGTCACGCAGGGTCAGTAATCTGATCAAAAAATAAAATGTGCCTTCCAAATCCTTGACTCATTCTTTGGCCATGGAGTTACATTTTCCATACTTCTCATTTAGAAAAAGAGAGAGAGAGAGAGAGAGAGAGAGAGAGAGAGAGAGAGAGAGAGAGAGAGAGAGAGACAGAAACACAATCAAAAATCAAAAATAAAAAAACTACTGATGACCACCAAGTTGAAAATTTTATAAAAACCACCTTTTCTTATCCATTCCCACTGTCACTACGCCAACCTAAATTCCTTTAATCTATCAGTAGATGGTTGCCATAGTTTTTAGCGAGAATCTCAAGTCCCAGACTCTCCCTTCACCAGATGACCCTCCTACTACTGTGACATGTCTCCCCAAACCATACAGCTCAAAGTTAGCACTGTCCCAATCTTGTTTCTCTAATCACTACCTAAAGTCTTACAAAATCTTATCATACACTATCTTTGTTTCCCTCCTATTTAAGAGGATAGTAAATAGAACACTTTTATAATCAAATCAAGTAAATGGATCTTGACTTTTCAGATCTATCTTAAATGTTGATAGGCTCACCACAATTCCAGACACAAAATAGATGGCCAATATACATATGCGAATGTTAATTGATTATATAATTGAGAACATTTTTTGAAGTGCGTGTGAGGTACTGGCAAGCTGCATGTAATGTTACCATCTAATCATATACAGTAACTGTAAATATTAATAGGGCCAGCAGTTCTAGGAAAAATCAAAAGAGGCCCTTTTCCCTTTTCCCATCAAAATTGCTATGCTCTAAGACACTCCTCTAATAAGATTTGCCAGGGTTTCATCATCTTTTTCAGAATTATAAAGACTCTTCTATTTTTAGAGGTAGTGAATTTATTTGAATACAAAAAGGCTAGCCTTCATATAAGCACTTCGATAAAACAGACCCCACAGTTATCAATTTAGTTCAACATCTGGATCTCTCATACTTGCCTAATAGATGCAGTGTTCTGCTCAAGGATTCTAAGACAATATGTAAGAAAAATAAAAAGCTAGCAAACCAGAATAATGACCACCTCTCATTTTTTTTCCACAGTTGAGATAAATTGAGAATACTTTCTCTGTAGTTCTCACTGAAATTAGTTGGAAGATGTAAACTCTTAAGGAGAATTTGCATCCTTCTTGAGTCTTTGTTTGCAGGACAGGATTCACAAATGTCCACTTCCCTGGTTTCATTTCTGGATTAGGTATGCAAACAAGCATATAATACACACTACAAGTCTTGTTAACCAAGATGATAAGCTTCTTTGCAGTTTGGTGGTGACCCAGTAAATGTTACAGTTGGGTCACTCATGAGTCACTTTCTTGTGATTCTCCATCCTGCCCGACATGCATCTAGCAAGGAGACAGCACTTTTTTGTTTGTTCCATCAGACCACATCTTAGGTTAAAGAGCAATATAAAATGCACAATTTCTAATAAGCTCTTTATAGAGGTCAGAGTCCTGGTCAGCTATTTCCGTGGAATAGTTGAGAGAACCAATGTTACAAGAAGACACCTGACATTTTGCCTGAGCCTGTATCTCTGGCCGGTGATAATTAACCTGGAGGCAAAGAACCAGTCCTTTTCTTAATACAACAAGGCACCACTTTCAAAGTTGGGGCTCTTCCTGTTTTAATAATCAAAAGGAAAAGACCTTTGGTACTTAATATTTAAACAAAATGTTTAATATTTACACAGTAAAGTTCTTCTTCTGATATTAAACCAGCATTAAAGCAGGGATGGAAATTGGTTTATAATCTCTGACACTAGGCCTGGAGCCTTGGGGTGTAGTAAACAATGTCACTCTTCAGATGGGCACCACCTGCAATGGGTTCAGAAATGTCAACTGTAATTAAACATTTTACTTCGAGGATAATTCATAGGTTATGTACATGAAGGACCGCTTTACACCATGAGAAATTTCAAAGTACTGGCCTGTGTAAATAAGAAGCAGGTCTTTTTTTATTGTATGTGTGTTGTTTTTTAGGTACATGCAAACTGCCTGAGACCTAATTAATAATATTCTGAAACATGTGCTTCATATTTTGCAAAGATTTTGAAAGTCCTTTCCATGAAACCTGACTGGTAATGAGATGTCTCTGCCTTACCAATTATTTCTTCTAGCTACAAGTAAGAATACTGCAGGTGGGGGAAAGGATATGGTTTTCCATCAGCTCACATGGTAAACTAATGGCAAAGCTGGAATTGGTCTTCATCAGTGCTAACCTCCTGTTTGTGGACTCTGGTTTCAACATATGGTTTCTATGAAAACCTGAAGAAAAGTTATTATTTTAAAAGGATGACAAGTTTTTCAAAGGTGTGTGGATCACTGAGACCCTGTAATAATGCTTCTGATCCTAATGAGAATTGAGTGAAATTATTCAATTAAGAAGTGAGTGTGTGTGCGCATGTTTGTGTGCTTCTGCAGGCGCGCTCAGACATGTATGTGAGAAAGAGGGAGGAAGCAATGCTCCATTTTTTTTTCTATATAAATAAAAGTTCACTCCCTGTTCCATTGGTAGAGATTTGCTAAAAGCTAACATAGTGACTTAGAGATATAACATACACCTTTCCTGGCCCCCAACTCTAACATTCTATATAATTTTTCCCCAAAAGCAAGGCTTAAAAGGCAAACTATTAAGTAAAAAAAAAAATGCTATTAAAATAATAGAAAAAATTGGGTGAAAGTGATGCCTTTTTTGTACATTTAACACAGTCCATTATAAAGAGTATTTGTTTCTCTAATTATTTAAGGCAGCAGGAAAAAGTATCCTTCACCCACCTCTCACTCACTGGCTTTTCCTGCTCTTCCTGTATTATTTCATAGGCAAATGTTTATGACATATATAATATACCAAGAAGGCGGCATTAGGCACATGAGCAAGCTGAGACACAAGATGAAGAGCCAGGCATCTGATTGGGAATGCAAAGTCTCACCTCTGCAGGTGGGGGCCCGGCAGAGAGGCCTGGCACTGAGCAAATGGAGCCACTTCCACTGTGTCACTGTTCTCACATAGAATGTTAGTTCTCTGCCATTTGTGGGAAATTTGTTGCTAATAGCAAAAAGCAACAGATACCAATTCTTCTAAATCACTGTTCAAAAATAAGTGTAATCTGGTTATTTGTTAAAAGAGTTTTGAATGCTTCTTTACATTCATAATATTTTCTTTGGGCAATATGATCACTACAAAAGCAATGCAAAAATACAGGGGCACCATAAGAGAAAATGCTGGAATATACTGCCTGAAAATTGTATTAGAATTACAAAGCTGATATATAAGAAAAAATACTTGAAGAAACTATGACCACGGTATGTTAGGATGGTGGGGTTCTGAGTAATAATTTTTTTTTCATTTCCCAGATTTTTTTTAGTGAAATCATATGCCTTTAATTATTAAACATCTATGTCCAGTAAGAAGATGATCACCTTGGGGGATTAAAAAGCTCACAGTAATGCACTTGCTCATTGAACCACAGTAGCGAAGAGGTGGAGAAGAAATTGGTTGAAGGCTCAGGCCAAACACAATTTAAATTTCTTTTCCTCTACATCTCCCACTTCACATAGAAAGAACAGTCCAAGAAGACTGTTTGCAGAATAAGATGAAAGGAGAAGGTAGAAGGGCACAATATCATAATGGTCTGGACCTCCAGTTTCTATTAAACTGATTTCAGATCCTAAGTATTAAAGAGTCCCTTTATCTTACTGCTAAAATGATGCTGCCCTGGCTGCAAGATAGAAGAAAGACAAAAGCTCTCTCAGTCCAGCCATACCACTCCCAATTAGGAGAGTAGTAAAGTCTGTGGTTTTGTTAAAAAGCTTATAGCTATGGCAAAATAAGATTATAGTGCAGAAAACATTGTTCAGCTACATAACCCCCCACTAAATCAGACCAGATGTAGAACTAAATTGACAATGCATTTTCAAACTCAGGAGTCTAAGGCCGCAGAGCTATTAAATGACAGAACTGGTAAGATGGAAGAAATGATCACCTCAATAGCTCCACAAATTTCTTTATTCAAGTCATATATGCAAACTTCTTTGGTCTCAATTAGCATTTGGTGAATATTTGTCATGTGACTTAGAGAGCAACATCTCTCACTTTTCCCTTGCACCCTAACATGACCCCCCATTGCATCTCCCAACCATAATTGCCTCTCTGTGAAACATGCCATGATTACAATGGACCTGCTGTAATGACCCACCCCATAAGCCAGCTTTGCAGCCTTTAGGGTGAGAGGTACAGGGTTTGAGTTTGAGACCCTTTGCATAAAAAATAAAATAAAATAATAAAATAAAATAAAAATAGGGGAAGGGCATGGCAGCCATGCAAAGTAATTAGAGGGGGAAAAAATGTTAATCCCATACAGCCTTCTCCTTTGACTATTGAGATGGAAAAGACTTGGGAAGAAGAACCCCAAAGCACCACACCTGAGCAAATAATAAGAATTCATTTAGAACAAATATAATATTAAAAGCTAATTTTTTCCACCACAAAATTAATTGATTAACTTCTCCCTCTACAAATATATTACTAAAACTTTCTCCCTGCACAAACTCTCCGAGCAATATTAATGGTTTTGTTTTGAAAATTAATTTAGATATTAAAAAATTATATTTTCCACCAAGATCTCAGTTACTCAGATTAAATATTAACCAAAAGCTGTCTTCTGCTTAAATAGAATTTAGCCTTTGAAGTGTTTTTATTAATCTCTTCTGATGTAGGTGCTTGAAATTCTATGAAAGTGCTGCTGCTACCCGCTCTGTGCATCACTTACTGTAATTTATTTTCAGAACATAATTCTATTTATAAATGAAAATCCTATTAAAAGAAGACAAGAAAAATTAGTCCTAGACTTTGCATTGGTAGAGTAGAAACAAAATGAGCGGCCTAACCTGAAGTGACATTTACAAATTACCTGTTAATTTAAACCGGGGTGAGGGATGACGGAATTTAGTCAGACTGACAGGAAGTACCGAAGGAATGACAGTCGGGTCTGGTGTGGTCATAAAGCTCTTACTGCTGGCACATTTATCTGTGTTCCTCTGCTACCCCGCCACCTCCCCAAAAGCTTCCTGCCTAGTAAATAATATGTTTGTAAAAACATTTACATTTTTGTCAGATTAGTGAGTAAAGGTTGTACACAGCTGGAAACTCTTCCCCTTTGTTTAAGGGGAGGAAATCATTTATTAAAAAAAAAAAAAAAAAAAAAAAAAAAAAAGACTTCTGGCTGTAGTTATGTGGGTGATGCCTCCATCTCAAATATTTAGGCCCAAATATCAGTTGTTTTCTTCAGGGGTGTCTTTAACTAAGTATATGGGGCAAACAAGGCTACAACGTAATACTTATCTGTGGACATATATAATACACTGAGTGACCAGATTATTATGCTCTCTGAACGCATAATAATCTGGCCACTCAGTGTGTGTGCATGAATTCGTGCAGGGGTGGGGTCTGGCCAGCCTGGCTAGGGGGAGCAAACAAGGATGGTTAGCCAACATGCCTGCTGGTCGAAGTCTTGGTCAAGGGGACAATTTGCATATTATCTTTTATTATATAGGATATACACTGAGTGGGCAGATTATTATGTATTCAGAGATCATAATAATCTGGCCACTCAGTGTACATATGTATGCATGTCCCTCTCTTTCTCCACCTCAACGTTTCTGAGCACAAGCTGGTGCTCCTTTTACTTTTTCCACTCCGTTTTTGAAATGTAATATCTGAAATTATCTTGTAAATAAAATAGCTTCTAAAATAATAATTTTTAAGAGGAAGCCAAAAAAAGTGAAGGAGGGGGTAGAGTACTGTAGACTTGGATCATTTTAGTTCAATTTAAATTACTATCAGCTGGATTACACATCTGCAGATAGTATATATATATATATATCTAAGTAGAGTTCAGTGTGTAGTAAATAAAACAGTTTATAAAACATCTATTTTCTATTGAACTTATAAAAAGGTATGTTTTTCTATCTGGTAGGCATACCCTTGATAGTACTAATAAGAGCTTTACAAATGCATAGAGTAGAAATATGCATGGGCATAAATGTACACACATAATGTGCATAACACAGAACATGTACATGGGACATATACCTAGTCACCTGGTTTTCCATGAATAGGGCCTCTTCATATCTTAAAAAAACAAAACTAATGTTTATTTTCTAAATAGTAAACTATCTTTATATTCACTAATTAATGACAATAAACACATTTAGATAAAGATAAGGTAGAAATAGAAATACATTGAATAAAGATAAGGTAAAATAAAAAAGTATACAATAAAAATGGAAGAGCATCTTTGCATTCTTCAATTAATGACAATGGTGTTGCATCTGCCTGCTCCTGCTCTATTTTGCCTTCTTTAAACAAATTTTTCCATTTGAGATTTCAGCAATTTTCAAGGAATTGTTGTTATACCCCTCGTGCACGGGTGGGGTTCCTCAGCCTAGCCTGTGCCCTCTCACAATCTGGGACCCCTCCGGGGATGTCAGACTGTCAGGACAAAGCCCGGCAGTCCTACATCCTCCCCATCCTCCTGGAGGGATGTAACAGTGCCGAGGAGGCAGGTGACCAGGGAGGAGCCTCAGCCAGGGCTGGGTGGAGCTCCACTGCTGCTCATCCTGGTCCCGCTGCACCTGCTGCTGCCACTGCTGGTCCGTAGCACTGCCATGGAGGCAGGAGAGGATCCACTGCTGCAGCTTCGCTTGCCAGCCATTAGCCCAGCTGAGCGGAACAGCGCTCCCTCTGTGAGAGCACACTGAACACCATGGGGCAGCTCCTGCATTGAGTGTCTTCCCTCTGTGGTCAGTGCACGTCATAGCGACCGGTCGACTGGTCTTTTGGTCATAATGGTCACTTAAGCTTTTGTATATATAGATTCTGGAATTCTTTGGACAGCGCAAGGATAATTCTGCAACACAAAAGTAATTGCGGTGAGTTATTCACACCCTGATTCTCAACTCTTCACACAACTTTCAGTAACTATTCTGAGCTGGAAAATTATTGGGTGTAGGCCTTCTTATTTAAACAAATGTCTCTACATTTGGCTTCGGATCCTACCTTGACTATGACCCATGAACGTGTTGTTTTAGAAGAGTGACATTTCCAAAGGAATAAAGAATTTTTCTTGAAATTGTGATACAATGTCCTTAATTTTGTAGCATTTGTTATCTAGCAATAAAGAGTAAATCAACATCTTAATACTAGGACAATCAGAATAATTAGTATTTCTGAATGAGAAACTGTTGTGAATGGACTAAAATGTTAATTTTGAAAGATAAAGTTTAAAATTTGTGATTCTGATGAAAAGTCTGTTGGGAAAACAAATCCTTTTCCATGCAGCTCTGTAGCCTTGCTGGGTGAGAGCCAGTCCATGGTAAAGTCCACTCCACACAAATCCCATGATTCTGATGATCAATTCATTTTAACACCAAATTTAAAATGAAGTTCAGAGAGAAAACAAGAGAAATTATTCAACTCTTCCTCCATCCCTCCACCTCAGAAGTGCTGTGGGAACCTTCCAATACCCAATAAAAAAATCATTAAAAGACTCTCTTGTCCTCTCTGACACAAAAAGAAACACTTTTTATACTAAATACCACTTCTGAGTCTTTCTTCAAGCTGAGTTGGAAGATAAATTATAAATTATCTGTGTCTTAGACTCCTCTGTCACATTGCTGTCAAAAGGCACATGCCTGTTTGGACAATCTGGTTATTTCTGTAAGATTTATGAAATGTTACTTTGCTCCAAGATTGATATCCATGTCCTTATTCAGTATATCAAGGGCATATGATAATGATAGCGATCAATGTTATTTTAACACTGCACAAAGGCCGGGGTGTCAAGGCCATCACTTCATTAGACAACAGGACTATTGATTATTAACTAGAGACTGGCTAAAATCAAAATACCTTTACGATCTCCCCATGACAAAAAATTATCAGTGGGCGAATACCTTTGCGATCTCCCCATGACAAAAAATTATCAGTGGGTGAGCAGATTACATAATCTGTCGACCTCTATGGAACTTTCTCAAGACTACACAGAGGGTATGAAGAGCGTTTCAAAGAGCATTTCACAATGAGCAATTTCTCACTTGTGTCCCCTGAACTTCTGCTATCCTCCCTCCTAAAGCTGAAATCATTTTAGACTTGCAACAATGCTCAAGTCCTGACCTGATGATGTAAGAGCGCATTAGAAATGGAGGGGAAAAGGGATGAGAAAACAGTTAAGAGTGAGAGTCGAGGGGAGAGAAAAGAAGGGGTTACAGATGTGTAGGGAAACAATTAAGGGCTATGTATGGCCTATCTTTCTCTAATCTTCCTAGTTCGGCCTTTTTAAAAATAGATATTTTGTAAACATCACAGGGTTAAAAGAAACTGAGTAGTTTTCCCTCCCTGGCAGGAGATGTATTACTATTTAGCTGGCTCCGATCAGTTTTTACATGCAAATTTATCAGAGCCCATTCCCTTTGCCCTGAGCTATGAGCTATGAAATGTGTACACTCATTGCAGGTGTTACAGAGGCCTCTATCCTGGAATAATATATTTGAACTCTAAGGCAATTTTCCCATCATGTCTGCTTTAATTGGACCATGTTTCCTAATTAGCATAATTTCCCCCTTGACCAGCCCTCTGTGTGCATACCCTTAGAAGAGAGGAAGTGGGTTAAAAGGAGGGCATTGGGAAAACACACACACACACACACACACACACACACACACACACACAGCCTGTTCAGAACAGTGACTTGAACACTTCCTAATGGAGCTCTAAGAACTCATCCTAAGTAAAGCAAATGGCATGAGGCATGTGGGAAACTGATTAGTGAGGACCAAAGCAGACGTTTATTGCCCAGAGGTAGAAAGTCTACTAATCTTCCTGTTAAACCTCTGTTTTCATTTCCTCCTCAACTAAACTCACTCTGGACAAAATTCATCACCTGTCTGAAGCCTCCAGTTGCTACTGAAATCAAAGAAGCCAAGGGAACAGGGACTAGAACCTCATGGGAATTTATTTTCCCCACCCCTCCCTGCATTCCCAAAGATCTTTTTGAAGTGTTGAAATGTCAGGTCATTGACCCCTACGAATTTCACTGAATTTTTGCTTTTCAGAAGCAGGCTCAGGAATTCCACATCATGGTTTTGAAACCATGCTAGTAGCCTTGGGGAAGAGAGATGGGACTGACTTTGGTGAATTGTCAAGCACAAGGAGAAGAAGACCTAAATCTGTGTAATGGGAGACTTCAATATCATAAGATTAACTCCCTGGCCAAGCTTTTTTTAATGGTGTTAGGCTAATATGGTGGAGCCCATATAATAAATGAGAGACCCTAAAAATTCAAATCTTGACCAACAAAATAGGACCAGAGGCATGGGTATAAGGAACAGACTGACAGATCTCAGAGGGATGAGGGGAAGAGGGGACCGGAAGAGATTAGCCAAAGAATATATGCATAGCCCATGGACACAAACAGCAATGCGGTGAACGGTGGGGAGCAGGGTAAGATCAAGGTGGCGGGGGGCAAAAGTGGGAAAATGGAGACTTCTGTAATAGTGTCAACAATAACGAATAAAAATAAATGACCATCAAAGCTGGAACAATTTGAACAACAAAATAAATAATAACATTTGATTATAGCCCCAAAATATTAGATATGTATCCATATTGCTATAAATAAATGAGTGAATCCTATATAATAAAGAGGTAATATATAAATTGACCATCACTCCAACAGACAAGATGGCCATCCCCATGTGGTCAAAGATGGCTGCCCCC
Source organism: Pipistrellus hanaki (assembly GCF_964339955.1). Lineage (NCBI taxonomy): Eukaryota > Metazoa > Chordata > Mammalia > Chiroptera > Vespertilionidae > Pipistrellus > Pipistrellus hanaki. The sequence continues at coordinate 138,310,364 of NC_140504.1, read as the reverse complement.
ATATGGACACAAGATGGCCACCACAAGATGGCCAGCAGAGGAGGGCAGTTGGGGGAACCAGGCTTGGATGGGAGGGCTTTTGTGGGGGACCAAGCCTGCAGAGGAGGACAGTTGAGATTGACCAAGCCTGCAGGAGAGAACAGTTGAGGGACCAGGCCTGCATGGGAAGGCAGTTATGGGTGACCGGGCCAGCAGAGGAGGGCAGTTGGGGGCAACCAGGCCTGCATGGGAGGGAAGTAGGGGCAACCAGGCCTGCAGGGAAGGACAGTTAGGGGCCATCAAGCTGGCAGGGAAGCAGTTAGATGTGGATCAGGCTGACAGGGGAGTGGTTGGAGAGTGATCATGCATGCAGGCAGGCAGGTGAGCAGTTGGGAGCCAGTAGTCCTGGATTGTGAGAGGGACTGGGCTTAAATAGGAAGTCGGACATCCCTTGAAGGGACCCAGATGGAGAAGGTGCAGGCTAAGCTGAGGGACACAACCCCCCATGCACGAATTTTGTGCACTGGGCCTCTAGTAAATAAATAAGTGAGAAAAAGAGAAAAATAACCTTCTCAGAAAATTTTTGAATTACTTATGTACTCTCCTCTCCAGGAAATAGTTCTTAATGCCCTGCCTGTACTGCCCCAAACACCTCCCCTGCCCTTGAAGTAGGCTGTATTTAGTGACTTGATGCCAAAGAACAGAGTATGCAAGGAGAGAGTAGGGTGTTATGTTTGGAGTGGAGAAGTTTGCCAAATGTTACCTGAGCCAGATGATCAAGATTAATATCACTAGGGATAACATGTACCCTCATAAAAGGATGTGACAAGGCCACATTATTTCTGTGGTATTCTTTCCCAAAACTATAACACCAGCCTAAAGGAGAAAAACATCAGGCAAATCCAAATTAAGGGGCCTTCCTCAAAATAATGACTAGTAATCTTCAAAACTGTCAAGGTCATGAAAAGAAGAAAGGACTGAGAAACTGTAGCAGACCAGAGGAGACTAACATGTGGTCTTTAAATGGATACAATGTTTAAATGCAATGCAGTAAAATAAGTTTGATCCTGGTACAGTAGAACACAAATGGGAAAAAAAAAACAAACTAGTAAAATCTGAATAAAGTCTAGAGTTTATTAATAGTAAGATAGCCATGTTGATTTCCTAACTTTGATAAATAAATCACGGTATGCAAAATATGAACATTAGAAATAGCTGGGTAAATGGTGAGGGGTATACAGAAACTCTCTGTATTATTCTCTTTGCAACTTTTATGTAAATATAAAATTATTTCAAAGTAAAAAGTTAATCTCTCTAATCACGAGCCTAATTTTTTTTAATTTGTATAAAGAAAAATAATTAAAATTTAGAGTATAGCATTTTTGACCAAAAAAATGAATAAAATAAGAAAGGATAATCTATTTGTACACAGCAGAACAAAACAAAACAAATATACATTTATATACATACATACATGTACATATAAGGTATAGAAACTTAGATGATAGATAGATGCACTATAATATGTAACTACATAGATAAATCAGTATGATCACTGCCATTCTATTTATCCATTCATTTATTATGTTATTCATTCACTCATCTACTATTTTTGAAACAGTAACCACTACATGTGAGGCATTTTACTTTGGCTGGGGTTCCAACCATGGACACAATGAATATGGAATTTAACCACAAGGAGCTCTTATATAAACTCATTCTTTCATGTTCCAAAACTTCTAGAACTTTAAGAGTTTTATGTGTGCTTTAGGTGTTTGTTGTTGTTGTTGTTGTTGTTGTTTTTGTTTTTTGTTTTTTAGTAAAATTATTGGGATCCAGATACTGTACAGACATACCATTTATTAAATATGTGTTTCTGAGCAGGATTCTTAACATCTACCTGTAGCTCAGTTTCCTGATCTAGAAAGTGTGAATCATAATAATTACTACTTCTCAAGTATAAGGGTAAGATAAATCCTTACAAATGTGATAAAACGCTATACAAATGTTACTTGCTACTCAAAGGACAGTGACCCCACATCTAACAGAGTTCATCAGAAATAGGAACCACAGTAGAAAAGAAAAGGGAATTCTGACTTTGGAGGTAGGAAGGGACTGAGAAAAATTATCTCTATTCATAATTTTGCCTGGAGAGAGCTTTGGAAATGAATATGTTAAATGTCCAGAAGAAAAGTACAAAAAAAGTAAAGTCACACATTACTATCCCCATAAATGGATGATGCACCTGAGACCCAAAATATTGAATATCTTGCTTAAAATTCCATGCTGAGCCATTAGCACATTGAAATTAAGAATTTTGTCTTCTTGGTATTGAGAGCTTTATGCAATTTAGCGCATCCTTTGTGCTATGCCTACCTTAACAGGATCCAAGACCTAAAACTTCTGTTTGGGTTTATCTATGGCTGATGTTGGGAGGTTTTTGTATCATTGATTTGTGAGAGAGACTGTCAAAACCCCCATGTTACTGGTGTTCATTGCAATCCTAGTTAATGCTTTAAAAGTCCTCACTTCCTGCTCATGGCCTGTTTGATTATTGCTAACCCCACATCACTGGTCACCCATAAGAAGTTTCTAATGCAAGCTCTGTGCCAGTGCTCACTCTCTTCCTTTCCTTTCCAATGTTGTATTACACAATTAAATCCTGATGCATACTTATATTTCAATGTTATATTTATAACTGTACATATGCTCAAAGGCTTAGTGGGAGTTACATTTTTATATCTTGAAAAAATACATATTCAAAACATCAGTTTTTAAAAAGCAAGGCCATTTTTTTTAATAGTTTTCTTCTTTTTGCGAGACCAGAGTAAAGTCAAAGTTTTCCCTAGACTAGTCTAGGAAGAATTTGATTAATTTGAAAAAATACTTTTTGCTTTTACTAAAAAAAATAGAGGCCCAATGCACAAAATTTGTGCACAGAGGGTGGGGAGAGGGGTATCACTCAGCCCAGCCTGAACCCTCTCCCATTTGGGACCCCTCGAGGGATGTATGACTGCCCATTTAGGCCCGATCCAAATAGGAGTCTAAATCCCTCTCACATCCCTCTCACAATCAAGGGCTGCTGACTTCCAACTGCTCACCTGCCTGCCTTCCTGACTGTCCCTAATTGATTTTGCCTGCCAGCCTGATCACCCCCTAACTTCTCCCTTGCCAGCCTGATTGATGCCTAACTGGCTCCCCTGCCAGCCTGTTTGCCCCTAACTGCCCTCCCCTGCAGGCCTGGTCACCCCCAACTTCCCTCCTCTGCCAGCCTGGTCAACCCTAACTGCCCTCCCATTTTCCTGATCACCCACAACTGCCCTCCCTTGCAGACCTGGTCCCTCCCAACTGCCCTCCTCTGCTGACCATTATTTGGTAGCCATCTTGTGTCCACATGGGATCAGTTATCTTTGACCACATGGGGCAGCCAACTTGTGTGCTGGAGTGACTGTCAATTTGCATATTATTCTTCTATTAGATAGGAGGATTAGATAGGATAGAGGCCTGGTGCTTGGGTGGGGGCATGCAGGTTTGCCTTGAACTGTGTCCCAGATCAGGATGGGGGTTCCCTTGGGGCATGGGACAGCCTGGGTGAGGGGCCTGTGGTGGATTGCAGGCTGGCCACAACCCCCGGCAATCCAAGTGGAGGCCCTGGTATCTAGGATTTATTTATCTCCTATAATCGAAACTTTTTGGCCTTAAGCAGAGGCCAAGGCAGGCCAGGGCTTGCAGAAGCTTGGCTTCCTCCATTGCCAGGGGCAACTCAAGCCTCCTGCTCTCTCCATCTCTGTGGCTGCTGCCATTTTTGTTGTTATTTATTTATTTTCTATAATTGGAATTTTGCAGCCTTAAGCAGAGGCCAAGGCAGGCCAGGGCAGGCAGAAAGCTTCACTTCCTCCATTGCCAGGGAAACCCAAGCCTCCTTCTCTCTCCATTGCCGCAGCCAATTTGGTTGGGTTAATTTTCATACTTGCTCCTGATTGACTGGTGGGCATGGCTTGTGGGTGTATCAGAGGTATGGTCAATTTGCATATTACTCTTTTATTAGATAGGATTCTGATGCTTCTTTTAGCTCATGTGGCATTTAGGTGACAGTCTATTTCAATTCACTATTTCAAGCCCGTGACCATTTATTGAGTTCTTAATTCTTGAGATAAGTAAAATGAATGAGTTTCATTCCTCAAATAATTTACTATTTAATGAATGTGGGATATAAAGCAAATAACTACAAAATAATATAATAACTTTGTATTGGGTTTAAATATAGGTTGCTATTGAGGATTACTTGGGTTTGTTGGAGAGAGAGTCATGAAGAAAAAAGTAGAGAAGAAGAAAATATATTTGAGCTGGATCTTAAAGAATATATACAGGTTTGGTAGAACAAGATGAAGTATACTGTATATCTAAGCAGAGATGATCATCTGAGTAGAGACTCAGAAACAACAATTATAGGAGAGTCATGGCACTCGGGATTTGAAAAGCAAGACCATAATTAATAATGCAAAATATGGTATGGTTGGGAGCATCTTTTGAGAGCTTTTATTTTCCAAATTAAGGAGTTGGGGACTTTAGCTTAACAACTATTTAAATCTATCAGAGAGTTTTATGTAGAATGGGGATTTAAAAATGCATATAGAAGTCATGACTAGTCATGACTAAGAACAGAATACTAAAAAAAAAGACTAATTAAATCATCCATGCTATTTAAATAGTATTCTTGGAAAACACTCATTAATTCACTAACAAATTTAATTCCATTTTACAAATAAGAACTCACTGATAATGGCTTATATCAGTCATAGTTTGGTCAGAAAAACGGAAACCACTCTAGATATTTCAGGCAGAAATGGATCCAAAACAAGGAGCTAGAGATTTAATATCTCTTGGAAAGGCTGGGGGAGAAGAGGTTGGGAAAGCACCTAGAAAATAGTGAAATGTATAAATATAAGGAAAATTATCCTGATTATTTCAGCTGTCTTCAGCACCTAATTGTTGCTAAGGAATTTCATGGAAATTCCTATAAATATCTGGCAAACTTATTTTTTGTGATGTGACATAGCCCAAACACTTACCCAGTGCTGTTCTGAAGCAATGGTGGTTTGTTTCTCTTTTGCCTTACAGCTCTTGCACAAGTATATTTCATTGGTGTAATCTAAAGCAGAATTCTGCTGACAGGTAGTCTAAGAAATTTAGTTCTTATGCTTTAAAGCCCTGAAATACTGCTAATGCAGAGAAGATGGAAAATAGTATTGAGTTGCCAACAGACATCCTGGCACATTGTACAAGGAAAATCAAGATCTAGGGCAAATATTATTTAAATGACATCAGTAGTAAAATGTGCAGGGTTTAGATACATTATAAAATCAAAACAACAAATAGAAAAATAAAGAACTACTTCCCAAGAATTCTTGGTCTCTGTTCTCCCCTTTTCTAATTCCCCAAAGCTTCCCCAAATTCAGGTGTACCAAAAAGAAACTGAGTTCTTTTACTTCAACTTGTTAAATTTACACATGTAAATCAGGACCCCTTAATTCCTTTTACTTGGTCAGTTGAAGTCTCACAGTCCTTGAGTTCTTCTTGAGTCTCAGTTTCGACCAAAGCTCACAAAGATAAGTGCCTTTGGGAATAGATTTTGTGTGTGAGAGAGAATGAGAAGTTTCAATGAAAAGAAACCATGGCCTATGAATCAGACTCTGCCACTGGACAACCTCTGGGGGGGGGGGGGAATCTAGCATCTAGTCCAGGAATGAGAAATATTTTTCAACAGCCACACCAACCCTGCAACATCTCATCTGTGGCAGCTGCATCTTCAGAGTGGCAGTTAACCAAAAATGAGTGAAATTAGCAGGAAAAGACACTTACTTGCATGCTATCACCTAAAATAGGCCACAAGATGGGGGAAGTATAGAACATTTTGATTCTAAATTACTATAGGCTATAGATAACCAGAAGAAGTTGGACTGCTTTTTCAAATGTGTTGTCAATAAGTGATTGTCAGATGACTCATGCTTTTACATGTAATCTAAATCAAAGTTCAAATTACAAGGTCCAGCACTCAGGAACATCATTTGGATTTTTAATTCTCCCTGGGGAACATAGAGCCCTCAAAGCAATGAATGGATTTCCATGAAGCATAAATACAGTATTTCCATTTCTGACAAATATAATCTTGTTCTAAAATGGCCTGCTTTTAAAGGAAAAATATATCCATATTTTAGCAGCCCAACATTGAAATTTCAAGAGTTAAGAATCCCTCAGCTCAGATAAATTCACAAACATATGAAAATTAATTTTGTATTATTCCTTGAGACTTCACACTTACAAGACAAGTAGCAAAATTGATAGAGTCTTTCTGTTATTCTGTCAACTTGAAAGAACACAATTAGGGATATGGCAATTTTTCCATTCCTTTTTCTGCCCCTCAGCAGCTGAATGACATCTTTGTGTAGTAGCAATTTAAACCACAGAGATGTTGATGATCAATTCATTAAGTAATCCCAAAGATCGGGTTCAATATCCAAGTTTAAGAATTTGTTGATGGGTAAGCCACACACACACAACATCTAGCAAAGACACCATTCAAAAATTGCCTGGATAGAAGTAAAGTATGGGGGTGAAAAGCATGGGCTCTGAAGCCATGCTTTTATCTGTTACCAACATTTGTCTGTTACCAACAGTGGAACTCTGAGCCGATCATTTATCCCTCTGTACCTCATTTTTCTCATCTAAAAAATAGAGAAGTAATAATATCTTCCCAATGATTGCTGTGAGGCTTAAATGAACCAGTAAATGAGAAGTGGTTGGACAGTCATCTGAAGCATAGTAAAACAGATAAATGGTACTTTGAAAATGACACCTTCATAGTATCTTCAGGAGTCCAAAGGCTGGACTCTTCCTCTAAATAAACATATTCAGCCGAAACCGGTTTGGCTCAGTGGATAGAGCGTCGGTCTGCGGAATGAAAGGTCCCAGGTTCGATTCCGGTCAAGGGCATGTACATTGGTTGCGGGTACTTCCCCGGCGGGGGGTGTGCAGAAGGCAGCTGGTCAATGTATCCCTCTCATTGATGTTTCTAATTTTCTATCCCTCTCCCTTCCTCTCTGTGAAAAGTCAATAAAATATATTTTAAAAATAATAATAAATAAACATATTCATGTTTAACTTTTGGTATCTTCATTCATTGCTAGGTGTCATATACTTAGATAAATATGCCCTGAGTGATAATAACTCTGTGCTTCTGGTGCTATGCATAAGTGTTATTCTAAGGGTGTTTCTGTAAAGGGCCAGAGAGTAAATATTTTAGGCTCTGCATTTTCTCAATTCTGTTGTAGTACATACCAGCTATGGGCAATACTTCATGAATGAGCATGGCTGTGTTCCAATAAAACTTTATTTGCAAAGACAGAAGGCAAGCTAGATTTGGCCCCCAGAGTATAGTTTTGCCTACTCCTGATCTAATGAATTCTTCAATAAGAAAATTTTGCATAAGTAGTTTTCTACATGAAAGGATTTGGAGAAGTAATATTCAAATTTCCTTAGATATTTGACCCAAGGCTTCACAAGCCATTCTTTACATTTGAGTGAAGTCCTTCCTGACACAAATTTAAATCCTACTGAGGTATTTACAAAGCCTCAGTTACCACCAAAACTCACATACACACACACACACACACAAAAAAAAAAAGTCAGACTGATATCAGTTTACTTATTAATAACAATAATCTACCATTTAATAAATGTTTACTTTATAGCTGTTGATGTTCCAAAGAAATTACAGATAAACTCACTTAATGATGATGGCAAATTCTAATACACTTTTAGAATATATCCATCTTCTGCTTACTTCTCGCCACCCTGACTAGGACCATGGTGATCTCATGCCCTTTCATCCCTTGTCTGGTTTCTACTTATAGCTCTAACTGCTCTCTATATTTTATTTTTTAGTTTATTTTAGAGAAAGAGGAAGGGGGAGAAAGAGAGACAGAGACCGAGAGAGGCAAAGACAGAAACAGAAAGAAACATTGATCAGTTGCTTCTTTTATTTGCCCAAATCAGGGATGGAACCAACAATTTATATATGTGCCCTGACTGGGAATCAAACCCATGACGATCCAGTCAACTGAATCACACCAGCCAGAGCTCCCTCCATATTTTAAAACTTGCTCTCTATAGCCCATCCTCAACTTAGCGGCCATGGTGTTCCTTATAGAATGTGTCAGATCATGTAGCTCTTCTACTCAAAACCCTTTAGCAATCCTCTGTCTCACTCAAAGTAAAAGCAAAACTTCCAAGGTAGCCTACAAGACCCATATTTTCTCTCTGGACTCATCTCTTACTATTGTCACCCTCTGTTTACTCCAAGTCTCCTGCCAAATGGGGGTTGAGCTTACTCATTTTTTCTCTGGCCACATGGCTTGATCATCTCCACCTTTAGGTCCTTGCTAAGATATCACCTTCCAAGTGATCCCACACTGAAAATCTGATTTTAAATTGTTTATCTTTGTATTGGTCTTCTTATCTTACTTCTCTGCTTCATTTTTCTCCTTACCCCTTATTATATACTAAAGACCTGGTACAAATTCATGCACAGGTAGAATCCCTCAGACTGGCCAGCAATCAGTGCTGTCTTGCCCAGTCTAGGGAGAGGGACCATGGGAGGTTGGCTGGCTACAGGAGGTTGGCTATTGGACCACCAGGGGAAGCTCCTGCATTGAGCTTCTGGCCCCTGGTGGTCAATGCACATCATAGCAACCTGTTGGCTGGTCATTCAGTCAACCAGTCATAATAGTCACACACACACACACACACACACACACACACACACACACTAGAGTCAAGGTGCATGAAATTTATGCATGGAGTGGGGGGTTTCCTCAGTCCACAGCCTGCACTCACTCCAATCAGAGACCCATCAGGGTATATTTGACCACTGGTCAGACACCCCTCTCACAGTGTGAGACCGCTGGCTCCTAACCACTTACCTGCCTGCCTGCCTGTTTGCTCCTAACTTCTCTGTCCGTCTGCCTGATTGCCCCTAACTGCCTCTGCCTGCCTGATCACCCCTAACTGCCCTTCCTTGCTGTCCTGATCTCACCCCCAACTACCCTTCCCTGTCATCCTGATCTCACTCCCAACTGCCCTTCCCTACCTTCCTGATCTCTCCCCCAACTGCCCTCCCCTGCCAGCCTGGTTGTCCCCAACTGCCCTAACCTGCTGGCCTGATCTCGCCCCTAACTGCTCCCCCTACTGGCCTGATCACCCCTAACTGCCCTCTCCTGACTGCCTGATCTAGCCCCCAACTGCCCTCCTCTGCTGGCCAATTTGGTTCTTATTGGTCAGTTTCTATGCCAGTCAGTGTTAAAAACTCCACCTCCCAGACAGCCATTGGCTCCTTACATTCACCCAGATTTGGTTCTGATTGGTCAGTTTCTATGGCAGTCAGTGTCTCTGGGCTATCAACAGGGCCTGATCAGAAAGGAGGGACTAATCAGCAGCCCTGTTGGAGGCCTGAAGAGAAATGGAGGTGTGGCTTTGGCCAGGCTGGGAAAGAAAGAGAGGCAAGTTCTGATCAATGGCTGCCACAGAGGCTACAGATGAGACCCTGCCTCTCTCTCTGCAGGCCTTTCTATGAGCCTGATCCGAAGCCCCTTAGGCAGTCAGTGCTGGGTTGGGGCACTGACAGTAGCCCCAGTCAGTGCTATGTCACCACAACCCAGCACTGACTTTTGGTCTGGTCGAGCTTTCTGTCATAACAGTCCTTATGATCCTGGCTCTTTATTATATAGATATTTATTTGTTTTTGTTTTTTTTTAATGTCTTATTTCACCCATTAGAATGAGAGCTTAAGGGGATAAGAACTTTTGGTCACATCTTTTTCTCCAGCATCTATAATAATGCTGGACCCATCCCACAATCAAGTATGGTTACAAATACTTTAAAGTTGTTATCTACTTTAATCCTCACAACTTTGTGAGTAGATGCTTATAATTCACATGCTCAGGTGAGAAAACTAAACCAATGAAAGATTAAATGAATTGCACAAAAACACATGGCATTTTGTCCATGCAGCCCCAGCCTCTGTGCTTCTAACCACAACACTCTATTTAGTCCTCTCTTCTTGAGTTAGGGACTATTATTACCCTGGTTTACAGATGAGGAAAGTGAAGTTTAGTGTCATTAAGTAACTTGACCAGTGTCACAAGGCTTGTAAATTGAGAGGTGAGGATTCAAATGTATGTTTGCCTATCTCAAAAATCACCAAAAAAAATGTGTCTTAGTCTTTAATGATATGTGATGTGATAAGCTTTGATGAAGGAAAGCTGATGAAATTTTACAAACACAGAATCTAATATATATTTTGCATAAGGCAAACTTCCTTGTCCAGCATCTCACTAAATGTAGCCCATTATTTGGATATTCTTCCAAAACTGAGAGTTTTGCTTTATAAAATCAGTAAGCTTGGGTACAGATATTGCCATAAGTCTCACTGTATTAAGGAGAGAAGAGGAAAAATGGTAAACATCTTTGTATAAGGTGACAGGGCCACCTGTACTGAAGAATAAGATAAATCCAATGACTTAATAATTCAAATTTGGCCAATTATCTAATTCTAATGTTCTAAAACTATCAAATTAAATTCTAGCCAAGTAAAGTTTGGGTAAGTATAAGCTGGTATTCACGAAGAGGTCTCAGATGGTTCCAGTGTTTATAGAAAAATCAATAACTCCACTAAGAACAGAGATGAAATCAATGCCTACTGCTGAGCACATGTTGAGTCATGATCTCTCTTTATTTAAAAAAAAAAAAAAATATATATATATATATATATATAATTACTATTATTATTATTATTATTATTATTAATTTCAGAGAAGAAGGTAGAGGGAACTCAGGCATGTGACCTTGACCAGAATTGAACCTGGGACCCTTCAGTCGACAGGTTGACCCTCTATGTACTAAAGCCAAAATCAGCTAGAGCAGGACCTCTTTTTCATGAAAGGAATGACTGAACAAAGGTCAAGAGCAATAGTTAAATTAGACTCCTCATCAGTAACAAGAAGGGCTGGACAAATCCAAGCAAAGATGACAAGCACACATAGGAACTGTTGTTTTCATTCTGAAAGAGAATAAAAAAAGAAAAGATCACCTGGAAATTCAAATTTTTAAAAGGACATGGATAAACACAAATGCTTTATTTTATGTTTTATTTAAGAAGGCTATAAATACTACAGGCTCACTTTTGCTTGTATTTTAAAGCAGCTAAAATTTGCAATGATGCATCAAGAGGTATCACAAAAGACCTGGCATTTTAATAATTTGGAGAGGGCTTCTGATGCACAAAGGCAAGGGGAGGGATTAGATTCTTGATATCCAGTTCTCATCACACCAGGAATCTCATATTAATATTTGTTAGGAAAAGGAATCCACCATAATTCCTGCAGCCTTATGTTGAACAGAAATGTCAATATGTTTTATTCAACCTTTTATTTTTCTTCATAAGGTAAAATCTGGCTCATATATCTAAATGCATAATAATTCTCAAAATGTCTAAGGAAAGACAAAAATATATACTTACTAGTATATTTTATAATTGTTTGATAGATACTAAGTTCCCATCATTATCCAGAATGCACAACTACAATTAACAATTATATTATGTATATGTTCATGTCTATGTATATGTGTGTGCATATATATGTATAAACACACTAAATACTTTTAAATATTTCTCAAATTGTTAAGGAAATAAAACACTATAAGAAAAATCTAAAATGATTTCAAATGTTACATGTGGAAGAACATTTTAAACAGGTTCCACCATACATATACAACTACACACAATCAGGATCCGTATAATAAAAGGCAATCACAAAATCTCAGAAACTCGACAATGATGAATAGAAATAATTTGATTAGAGAGTGTAACCTTTGATGCTAAAGAAAGCTACATAAAAATCCTCAACACGGAGCTCAATACTTGGAGGTTAAAGAAAAGGAGAAGAAATGAGGTTTTAAAAATATTTTAAAATGCTGCTCTGAAACTGATCCATAAGTGTGGTCCATATCTTACTATTATCTACAGCCACACACACACACACACACACACACACACACACACACATACCCCTCTAAGTGGGATTTGTCACTATAGGATATTTACAAGCCAGACTTGCTGCATTTAAAATGTATGGAATTTATTTTTAAACCAGCCATATCTGAATTCAATGCCTTATATTTTGAGTTTTAATTCCAATCATGCTAATTTTAAGTCACAAACATATATCTGCTGGTAATGAAGGTTGTTTAATTAGGTCCAGATAAAATAGCTCCAATTCTGTTTCTGATCCACCTGTCAAAGCAAATCAGTCTTTTACATGGCTAAAAAAAAAACAAATTAGACTAGCTGATGACTTTTTGAATATTCAAGTAGACACACCGAGGATAAATCCAAACAGAACTTGTGACTGAACAAAAGCCTGAAATGTGACCTCAAGGATAAAGACGCCTTATTCTGCCAAAAGCTGATTTGCAAGCAGGGTCCTCCCAGTATTATGAAGTCAAGGACAGGGTGCTAAGAAGAAGTTATGAGAAGGCTAACTGAAAAGAAACAGTACGATGGAAATCAAATCTGCCACAGCTTAAGGCAATGCACCCACTCAATGCAGTGCAAAATAAATACAGACAATGATGAAAATTGTAATGGAGAGGGCCCATTTACCATTTTCGCCAAGAAAATTTCAAAACAAGAGACATCCTAACTCATGGAGTACCCATTATTCAAAATCACATCTAGATTATTTATAAGGTTACTAAAAATAGAAAAACTGCTGTCCATAGAAGTCTAGTATGAATAGTTCTAGAATATTTTTGTTGTATATTTCTAGTTTACTTGTGTATAATACAGTATAGATTTGGGGACAAATCCATGAATTCACTATGATGGATACATGATAAGAAACTTTAGTCCTCATAAAAAGGGGGAGAGAAACAATAAATAAGCATAATATGTAAAACAAACAAAGTAACAAACAAAACTTTAGATGGGAGGAGACTGATGGGGAAGAGAGAAAGAATAACCCGAAAGCCAAATCCTCGGAGTTTGACTGATAATTGCTAGTAGATAAGATCCATCTTCACATGGTCAGTTCTTGAGCAAAGATGTGAGATGGAGTCAGAGTCAAGGCTCCAAATATGACCATCCTCTAATTCCTTATTCTCCCATATGCATTCAGAAAGAGACTCATGTTCAACTCTTTCATCCCAAGTTGCTTTAAACAAGAGACACAAAAACAATAATAATAACCTATGGCATAAACATTTCATAGAAGTTTCTTTCATATATATACATTTATTTTATTATAATATTCTATGTATTTCATATATTAGTACTTACTATTATAGTAAAAAGTTACATCAATATTATAGTAATAAGTAACATTATATATCAATAAGTAATAATGTATAAATATATATTATTATCTTACCTGATATTACCTATAGCTTTTACAATATATGTATTGTATAACTTATGTTATATATTATATGAGTGGCATGGATAATTCAGTGAGGAAAAGATAATAAAATAGTGAAACAATTGGATATCTCTTTGGAAGAAAGTGAATTTATAACCTTATCTCATACCATACACAAAATTCAAAATATACTTAAATGTAAAAAATTAAACTATAGACAAATACAGAATGAAATCTTCCTTAGGGTAGGTAAAAATTTCTTAGATTAATATACAAAACACATAAATCATAGAAGATAAAATGATAAATTGGACTCCAAATTAAAGTCTTTGCTCTTCTAAATATGCCATTAAAAATAAAATACAAGATAAAGACTAAAAGTTATTTGCTATAACTATACCTGCCAAATAATAAGAAAAATAACTCAGTTTTTAAAATGAGCAAAAGATTTGAACAAATGCTTCACCAAAGCTGTTGTACAAATGACTAATAAGCACATAGAAAGAGGCTGGTTGTCATTAAGTCATCAGGAAAATACAAATTAAAACCATACACATATTAGAATGATCAAAATTAAAAAGGCTGACAATAACAAGTATTGGCAAGGATATGAAGCAACTGGAATTCTCATACATTGTCATTATAAAATGGTACAAACACTTGAAAAATAGTGTGACAGCTTCCCATAACCTTAAAAATACTCTTATCATACGACCCAGAAAACCTATCCAAATCCATTTCAGCTCTGATTTCAGCCATGCCTGAAAGTTACTTGATACAGAAACTAGGGGGGGGGGGGGGTCTATCTACAAAATATTGTCTGGAAAGTAATACAAAGTAGCATTTTGAAGAGATGGTAATGTTTCCTAGATCTTGAAAACAATGATATTAAATTTGTTAAAATGCATTGAAATATATATTAAAATGGGCATATTTTATTATATACTAGAGGCCCAGTGCATGAATTCCTGCATGGGTGGGGTCCCTCATGGTGGCCTGCAGGGATTGGGCCAAAACACGCAGTCCAATGCCACCTGCACCTCCTACCTGCTGCTCCCGCTCATCCTGGTCCCACTGCACCTGCCGTGGTCTCACACCTAATCAGTCCTGATCAGGAGAGGCTTGTGCCACCACAGCAGCGATGATCACCAGCTGTAAGCCCTGTATCTGGTGCCCTCCTGAGGCCAGTGGTCTGTGGGATGGGGCTGAAACTGGTTCTCTGACATCCCCCAAGAGATCCCAGATTGCAAGAGGGCACAAGCCAAGCCACGGGACCCCACTGGTGCATGATTGGGGCTGGGGAGAAATAGCAAAAGGTTCCAGGGCATGTCCAGCCCTATCTCACCCAGTCCCAATCAGGGCCATCAGCGGGCTGGCGGGAATGGAGGGTTGTGGGAGATTGGCCATCTGAGGAAAAACTATGTCTGGCCCATCTGGCTCAGTCCCCATCGGCCGACAAGTTAACCTACAGATCAGAGGGTCTGCCCCTTGGTGGTCAGTGCATGTCATAGAAACTGGTTGACCAGTCAACTGTTTGCTCCCTGGTGGTCAGTGCACCAGTGCACATCATAGTTGAGCAGCCTTAGTCAATCATTAGCATATTACACTTGATTAGTTGAACAGTTGACATTTAGCATATTAGGCTTTTATTATCTAGGATAAATTATACAGTGGTGCCTCGCATAACGAACGCCTCGCACAGCGAACTTTGGACAGGTTTTTCATGAAACCATCGGCCAAAAAGCAGAAAATGGATGAAGATGTGCAAGATTCGGTAGACTCTACTTAGTCTGTCTTAAAATTAAAAAAATGTGTGTGTTTTTTTTAAAAAATTATGTTTTTAGATGTATCTAAATAAAAATATGTCATCTTAGCATATTTTTTTATGTCATCTTAGCATATTTTATGCTACAGAACGAATTATTTTTTTAACATGTATTGTTATGGGAAAACGCGTTTCACATAACGAACTTTTCGCATGACAAGCTTGCTCCTGGAACGAATTAAGTTCGTTGTGTGAGGCACCACTGTAACTCAAAACTGATTTTAACAATAGTAGAGTTGGAATAATGCTTTTGAAAATACCTATTCCAACCATTTAATGTTATAGACGAAGAATGAAGACAGGGAACGTGGTTAGCTCAGTCAGACAGCTAGTAGAGCTCATAGAGGTGGGTCAAAAATCTCATCTCTGAAATCTCAGCTCAGCACTCTCTCTGCCTAACTGCTACCTTTTCACTGAGCTACATAATTAATTTAAATGGAATTTACCCTAAAATGGCCAGGAAATTAGGAATTTTAATTCCTTAGAAGTTAAATTTTGTGAGAGTGGCAAATGATGATGATGGTGATGAAGATGATTTTGCCTCTAAAAAATGTATTCTCTCTTTTCTAAGAAATAAATGTCAGTTTCCATTCACTTGTTACCTACTCTCGATTCATGGAGTCTGGGGAATGGACTGAGTCCAAGTAGTAGTATGTGACTCAGGTTGTAGACTGTCATTGTCCAATACAGTTGCTACAAACCACAGGTGGCAACTTGAAATGGGAATGCTTAAATTGAGATGTTATACTATTTTTCATGTGAAGAGAAAAAAATAATGTAAAATAGCTATTTATAAAATTTATATTGATTTTACATTAAAATAGTATTTAGAATATATGGATGGATAAAATATATTTTCAAATTTATTTTGTGGTTTTTTTAACATCTCAATAGAAAATTTTAAATTACATATGTAGCTTGCATTTTTTGGTTAACAGTATATTTCTATTAGACAGTTATGGTTTAGACAATTGTACCCATTAAGCTCCACCATATACAGCCCTTTGCAGAAATGCATATGTCAAGTTATAGCAGAACTGACTGTTCTTAATCCAGTGAGCTATTATATCCTAACCACTTTGTGTTGAGTTGTCACTTGCAATTGAAAGTATCCTACATATTACTGTTCCTAGACTGGGTGTAAATAAAAACACTGAACTACCTTGTTTATGCTATTGTATAGATCTTGGGCACTTTCACATCCATTATCTTACTTTGTTTTATAAGTAGTCATTGTTACCATAAGGAAACGGAAGTTCAATGAGGGTAAGTGAGCCCATCATGATCAAGCTAAGAGGAACAGAGCTGAGTTGCTAAACTCAAGTGGTTGGATTCAAGGCCTCGTTTCTTCCCCTGTTGGCACCATACTCTGCTGACCCACTTGGAAAGTTAACTTTTGAAGCCTAAAGTAACACAGTCAGCATTAATGAGGTGATACATCATCTGTGTATCCACTTACAACATGATTTTTTTTGACATGCTGCTCATGAGATTGATATGCATTATAAATGTTATCAGAACATATAAGGCACATGGTAACTCCTTGTTATACTATCAGAGAAACAATATTCTAATGACTTCAGAAGTAGAAAGTAAGAGATGATTTGTTGGTGAAATGACCAAGAATGTTTGGAAGTCTCTGAAAACAATAATAAAAAAGGGGGGGTTGTATAATAAAGAGTTTTTACCTCGTCAGGGCTGTCGAATGGAGAGTTAGACTCTATACCTTGGGCCCAAGGTGCAGGCCACCAGAGATATTTTCTACAGGTGAAGGGACCTGGAATAATTCTGTGGGCCCAACAGTAGCCTTGGTAGACATGCCACTCTAGTTTCTCCAAGCTTCTCAACTTGCTTAGTTGGTTTCTCAGATGCCCTGACTCGAATATAATCAACATCTCATAGAGATATAAATTAAAAGATATATTTGTGCATTAAAACAAATAAGTAAATCCTACATTCAGGATGTTGTATTAGCTTAAACAAATTCTCTGGAGAATATCTGTCCCATAAAGGCAGTACTAGGCCTCAATTCTTGAGCAAACTGCATGCACCCTAAAAACAACAGCTGACTACTCTCCTCCCAGTTTTTCCTATAAAAAAAAAAGTGCAATTGTTTTGGTGACATATGTCCTGCACTTACCAGAATGGCCCTGGTTTCAAAATGCTTTATCATTGCACCCGTGAGAAAACAACTTATGCCCTGATTAAAATATATGACCTGGTTTTAGTTAAAAAAACCCAAGATAAGTGTTATAAACGTAAGCTCTAATTCTCATCATCATGGAGATTGCGACCTAGTTGGCGAAGTGAGGAATGATGTGCACCAAAGGAACAGAATACTAGGGAGTTTACTTTATGTGCCAAAAGATGGGGCATGCTCTCCGGAGGATAAGCCAAGAAACAATTGCCCGGGTTACCCTGTTCTCTTTAGGGGTCGCAGGTGGGAATGTTTCCTAGCAGGAATCTAGGCAAATAGGATAGTAGCCTAACTTCCCTGCACCCCAGTCACCCTGTATATAAAATAAATATAACACCTATTTGATAAGGATGTTGTGGGAATTAAAATGTGTGCATGAAAGCACTTAAAACAACTCCAGATACACAATAAATGCTCTGCCCATGACATCAACAAAGCATCACCTCAAGGGTCATTATCACTCTTTCTCCATTGGGACCTTGTTGAACTTCCATAAGAAAACAAAGACCTGGCTGAAACCTTTTTGGCTGAGTGGATAGAGCATTGGCCTGCAGACTGAAGGATCCCAAGTTCGATTCCAGTCAAAAGCATGTACCTTGGTTTCAGGCACATCCCCAGTAGGGGGTGTGCAGGAGGCAGCTGATTGATGTTTCTCTCTCATTGATGTTTCTAACTCTCTATCCCTTTCCCTTCTTCTCTGTGAAAAATCAATAAAATATCTTTTTTTAAAAAAAGAAAGAAAACAAAGACCTGTTTGTTGCTCCTTAAAAACAAACAAGCTTTACTCTGTTTTCCTGTGGAATATGGAAGGACAGGAATCCTTAGCTACTGAAACTAGGTGAATGGCATAGCTTTGCACCCAGGCCTCAGCCTCCCACATGGTTGAGGGGCAGCAGCAAGCCTAAAAGTTATGAGCCAGTAATTTTACCCCCATATGTCTTTAAAGCTTCCTTTCCAATTTAGTTTCCTCCAATGAAAGTTGCTGTATAAGCAAAAAATATTATTAGTATTAATAAAAATATTTCAGCCACGCTGCTTCTTGCATCATATGTAATTCATTAGCAGCAGCTCATAGGCGAGGCAAAATTTTCATGTCAAATAATGTTTTACGGGTCTTTAGAACATTATACTCACTGGGTGTCCCCACATCATGATAAGACCTCCCTAGGAGGGAAGACAGCAAAGGCTTTTGGAAGCCCTGAGTGTGTGTGTGTTTAGATTTGCTTGGGGAAAGGTTACTTTCTCCTTTCCTGTTCTGCAGCCACACAGTGCCAGGAAGTTTAGGTGCTTTTTGAAACGGCGCCTGTTGTATTGCTCATGGAAACAGGCTTTATAATGATGTTACCTCAAAACAAGAAATTCCATATAAAAAGGTTAATGAAAGGTTTTGGTCACGATTACAGTGACCATGATCAATCAAAGGCCAGAGAAATTGCTGCTTTACAATTAAAATAACCTGGTGCATTGTTATTTATCACTACTGCTGTATTGCAGCAGCCGGCCACAATTAATCATATAAATCACTCCCATGAACAAAAATTTGAGATTTCCTTTTTGTCATATAAGATGGTGTATTATTGTTAAAACTGTTGAAAAAACTTTTTTCTTCTGATATTCTGATTTAAAGATTTAAAGTGCTCTTGTTAAAGATCTCTTAGACAAAGAACTTGTATGAATCCATAAAATCCTAACCAATGGTCATAGACAATAGGGGGGGTGAGGGCATGAGTGGAGGGAAGGAGGGGCAATGGGGCAATAAGGACACAAATTAATACCTTAATCAATAAAGAAAAAGAGATCTCTTAGGCAGAGATTTTAGGAAGAACTCTAAGCAAGAAACTTCAGTGATTTCCTAAAAGCTCATTAGATTTCCAGGGTGGGCAAATACCTCACATTCAAATACATAATAGTGTGTTCATCAAGGTTTATCAAAAGGTGAATTAGTAGTCATTCATTCATTCATTCACTCACTCACTCATTCACTCATTCATCAACCAGTAGTTTTTGAGAGCCGATTATAAGCCAGACACTCAGCTAGGCTCCAGCAGCCATTGTCCTAATCTCATGTCATTTACAGTCTAGTAGAAAAGAATGCCACTGAACTAGCAATCACAAAAATAGAGAATGTTATGAAAGATAGAGTATGAAGACCTAGAAACTTATAGGAGTCTGGGTTGGGATTGGGATGGTGAAGAAGAGGCATTTCAACTAAGACCTGAAGAATAAGAAGGAGGAGTTGGACAGGCTATGGAGAAATATTCAGGCAGATAAGTCAGCTTATACAATTGATCACTGCTGTGCTGCCAGATGATGGCATATTGTATACACAATAAATATTTGTGGAATAAATTAATGCTAATTATTCTATTTTAAGAGAGAAGTGGCTTTTTATACCCAGAGCCATGCCCTAAAGATTGATTAGAAGCAGGTGCTGCTCCTTCTCAGTGATGCCTGATTCTTGGGTAGTGAGGGACATCACCTCTTTTTTTACTTCTTCCTTTCTCCAAAAACAAGGACTCGGTGTGGTCACTAGAGATACCTTATATAGAGGGTCACTGTATGAGCCTAAGCAATGTGTACCCTGCAAAAAGGCACTGCCAAAAGTGGTGAGTAGCAGCTGAAACAAGCCTGGGTTCTACTCTCCAAGTTAAAAGCTCTGGGACATGGGTCTGTTACCTCACAGAAGTGGCATATTTTCCTAATTTGTTCACCGCAAAAGATTTTATTTCTAAATTCCCACAGGCACCTGTTCCCTTGTATTCCTCTTCCCCTTGGATAGGAGGCTACATGATTATTCATTTCATATTTGTCAATTATGTTTCCACACACACACACACACACACACACACACACACACACACAAATGATCTAAGCCAAATGGAACAGGGATGGTGTTATCAAAATGGAGGCCTCTGTGGTTATAATTTGTTCTCCTAAAATGCCCATATGTTGACGAGAAGTCATTATTGTAACCCCATTGCCTCCATGACAAAGCAGCATATAGCACCAGGAAGCTCTAATTTCACAAGCCCAATAAATAAAGACCATGGAAAGGGCAAGTGAGAGCCAGCAATGTATGTTCTTCAAACCAAGCAACTTGCAAGCAATCAACTTGAAGCACTTTACGTTGAAACACTTCCTCCGGTCTGTGTTTCAAGGAGAAAACAAAGAGGTCTGAGATTTGTCCCTGCCTTTACAGAATTCACATATAGTAAAAAAATGTGGAAAGAACAGCATTTCTCTACCATGAAAATATGGATAAAAATTGTTCAGCCCCACAAACATAAGATGGAAGTAAAAATGTCTGTTCCTGTTTATGAACATAATATCTGGAAAATATGTGTCAGGACTAAGAGTCATCGCATGTCAGGTGAGCCTCTGCTTTACAGGTTTAAGAGTGCTTTCAAATATATTATTCCAATGGAACCTCACAATAATCTCAGGAGGTTAGGAAGGCCAAACACTGTCATATTCATTTCATACCCAAATAAAATAGTTCCCGGGAAAAGTTAGTGATTTACCCCAAATCACGTGAAACTCAGACCAGATTTCAGAAATCTGGCCCCAAGCCCAGTACTTTCTTTACCAAAATTCATATAGAAAAAACCATGGTATGTGTCACTTGTACATGTGAAGCCATGGGATTGTTGTATGATTATTGGTAGGACTACTTTTGCTATAAATTATTACAAGTATCCACACAAGAAAACCTGATGCATGAGAGACTCCAACAACATGTGGCAGTTAATTGAATATAATCAGGGACTGCACCACCGTAGCAGCTCTGGATTATATCAACAGGCATAATGATGTTGCTAAAATTATGCTCCCACAATTATCCCTTAAAGGTAGGTGATAAATGAATTAAGTACTAGAAACACAAACCTTCAAATATTTAAAAATTGCTGACAAGTGTATGATGATAGCATTATATCAAAAAATAGGCATCCTAAGTGATTAGTATGCTCTTTCTTCATAGCAATAATTTAGTAAAATATTAATATAAGTGTTGAAACATCAAAAATGTAGTTGAAACGTCAAAAATAAAAACTACAGAAAAAAAGGAAGCATAAGTTGGCTCTAGCAATAGGAACAAAAGCATGCAGAGAATTTAAAAAGTCATCAAAATAAAGCAGAAATGATTTCCCAGGCAGTACGGTACCGGTGATCCTTGTTAGTGAAGAGGGAGTCATTTCCTGCACCATTCATGATATTTCACTACCAGGAACTTCTAGGTGAGGGTTAGCCAACCTCTCTAGAAGATATTGGATCAAGATGTGGAGGAGAAAAAAGGTTGTGTGTCCAGGGGATGGCAAGCAAGCAGATGTCAGAGGCATCGTGGAGGATGGGTTCTGAGACCCTCACATGCTAAGGAGAGGGAAGGTGGGAATGCCAATTCTAGAGTCAGGAGAAGAGTTTAGGAGTTGAACACACCTCGCTTGCAGTCCCCTCCAGGTTCTCACTAGCACTGCATGCACAGCGCGTATTTAATTTCGGTCAAGCCTTCATTTCGTTACCTAGGAAAAGTGGGTAATGATTGTCCCAACCTCACCAATTTGCTGTGAAGATTAAACACATAAATGTGAGTGTTTAGTCCAGAATTTGCTGCAGAATGATTGTCCTATAAATGGATATTGTCATTGTCGTTACTGTCATTGGGCTTCGGGCCCCTACAATGTGCATATGCTATGGATGGCTGTGGAAGCTTTCCTTGTCTAATGGCACCGAGTCATTAATCATGAAGTTCCTGCATCAGCCTCCATCAGTTTCTGCTCCGTGTTTTATGGAAATACACGTGGTCATCAGGCAGTCCGCCTCCTTTGTTTGTTTATAACATTTTGATGGGCGGGTTACCAGCCAAAATAAATGAAAAAGCGACCAAGATCAGCTACTGTAGCAGTTCTGGTTCAATATTTGATGGGGATGGAGGTTTAAAACGAATCACATAAATGAGGATAAAGAACTGTCTCTGTATTGTCCTCCATGTGGGCCAGGTCCCCATTACCATAGATAATGGAGAACTGACTGTATGTATTCCCAAAGACTTCCTTAAAAATGGAAAGATATCTGTGGCATCTATAAGATTCCATTAGAGGACCTTTATAAGCACATATCTAGTTGAACCAAATGAGAGATAAATTAACCTATAAACAGCATGCTTTTTGTTGTGGAATCCTCTAATGGCCTGATTTAGGATATCAGCAGACGGGAGGTCAGTGCCCAGTGCTTTCAGAGTTCAACCCATTCATTACAATCAGGTTCCCAGTGCCATGAAGAGGTTCTAATGAAATGCACTCCAGTAAGCCTCAGAGGGGGGGCAGCTCATACATGTGCAAGGCATGGGTTTAAGGCAGCAGACAGACTGTGATTTTGTATTTCTAGATAGGTAGGGGTCCAAACAGAGCCACTGCACATTTATTAAGTTGTATTCTTTCAGGGAAGAAACTCTTGCCGAGACATCTGACCTATAAGCTCCTCTAAGCTTTTAGCCGAAATGCTCTAGTTCACATACAAAGAAAATTGCACTGTTTGTCACTAGTCAATGTCCTCTAACATCAAGGTGTTAGTGGGCAAAGAGACACATTAAAGAGGTAGCTGATCTTCCCTGTATCTCTTCCTCTACCAGCGGAGAAAGCTTTCTCTGAATCTTTTTTTCTCAAGGCTGTGGGGGAGTAAAAAGTCCTCATTTTGAATCCTGCCAAATTGTAGTTCCGAATAATACAAATATGTGCCTGCAGTGCATTTTTTTTAAATCAAAATGCTCCAGAGGCCTACAAAAATACACCTACTTTTGTAGACATGTCCACAGACAAAAAGCTTTATAAATTGTCTAAATCTAATTAAGAACGTCACAGAGAAAAATAAAATGCACTTTAGCATCCATGGGTTAGAAATGCCCAGTTATATGCGGTGCTAGCAGATGAAGGCTAAGACTGCCTCGCACATGGACTACACAAATGATCCTGGGGTGCAATGAGATGGGCACGCAAATGAATTGTGGATAACACACTGAAGTCTTGATCTAATGCTTCCCCTGAGGATTCATGCTGAGAGGTGCTCTTAGAGATGAGAGGGCTTTTCTGAGTTTGCATTGGTACTTCAGTAAATGAATCCTCTCAGATAAAAGTTTCAAGTGGTTCTGTTTTATATTAAATTCCAACATATAATGAATAGTTTTGCAGTGTGGTTCCAAAAACATTTCTCTTATGATTTGCTATTAATAGTTTTGCTCCCATAGGAGTATATTTATAAATCTACTTGTTTTATCTCTCTGTGCAGCTAATTAAAATTATTATTGAGCTCTGGACATTCTTTCACTATGAATGCAGTAGAGGTAGGTCAGCTGATTAAAGCTTAGAACACCTAAGTTAAAAAATTAAAATATGAAACTTTGGTGCTTTATAATGTGCATTTTAGAGTAACTAAATGGCCTACCTCTCCTGAAGAGTGGTTTTGGTGCATATAAAATATTATCTTCTGACAATAAGTACCAGACTTTTTCCCCCTGTCAACATTGTTTTAAACAAACAAGGTAAGATTTTCTCTTTATAATAATTAATACCCACCCCTCTGCTATGTATTCACTACCATTATGACAACTAAAATTGACTGCATCCCAGGAAAAAAGTCTCAATTGGTATATAGTTAGTGTATTTGGTATATCTAAACAATTATAAAGTTGTAACATAATGCTTAGTGGTTCCCCCCAAAATATTATATGGCTCTTCCTCTATGTTGCAGAAAGTTCTTCAGAACTCTTAAATTTCTGTTCATGTCACTCACTCATTTAGGTAAGTCTTCTTTCATATCACACTTACTCGTTGTTATAAAATATGCATTTTTTTTATAAATATGACTTGGACAAGCATTGTATGTCAAGCTCTATGCTACGTACTGCAGATATAGGAGGAAATATATTACATCAAGACCATGGTCCTCCAAAGCTTAGTGTGCCAAGAAATGCATAACAGTAAACAGACAATGATAACACAGTATGGAAAATAAATGAGGGACCACATAAGAGGAACGCCTCATCTAGATGTGATGAAGGCAGCAAAGCTTCCAGGAGAATGGGATACCTCAATTTCATCTACTAGAACATAGGCACCAGACAATGAAAAGAGGTAAGAGTGGAAGTCAATTCAGGTATCAGGGAGAAGCATAGCTTGTATAAAAATTAAGGAATAGGAGAGAGAACAGTGCTTGTTAAAGACCCTGAATAGGCAACTAAATTTCCTGAGAGTAGTGCCAAAAAATAATTTTATTGATCACCCAAGTTAATACTCTCCCATAACCCACTCCCATGTTGACCTCCTTGACATTAGGTTGCTTTATTTTTTAAAGCTCTTGTCAGTACAATAGAGTAAACGCTTCATTTATCTTAACCCACAAATATGTTGATTTATCAATCATTGATTTAGGGATAAGAACTTTTTTTTAAGAATGAACCTACTTATTGTAATGAGGGGACTTTTTCTGTTACATGAGCCATATCTGTAATATATCATTAACAATTTCCAGTTTAGAAGATTTTTTTTTTAATTCACTGATATATTTACTTTTTTAGTTTTTACTTTTTCTCACAATTCTATGGAGATATAATTGAGATAGAATACTGTATAAGTTTAAGTTGTACATCATAATGACTTTACTTACATACATGGTATAATGATTACCACAATTAGTTTAGTTAACATCCTTTAAAACTTATATATATATATAAATTTCCTTGTGATAAGAACTTTTAGCATCTACTCTCTTAACAACTTTGAAATATACTACACAACATTGTTAAGTATAGTCATCATTATAGTGCATTACAACCCAGTTCTTATTTATTCCATAATTGGAAGTCTGTATCCTTTGACCACCTTTACCCAATTTCCCCTACCGCTCACCTCTGATAACTACAAATCTGATCTCTTTTTATGAGTTGTATTTTATTTTATATTCCATGTATAAGTGAGATTATGCATCATTTGGCTTTTTCTGACATTTCTCCTAGCCTTAATGCCCTCAAGATCTAGTGTTTTGGAGGGTTGTTTTTGGAGTAGAGGAAGAACTTATAGACAATTCTGAAGTAATCTGAATGCAAATTTTTATTATATTTTCCCAAATGTTTATAACTATCTTATCTACACCTGCATTTTTAGCTTTTTTTTAAATTTAATCTCCTCAAAGTGTTCAAATTAATTTTCACAGAAACAACTCTTTCTAAAATTATGTAATATTTATATAATTGTTTATTGTTTTGACTTTTCCTGAAAGCAAAGGACTTACATTTAAGGACCCATTGTATATTTAGGTTTTAGAATATTTTTTGATGTCTAATGGGTAACAATAAATACTTATTAAATGAACAAACATGATATCAGGGAAGCATATTTTTAAAGACATAGCAAGCCAAGATAAGGAGTTTGAATATTTGGGTAGTCATAAAGAGATTTTGAAAGGGGAAAATGGCACAATTGAGACATGATATACTTTTTATGTTAAGAAAATTCTTCTGGTTAGTGTACAATTTTTATGTTATGAAAATTCTTCTTCATGTTAAGAGAATGTGGGATCCTGAAGCTGAGAAACCAATTAAGAACTCATATGAGCATGGTATAGGCAGTAATGATAAATGAAAATTGTAAATAGATATGAAATAGATATTTATTAAGAAGTGTTTGGAAAATAGAATTCACAGAACTCACATTGATTCTGATTATTTTTATGTCTCTCTTCTCCATGAAATTAATATCTACTCCCTGCCTTAACTATCAAAGAACATCAGTTAGAAATTCCCTCTTGTTCATCCAGTATTCTCCCAGAGCAACCAGCAGTGTTTGTATGTATAATATATGTTCAGTAAATGTTCCAAGGTCCAATAACTGTTTAAACTTTTAGTTTGTTTTGACTCATACAGGAAACTTGAGCTGAATGTCAAAGAATCATAATGAGCTTTTACCCATGTTCTCAGGACCTAAGATAAACAAAAGTAAGTCAAAGGAAATCAAGCATAAAAGACTTTCAGAAATCAAACTGTTTACAGTGCTTTTTCATGCTTTCCTTGTGAGATTCTGCAAAAGTGATAGATAGGTTTGAGGAACTATCTTAGAAGCAGAGAAGAGAGATGCCACTTATCCAGTCATTTGGGGGGGGGGGGAAGGGGGCATGCAATGGGTTAGAGAGCAATGTGAATGCAGTTGGCAGCAACATTTTCTGAAGACATCAGTGACTTAGGCTGACAGAGCATCAGTCGTTCTAGAAAGAAGAACTTTCAGGTACATTTGAAACAGGGATTAAGAGAAATGGAGAAGAGGGGAGATTACTTTAAGTACAGGAATAGGAATACACTTGATAGGAAGAAGCCTTTTTTAATTTCTGGATTAATCTGTAAATTAGCTTAGAGACTTTATCTAATTTTTATTGTTATATCTATAATGCCTATAATGGAATCTGGCCAAAAATAAAATATTTGATGAATAAATGTAGGGAAGTGATGGAAGCAAAGTTGATGGGGCATTTCTGGTCTTAAATGTCAAGTGAAATGTCTCTACATTTCAGTAGGCAATGGTTTTTGAAGGAGTAGTAGGTGTGAGAAAGAGTGAGAAGTGAAAATCAGCATTTTGGAAAGATTAATATAGCATCTTTGTGCAGGGGAAGTAAAAAGAAAGAAGATGTGCATCTTAGAAATAGTCTGAACCTGGGATCAGAAAGAAAATGACAGGTGTAAATGATGTAATAAAGAATTGTATGAACTTGAAAATGAAACTTATATGGGGAGAGAAAAGAGGTAAGGAGCCCAAGATAAATACAGGATTTGACATTGCTGCAATGGGTTCAAAAGAGAGAAAGCAGTTCTGAGCTCCTGGGAGGCTGAATTCATCCAAGTCTTGGACCAAGGGGCACATGCCCAAATGACAAAGCAAAGGAGATGATTAGGCAACAATGTAAACTGGCCAAGTTAGATTTAAAAAGACAAAAAAAAAAAGAAGAAGAAAGAAAGAAAGAAATGAAACATTCAACCAACAGAAATCAAACTCAGTTCTGGGTTCTCAAAATCAAGAAGAAAGGCATGATGATATTAGAAAAAGGGTATGGAATTCTGGCTGATAAGGCCAATGACAGCTAACATTTGAGAGTTACTATGTGACAGACACAGTGCTATTTTGTCTTCACATAGATTATGTCTTAATTTCCATTTTATAGATGAGAAAACCAAGACAAAGAAAAGTTAAATCACTTGCCTAAGATCACACAACCAATGCAATGCCAGACCCTACATTCATAATCACCTGTCAATATCCTGTGTAAATTTATCAATCAGAACAATCCATACTGAAAATTTAAGTCACCAACAGAAAGAGGATAACTTGTGGTTAATAAATGCCCTCAAGTGACTCTTCCTCAACTAGAGCCTGGCTCACTGGCTACCTCTGTAAGTCAATCACCCCTTTCAGACATACCCTAACAGCAACAGGGACAAAAATATTTCAAGGCAGAATGCATATTTGCAGTCCCTATGAATTTAGAAAATATGAAGGTTACCAATAAAAGACCTAAAACACATAGAATATAATAATAGAATCTTTCAAATATTGCACATTTAGATTGAGTTATAATTTACATCTTCCACAAATTGCATATCAATATCTTACATTTTTACATCTCACAATTGAACTGCTTTCTAGTATTCCACTATCTTGTTATGCAAACCTATATATGATTCTATCTTTATTTACTGCTTAAAATGTATATATATGTAAATTATTATTCATTGGAACCTTTTGCATCTGAGATATAAGTGCTGAATCAAGGTGGGAACCATCAAGTGTCTGTTTTAACCTGACTTGATTATATCTAAATATAAAATATAAATTAGCATTTTATTCTTGGTTGTATTTATTGTTGTATTATATCACGCATTAATTAAAAACATATGTGTTTTAAAACACCTAATTTACAATTCACCAGCCTACACCACCGTGAGATCAAAATCTGTAAAGACTAAAAGATTTATATTAAATTTGAACAGAATATAATAAATATATCCTTATTGATTATTTTTTAGATTTATTATCAATTTTAGCTCAGTATTAAAAGCCTAAAAATAGAAGATAATCAGGTTCCAAGATGTCTGTGTTTTGTAATGTTGCCAAACATCATTTTTCTAGTCTATTGATGTGATTGACATATAGATATGATTCAGGAGAGAAACCATTATTAATAGGAAGAAAAGTTATGACTATTGATTCATGACACTTTGTAGTTTTAAGTAATTTCCTGGCGCTGTGTTCTCAAAAAGAACATGTTAAAATGGATAACAGGTTAAGGAGCCTGCACCTTTTTAAAAAATCAAAACACTTATGGAATGAGACATTGAGATTTAAAATAAAATAAGTACCCAAAGGTGGAAAGGTCAGAATGGCTACAACACCAAATCAAACTCTGTTCCCAGCTTCCTACTCCCACCCCTATCTCAACCAACCCCCAGCTCTGGTTACGGGAATGTGAACCTTCTATAGTTGTCATGCAAACAAAAATTATGTCCATGCCATTGCCTGTGAGTTATCAAAGAAATTTCATTTGGCAAAATATGACTTACCTACAAAATTTGAGGCGTAAACTCTCTGAAATGCAATGAAAGATCCTAATGGGAGCTACTTCATCATTTATTGTAATAAATTCTACACTATTTGTTTAAGTGTAGAATTTATTAAAATAGAGAGCTAAAGAGGAAAAGGTCTCAGCTTTTTCTTATTTTGGCCTTCTGAATTGTGGGCATATTTCCTTTCTCCTGTAGTCTTGTAATGTATGCCACCCTTAACCTTAGTCTTAGAAATAATTGGGTGCTCTTGGACATTGGATAAGTAGATGATGAAGGTGGTGAGTACAACCCAACAAATCCATCATTATGATGAGGGGGAAAATAATTGACAATATTCTGTAGTTGATGTATCATCTTTGGAATCTAAGTACTATATCTTTGAAATGGGTTTGGAATCCATCCTACCATCCCTAATTTAAGTTTTCATCATTTATTGTCTAAATTTGAAATTGACCCAAGCTGAGTTTCCTGCTCCCAGTCTCCTACACTTTAAATCATCTACCACTTTCCTAACAGAATTATCCTTTAAAAATCATAGTTCTAATTATGCCATTTGCAGCTCCCAAATCTTTGGCAGCTTTCTTTGTTTTCCAGTTAAAATTCAGAGTCTTTACATGGTATTCATTTCCCTATATAATTCGGCTCCATCTCTCTCTTCTGTCTTATCTCCTTCCTCTCTCCTTCAAGCTCTAGACATCTTACACTTCTTGCTGATCTCTAAACATGTACCCTTGTCATACCTCTGAGCCTTTGCACTTGATGTTGTCTCTGTCCGGAATACTTTCTTTTATTCCTCACCTGATGAAATCTTACTTTTCTCTCAATGCACTAATCAAAAGTTTCCTTCTCTGTGAAGACCTATGACCACCACCATCCATATAATATGTGTCTTCTTTGTCTTCTGAGAACACTATCATGCCATGAGCACTTCTCTCATTGTGTTATACTAAATTGAATCTCTTCCTCTCCCCCTAGCAGACATGGAGGCTTTGTGATGTAATGTCTTATTTATGGGGTGAAAAGGAGCCTGTGTTGAAGCCTTACAAACTCAGAGACCTAAAGTAACCACAAAGGGTGTTCTGAAATTAAGACTTTTTAACTAAAGCAGCTTATGGCAGGTAGTCACATCCTGGGCTAGAATCTTCCCTGACAAAAGTCAATCTTTACCTTAACTAAGCCTGTCCATTGTCTTTTTGCATCTACAATAACATACATTTGGAATGCCAATACTATTTCCTTTTTCTGAACCCCTCAAAGCATAGGTACTGCACCAGATGGAGACCACAAGTCCTTTCATTACTATTCAATTAATTATTGACTGTTAACGCCTGTTAACTATCCTGCACTATCTATGAAGAAGATGTATGTGTCTATCATTTTACTTTTTATCCAATCCCAGAAGTTTTCCTTTCACCCACCTCCCTAATATATACAAATAAATTTCATGTAATCCACTTATATCTTCTCTTTTGATTGTACTGTATAAAATAAAGTGCAAAACTACCATTCTCAGGAGCATTTTCTCGATCATTGAGATTTTGTTTCCCGGCAATTGTCAACAGTTTGGCTCAAATAAACTCACAAAAATTCTCTACAGTTTGAATATTTCTTACATTGACATTTATCTTTGTGTTTCCAAGGCTTAACACACAATATACGCTCAATAATTATTTCTTAAAAAAATTTGTGGAAAGTTGTTCTCTTATTCCATATAAAATAGAATAATTTTAAGTTATGTAGAATTAAATATGTAAGCATTCAGAGGTATTGACTGAGTAATAATTAAAGATAATGTTTGTAGGTTTGCATTTTAATGTGATCCCTAACTTTAATGTTACAGACTCAATGGGAAAACACAAATAAAATAATGCATGCGTATTTGTTAGACACCATATGTAAAACATTCTAATAAATAAATACTAAATAAATATTGTGGATATGTATTTTAATAAATTCAGAAAAACGGTGAGATTATCAAATGGCACAATTGGGAAAGGCTTCATGGAGATGTTAAGCTGTGAGTTGGACTAAATATGATAAATACTCAAAAAATAAAAAGTAAGTGAATCATATATGTAGAAGACAGCAAATCCCGATAGGATCGGGCCTAAATGGGCAGTTGGACATCCCTCTCTCAATCCAGGACTGCTGGCTCCCAACTGCTCACCTGCCTGCCTTCTGATTGCTCCTAACTGCTTCTGCCTACCAGCCTGATAACCCCCTAACACTCCCCTGACAGCCTGTTTTTCCCTAACTGCCTTCTCCTGCCAACCTAGTCACCCCTAACTGCCCTCCCCTGCAGGCCTGGGTCCCCCTCAACTGCCTTCCCCTGAAGGTCCAGTCACCCCAAACTTCCCTCCTCTGCCAGCCTGGTCACTCCTAACTGCCCTCCCCTGCTGGCCTGATCACCCACAACTGTCCTCCCTTGCAGGCCTGGTCCCTCTCAACTGCCCTCACCTGCTGGCCATCTTGTAGTGGCCATCTTGTGTCCACATGGGGGCAGCCATCTTTGACTACATGGGGTCAGCCATCTTGTGTTGGAGTGATAGTCAATTTGCATATTATTATTTTATTAGATAGATAGAGGCCTGGTACACAGGTGAGGGCTGGCTAGTTTGCCCTGAAGCGTGTCCCAGATCACGCATGGGGCAGCCTGGGTAAGAGACCTTTTGGTGGTTTGCAGGCTGGCCACTCCCCCAGGTGACCCAAGAGGAGGATCTTGTATCTGTGATTTATTCATCTTCTATAATTGAAACTTTGTAGTCTTGAGAAGAGGCCAGGGCAGGCCAGGGTGGATGGAAAGCTTGGATTCCTCCATTGCCAGGTGCAACCCAAGCCTCCTGCTAACTCCAGCTCTGTGGCTGCTGCCATTTCTGTTGGGGTTTATTTATTTTCTATAATTGAAACTTTGTAGCCTGGAGCAGACGCCAGGGCAGGCCAGGGCAGGCAGAAAGCTTGGCTTCCTCCCTCAGTCACTGGGGGCAACTCAAGCCTTCTTCTCTCTCCAGCTCTGTGGCCTCCGCCATATTTGTTAGGTTAATTTGCATACTTGCTCCTGATTGGCTGGTGGGCATGGCTTGTGGGTATAGCAGAGGTACGGTCAATTTACATGTTTCTCTTTTATTAGATAGGATATTCATGTTATAATTCATTATACAGTGTCTCAAAAATATATACACACTCTTTTATTAACTATAAAGGCATTGCTTATGAAAATATATTTTATTTTCAAAATTGAGCTATCAGCTGCTATAGTTTGTATACATTTTGGGGGGACACCCTGTATATATACTATAGTTATGTAATGGAGCTAAATGAGATAATCCATATAAAACCAATAGTAATGCACAAGAAGGCAAAGGTATATGAAACAATTAAAAGGGGTTAAAAAGTGACCCTATAATTTAGAACCTCTGTAACTGGAGAAATAATAATTTCACTGACAAACTGAGAAGCTGGATACATATATAGATTAGAGGAATAACAACAGTTAGGTTTTGGAGATGTTGAGTTTCAGGTGACAAAAGACATTCAACTACAGACAACCAGTGAGCAGCTGAAGAACTAAGACCAGTACACAGAAGAAATAACTTTGACATATAAGCTATCCATATATTTGTCCAACAAATATTTTTGAGTGCTTTTTTTTCATTCCAACCACTATACTAGATGTTAGGGGGAAACATGAAAAAGGGAACACAAATGCTGTTCTTACATAGCAATCTATTGAGAACACCGTAATCACACAAACACTAAAAACTGTGATAAGTGATGTAAATAAAAAAACATCCTTTGAAAAAAATCATAGAGGATACTACGAGCATGTCTAATATAGCCAATGCAAAGTGCAAAGAAAGATGTGCAGAAACTAATCTTTGAGATGCAGTTTGTTAGACATTGCAAGGCATTCTAGTAATCAAATACCAAATAAATATTGTGGTATGTTATTTCAAGAAATGAAAAAAAGTGATGTCGTCAAATAGCACAATTGAGAAAGGCTTCATAGAGAAGCTATGCTGTGAGTTGGGCTCTGAATATGATAATCAAAAAAAAGTAAGTGGATCATATATGTAGAAGATATCAGATGGTAAAGCAGAATAGGTAATAGGGGACCCAAGTAAAACCATTTCACCATTTATGATATTAGAGCTGGACTACATTAGCTGGAGATTGGATAGGAGAGGACCCTAAAATAAGTTTAGGAAATATATCTTACTTCAAAGACATTGGTGAATCATGGAAAGTTAGAGATTAGTATATTGAGGCCATTATAAAATGCAAGGAGAGAGAAAGATAAAGACAATTTTTTTTTTAATAAATCTATAATGGTGCATCTCAAAAGAGTGAAGAAATGAATTTGGTGGCAGCAGTGGAAAGAAAATACTTCCAGGAAATAGATAAAATATTCAAATAATTGGAGAAGAGGATACAGTCCATGAATAAGATCAAATTGAATAAGTCAGGGAGATAGGAGGCAAACCAGGGCACAGGAGGATTGTGGAAACCCTGGGAGAAGGGTCTATGAAGAAAAGGAGGAACGTTCAACAGTGTCAAAATATATAAGAAGTTCAAGGAGAAAAAAGAGTAAGTAAAAAATATTGGAGTCAACACTTAGGAAGATACTTAATAGTTTTGATGGCACATTCTCAGAAAAACTGCAGAGAAACAATCAAGACTCAATGTGCTCGGAAAACTTTTCTGGAAATGAAATTGGAGTATAATAGTGTTCAGATCAGTTATTGGAGAAGTCCAACCCCAGAAATCAGCAAAATCAATAATGCAAATGAAGAATGGGAGTATTATGCACCTGTGAGTAATAGATTTAAAAAGACAGGACAAGATACAAAAATAAAGCTTATATTATTGTTGGGATTATCAATGAATACTTAACATGTTTCATTTAATTTAAAAGCATCTATCATTCTAATGATTCCTCCTCCATTTCAAATTTTGTAACTTTTCATTGTTTAATTTTCAGTTACACAAAGAGCTAAAGACTTCTAAGTATGTCAAGCAAGGAAACTTTAGCATTTGCTATTATGGGTTGGCATAATTTAGAAAATAAGGGTGAGAGTTAGACATAATACAGTAACAGGATTTTTCAGTCTCACCAGCCTACAAAACTTTTAATATGAGATGATGCAACTGTAATATCAGAGAATTCCTAAATTTTAATTGCCAATGCTAATTGGAATTCAGCTGCAATAAAACAGCAACAGGGAGTGATCCCTCAGACTACCTTAGTTTCCCCCCAACTCCTTCAGTTCACCCCATCAAATCAACCTTCATCATTTTAAACATGTAGTCACACAGATAAAAAGCATCAAAACTGGTGTGGGCAATAGGTCAATACATCTGACCTATTGGGTCTACAAAGATGAACCCAAGTAGGGGTGATTGCAAAGGAATAAGTCCCAAATAAAATTCATTGAGTGCTGTATTATTTGTCTCACCACTCACATCTGATAGAATTTAAAAGGAAAAATACTTGAGAATGAGAATGCAGAAACAACTTCTATCACACACCCAAAATGCGGACGGGCAAGAAAAACTTTATTTTGAGATTCTTGTTTAGAGAAGTTATGGAAATGTTTATTATTCTAATCCAGGCTTCTTTTGTGGTCTTAGAGTATATCCAGCCCTGCAGCCATACCTTCTAAAAAAAATTATGAAGGCTAGAGTGACAATGAGGGCTCATCTTCACATCACTACTTTATTGTAAACTTTGTGCAAATAGAACATTCTCAGCTAAAACACACAAAAGAACCTTTCACATGTTTTGAAGCCTTCCTCTAAGATGTGGAAGAGCCTGAGGTTAGCCCTTTGTTAGCACAAGTGGAAACTTGAGGAGCATTGGGTTTCTCCATAGTTGTTGGACCAGACCGTAATTACCATTTCCATTGGGCCACTTGGAAAAGCTTATGACAACACTAACCCAAAATTTCTACTGATGTATAAATTCCCAAACACTGGAGCAACAAATATTGTCCCTTGGTAAATAATCACATTCTGCCTGAGTCTCATGTCCAAAATTATTTGATTGACAGGCAGCAACCATTTCAGATTTTCAAATGATCCCACTCTGTCTATACCCACAAATTGACGTGGAGGAAAAGGGGGCCTCGCTGATCAATCACCCTTGCCCCCATCATCTTTTAGCACAGCCATTAAGAACACAGTTTCTCAAGTCAGGCCACATGAGTTCCAATATTGCTGTTACTTCATTAGTTGGGGAAATCACTTAAATTCCCTTCCTGAAATTGGCATTTGCAAAATGTGGATACGGATCCTACTTACCTAGTAGAGTTGCAGGAATGTTGCAAGCAAGCAATAAAAATGTTTGCTAATATAATATAAACTAATATTATTCAATTTATTCAACAGTTCACACATTATTAACACATTCCTTAATTCTTTTATTGAGTCCCTGTCTCCAGATGAATAAACCAGGGTTACCTTGGGAAGAAGCCCTCTGAATTTTTATTCTTCCAGGTAGGGTTTGAGCAGTAATTCATCTAAATAGTATCCTCAATCCAGCACAGGTGAGAATCCATTCCAGGGGTTGGGCAATCATTCCTCCGCCTGCACCCCACTACTGTGCATAGAAACCACACTTTCTTGTTACTGTTTGCATGTGTATTATCCTTACAACTTGATGAGCCCGAGGAGATGAGCTTCACAGATGCAAAACGTGTGCAGTTGCACAGGGCCCCACACTCAGATAGGCCTCACCCTTGGCTTCATGCGATGAAATTATTAATCATTTTTGCACCAGACACACTGAATTTTTATTTTGCATCAGGCCCCACCTATTATATAGCTAGCCCTGCCTGGGGCCATGTCTTTTTCATAATCCCAGGAATAGTGCTGAAAGCTTGATAAATTCTATTAAACGGAATGGCATTTATGAACAAATAAATGAATTAAGTAAATGAATGACTCCAAAAGCACTCAAAACATAAGATATTTAAATACAAATTATATTTCTTTTTCTCTTAAAAAGACGGTGGAGGGCCAAGCCCTAGCCCAGGAAGGAAAGGATGTCCAGGCATTGCCAGGGCTGCTGACCCTGAGTGGCACAGAGAGAGGGCCTACCCTTGCTGGTTTCAGCCGTGGAGGGAGCTCCCATCAGTGTTAATGGGCGTAGGGAAAGGGGATGGATGACAGGCCAGAGTCAGGCCTGCAGGATTCATTTTGATAACTGGATCCAGTCACATTTACTCCTTAAAGGT
Source organism: Pipistrellus hanaki (assembly GCF_964339955.1). NCBI lineage: Eukaryota > Metazoa > Chordata > Mammalia > Chiroptera > Vespertilionidae > Pipistrellus > Pipistrellus hanaki. Next base: position 138,274,063 of record NC_140504.1, on the reverse strand, counting down.
TATTAGTTATTTTAAATAATTTTGTTAAATGCTCGAGAGGGAAAATGAAGACATATTAATAAACACACAATTATGCAGGTTAGAGCAACAATGCAGTGCTGGTCATTCAGGAACCTTGTGCTAATTTTAATTAGCTGCTTTCCCTTGCTTTCAAATGTAATTAAAGGAGCTTAGTTGTGCTCAGTGATGCAAGCCACCTTATTTAATCACTAACATTATTTCCCTGAACTATTAATGATTTTCAAAACGCTTGTTTATGCAGAATTAGAACAGTAATTACCTTACCAGTTAATTTTGTACCTTCACATTTCACACCTAGCTCAAACGTCATTCATTTACCACGGCTTCTCTGTCAAAACAAAGAAATGCTTGTTCTAAATGTGCTCCTGAGTGCCAAATTGAAAGCCAAGTTTTGTAACACTAATAAAGTAGCTCCCAAGTGAAACAGGTGTAGTAATTTAGACCCTTCCTGTCTCAAGCTTGCACATACATGCTATGTCTTTTCTTTATTAGCTTTAAAATGAGAGGTTGGTGTGCAAAATAAGCTATTTAATGCAGACTTGTGGAGCAGAATATAATCTTTAATTTAAACTCATGCAGTAAAAAGAGGCTTTAATTTTAACTGGCATGTGCGTGTGAATTTGAATTAATAATCCAGAAAATTGAAACTGTTTTTGCCGCTGTTGCTGGATATTGACTGTTCTTCACATGCCCTTAGTTTCACTCACTCAATTTCTCTCCCAAACCATGGCTAGCGCTCTCCTTGCCATCTTTTCCCCCTTATGATGTAGCTGCTTTATGCAAAGCAAAGCTTTCTGAAAAAGGAAGGCCTCAGATAACTGAACTTCCTTTAAAAAATGCTTTAATAAAGGAATACTAAATCGGTATTAATTTAGTTTACAAAAGGAATATAATTGATGTGTTCATTATATCTACTTAAAACGTAATTCAAGTGCACTCTGAATTCATACTGATTGAATCCTTAGGTGGGAAAATTATCTATCCACATTCTGAATGATGAAACCCCCCTGACTCCAGGGGTACTGATTCCTAATCTGAAGCTTGTTCTCATATCGGAAGCAACTCTTTAGAAAATATTGGTAACAACAATTACACCTCTGATGTTATAATAATGATTATAATTTGGATAGAACTCAAACACAACTACCCTTCAGGGCCTCTGCATAAGGATCCTCACACAGGAAGCCTCCAGGTGTACTGTTAACCTGCCTGGGCCCTCCTTCCCTTCACCCAAGGAACATTGAGCATGTGTAGCACACAGTTAGCTTCAATCACGGTATATTAATTCCTTCACTAAATGCAGGGCATTTGTAATTAATAACATATTTGTTTGTTTAAAAAAAAAACATTTCCGGATTCTTAACACCTTGGGGCTGGGACCATGTCTTTTCAGTTAATATTTGCATGTGATTCATTCAAGTTTCAAGGTGGAATTTGATTAATTCTAGAGACACAAATGTGCACTTCAAGTCGCAAATAGGTTGGCTATTGTGAAAAAAAAAAAAAGGCATTGAACTGAAAGAATGTAAAGCATATTAGAGAACATAAAAATGTGTGTTTTAGGGCAGACAACAGCCGAAGTGCCCATCAGCAGATGAGTGGATAAAAAAAAAACTAGTACATCTACACAATGGAATACTATGTTGCTGTAAAAAGGAAGGGACTCCTACCATTTGCAACAGCATGAATGGACCTGGAGAGCATTATGCTAAGCAAAATAAGTCAGTTAGAGAAAGATAAATATCACATGATCTCATTCACTTATGGAATATAATGAACCACATAAACTGATGAGCAAAAACAAATCCAGAGACAAAGAATCATCGATCAGACCATCAAACCTCAGCAGGTGGGCAGGGGAGGGTGGGGGGTAAGGGGGTGAGATCAACCAAAGGACTTCTATGCATGCATATAAGCCTAACCAATGGACACAGACACTAGGGGGATGAGGGCACTAGCAGGGGGTGGGGGACTGGCAATGGGAGAATAAGGACACATATGTAATACCTTAATCAATAAAGAAAAAAATTAATTTAAAAATTAAAAAGAGAGATAATAATTTGATTAAGATTAGGAGAGGTTACTGATCATATCTGAAATGCATTTAGATTAGAAAGAGAAAAGGAGAAAAAGCAGAAAAGGAAAGTCCTGACAAACTAGTGTATCTGTATCAAACAACCTTGAGAGCAGGCCTGTGATCAAGCTGACTGTGAATACCCTCAGCTTCTATTTCCCCAGGAAGAATCACCCATCAGACCTTTAACAGGAGGAGCCAAGCCCCTATGAGAGGGGAGAGTGCCCGATAGAATCTCAATGGTCCCACTATCCTGAGAGGATAAATAGACCGGCAGCCAGAAATAGATATGCATTTATGTAAATGTCTATACCTTTTGCTAGTTCATGATGCTCTTTTAATAGAAGGCAAAGATTTTCATTAATTAAAGCTTAAAATTTAAATTGCTAGAAGGCAATTACCTGTGCAGCAAGACTCATTCACACTAGAATGTAACAGTCAACATGGGTACATAACAATCCCAAGTGATTTCAGCTAGATGCTATAAAGAGAAGACATGTGCAGAGGCAATTTGACGTTGTCCAGAAGACAAACACCTCTATTTATGAATCTGGCATACCTTTGCTATAAATACACTTCATTGCCAGCAGATTTTTAAATCAAGGTATAGGTATGGTTTTGTATGGTACAGTTTTTATTTCTTTTAATTTGGTCACATTTCCCCAAACTAGGTTTCACTGGAGTAAACAAGCTCCTCAAAGGCAGAATTCATGTTGTATTCACCTATCTCCACTTAGGACAAGTACTGTGCTCAGTCAAGAAAATAAAACAGTGATAACCAGAACTTGATAGTAATTGATACATGGCTTGAATCGTTAGCTACCAAAAGCTAAATTTTGCCAACCTTTTCAGCCTGCTTCATTTTCTGCGCATACAGCTCGGCACTGGGGACCTCCTTAGCAAGGGTCATGGCTGTGCCTCGTACATGCAGTTTTATTTAGCAAACATTGGCTACATGCTGACCAGCTGCTAGGCACTGTGCTGAGCTCTGAGAAAGCAAAGATTAGTAAGACCCTGCCCTTGCCCCTAGTGTGGGAGAGAGACATATAAACAAATAAGTTGGATATGAATGGGAGTGAGTTACAGAGGGAGAAAAAAATCTCTCAGAATATATTGTTATTATCAATGATTTAAAACATTGGTAGGGATATTTGGGATATTTGTATTTGGTTCCATGTTGTATCTTTATTTTTTATAGTAATGCTCTTATAGAAGTCTACTGAGGATCTTTTCAGCTCTGAAATGTTGACTTACTATTCCTTAAGTCAAACTAGCATATATTCTATATATAATTTAACAATTTCCTATTAAAAATTTCTTGACCATGGGAAAAAGCTGGCCTTAATTTCCTGTAGAAATTTTTTATGAATCTTAAGATAATATTTAAGCCAATGTGTAACCCTTTCTTCTCTAGAATAAAATATTCCTGCTACAGTAGTCTTCCTTCATGAAGGCTATATCCCATTCTTTAATAAGTATGACCCTTTAATAAGTATAAAGTATACTTTCAAAATATAATGGAAAGTAACCTTAAAGTTACTTTCCATATCATTTTCTCTTTCATTTTTTTTTTTAGTTTTTATTTCCTCCCTCTCTCCATCCTTCACTTTTTATAAACAGTCTTGTAAGACATTCTACATGGAATATGAAAGCTGATAAAACCAATTCTTGCCTTTAAGCATCTTACAGCTTTATTAGAAAGATTGTTTATATGTGTTACTAAGGAAATCACGAATAAAATACTTGGGTGTTCAGAGTAAGTAAAAATGAATAATCAGAAAATTATTGATAAAGTAGATAGGTGTAATTTCCATAGGAAAAGAGTTGAGAAAAAACATTCAGGGGGGGAGGGGTAAATAAATCATGTAACAAGGAGAGATATGAGATGGGGAAACATTTGGTGTACTTAGGGAATTCCAAATAATAATCATTTTGGGGTGGATATAGTAGAACACCAAATAATTGCAGTGAAAAATAAGGCTGCAAAAGCAAGTAGAAACCCAAGGTTCATTATACTTTTCTGTCATGCAACAGTGGTTGGACTCTATTCTCCAGGACAATGTAGAGTCACTGAGGACCTTTGAGCAGAAGACCAAAGTAAATTAAACAAAATTAGTCTTCTTACCTTTTAGAACATAGAATAGATAAAACATGAGTTTTAAAATCATGTAAAAGCAGTTTAAGTTCCAGCTATTCCTTTTGCCAATTGCTTAATCACATAAACATTTCTTTGGACACCCCCTAACCTGTTTTCTCATCTATAACAATGTATACTTATAAAAGGGTAATATGCATATTAGACCAGGTGATGGGACATCTTCCAGATGTCTGACTTCCTCCAGACAGATAGGGGGTGACCAGGCTGGCAGGAAAGCAGTTGGGAGGCAGCCAGGCCAGTAGAGGGGGCAGTTGGGGGGTGATCAGGTAGGCAGGCAGGCAAGCAGTTAGGAGCAAGCAGTCCCAGATTGCAAGAGGGATGTCCCTGAGGCATTCCTGATTGGAGAGACTGCAGTCTGAGGGACCCCTCCCCATACATAAATTTTCATGTACCAGCCTCTAATAAAAGCATAATATGCAAATTGACCAAATGGTTGTCCAGATGTCCTTCCAGACAACCTTCCAGATGAAACAGGACTGCAGCTGCGAGATTGCAGCAGCCACCTCAGCTTCCAGGGATCAAGGCAGCTGCAGCAGCTGCGAAGGCCTACTTTTGCATAAATTTTGTGCATTGGGGCTCTAGATGATAATAAACCTCCCTCGTTGATGTGTAGTGGAAGTGAATTTCTGTGCTGTTGTAAAATGTCTATGCCTGGCATTCAGGATATGTTCAACCAATGTTTCCCATACCCCTTCTTCTATTTCCTATTTGCTTTAATGACATCTCTGATTCATTGGATTCTTCACCTCCCCTTCCTCACCCAGTGGACAAACCCTGTCAATTTTATCTCTGCACTGGCAGTTGTATCTACATTTTTCTTGACCTTTTCTCATCCTCTACCCTATTTCAAAATTTTATATCCATTTGCTTGAGCAATCACTTTAGGCATAATCCTAATTTAGACCACTTCTAGGTCCTCTACCCTCCAGCCCACCCTACTAACTGGCTGGATTCATCTTCATATAGCTGGTCCTATCATTGCCTTATCTAATAAATAAATAAATAAATAAATAAATAAATAAATAAATAATAAATAAATAAATAAAACTATGCCTGGTTCTTAATTGTCTGTAGAATTAAGTCCAAACTTTAGTTTCACAGTGAGCGTCCTACAATTCCTGATCCAATATACCTTTTTTCAATAAACTGTCATTAATTTCCATAATTTGGTCAAATAAAACAATTCTTATTACCTCTGTTGCCCTATGACTTCCTGACTCTCTGTACCTTCACTCATGCTGTTACACCTCATTCCTCCTGTCACACTTCACTCAACTTGAAAGGAGCTGATTTTTTTGAGGAAGGCATTAAGTAATGTTAAAAATAAAATGGGTCTTTGGTGACATCATTGGACCACTGCATTAACTAGTCCTAGGGCCACCCAAACTCAAGACTTCTTGTTTTGTGAGCTAATAAATTCCTATGTGGTTTAGTACAATTAGGTTGGGTTATTTTATTACTAGCAGTTGAAATGTCCTATATGATAATGTGGTCACTCTTAATAAGTTCAAATTCAGCATGATGATATAGAAGAAAATAACTGATAAACAACTAATACTTTTGATGAGAATAGAGCTTATTTCAAAGAAGAATTCATGCCTCCATACTCTGTGCCCCATGGAAACCAGAATTGTTAAATCAGTCTGTTTAATTGGCCATAAGAAAACAAAGACTTCAGAAATAATTAAAAAGTTTATCAAAATTCAAATTCATCAGGAAAACCACCCACTGGCCTAGATGTTAGTCCTACTTTTCCCCTAAAAAGGTATGAAGACAAGAAAGAAAATATCTGTGGGCCTCTCTCCCTGCTAGGTCTATGCTATACCTGTGATGGCTTTTATGTCTGGCATGATAATTGCTGGCTTTCAGGAGATATTTCTTTCCTGACATAAAAATTAATTCAGAAAATTTTAGACATTCAAACTTTAGAATGAATAAGCAATCTTTTCTAGATTTAACTTTTTCAAATTCTCTACTTTCCTTCTCAGAGAACATATGCAAACTCCTCAGAAGCTAGGCCAAGAGACAGTGCAATACCAAAGCCTTTTGTCCTAGAGATGGACCAGTCCCTTTGCTTCGTGACTCAGGGGGATTCTTAGATTATCATTCTAAAAAAGCTAATGTGATTATTTATCCACTTATTTTTGTCTAATATTTGTAGGTTCAGGCTCCACATTTATTTTCTCATATTTCCAAGGGAATCCAGAAAATAAGACATAGTTTTCCTGGTGAATGATCCATCATGAATCTTGTGATCTGAACATCTGCAATTATATCACTAACTTTTACATTACAGTGTAGTTTGAGTGCATGCTTTACCTTGGTTTGTTTGCTGTCAAAAATGAGAGGGATAGAGAATAGGTATGCATAGAATGGGATGGAGAGGAGACAAGCCAGCAAAGCTAATTGGAAGGCAATGATCCAAAGAAGAGAAAGTAAATGCCTATCCTAGGCCAATGGTGGTGGAAATAGACAAGTGAACTAGATTTTGGAGATATTAACGGGGGGGAGGGGGGTCATAAGAGATCGTGATGAACTGCTTAAGAAAGGAAGGTAAATCAACCTGATTATGGAATATGAAGGACAAAAATAATGTTTAAAATAACATTAAATGAACATCAGGAAAGAATGAAGAGCACATATGAAAGTGGGAACCAGAAGAAATGAGTTTAGTTTTAGGTTATTTACATTCTTGCTGACTGGATAAGCAAAATGCACCATATCATGCTAGTAGGTATTCACTTGTTGGGCTAAGTCCTCAGAGTGTTGTTCTGAAAATATTTCTTCTAAAGTATCAATAGTTTTCTGCCCAAATCTGTGTTCTCTATTCCCTGAGAACATAGGTAATGTATATTTCCTAGTCCCTCCTGATTCTTGAGGTGGCTATGTGACAGCTCTCACCAACAGACTATGAACATAAGTAAAATGTGTCACCTGTGGACCTCGTCCTTGAGACTGATTATGCCTTCTCGGTGCTCTCCTCCTGGTCACTGGTTAGATCCCACAACAACCTTGTATCAACTATGATAATGCTAATAAAGGCCTGAAGGATGGATGATGGAGCAATATGATCGAAAAAAAACAAAAAAACAAAAAACCTGGATCCTTGAATGGAGAGCAGAGCCACCAGCTTACCCGGAATGCTCACCTGGGATGGTTGCATCAGAGTTAAATGAGCTCTATTTTTTTAATTTTTTTTTGAGGCCAGTGACATGGTTGGAGCTTTTTGCTGTGGCATTACCTAAACTCACACAAATATTATGTTCTGTTTGGTTGGAGATCATTTGGCTTTAAAATGAGTCATCAAAAACAGATCCAGAGACAGAGAAGCATCAATCAGACCATCAAACCTCAGGGGATAACGGGGAAAGATCAACCAAAGGACTTGTATTCATGCATGTAAGCCTAACCAATGGACACAGACACTGAGGGTGGGGTGGGGGGGGGGACATAAGGGCATGTGTGGGAGGGTGGGGGACAATGAGGGGATAAGGACACATATGTAATACCTTAATCAATAAATATAAATAAATAAATAAATTGATTAAAATAAATGAGTCATTCTTATCCTGAGGCTAAGGAGAGCTCACTGTCTCTATAAACCATTTACTCATCGAGATTAAGTAAAAATACTCATAGAAAAAGAGGGTAGACCTTAGCAATAACCCTACGGGTAACCTAAGGGTTAGAGGTTAGGTAAGCTATACAAGTTTTAAAGAAACTTTCCTTGCTCTCAATATCAGAAAAACCTGGTCTGATCCCAGGCAGGAAGCTTGTTTCCATATAAATCCCAAACCAAGTGCCTTTCCCTCCTTGCCATTGTTTCTAGGAAACTCAGAGACATATTTATGATATGATAGCAAATATATAGGCCTGTGGAAACATGATTTGTAAATTCTTGGTCACTACTATTATTTTATGCTTACTCATATTTTTTCTCTTCACTAATTATCTCAACTATAAATTATGCCCTCTTTAACCATATAAGTTAACTATAAGTCACTTCAAATCATTTCAGGACTGAAATGAGACATAAAAGAAAAAAATGCATTTCAAAAGGACTCTTTTCTAAAAACTGAAGTTTTACTGTATATGCAGAAGCTATAAAGCTCAATGAGATAATAAGCATTGCTCCAAAGGTGATTTCAAAACAGCACCATTTGGATAATCTACTTTGCAGCCTGCAATTTTGTGCTTTTTACTTGCAAAAATATATTTATTAAGCTATTTATAGATTTTGAACGTATAATTTAGTGTTCTAAACACTTATTTCTTGATCTTTGCTCTTTATACCAGACATCCATTTAGTATAGCATATATTATTCAACTGTCATAATAACAGAAGCAAAATGAAAACACTCTGCTTTAATTTAGCACAGAATTATATTTTAGTAACTTCTTTTCTGCTTTTTGGTTATATTATTTATATGTAGAAATTAAGTAAATCGTTTTCATAAGAGTTTTAACTATACTTAAATGGGATTTTTGTAATGGCTTCCACCTCCTACAAGTTTAATGATACCATATTGAAGGAATTATATAATCACTAAAAAGATTCTAAAAGGTAGCACAGTAGTCATGTTGCACCAATTCAAAAGTTATTCAAAAGGTCAATTTTATTTCAGATTTCAAATATAAACCCTAATTTTAAAGCTGCCTAACTCTTTACATATAATCATGAACACTTTATGTATAATAGTGTCATAGTTAGTTTAAGAAAAATATATGTTGAACTTTACACTAAATACATTTAATATTCAAATATATATTTTAAAGGCTTAAGGTGACAAAAAATATTTCCAATATTTCTACAATGCCCAAGATTCAGGGTCTCCAGGCAACTGGGGAGCACATGGCTGCACAGGGTTGGACCTGTTCTCCCAGCACTGTTAGTGTTTGGTTGATGATTTATTCAAACCCGTTTCAAACCTGCTATTAGCTCTCTCATTGCTTTAATGCAACTAGTCCACCATTCATAACTGTCAAGGACCAATTCGTCGAAACTAGGACATTTTAGGCCACCAAACTCGTAAAAATGTCTTTTTTTTTCTTGCTTGTATATATGAGATTATATACACTATTTTCCCTATTCTTTCATATTTTCCATTTTTGTAAATACTTTTGGAAGAAATCAACCCAATTTTAAACTAACCTGTCAAAGGAAACATACTTGAATCATGAGTACTTGTGGCATTTTTAGAGATTTTTTTTTCTATATGCAAAAGTGATTATCATTATGGCCCCTGAATGCCTCTCAACTAGTCATAGGTAAGTAAAATTGGCTTCATAAAATAAAAATAAACTACAGAATATACAACTTGACAGGGATAAGTGATCCAGTGACTAAAAATTTAATGAGATCTTCTTTAAAAGGTGACAGAAATGTGACCACTTAACTTAGATTGCTCTGATTCTTTGCGAGTTAAAAAAATAAATAAATACTTTGCAGTAATACATAAATCTAAAGAACACAACACTGTAGGAAAGAAGTCAAAGAAAAATCCATAGAGCATAATCCCATCCAAATAAAGTTAAATTTTGCAAATAAAAAGAAAAGGATTAACCAAAATTTCAGAATATGGTTATTTGGGAGACAGGAAGCTGAAAGAATGGAATTTGAAGAGACAGCTGAGGGACTTCTGAAATTTTTGTGAAAACTTAAAAAAAAAATGCCATATATAAGAAAAGCATTCAAATTTTGGTTGTTGTTTAATGGGCAAAACCTTGTTCCTTTATAATTTTGGTGTGAAAAGCTTATTAGTATTTTCAGAAAACAAAAGGTTTATGGTATACAAGATCAGTTTGAAAATGTCAGTCTTATGAGAGCTCAGAAAGTCTTCTTGGGAGAATTTCCTAAGGTTTTGCCCGTCTCATCAGGAATGTCGACAGAGAAATAAAATGGCACTCGATCTTCTAGACAGCTTGGTGTTTGTCTTTGGCTGTCAAGCAAAAAAAAAAAAAAAAAAAAAAAAAAAAAAAAAAAAAAAAAAGCTGTGATGTGATTCCACTCATCTGGAGAAGATTAGAATACCCTGCAAAATCAGAGAAAATAGAAAATGGAATAGCAGAATGCAGGCCAGTCATTTTCTCCAACTCCCTTTGGAAGAGGGCATAGTCCCACCTCCTAGCACATGAATTAATTAATGAGTTACAACCTCAGCAGATAAACACAGAGAGATGGAAATGTACCAGGGCACTTACATTTTGGGTCATGAGGCATAAAGAGTACATGGAAATTCATTCAAATGGAAAAAAGCATACTCAATAAACAAATAGCTTTTTAGTTTTTAATCTGAAAAATTCTAGAAATTAATCATTTATTCACATAAATGGAAGGATTTTATGTGTTAAAATGCACATACTTAGAGTCAGAAAGCTCACAATTTCAATTCCAAATTTAAACTGAATGATTTTAACATTTTCCAGTTGTTTCTCTAAAAGCACATACACCTACTCTACGAAGAGGGCATTTACTACTAATATTACCTAGAGACCATTTAACTTCAGGATGAAATATATATGCATGTCATATATATATATATATATATATATATATATATATATATACATATACATAAAGACAATCATACATATATACATGTCATATATACATATATATATGTATATGTATACATATTTATTGCAATAAAATTTTGAATAAAAATACATTTTTGTTTCCTTAAACTTAACTTAAAAATCATTTTAAAATTTCATTCTTCCTTTAATACCACATACTGCGCAATAAACCTTGTATTACATCATTATATCAACTGAACACACACATTCCCCGAAGAACTGGCTCAGGAAAGTGCCACAACATGGCAGCCCGTCCCATCCCCCTTTGGCTTAGATTCCAATTAAGTCTAACCATGAGGGAATGGCTTTCTGCCAAGAGCACAACAGAGGGAAAGGACAATGTTAGTCTTGGGCCATGGGGAAATTAAAGGCAATAATGGAGACTGGTGCTTCTGGAATTGCCCCCTCTGATCTAACGTGAAAAATGCTGAGAAGGAACTGGTGTGAACCAGTCATGTTCTCTTAATTTCTGATTTGTTTATTTTTCTATAATACATCCCTAGTACATTATTTTTCTATAACAAACCTCTAGCTTTAGAGTAAAACTCCAGCACATAGGCTAAAAAAGGACAAGTCTCCTGGATCCTATGTTCTAATCCTTGCACCCCTTCTGACAGCTGTGTATCACCACTATCCTTTCTCTCCCAGAGCCTCGTGAACTAACTAAACCCAAGTTTCCAAAACAAGTATAGGTAGAGACCTGTCATTACATCACAGTGTGGACAAAGCTGGTCTTTTAGTACTTGAATCTTGATATAATGAAGAAACAGGATACCTGATTTCTAAGCCCAGCTCTGCCATCAACTCATTGGGTGCTTCTGGGCAAGTCATTTCACTTCTCTGACGTTGTTTACTCCTCTATAAAATGGAATATTTTAATGGTTTTCCAAATGTGGACCACATTTTCAAAATGGCAGTTTCTGAAATCTTTTCAAGGTGTTTGTGAGATTGCAACAATTTTCATAACGATACTAGGGTGTTATTTGCCTCTTTTACTCTCATTTATTCACAAGTGTACAGAAGCTACATGAGAAGGACTTAGACTGTGGTGCTCCAATGCTTTGATAGCCTACTTAAGCAAATCAAAACCTAAGCCAGAGTTAATGCATTAGAATCTGAGAAAGTGAAACTTAACAACTAATCACAAACAGCCAAGTAGGCTTTCCCAAATAAGGCAACTGCTTAAACTATAGTCAATCAAGCAATTTTGGCTTCTGCATCTTCCCTATAAAAAGTTTGCCCTTACCTCCCATTGCTGGAGTGCTTCTAACCACTTTCGGTTTGATGCTGCCCAATACGAATCAATGTATGCACAAATAAACTCTTAAAAATGTCAATGTGCCAGATTATCTCTTAACACGTGTAATACCACAACATATTAAATGCTGAAGCCGATAAAGAATATAGATATCTTCCATGAAACCAGACCTTAAAGAGATTTACCAAAATAAGTAAAACAATGCCACTCTTCTCACTAATAAAAGGTGTTGTTTCTCACAAATGTACATTTTTGTTTACGTAATAATATTTTTAAATTAATACACGTTTGAAATTTTTAAAAATCTAATATAATAACTAATTAGTTTGAGAATGGCTAGACTAGATAATTCCTGAGACCATTTTCAGCAATATGATTCTATGATATCCTATACATTATCACCTTTTATTACTTACTAGAGGCCCAGTGCACAAAATTCATGCATGGGGGTGGAGGGGTCCCCTCAGCCAATCCTGTACCCTTTCCAATCCAGGACATCCCTCTCACAATCCGGGACCACTGGCTCCTAACTGCTCACTTGCCTGCTTGCCTGCCTGATCACCCTTAATAGCGCCCCCCATCCCCCGCTGGCCTGGTCATGCACAATTGCCCCACCTCAGCCAGCCCAGTTGCCCATAACTGCCCCCACTGCCAGCCTGGTTGCCCCTTACTGCCCCCCCCAATCAGCCTGGTCTCCCTTAACTGACCCATCCCCACTGGCCTCATCACCCTTAACTGTTCCCCCACCTGTCTGGTTGCCCACAACTGCCCCCCTGCCAGCCTGGTCACCTCTAACTGCCTCCCCCCACCAGCCTGGTCACCTCTTACTGCCCCCTATGCTGGCCTGGTTGCCCCTACCTGCCCTCCTGCCAGCCTGGTCACCCCTCACTGCCACACTCTGCCAGCCTGGTTGCCCCTCACTAACCCCCCTGCAGGCCTGGTCGCCCCATGCATCCTGTTCAGTCGTCCATTTGAATGCAATGGTCGCTTAGGCTTTTATATACATAGATAGTGAGTAATTTCATAGCACAACTGAAATCGCCTATTCATCTTGTCTTGTACAGACATAATATATGAACAAATAATTAAACATATTTTCTAAATTAAATAAATTGATTTTCCATAAAGAGAATCTATTAGACCCACAATCTTCTTCTAAATAAAGCCACATTTAGTTACTCATATGTGGGTTACTCTGCATTTTGAAACCTCTATTTCTGGAATTTGTATTCTAAATGTTTGTACCAAGAATTAGCACCTGTTCCAAAGTCAGCCACATGTGGAATAAATATGACTCTGCAAAATTCTAACCAATATAGTCATTATATACTGAACACTAAACTAGCCAATCAGATCTTAACCTTAGAGGATTTGAAAGTGCCAGAGCTATAGAGAATAGTGTGCCACACACTCTGACAGACATGTGATGGTAAACTGAAACTATGAATTAGTAGAAGCTATACAGTAGTAGAAGGACTATTTTTAAAAAGCCATGAGATAAAGGGAATCAAAAAAGAGAGGAAAGTCACCAGCCAATGCAGTGGGGGAAAAGGGAAGTGGAAATAGAGGGAGAAGCAAAGACTAATTGAAACTGCCACACCAGAAAGGCATACTGCTACAGTTGCTACCAGCCTGCTGGGACATCTCCCAAAAGATGCTTCAAGTTTCCACAAGCCTCAGTGAACTTTTCCAAGCACTTTGTACAAACATGAGTCAACTAGGCTCTCCCCAAGAGGAATACTAATGAAGGAAATTTCTTTATATAATTACAGACGTACCAGTGCAATGAAGACAAAGGGTTTTAAGCTATGATAACTGGGAGAATGATTGTGGATTTAATAGAAATCTGAAAATAAAGAGCTAGCAAAACATCACCAGAACCCAAGGAAGAGGTTAGGGCTGGGAACACAAATTCAGAGTGCATTCAAGATAGAGTTAACAAATGACAGGTATAAGAGAGAGTACAGAGAAAAGTAAAGCCTGAAAAATAACAGAGGTAAGTCCTATGATAATGAGGCAGAAGCAGAAGCAGGAAAGGGAAAATGTGAAGAAGGTAACAAAGTAAGAAACCTAAAAATGAAATTGGCAAAATGCTCTCCTTTAAGCAAGAGCAGGAAAGAGTTTCATGTGGCTCAATAGTGGAGGCCAAAATCATAGGAACCATCTTTAACTCCACTCTTTCTCTCACACCGTGTCCAATCCATCAGCAAATCAGGTTGACTCGACCTTCCCAAGTGTAGACACTTCTTCACCTTTGTCTTTTCTACCAACCTGGTCCAAGCCATCATCTTCTCTCGCCAGAGGGTGCTGTAATCACCCCTACTTCTGCCCTTGTCCCCGATGTTCTTAGTCCAACACATCAGTCAGGGTGTTGGCTCTTTAAATGTTAAGCAGATAACCTCACTTCTCTTCCCCAATATTCTTCACTTGCTACCAGTCTTTTAAAACCAAAGTCCTTACAATTACTGACAACTGTCAGTGCCCATGGGATATCTCCACATGTTACATCTCCCCACGTGTCCCCTCTCTAACCTTATCTCCCACTGCTCTCCCAGCTCACTCTCTTTGCTCCATAACTGGCTTTCTCCTCCTGCTAGAACCTAACAGGCATGCTCCTGCATTTGGGTTTTGGTCCTGGCTGTCCTCTTTTCCTGAAGGGTTCAATGCGATATCCAGAGCACAGAATTTAAGGAGGCGAGGTAGTGCAAGTGCAGACCCTGAGAGCAAGTGTCCACTTAAATGTTGAGGCTTCTCACTGGACTCACCAAAGCCCTGTGTTCTGCATGCCTTCAGTTGACACGGTTCTTATTTAGCCTATCAACTACTCATTTTCTTCATACTTCTTGTAGAATATAAGGGCAGAACTTGTTATTTGCTTTGTTGGATACATTTCAAGCACCAGACACAGTGCTGGAACATTATCAGTACTCAGTATGTGGTTGAATAAATACATGGAAGACGGTATGGCTCAGAAATATCAAAGGCTTCAGATTTTAAATGGGTTAATATATTTAGGAGTAAAATGATTGTTACTTCTTTCTTAAAACACAGTTAAGTTCAGAAATCCACATGTAGGTGTTTAAAGAATGATGGTTAAAAAAGTAAAAGCCATGAATGCAAGGTCTGCTTTTTAGAAACAAGACAAAAATATTCTAAAGAGAAAGGTAGTAAGCATGTTACCTTTTCTTGGAATTTTTCATGGAAGGAAAGTTGAAAAATAAGATATTTGCTTGTAAGAGCAGAGACAGTGTGAGATGTGGGGTGGGCTAGTAATCATAGTTTGTAAGAAGAAAAAGACACATGGTTTGCAGAATAAAAAGGAAAGATCCAGAGAGCATTAAGTTGTTGAAGATGCAAGAGGCAAGTGATATATGGCTCTGGGAGAGGTGGGATTAAAGGGAGGAGATGAAAATGAAAAAGAAAATAATATGAAGCAGTTTAATAAAATGGCACACTGCTCATGAGATTATTATTACATTATTACATATTAGTGGTTCTCACTCCTGTTGTGAAGGCAGATTTCAGCAAGGAGGTAGTGTTTGAACTAACTAAATTGAGGACTAGTCCACAGAGGAAAGGTTTGATCAACGGTAATAGGTGAAAAACAATATCAGTGAGGTCTCAAGATAAAGACAAGAGGGATGATGTCCAAGTAGTAAAGTTAAATTTGCAATTTTAGGCATCTAGAATGGTGATCAAGTCTGCTATTTCCTATCAGGGCTCAGTCTTTCCCAGAGGGGTCATCAATGTACTCATCAATATTTCCCACAGAACAGTGGTCCCTTTTCCCAGGATCTTGAAGAATATGCACGCCTCCTACTCATCCCCTAATAGTAAGTCCCTGGGAGATACACCTACACATTCCATCACTTAGTTATGTCAAACCTGTCCCAATTGGGCATACATTCATTTTTATAGCTTCAAAAAAATCTGAATTTCATTTCTATTGTACCAAAACATATTTCAAAAACAGGAACCCTTTAAGTAAAACAAATATCATATGTATCCAAAGCACTCAACAGCTTTCCAGACTTACTCACAATCTTTGTTCGTTTGTATAGAAATTTTGTGTGCATCTGTTTTGTCTTCTAAAGCATAACAGATCTCATACATCAGGAACAGTAAGCTCACACCCTTTTTAGCAAATTCTATTACTATACGAGTTTCAGCCCAATAGCCACAGATGCAAGAGGCAGTGTGTCGGAGTCCTCAGTCACATTGTCTTGAATATGGGCTGTTTCAGCCAGCATCGTCCATAATGAAAGTGTCGGGTTTTGTGATCTTTCAAAAGTTCCAGCCATTGTCCATATGCCTTTCCCTTAGTCCTGAGAGCAGAAGAGCCTTGGAGAGGGGTGGACAAAACTAGAAAATATAAATAACAAATCAAAAATTACAATTGATTGGATAAACAATTTCCCTTCCTCTGTTTCTTAATAAGTGATCGATTTCATGATCAATATTCATTATTTCTCAGAACATACCAAACTGCTTATTGAACAAATGAATTGCTGAAACTACAATGACATAGAATCAAAAAGGTGAACCAATTTCTTTAATAACATGGGTTGAACGGACTGTCTCATCTTACTGGGTTGTTCCACATCAATGCACTTTTCTGCATAGCCCTTTGCAAAACGGCTGAAGTTCAGAGAAACAGGGGAGGTAATTCATTACTCATTAAAAGAAGTGGGCTATGGGAGCACGTGTTTACACGTGTGAGGGCTGCACTGCAGTTTGAAATTAGCTGTCTTTAGTCTGATTCAGGTAAATTCTCAAGCTGCCAACCCAGGCTCTCCCCCAAGGCATTATCTTTTGAATTTGGTGTCCTCAGTGGATGTGTAGAGAATTGAAAAACCCAGACCATATTCACTTTCTAGATCAATTATTTTAATCAAAGAAAATGATATACATACTTGGGGGTGAAATCATCAAGGCTAAATCAACTTCTTGGTAGAGGACACAGTCATTTCGTTTGCTGTTCTGTGATAACTTGCAAAGCATTTAATTGAACTGATCCAATTCTGATAAACTCATCGGCATCTAGGATATTCTACTTGGGGGTTCCCTTCAACATCTAGAAATCATACAATGACCAGTACATTCTCAGATGGCCGTCTCCTCCTTAATTTCCAATGGTCTTGTGTACATACAGAGAGAGAGACTGTGGAGAAATGCAATTTCATTGGCAGTTAGTATCAGCACTCAGAACTCACTTCACAAAATTGCTACAACTAATGTATGACCAAACTCCAATTATTAGCAGAGGTGATGAGCAAGAACCCAGGCCTAGTGATGCATACACTGTCCCAGGCAGACCTCCAGCTGTGGCTGCTATCCCCACACCTGCCCCTCTGCAGCCTATCCAGGGCAGGAACCACAGTAGCTTGTTTAACCCCTTTGGGCTTTCCATTCTCATCTTCCATTGCCTAGTCCCATAGTGTCTACAAATTACCCTGCTCAATGAGAAATGCTGGACTGGTCAATTATGAAAGCAGCAAATGATTTACCAGCTTTAAAAAATACAAAACAAAAACAACACATCACTTAGTTAAAGTCAGTCAGCCAGGGCTTATCCAAACTACTTAGGAAAATCTCATTAAATCAGACTCCTCTAATTAGAAATTAGGTAATTCTGATAGGAGCAAAGCTAAAGTTTACCTTTGTACTGTCTATAAGAAAATATGTTTTATTTCTAAAGCAAAGGAATAACATAAACAAGCCTTAATGATTTGTAAACCTCAAGTACTAGAGCGAATTCAACATTCTGCTGGGTATCTTGACAGCAAGTCCTCAACCTTGAAACTATCTTCATTCTGTATGTAAACCTCCACCTACAAAAAAACAAACAAACAAACAAAAACAAAAAAACCACACTCAAAGCTTTAACTGTAAAAATATTCTTATCTATCACTAAAGAAAGTCTCAGAAAGACTTTACTAGATAGCATAATTGGAGCCCAGATGTAATTAAATATATTTTAATATATGCATAAATGTCTCATTTATATTGCATCAGCACGAATTCATACAGGTAAAATTTCCAGACAACTGAGACTTTGGCTTTAAGCAGCAATACTTACTTATTTTAATTAGGGAGATATGACACAGTAGTTAAGTGTGGGAGCTGAGTCTGAGACTATTTCTGTTCCCACCTTAGGCAACTAAATGTTTTTTGGCTTACCTTGAGCAACTAAGTGTTTTTTGGCTTCAGTTCCTCATCTGTAAAATGGGGATAATAAGGATAATTCTTTACAATCTAGTTCTGAGGATTTAATGAGGAGATACGTGAAAAAAGCCTTCAGATCAATGTTTATTCCAGATTAAAGGCTCAATAAATTCAAATTACTATTATTTAATTCTTTTTTAAGAACTTCAGAAAATATATCACACAATGATCTGCCTTATCAAGTAGAATGCACTGAGCACAATTTAACCCATTCTTAATTTATTCAAAATCACCATCATGAAAATGATTGTTATTATGCCTTAAGGACCACTTTTTCCTTTATCAAGTCATGTCAATTATCCCATTTACATTAGGCTTTAATAGTTCTTCATCTCCCTCTTCTCATTGTTTATTATATGTTCTGTGTGTGTGTCTGCTGTTTCTAATGAAGTGCCTTATTTTCAGAGAAGAAGGGAGTGGGAGAGAGAGATAGAAACATCGAAATGAGAATCATTGATTAGCTGCCTCATGCACACCCTACATTGGGGACCAAGCCTGCAACCTGGACATGTGCCCTGACTGGAAATCCACCCATGACCTTGGTTCATGTGTCGATGCTCAACCACTGAGCGACACTGGCTGGACAAAGTGCCTTATATTATACACAACTAGAAGCCCAGTGCATGAAATTTGTGCACTGGTAGGGTCCCTAGTGGTTGCTGGCTGCTAGCCAGGTACTCCCTTCCTTCCCCTGGCCGGCCCTGCCCCCTGGTCACACTCCCGGACAAATTCCAGTCAAGGG
This sequence comes from Pipistrellus hanaki, assembly GCF_964339955.1. Classification (NCBI taxonomy): domain Eukaryota; kingdom Metazoa; phylum Chordata; class Mammalia; order Chiroptera; family Vespertilionidae; genus Pipistrellus; species Pipistrellus hanaki. Next base: position 138,255,009 of record NC_140504.1, on the reverse strand, counting down.
GGAAATTTGCATACTATGTTTTTATTATATAGGATAATCCAAATGAGGTTCTGTGAAGAATGCCTGATTCGCATATGAAGCACATTACATGTGCTTTCTGAGAGCCCTTTTCTGCACTGCCAGTAAGACCTTTGTCAAGTTCTCCTGAATTCTAGAGTCTAGTCTGGATGACTAAGTTGGCTAGACATCTAGGTTCTCTATAAGTACAGTACTATTCTATTTAAAAGGACTAAGTATATATTTATTTAAAGTACCATAATCCAGAATTTTCACTGAGACTGGCCATTCTCCAGTTACTAATAGTTTATTGAATTTATTTCTATGTCTTGTGAGCTCCTTTTAATTGGTAGAGGATCACTGTAATCAGACTTGCTTATTTGGATTCTGTAGAGGAAAACGACTTGATAATGTACTGTTTTCAGTTTCTCTCCATCACCCACTTTCACCAATGAGTTATATCAATCTAAAAAGTATACAAATTTGGGGGAGAATTTTTAGTAGAATTTTTACCCAGTCTTTCATCATCTCATCTGAATTCTTCAAAATAAGACTCATATCAGAAAAATGAGATATGAGGAACTGTAAACAGCATAGTCTCCAAGCATGGTGAGTGCATTCCGCTAATAGGTTTTCATCCATCAGCATCAGACTCAGCACAGAGTATAGCCTTTACCTTACATATGCTACATTGAGGGTTTTTTTCATCGCATGGAGTGTAACATAAGCTGATGTGGCATTCAGGATTTACAGAAAAGAGATGTATTGTTACTCATCAAGGAAGAAGATATTTTCTCCAGAGAAAAGATAGATGTCACAAGATACGTATGCTCTGAAATGTAATATTAGAAAATGGTCATTTTATTTTTCTCAATGTCAAGTATAAAGGAACCATGTTCTAATTATGCTATTGGATGGTGATCATTTGTGATGGTGAATATCATAAAGAAGCCAACTACTGGTAGTGACTTCCTATGTCTGGAGATAACGTTTCAGCAGAGACTAGTGTGAACGAAAGAGACAAGAAAATGGAGGGGAAAAGGTGAGGAGATGGCACCCTCATTCCAGAAATTAAAATCATAAAATCTCCTGTTTCTTCTACCAGGCTCAAAATGAATAAGAAGGAGAACCTTACCAACCCCAGTCACTGCCCTGAGAGGCTCGATAGTCTTTTCGCCACTAGCATGTGGGACCTTATTGAAACACAATTAAGTTGAACATTTCAACTCTCTCATTGGATGATGGCATAACCCGGCAAAGCCACACTTAGATTTTAGAACTCAGAATGAATACCAGACTGCATTCATGACCTAACAGATGGTAACTAACCATTCCTGGAACAATACCATCCTTTGGGTTCAAATCACCTGTGCTTTGACCAAACACCTTGCCCATGGCTGAGGGCATGCCCTGGCTCAGGCTGAGGCTTGGCTGTGCCTTGGCCCAGCACTTTTCCTTCTGATGGGCCAGGTCCAGAGCTTCACTCTGAAGTGGAATGAGAGAGCAGCTGAATTCACACTTTGCCCTGCTGAATAGTCCTTAATTCTCACAAAAGTAAGGCGGCGGTGGGGGAAACTGCTGCAAAACCCTAGAATTTATGTTTCATTCTCCTAGCTTCCCAGTTTTGTCTTCTCCGTCTTTCCTTGAATTCCACAACCACACACCACCTCCAAGAGCCAAGCCTATTTACTTCACTCATGTTCTCACTCTATCAAAATCTGTTTTTCGAAAATGTTGGATTAATTCACACTGAGTGACATCATTTCTTCAAGTACTTCCATCACCCAAAGAGATTTGCATTGTAAGAGGATCAATGCTATAAAGGCAGTTTCCGATGTGGGGTACATATGACATACTGGGCGAGAATGGGAAAATAGTAGTTCTTCTATTCATACAAATTTTCCATGTAAAAAAATTAAAAGGTTTACTAATATTGAATATAGATTGAATCTAGTACCCCATTCAGTCTGCCTTCCAAGTGGTCACATGTCACAGAATTTACATAATTTTAGAGCAGGAGGTCTCTGTGGAAGGGTTAACAGAACTGCATCAGATTGCCAGGTTTTTGTGATATCATGCAGCTTACTTAGGCTTAAAAGCTTAAGTAGATCAGTGTGTTATATTATCAAGCTGTAACTAAACTAAGCTGCCCAAAATGTAGGAGGAGATTTTTTAACTTATGTCAAAAAACCCTAAAACCTTCATGGGCATCATTCACAAGCTATCCTAGCAAAAAAGTTGAAGTTCAAAGTCCTATAGGATTAACAACCATGACATCCACAAAACCTATAAAATAGAGTAAAATATATATTTCTCTGCAATAAAATAGAAAGGGCCTATAAAATTATTTCATACCACACAGAGTGCAGCTGATTATCTCATGACCAAAACCTAGAAAATCTTGTGACCCATCTTTACATAAATGTGCATTTTTCTTTTAAAAAACATCCAGTGGTATGAATTTGCTGACTTTGGGAAAGAAAACATAATTGATCTCACTTTTAAAGTTTAACTTGATGTTTCAACCATGGATGAGTAACACGGCATTACAACAAAAAGAAGCCTAAAATGTGGGCTATGGTAAGAATATTTAAAAATTGGTATTTAGAATCAATTCCATTTTAATATGATTTTACTACTGAAAATGATATGTCTGTCACCTATAAAAAGCTCCCATATTTTCAGACTTCTTAACAACTTGAAAATAGAATATTGTAACTTGATTAAAAATTCTCCAGATCAGAACTCTCAGAGGGATTTGAATCCATTTGTTAAAAATATAGGAATGTATATCTTCCAATTAGTTTCCAAAGACAACTGATTAACATTTGAGAAGATGACCATTTGTTTGCCAAGGAGCAACACATATTGCCTGTATAAAGATAGGACGGGGGTGGGGGGGGGGTATCACAAATACAGAGCTAAAAGCTGGGTATCACAAAACAGAAAAGGCAGACACAATGCCTTTTTGAATTTTACCTCCACATTTTAATGAAGTATTCCTTTTAGCTCTAACAGGCATTAAAACAAAATTTTAAAATAAGCTTAACTTAGAACCAGACCAAGCTAAATCACAAAGTATTAAACCAAGATGAGAGAAATGTCTGAATGATAACCAATCACAGCCATCATAATTTTTGTGAAGGCAAAGGACTGGATGCCACTATTAAATAAAATATTTTATTTCATTTTTTTTGTCTGCTTCAGTTAAAATGTTTGCATATGTTCCATTATGTATGAATATATTCATGGAATAGTACATATATAATTTATAAATCAATAAATATGCATATTTGGGGGATAAGTACTCAAAAAAAAGTTCATTGATGTGATGTGTAACTTTAGAACTTTGGGCCATTACTTTCAGGAGTTTTCTTTTGTTTCATTCCCCTATTCTTTTAAATAAAATACCATCAGCGGGATTTCAGATTGCAGTAAACACATGAAAGGCATGGGTACAGAAAGGTCTGTCCTTTCACCCCTGGAAGTATGCTCAGAACCCACCTGTGTGTGGAGCAGTCTTCAGCGCATGCCCCACCTCAGAGCTCAACTAGATAAATGTGTTGGGGCTACAGACACAGGTAAAAACTACTCCACAACTGGGTTAGCCTCAAGTTGGAAAATGTGACATTTCTATTTATTCATTTTTTAAAATCTTCCTTGGTCTTGAATCCCCATAGTTCCCAGGTGCTACAGAAACAGAGATGCTTGAAAACTCATTTATTTCTGGAAGAAGTCAACAAAGCTTATTTCCCCTTTGCCTAGGGAGGGCCCACAAAAACCCAACTTTGAAATAAGGAAGCCATATGAAGCAGTTATACAAATTGCATTTGCAATGTGTCTTTAAATTGCAAGGAGCAGAAGTGCACCTGTGATTTTAAAACATTCCTAACAGTGTCCTCTGGATATGCTCCACCTTCAGTTCCCAACATTCTGCCAGCAAATGCTATTCCAGTCATTCTATTTCCTTCCTCGGCCCTTCTGTTATTCTGCCCACACGTTTCACGGAACTACCAGAAGCCACCAGGCAGGCAGCTGCCACAGAGCACCAAGCAAAGATGATGATTTTAACTTCTTGGGGCATAGTTTCCAAATGCCAGAAAACACAGAATCAAAGAAAATTAGCTATTCTGACAATCACACAATTCAGACAAGTGGGCAAATAAGATTCTGCCCCCACTTATAGGAAAAGGCAACTGTTTCAAGATCTGTTCTGTGTACTTGTTCAGAAACATTTTTCCCTGAAAATATGCTGGCAAAATAGCTCAGACCTTTAATACAGACCTGAGAAAGTACCAAAATTCTGAAGCATGGGCTTAACACTGCATGACACACTTTCATAGATGAACTCCATGATGTCCACTATCTCTCCAAGCTGCTTCTTTCCAACTTCCAAAGAAATACTCCTATCAGAACCTAATCTTTTACAATGCAAAACAACAAGGTGCGTTTTTTAAGAATATATATATATATATATATATATATATATATATATAGTATAGATAGATATATATAATTTCCATATATATAAAGTATAAAGATATCCACCAACCAAATTCATTATCAGAATTATTTCCTAGAGGGAGAGTCCTGTAATGTTCTACTAATAGGTAGGTTTTCTGTCTTATATTGAGGGGTGAGTGGGTAGTCTTTTCACCTTTGGAAAGTCTTAAATGTAGTTTGCAATACATTTTTAACCCGAATGCCTTTGATTCTTTATGACATAAACCTTCTCATTACCTAAACACGCAGGATAAGGAGACTGAGCCCTAAAGTCAGATAAGCCAAAGTCAAAACCTGGTCTGTCACTTACTAGATGAGGCAATTTCCTTAATTACTCTAAGAATTGGTTTTATCTATCTGAGAAATATAGAGAGATAACTGTATCTACTTCAAAGATGGTTGGGTAAAATAAATTAAGTAATCAAGCAAGACCTTAGTACTCTGCCTAGAATATAGGAAGTACTCGATAAATGTTAGCTATCATGAGTAAATATTTTATGCTTTCTCAATGACCTGCCTACCACAAATTTGCTCACTGAGCATCCCTTTCCATCTTTCCTTTCTGACGAAACAAGTAAAATATACTAGTAGAATACCAAGGGATGTGAATCTCCATCAGAGAAAAGTCATACCCTTAGAACCAAATTCTAGAAGTGTTTAAAACAAACTTCTACTCTAGAAGATAGTCTGGTTTGTTCTTTTTAGCATTTGGAAAGGGTTTGCTCTGGTGCTAATACATCATAACAAGTTTTTAATTGATAATAATGTAAGAATAGTCTCGCCATTCAGGGGTCTTCAAACTACGGCCCGCGGGCCACATGCGGCCCGCAGAGGAGTCTGATCCGGCCCGCCAGGTTTTTTGGGCAGTGAGCGCAGCCGAGGTGTTACAGTAGGAATTAGTAGTTCATATAGTCCGGCCCTCCAGCTCTCTGAGGGACCGTGATCTGGCCCCCACTTTAAAAAGTTTGAGGACCCCTGTTAGATACTAGATGCTCAGCCTGTTGGTTTTCCCACAATTCTAGACCTGAACTTTATGATAATTATATATGCACATAAGTAGTGACCACAACCAGGTACTCCATGTCAGTATCTCTAGCTGTCATAAATGAAGGCGCTTTTGTAGCACAGCAGCAGCTTCTAAGTATCCCCATCCAGACAAAACTGCCCAGCATTTACCAATACTGCCTGGCAGTATACCATATCATCAGATATCCTTTCGACTGAAATGTCTCCCATGGAATCATACCACTCAGATATACATGGGATGCATTCAGCCCCTAAGTTGCCATCACTGCAGATAGGCTGGCTGCTCTCCATGGATTGGGGATGGCTCTGTGTGAGACCAAAGAGGTAATTTCAGCAGCAGCCTCAGTCGCTTGGCTAATTGTTATCAGCATTATTCAGGGAGCCATGAGGGTGGGAGGTGATCCAGGAGAGATTTCAAAGCCTTTGCTAGTAACACAAAGACCACATCTGCTGCCTGACCATTGGCCATGGCCAATGAGCAAAGCCAAGAGGAATTCTATTTTCACTTGATTTTTGTTCACTCTCCCCAGGGTGGTAAAGCTACCCACATTAACTGTGGAAGCTTCATTTTATATACATTCATCTTCAGCATTTATGTAAATGCTACATTTTCCTTTGGCGTTGCCTAATGCAGGAACCTGAACCAGTTCTGTACTCTGGTTCCAAGATGTGGCTGATAAATGAAGAAGACGACTCTTTTTCTCATTTAGGTTGATTATTCCTGATGCTTACGGTAAACTGACTCAATTATTATCGTCGACTTTCAATGCTTCACCACAACCCACACAAGTCAATCTCCAACTCTGTGCTGTGATCAGGTTCTCTTGTTTATGGGCACTTTATCTAGGCTCTGATTCCAGAGAGATTTCTGTTACAGAAAGTCCAAGTCCAACCTATTAAGGATTGCTGCTTCCTGTTTGACCTACATGTGATCAGTAGCAGGAATGCCCTCTCTGAATAAACCTGCCACATTTTTTAAATTAGATGTGCATCTGCATAATTATCTTTCATTGGTGACATCTCAAGACATAAGTTTGTGATTCAGCTCAACGTTCTCTCTGGGAACGGTTCTGATGAATAATAAGGAGGAACCAGTGTCTCTTTACTAAAGGTGAAGTTTCTCTCCACCTGGCCTCCACACTAAGCCCACCTCCCAACTCTCCCACCCCGACTCTAATTCCTCTTAAGACATTTTTCCTCCAAATCTGCAGCTCCACACTCAGAAGTCATTATTACTTTTTAACTTGTTTGTGTCGATCATAATGCACTGAGAGTCATGATGCCTTTTTAATTACATAAAGATGAGACACTAGTCTCAAGCAACTTTCACATTAAAAAAAAAAAAAACAACAACAAACAAGAACAGCTTAGATGCAAAGAAATAGATTTCAAACACATGAAATATAATTTAAGTATTAAAACAAAATACACAGTTTCATCCATAAACATGTCTTTAGGTCTGTTTTGATGTAAAGCTCCCATTGATTTTTCTGGGTTGACTTCAAAAGTATCCTTGTTTTCTCCAAAAACTCTGTATGAAGAATCTGTGTTCGTTGGAACTCTAAAACTTTTCTGATTCAAACTTAAGTAGACTGGCATTGTGCATATCATGCATATAAATTTGTAAGTGTGACAATTCCTTGAAAATTGACCTCAAAAAGAAAGTATGTGAATGGGCCTAGTACAATGGCTGGCAAATAATAATAACAAGGACTCAATAGATCTGAAAGATGAATTCAAGCCATTTTGTCATAAACTATGATTTACTTTTTTTTTTTCTATGAAGGACTATACAAGAGAAATGAATTTTTTTTTTCTTGCATTAACTATAGAAATTCTAGCTCCAGAAAAAAAAACTTGAAAAAAATATAGTCAAGGACAATTACATATGTATTTGAAGAGAAGAAGAAGAAAAAAGAAAAAAAAAACAGCAAATCTGATAGGAACAGCCTATAACTGGTGAAGCTGTCATCAAATACTGTCTTCTACATTTCTGTAGCATTATGATACTTGTTTAATAAAAAAAAAAGGTAAAATAAAAAAGTCATAGAAATCTTCTTTTAAAAAATTGTCACAACAAAATGAAAGTAATTAATAAATGGTTATTCACCCCATTCTTCTCTGGCAGCCATCTTGCTTACTACATTAACATATAAAGATAGCAATTCTAAAACAATAAAGATAGTGTGGGGAAACCCCTTACTAATGAAACACTTTAAATGAGTTCCCTAAATACTTTAACTAGCATTTAATTTATTTTTAATCAGGTGCTTATCATTGGTTAAATAAATTCCAAAGGCCCCAGGATTCCACAGCCCTTAGATAGGCTAATCTCCCGTTGGGAAGCAACACATATTAAATAGTTGCTAAACCTTGGTAAATACACTTTTAATAATTAATTCTAGAAGTATTTAACTTGCAGTAATATACCGGATATTTCAGCAACAGTGTAATCCATGGGGTATTGCCGAGGGATTTCTCAGATTAACACATTTGGGTCCCTGAGTCCCATCTGTATTCCTCTACCTGAATTAACAGCAGGTAATTCAACACATGGCTGTGAGCCTCTGTGTGTTTGAGTGACCAATGATTTTATTACCACATCAGTGAGATCAAATCAGTGAAATGCATCAGCCAAGGAAATGCTTAGTAAGGGATGAGACAGACGATGGCTTACAAGTCAACCTGGGTTTTTGAAAATGATAACTGCTGAAAAGAAAAATTACTTTTCCTGTTGAGATGTGTAAATATTATGTAGATATTCTAACTCAATCTCTGTGATGGATGGTGCTCAATTTTAAACATATTTCAGTAATGCCTTAATTTAATAGAATGGGAGATACACAAGATGTTGAAGGATCAAGGTGAGAATAAATTTTCTTGCACAGATGGTTTGGTCTTGTTCTTTAAAATCCATGGAATTCTTACACTTCTTACTCTATAATAATAATAATAAAAGGGGCTTTGCTTTTTTGTTCCTTCTTTAAAATAAGATACTGTAAATAACTACTTTGATACATTCTTATGGCCCATCTAGTTCTCCTTATCCTCCTTTAAACCCTTATTTGGTGTAAATTGCAACTCGCATGCTGTATGCTGACACTGAAGTCAGACATGACCTTTGTCTCAAGCAGAAAAAGGGCCACTTCCCCACCCAGACTGACAGAGAGCACAGACTGACCAGCAGATGGTGCTACAGAGCAGGTAGCAACCCAGGACTGAACCTGGAGCTCAAAGTTCTGCAATCTTCCAGCTAGTCAGTTATCTCAATGAGGAGGGGATTCTCCATTCCCCATCTTTTCTCTTCTCCACTTCCCCCGCCCCCCAGTTTTATAAACGTAGTCTTACAGATAGCTTGGTCTTTTCCCCAGCACCATTCTGCGGCCTGTTCCTTCAGGGCATCACGAACAGTACAGCACCTGCTAGGGAAAGCCTGCGCCATGACGATGTTTTAGTAGTGATAAAAATCAAGCATTTTCTGGAGCCATAATAGTCTAAAATGTTAATGCAGTGTACTTTTTAAGGTGTGATCGATAGAAAGGGGGAGGGGGAGAGTGCCCATAAATTACTAAAGGGATAAAAAAACAAACAAAAAAAAAACATTCTATTAACACGCAGTGGATTTTGCAATGTTTTTCAGTAGCTGTTTTACTAGGGGGGGATCTTTAATTTCCTGAGAGCTTGAGTTTTATTTTGTTTGTGTTGCTTTGTGTTTAAATACCTGCCTTTATCTGTCTCTGTTCAAGAGGGATATTTTTAACACGAGTCATTTAGGAAATGTAATTCTAATGCGGTATAGCTATAGGTTTCAATTAACGTTCTACCTTTCTGACAGCTTTACATTACGTGTTTTATGAAATCATTAACTATTGTCATGTTTCTATTATGATACTATTAGGAAATAAAGAGACTTATGTAAATGGAGATGTAAAAGAAATGTATGAGAGTTACTCCGAGCAACATCTGTGCACTATCATCCATGCTCGCACTAATTTTCTAAAGATTGTTCCATTCATTATAGAGCATTGTTAGTTGCAGTGGCACAACCCTTATTTCCATGCATTTAGGGAATGAGGCCGAGAGTGGGTAAATGAGAGCCTAATCAATACCACTTTTCATTTTGCATCTAATGTGCTGCCTTTCCCTTTCTTTTCCTCGCGCACAAATCCAAAAAAGATCCTGACGTTACAGTCATAAAATGTAATTCTTCTGCAGAAACACAGACAATAATGCTTTCTGTATTCAGGCGTATTGCATATTCTAATGGCATTTGGCTAAATTGAGTATGGATTTAACATCAAAGGCTTCATGAATTTTTCAAATGAGATATTAAAGTCAATATTTCAAGTGAAAGATATTTCAATTTAGTTGCATACACAACAATAAAAAACTTCTACAAGGTAGAGGCACTAGTGGCTGTAGCAGTATTAGTTCATTCACGAAATTATTAGTTTATAAGAAAATCAAACATGAGGTTGTGATATGGCAACGACTCTGAATAAATTAGACTAACCGATATGCACCAGTGTGCTTTATCTTTTGCAGGCTGAAGCAGTCCACTTGCCACGGGCATGTTCAGGGATCCTGGCTGGGTTTTTTCTAAACTCTGTTGATTAGCGTGAAGATATGCGTTGCCGTTTCATAAATCTCCTTATTTTCCTTTGTACCAGTAGAAGACTTAAGATATGGAAGACTTAAAAGAAGAAAAAGGAGCTTGTTTTTCACCTTGCATTTCACTGAATCTTACTTTAAGGTGTCAATACTGAAGTGATGCTCAATGTTGCCTTTCCTGCAGGTTGGAGGATGCTCAGGGTGCCTGTGTGCCTGTGTGCCTGTGCGCGTAGGCACTGCGGCTTGCTGACAGCCATCCACATCCCGGCAGATCCCTGAGACTTGTGAACAACATAGCATTTATGGATTTCTGAAGCAGCTTTCCACCAAAGAACTCCAGGCTCAACCATACATGTTTCATCCACCTAACCAAATCCCCAGTGAGGAAAGTGTCAGCAGAGACTGTGTCAGTCCCATTTCTCAGATGGGCAAATGTAAGGCACAACACATGAAAACGAGCTGCTTTCCTACCGGCCTGTGGCCTTTTGGAGAAGGCTGTAATGGAGTGGTCTGCACTAAAACTAGACATGGAACCATGTCTTATTTCCAGAACAAAGTCCTATATATGGAACCAAACATGTTTCCACTTCAGCTGTGTTGATGGCAGGTTGATCTGCCGATGCTTGTATTGTCTTTTTGGCTCTGCTCTGTAGGCACACAGAAAGGCAATAGCCTGAATCTCTCTATGCCAAGCCCCATCTTGCCTCTTTGTTTTGGCTATTGTAAACTATAGTGCCTTTTACCCAGTGTTTTCAAGCCCTTCGTGGTTTGAACCATGGATTAAGTAGACCACAGATAGACACTCTGTACTCACAGACACTTTAGGTAATAAAGAGTAAAGCAGCCATAAACCTGCTATCCTAGAGGAGATGGGCATTTCTAGGTGAGGACAGCAGATCCCCACACTGACCAGCATGCAAAGATGTATCCCTACAGTTCATGGCAAAGCCAGACAGCGAACAATGTAAAAGCACTCAGCTCTGCTCCCTGCCTTTAACCTGTCTGCCACCCAGGCAGTGTTTAAACCAGTGCATTGTAAGAATCCCTCACTTGATCGAGGCCTCTTAAAAGAGATGGCATTTTAAAGACCCAAAGTGCATAAAGATTTCATTCTGTAATTTGAAGGACGATTGCCCATCTTTGAAACAGAAAAAAAACACCCTAACTTCATAAGTACTCTAAAATGAGAAAGATAGGAAAATGCACACCATCACTAATGCTTTTTCTGCTCCCTTTTTTTTTTTTTTTAACACGAGCAAACTATGAGAGCCATCACTTCTATTCAAAGGATGTGGCATGTCCCAAGAGGGGGTTTACCTTTGGCCCACCCACCACACACATGTACCCACAAAATACTCACCTCACCTGTGTAAGTTACCACAACTCACAGGACTCAAGTGGCAGTGGGATTGCACGCAGCTGATTTTCAGTGTATCTAAGCCCACCCCCAGCACCAACAACAAAAAGCCTCCCGAACTGAAGATTCTTTCTTTGCTTCATTACATCTAAATGATCAGACTCATTTCAGCCTCAATTCCCAAACTTCCCTCCCTCCTTTGATTCCCCTTTCTTTTTAAGGGGCCCCATTGTAGGGAGGGAAAACAAACCGGAACAAAGCTACAATTCAATGCTCCTTTTAAGGCTTCCCGTTATAACAGTGCTCCTGGGCAAGGCTATTACATGTTGACTTCTTTGGAAAACTGTTGATCTTTTGATGTTTACCATTTTTTTATTTAAACTGCAAAAGGGAGCTTTGTGGAGAACTAGACTTCATCTCGAACGAAGGCCTGTATTAACGTTTGGCCCTGGCCGTGAATGAAAATGGAGGCTGTGGACCCAAACGATTCCCTCCCTGGCCCCTGCCCACATCATAAAACCAGGAAGCTATTTGGCACAGCAGAAAAGAGATGGGAAAAGGCAGGAACGAAAAGCCAGGGCCGACCATGTACCTAAGAGCCACGAATATAAACACAGAAGGAAGTGTTAGCTTAGCTCGAGGAGGTGGCAAGGGGGACATCAGAGGTTTATGTGATATTCAGTGTTCATATTCCTAAAAGAAAGTGCACATTTTAAAATTTTCACTGCACATCTGTGCATTGCTACATTTTTAAGGGCCTGCAAGGACTGGAATTACAGGAGATTTGAAGCTCACAACTGAGTAGCTCTGGCAAAGCGGCATGGGGGAGGAAGGCTACTGAAAATCATGGGGGAAAGGTAGACCCGTGCCAGAGAGGAACATTAAAAAAGGGTTCTAGCGGAGGAAACTGTCAGCTTTATAGATGGGAAGTTGGAATGGAAAAATTGGTAGTGCCACTGAACCTTAACAGCAGCTGCGAAATCAGAATTTACTCCCTAATCTGAATTAACTAATCAAAACCAGGTCACTCCTCCACCTTCCCTCCACTACCCACCGCGTCGCCTCTGGGTTATTTTTCATGACCAGTAGCATTCTGCGGCAAAATAAATAAGGAGCAAGGAAAACAGAAATACTGAAGGTCAACGGTTCCCCACCAGACCCAATGCACTGCAGATTTATCAATGGGAGAAAAAGTCGTAGGTGTTTGGCTTTTCATCTCTGTGGTGCATAGACTTACTTAAAAAAGACCAAGGTTACAGCTGCATCACGAATGAACTCAAATAGAAACCAAGAATGATTTTTAAATGATGACTTCTGGGATCTAAGCTCCAAAGAACACTAAAAGGGAAGGGCTGCGAGAAGCAAAGGGACCACTGTGCTCATAATTTAAAAGAAAAAAATTCAGATTCACAGCTAATTTCATACACAAGCACTTTGGAATCAAGCATAAGTTTTTAATAAAATTGTACTGGTAAATTATCCAAAGAAATGCATTAAAGGGTGCACAGTAGCCAAAGCATGATTTGAAGCTCTTATTAACTGGTGATTATCTTCACTGATCCACATTACCATTCAGTTGCAGATGTTACTGACATTAAGATGTATGATGCAGAGGCTGGAGAAAAAGCCCATTTAAGACAGGTGAATACTTAATAGTAATTCAACATACCCGGCACAAAATGTCTTTCACGGGAGTTCAAGGATTTTCTCTTTTTTTCACTCTCCTTGCAATTTCATGTGAATGTTTATAAATAAAATGAGAAATGAAACCCCATTTGGTAGCCATTTGACTTGTTCAAGTGTAATGGCCATTTAAAACTTTGCAATTTATCATTTTGGGCTTCTTTCTCATCTGGCTTTATTTTTATTTATTTATTTTTAATTCTCCCTTTCCTTGGAATCCTTATGAAAGATTCACACTTCAAGTATGCAGATAAAGCTTACCTGACATGGAGGGGATGTTTATCTTTTAGTTTCCTTAACTCCACGGCTGATACTGCATCCGTTAGCCAACTGCCCACTGGATCCAGACAGATCCCTGAGAACCTGGAGCACCACCCTCTTTGCTGTTCACCTGCTCAGGGTTACCTAACGACCCGCTGCCTTCCTCCCATAGCCCCCTCCTGAGCCTGTGCTCTCACCCTGAGCTGGATGCAGACTCCAATGTATCCTATATGTCTCCACAGGCAATAAAACAGCCATCAGCTTATTAGGGGTGCTTTTCATAAGCTGACGTTTAAGAAAGAGAACTTAGATATTCCAGGGAGTGGTAGAGACTTAAAATCAAGACTTCCATGGAAAAGCAAGTCAGCACAATTGGAAGATTTCGAGAACAAGTCAGGCAGGGGATGAGTCCATCTCCCTCTCACTGTCTTTCACATGCAAACGTCGCTGGGTCACTAATGTTATATACAGGTGATGCAAGAGCTATGTAGGTAGCAACAAAGGCCCCCAAGCACCTCAGTCCTCTTTCTGTGAAGTTCTGTCTCAGATAATGTGCCGCACACTGCAGGTGGTCAGTGTCCCCCTTCCAAATGCAGACTAAATAATGTTCCCCCAAACCCAACAGCTTCTCTCTGTTCCCTGCTCTCTGAATCTTTTCAGTCCTGCATGTTACACACTCCCCTGATTTGCTCTCTGCAGGATTGATTGAAAATAAAATATTAAAGGTCAATAATGACAGAATAGATGCCATACCCCAGCTGGTATTTCTTTTTCAGCAATTGCTTTTACCCAGAGGAGTCAGTAATTGCAGACCCAACACATGCAGCAACAGGGCCTGTGGAGAGTATGTTTTGTCTGAGAAAGTTTTTTGTTTTTTTTCTAATCACACAGCATAAGCATCTACTTATTCTGCATAAGCACAACTCTGATCCTGTAAACATACACATATGTGTATTCATAGTTTTTTCTTCCATATTTGGAAATATATATGCATTGGTAGCTATTGTATATAAACAGAAACTTTACTTTCTTTAGGGGAATCTGTATTGTAAAACGTATAACACAGTCGAACATGGAGTTTCCAATATCCAGACAAAACAGAGAGTAAAGAGTGATTCTCTTAAGGTCAAAGGACATGAGTCCCAAGGAGTCTGAGTTGTGTTGAGCCACCCGTTTTCAGACTGTGTTTAGAAAAGCTATACCTTTCCTCAGAGGTTTCTAAGGGGTGACTTGGGGAAGACAGGAGAAGGAGAATGATCTGAAGGATGTTCTGTCCTTACAACCTCCTTCCTTAGCCAAAGCAACTCTACTTTTATTGAGTTTACGTACAATAAGTTTGTAAAAGATTTGCCTACAGACACTTTTCCTCTGCTTAGAGGCAGAATATTGGCCTCTTTCCAGGAAGAATGGTACTAAGGAGATGAAGACTGACTCTAGGGGCCCAACAGGAAAGGAGACTTTCTACTGAACCATCTTTTTTTATAGTTAGAGTCCTCTGCACATTTCTCTGTCCTGGCTAGTGATTCTGCTAGGGACTTTTCAAATACTAGCCCCGACCCAACATTGCCATTTTCTAGGTTCTCAACGGCCTTCAACAAAGTTCATCCTTGATATCCTTCTCAGGAATAGAAGTGAAGATATAAATAACCTAAGCTTAGTTTACTTCTCAAAAAGACAGCATTTCTAGGGGGATAACATCTAATTTGTCCACTCACATAAGGATAACTTTATTTCTTTTGTACAATCCAGTGAACTGAGCTGTAAGATGACAAACATCCTTGCAAAGGTCTCACTCGGAGCTGGTCCTCAGCCTAAACTGTTAAACTTTCAGCTGCCAAGTTCTACTTTACGCATAAGTGCCCCCTGCAGCAGCGTCAGACATGCATTTTATGTGTGTGGCAGTGGGAGAATGACATATTTATAGGCTCTTTTCCTACTAGTCTTCGTGCTCGATAGATGGTAATATAAACATAGCTAGAATCAACTATGTAAGCACTTTCTGAAGGCAAGTGCTATCTCATACTGTATGGTCTGCCATCACTTCAGAGTGCATTTTGCCTTCCTCAGAATGGGGAGTTGCTAAACTAGTTATCTCAACCTCTGAAAGTGGGGTAAAAGATGCAATAAAAACTAAAATCATATTAATGACTAAATAATAATCATAATAAATGTGCTCTCACTTTGTCAGAATCCGAGAAGTCCCCAGTTTGCAAAGGATTTCGTACTTCCTACATCTCTGCATCACATATGGTATGTTCAAGCCGATGTTAATTACGGTTCATGTTTGACTGTAGAAGCCTCCCTGTTTCAGAGCGCAGAGACAGGCAAAGGCTCACACAAACTTGAAGCTACCAGCGACCCCATTCACCTTTTGGTAAAACTGATGTGCAATCAATTAAGTTCCAAATTTGAAATGGCATCAAAAGTCCAGCATCAAAGGTTGGACATGCCAGGGGGTTACCAATCAAATGTGCATGTCCAACCCAATGTTTCCTTTGGTTCTATCTTTGAGAAAGCTTCTTCCCTCCTTCTCTAACAAAGGAAGATGATGCTCTGGTAGAACATTAAGGACATAGAGGGTTTTCCTACTGAGGCAGTTATGCGGTGCAGGAAGGGCTCTTTGTCACCAGGCTGCTCGTGGAGAATAGTGTGGTGCTTAAAATACAGTAATTACTGTTACAGTGTGTGCATAGCAATGGAAGAACCAAATCTAGAGCTATACGTGGTACCGAGAGTTAAGAAACAGCTGTAATTTTGGCTTTAAATATGTTTATGAGCATTCTGAATGGTTTAAGCTTGCTGTGCAACATATGATTTTAATTTTCTTTATGGATATAGGGGGGCCATGAAATGCTGACTTTTGCTATAATAATCTTGCAGGTTTCAGAGGAGCTATATAGGAGGCCAGTCAGTTCTCAACCCTTCCTCTTAAATCTCCACATATAAATTTCTCAGTGGTAGATGTAAGTTTTAAAAAAAAATTATACCACCCATTATATAGTAAGTCTTATGTCTCTGATGTGAATGAGCCCTTTCAGTGGACTACTGAAGCTTGAAGAAAAGAAAGAAAAGAAAACCTGCAGAATGGAGGCACGTATCTTATTTACCAAATCGTAACTCTTTCCTTTCGAGCAGAAGAAATAGAGTATTCCAAAGAAAAAATTGAATTTCCTTAGTTACCACAGACAAAATTCAAGGAATAGTCATTTTTATATCGAAACTCATATTTAAGCACACTTCAAAGCAAGTGCTAAATTGGTCACTTCTTAGAAATTGCTCAAGCAGATTTGCTTACAATTAAAAAAAACTTTAAATTGCCTCTGGTTATTGTAAGTTAATTGTGCCTACTTTGGTTTATTTCATTTAAAAGAACACATCCCAGACCAGTTTGTAGTTGAAAAATTAGTGATGAGAAAAAATGGATTCTACAAAAAGAAACACTTAATGAAAAAGAAATTGTGTTATTTCTCGCAAATGAATTTGTTGTGAGAGCCTAAAAAACACCCATTTGACTGCAACTAAAGAATATAAACTTTGATAGACAAGTATTACTTGCTAAGGTGTGGACTCAAGAAGGTGATTTCATCTGCTCTTTAAAAATATTTTTCTGCATTATAATTTTTCAGCAACATGTCTTATTTCTGTCATCAAGATCTGAAGTTACTTTCAAATTAAAAAAAAAAAATACATTTGCCAGTCAAATATTTCTACCAGCTTCTGTTCACATCAAGAGAATACAGCAAATGACACACTAAAAGCTTGGGAATGTGTTGACAATTAAGTCCCAAGAAGCTAATAGCCAATTTGTTCTGATTAAAAGCACATATATATTTGAGGAATACAACCCGTGTATGACAAGGGCAGCTAGATGCTGTGCTTTCTTAGATGACACTATGGCGGTGCAAGGCTGGGTTCATCAAACTTCCCTTTCTCTTTCACCTGGCACATAGCTGGATTACATTTCCAAACCTTCCTTGTAGCTGGACTCATAGAGTGAGCTCTGGCCAACAAGATGTGGTTGGAGCCAAAACCAGTTTGCAGACTGAAGGGTCCCAGGTTCGATTCCAGTCAAAGGCATGTACCTTGATTGAGGGCACATCCCCAGTGGTAGGTGTGCATGAGGCAGCTGATCGATGTTTCTCTCTCATCGATGTTTCTAGCTCTCTATCCCTCTCCCTTCCTCTCTGTAAAAAAATCAATAAAATATATTTTTTAAAAAGATGTTGTTGGAGTTATATGTGCAACTTTAGTCTTTCACCTTCTTCCTGGTATTCCACTTACTGAAGGGTGAAGTCCCAGGACATGGCACAGCCACATGACTGAGTAATCTTCATCCTGAATGACTGCATGGAGCCAAGATGTGAGGGGAAAAGCACCTTTATCATGGGGAACCACTGAGATTTTTTTTACTAATTAAGCAGTTACATCCTTGTATCTCACACAGTTTAGGATCCAACCGAAAACCACAGTAATAATAGAAAGCCTCGTTTTGTTTTGTCCTTAAGACCCCTCGGAGAGGTAATGAGTGTATTCATTCAAAAACATTTATTTAGCATTTGAAAGTTACATCCTTCCTCTTTCTTTTTTCTTTAAATATGTTTTTTATTGATTTCAGAGAGGAAGAGAGCGGGAGCGAGAGATAGAAACATCAATAATGGGAAAGAATCATTGATTGGCTGCCTCCAACCAGCCTCCTCCCCTACCAGGGATTGAGACTACAACCTTGGCCCTTGGCATATGCACTGATCAGGAATCGAACTGTGATTTCTTGGTTCATGGGTTGAGGCTTAACCACTTAGCCACACCTGCATCCCTCCTGATTCTTACAGTCCAATTGAAAGAGGGAGAGCATTCCTGGGATTACAAAGTAGCCTAAAGAAGGATATATTGTATTGGCTGGTAGTAGACATGCAGGAGAGGCTTCTAACACAGGCTATAGGGGTTATTGAGGACTTCGTAATGGTGGTTATAATGCAAATAAAAAAGTTAGTGGTCATGAGCCACATAAAAAGTGAAGCTATGCATAATGGTGGGAAGGCTAAGCATGCCCTAGGTTCCATGCCATGATATAAGGACCTTATCACTCAAGGGCCTTACAGTACTGTGGGCTTATTATCCACTGTAGTCAAATCCCAGGTTCCATCAGATGGTTTCATGACAGAAAAACCTATTTTGCTAAATTTAAGCATATAATCACTCTCCAGGGAGGAAAAAAGCTACATCCACAAAAGTAAAGTTCAAATGAACCTCTTACTTATTCTCTTAAATGTGACACATTTGGCCCATTCCCTAAAAGTGATGAGGATGTGGCAGCCTTGTTAGTTTTCAATTTTGGAAGAAATATCTCTATGTTTTGGCTATGTAATATTAATTCTTTTTGCATTTTCTTAGAGAACCAAAATGATAATTTTGTGCTCTTAAACTTCAGACTAATATTTGTGTATTGTACTATAATTATACTAGAGGCCCGGTGCACAAAATTCATGCATGGGGGAGAGAAGGGGGTGGTGTCCCTCAGCCCAACTTGCACCCTCTCCAATCTGGGACCCTTCGAAGGATGTCCAACTGCCTACCGGGATAGGGCCTAAACGGGCAGTCAGGCATCCCCCTCACAATCCAGGACTGCTGGCTCCCAACTGCTCGCCTGCCTGTCTTCCTGATTGCCCTAACCACTTCTGCCTGCCAACCTGATCACCCCCTAACCATTCCCATGCCAGCCTGATTGATGTCTAACTGCTCCTTTGCCAGCCTGTTTGCCCCCAACTTCCCTCCTTTGCCAGCTTGGTCACCCCTAACTGCCCTCCCCTGCAGGGTTTATCACCCCCAATTGCCCTCCCTTGCAGGCCTGGTGCCTCCCAACTGCCCTCTCTTGCTTGCCTGATCACCCACAACTGCTCTCCCTTGCAGGCCTGGTTCTTCCCAACTGCCCACCCTGCTAGCCATCTTGTGGTAGCCATCTTGTGTCCACATGGGGGCAGGATCTTTGACCACATGGGGCAGCCATCTTGTATGTTGGAGTGGTAGTCAATCTGCATATTATCCTTTTATTATATAGGATATAGGTACTAGAGGCCTGGTGAACAGATTCATGCACCGGGGGGGTCCCTCGGTGTGGCCTGCAGGGATCAGGCTGAAACCAACAGTCCAACGCCTCCTGACGCTCCTGTGTGCTGCTCATCCCAGCCCCGCTGCACCTGCCATGGGCTAGTGCCCAGTCGGTCCAGATTAGGAGAGAATCACGCCAATGCAACAGCGCTTGCCAGCTGTGAGCCTTGCATCTGGTGCCCGTGAGTCAGTTTAGCGGCACTCCCACTGTGGGAGCATCTGACCACCAGGGGTTTGCTCCTGCATTGAGCAACTGCCCCCTGGTGGTCAATGCATGCCATAGTGACTGGTTGACCAGTCATTCGGTCGATTAGGCTTTTATGTATATAGACTAGAGCCCCAGTGCATAGGATTTGTGCTCTCACAGGGATTGGCCTGCTTTGGGAGGATTGATCATCCAGGTCAGCCAAGCGGCTACTCTCTGGTCTGGCATCTTCCATGGAGCTGGAGCACTTGCCTCCCCAAGGGACCTGGTCAGGGCTGGGCCCAGGGACAGTAGAACTGAGAGGCAGTAGAGTAGGCCTCAGTCTGTGGCAGCCATGACCCATCTCCCAGCCTCCTGGATCAGCTCTGCAAGCCCAGTGGCAGTGCTTCACAGCCTGCAGGCATCTGGAGGAGGCAGCAAGGTGTGAGGAGGAGGAGCCTGGGGTGATGAGGCAATGATCACAGCCTGTGTTCCTGCCCATAAGCCTAGGGTTTGCAGCGAAGCAGCCACTCATCCCGGACAGCAGAGCGGCACTACCATTGTGGTAGCGCACTGACCACCAAGGGGCAGCTTCTGCATTGAGTGTCTGCCCCCTGGTGGTCGATGTGGATCATAGCAACTGGTCAACTGGTCATTCTGGTCATCCCATGGTTTGGTCACTGGGTTTTTATTATATAGGATTGTTGGAAAATGTATGGTTATCACTCTTTAAGTCTCATGTGCATAAAGTTAATAATCAATAGAAGTGAGTTGAATATTACAATTATTGGGACTGCTTTTTATTTATTTACTATTTGCTTGTTTATTTATTGTTGGTTTGAGTAGGAGATGCTAGTTTCCCTTTATGCATGCTTTCTCAACCAGAAGATGAGGAAAAATAAACTTGTACAGTTTCATTCTGGGCTTTAAAAAAGTGATGTAGAGAAGGGATCCACTCAAAACACTGAAATTGACATTTCTCTGAATCAGAGAAATAGACAAAAAGAGAGTATTTAAGAATAAAGCTATGTTTCAGAAATGCCAGAAAATAAAAGTGGTTAGGTAACATAAATAAGCAGACATTATGTTACAAGACATTAATCACTAGCTTTAGGCAATATACCAGGTTCAGACAAAAGTAACCAATAAAATGTGTCCATGCCAATGCTATCTTGGATACGTACAGAATTTTTCATAAAACTTTGGACATTGTGGAAAATAGCAGAGAAGACAATAACGCCCCAGGAAACAATTGTACCAATTGTATGCGTAGTATATCATTTCCTAGTTACCTGCAGTGTTTCTCATCTAAATCTTTATTTAAAATAAAAAGGCCCAGCCTATTCTGATCATGTAAGAAGGCTTACATTTATTTTGAGTAACAGAAAGACCACATTTCTATAAAAACATAAAAGAAAGGTTCCTTAACATGAAGAATGTGTTTAGGAATCTCAGTCTAAATCTTGCCTACATTCAGTTCTAAGCCTCTGAAAGCAGAAGGCTTTCATAGAATGGAACATGTGCTTGTCAAGTTTCTTATTCTATAAACAATAAAAAATATAAGAATACAAAAGCAAAGATATATGATCATACTTAAAACCAAGGTAAGGATCCTTTGGGCTCCAAAGGAATTAAAATGCAAGGCCATGTGCTGAGCTGAAGCTGTACAGCTCCTGGGTTTCCAGTCTGCAAGCAGCAATGGAGTTTGGAAGTCCAGATCCTGGAGTAAAAGTGGAAATTCAATTGTTTCAAATGAGATTGTGGAGATGGGGATAGTGTATGGGGAAGAGGGGGCAGGGGAAGAGAGGGCTAATGAGTGGAAGAGGGTATAAGGAGAGAAATCAGAGTTTGGTATGCTCTTGAAGGCAGAAGGTGAAACTAGCTAGTCTCTTCTCTAAAGATGGCTTAATACAAACTATAACAACATGACATAATATTACAAACCAAAATATGTTGCTAACCATCATAGTCAGAAATTGAGTCAATCCATCCATTGGCTCAGCAGATACATCTGTGAGATCCCCTTTTCACTATAAAACAGACCAGAAATAACATGAGAAGACAGGTGTCTGAAAGGAATAGAGGTTAGAGATGCATGGGAGCAGTCACCAAGAACAGGGAGGATTACACACAGAAGGAGAAAGAAAAATTAAAAACACAGCAACAAAATTACAAGAAAGAGTCCCTCTCAAAATAAGTTTTAAATCAAATTATAAAGCTCATTAAGAAACACAATGTAAAGAAAGGTAGCTTAATAATTAATTTTCAGACTAGTAATCATTCAAAGAAATTAGTTTTATAATGTAGAAACTTTAATAGTAGTAAGTTGAGAATGCTCACGGAAAGAAATGAAAAAAAAAAACTAACCTTGATTAAAAATGAAGAAGGCATTTTCAAAAAGAGATATAAAACAAAAGCAAATGAATATAAAACACAATTAGAATTCTGGAAAGTCAGATATATCTTACAGGAGAAAAAATAATAGTATATATGATAAATTCTGGACTGAAAATGGTTGAAGAAAGAATTAGGAAATTTATAAATAGAACTGAGGACTTTATCCAGAATAAAGCATATAGAAACAAAGAGGCTTTAGAGTGTATTTTTTTAATATAAAATATTATATACAAGACATGGGTAATACATTTATGTCTATTAAATGCTGCAAAAAATGGAAAGTTGTGAAGAGGTATTATTTGAAGAATTAATAACTATACATTTTGCAGAACTGATAAAAAAACACGACTATTTAGATCTGAGTTACTTTTCTTGGTATAGAGCAGGGTAAAAAGAGGTAAATCTTAGCCAAAGTCATCTTTAAAAAACTGTAGGATATTGAAGATGTAAAAACAAATAGAACAGAAAAAAATAGATAACCCTGACAACTATACTCTTAGATGTGTCAGTAGTAGCAATAAATGCCAGCAAAAAATGAACAAATTTTTTTAAAGTACTCAGGAAAAATTACTATCAATTTAACAATTTTTACCCAGCTAAGCTATTTGTCAGAAAGGAAAGCAAAATAGAAGCATTTGTAGATATATAAAAACAAAGACAGCTTACTACTCAGACACTTTCACTAAAAGATATATTAATGAATGTACTTCAGGGGAAAAAATATAAATTAACAAAGAAAAATGTGGGAAATAAGGATTAGTGGTGAGAACAAAAATTTATAAACTATGTCAATAAATATAATCAAAGATTAGTTGTGGAAATAATCTTTGTATATACATTTAAAATAAAGCAATTTAAAAACTGCTATAGTAATAAGAAGTACTCTGTGTGTGTTGGGGATAGAGGGTGAGAGGAGGTGTTCATTGTCTTTTAAGATAAGTGGGATGATAGGATTAGTTCACATAAGCCAGCTGTTAAATTTTCAGGATTTTGCAAGCCAGTTATTAAATACATTATTAAAATTTAATTTTATAAACTTAAAATGAAATAAATTCTATTAAAAGCAAAGGTAATAAATACTAAACCCCTCACTTTCTAATTATTTGGACATATTGAACTATTTTCTATGTTCTTGAGGTAATCTATATTTACTCTAAATGCAATACATCTGTTAATGTGCTATAGAGCATTTCTTCCCATCTATATATTCAGTGGCATTATACTTATAACTCAAAATCAGCCATGGAATTTCAAATGGAAATATGTTCACCAAGGAAATCAGTAAATACTATAAATCAGAGCATTTTCCCTCCTCCATGTAGCTGGAAGCTACACATTTACCAGCACAGCATTGGATAAGGTTCATATTTTTAAGAGAAGGCTAGAAATACTAAATAATTTTGTACTTTATTATGTTACATATGTTTATTTTTAAATTTAAAATAACCACTCAAAGGAAAACTAAGAGAGAGGAAGGAAGGAAGGAAGAAAGGAAGGAAGGAAGGAAGGAAGGAAGGAAGGAAGGAAGGAAGGAAGGAAGGAAGGAAGGAAGGAAGGAAGGAAGGAAGGAAGGAAGGAAGGAAGGAAGGAAGGAAGGAAGGAAAATTAAAGGGAAGTGGATAAAATATTATTGAAAACTCTATTAATCTAAGAGTAAATAAAGGAGGGAAAAACACAGAAAAAAATCCAAAATAAGATTTAAAAAGCTCAAGTATAACTATATTTATATGTAAAAGTGGGGGAAAATATCAAAATAGATAGAAAAGATAATTGTACTGTATTGCTTACAAGATATATGTAAAACAAAATGATACAGAATGTTTAAAAATAAAGGGATTGAAAAATATCAGAAATATACTAATTAATATAGAAGGAAGTCATGGAAATTAAAGAACATTGGTGAGACAAGAAATCAAAATAAAACAAGTCTAGCTACACCTTTTTAATCATAAGCATATATGACAACATATTAACATTTGCTCCAGCCACTTGTTATATTATTTTATTGCTCTCTAGAACTTCCTGTGTAGCAATAATATTTTGTAATAAAAATATTATTTAAAAAAGAAAATATATTGGATCCAAGGAGCCAGGAATTTTTAAATAAATTTCAGCTATGTCACTAATTTTTATACCTCCATAGCCTTTAAGTAGAAAATTAGAATTTTGGATTTTCAGTGGTTCATGCATCTGCTCCATCAATATCATTGTCAGATGTTAAAATATCTGCTGGATCACAATTTTCCAATGAGGCTAAGATTGATACAGGGCAGGCAGGTCTACTTTTAAAACCTATTCCCAACCCTCATGATGGGTATGTAGTTTTGGAGACCATTGATAGATGATCTCTCATTTCAGAAGAAAATTTGACTATGATTTGTCATAATCTTGGAAACAAACCAAATAAAAGGCTAAAAGACTGTGTGTGTGTGTGTGTGTGCGCGCGTGCGCTCGCTTTTACAGGAGGAGTCATTAGCTTTCATTTAGATTATTACAAAAATGTGTAATTCTAAATAGATTAGAAACCACTGCTTTAAGAAAATGACCAAAAAAAACTAAACATACTAGAAAGAACCTTCCACAAACCTTGTAGCATTTTAGTGTTGTGTTAGAAGTCATGACTAAATGTTGCTACGTGCAGGACTGAGGTCAGCAATAAAAGGTGGTGACTGAGGGTTCAGGGGAGGTGATTTATAAAGAATTACCCTGAGGCCTCTAAAGTGCCCTGAATGGAAGGGGGGAATCTGTAAGCTAGGAGATGGCTATAGGAGACTGGAAACTAGGTTCTAGGCCCGTCTCACTCCAGAATGAACAGTGTCCATGGGCAAGTCGCCTGGCCTCTCCTCATCAGTGAATGAGAAGGTAGTGGCACCTGACTTAGAACTTCCTTCCTGTTCTAGATTCCATATTCTACCAGGAACACTGTTCTCTGCTCCAGAACAGAAGAAAATCAACATCACACCAACTGCAGATCTCAACAAATTTAGAAAATCCCATTATAAATGAGATATTTTTTTTAAATTCCAATTTTAGGGGCAAAATTAATTTTGCTATAATAAAACATCAATTTCATGAAAAACTAGCTTAACATACTGTACCACTTTGAATACATAATTGAGTTTCAGCAAACAAATAAAGGCCATTTGAATGACTAAAAGTAAGGATTGTGATTCTCCATTCAAGGTGTTTTCCTTTCTCTTGAAAGTTCAAATTCAACAAGTAAGCTTGGCAGGGTTTGATTTGTTTGCTGGCAATCGGCCCAAAACACCATTTATCCTAGGAGTCCTAAGGTCTAAGCATAATCACATAATCTAGTTTGTGCCTACTAGATTCCAGAGTAGGAATTAGTCTGCATTAGTCTTTAGCGAACCCTAGCTATTAGTATTTAATATTTCTCAAAATCCCTCTATTTAATTCCATGTTTCCCAAATTGTGTGCCAAGGTACTATGGAATATTGCAGGAAATTCACAGGGTACATGGATGTTTAAAAGTTTTAAGGGACACACAGTCACATTTTTCAGACATCCCATGAGCAAGGTCATTCAGGGTTTCAACATTAGCTCTTGCTACATTCGTTTCAATGGCATTGTAACTTTGCAAAAGTAAAGGGTGTGTGTGTGTTTTTATGATTGTAATGATAAAATTCATTGTGGGATAAGAAATAGAGAGGCAGTATCCAATCTTATGGTTTAATGTGAAAAGTTGAAATACTCAATAGGTACATATACTCCCATTAATTGTGGTTATTCAAGAATAAAATAAAAATCTGATTTGGTCTTTTCATTTCTGTGTATTTCTTTTTTTTTTCCAAATGTTATGCTAGAATATAAACACTAAGTGTATTTGGACCTACCTGCTTAATAAACAGAATAGTTAAGTATTTATTTTGGGCACAAAAAAAATCATTGAGACACCAAAAGTCTTGAGAAAGTCATGGTAATATTAATAATAATGGTTATTAACTGAGCATTTACTAAGCACCAGGCTTTGGGTTAAAGCATTTTATCTAACTTAAATTCTTTCAATCTCATACCTGTTCTAGCCTCTATGCTCTATGTAGAATTTCCTCTGTTCAGGTCCCCACCTAGCCCCACCTCCAGGTACCCTTCTGAAACACAATATGATTAAAAAAAAAAAAGAAAAAAAGCAGCCTTGTTCCATTTGTTATGATTCATCAGTGTCTCTGCCTTCCTAATTGTGAAATATTTAACAGACTTTGATTAACTCCTCACAGCAATGTGGATGTTATCTTGATTCTAGTTCTATGTGACTCTCAAGTCCACGTTCTTCACCACCATATGTAGGTAACTAAGCACAGTCTAGTTAGAACTGTCCACATTTCTAATGCATGCTTGACCCAATAATCAAGATTCCAGGGCCTGAAAAAAACATGGATCTGCAGCCACTTCACATTTCTCTTGATTATAGGACCAATCCTAAACATGAGGAACTCTTTCCACTAAAGTTTTTAATTAGCTGACATCAACTTCCCAACTTGTAAGTACACTATCACATATTCTATAGCAGAATTTGAAAAATCACCAAATATTACATATTCTTCAGGAAGCGAATTATAGTGGTTCAAATATCATCATCCCTTGCTTGTCAGAAGTCTATGGAAGCAATCATCTTAGTAGCAGGCTTTGTTGGCAGGAGTAGCTTCCACAGTACCTGCCCCAAAGGCTACTGATGAAATGGCCTCTCCTGTTCCCAAGCATCCACACCCTCCCAGGGTACTCTCAATGCTACTAGAAGGAACCTTGGCATTTCCCTTCTGATTTGACACAGGACCACAGCTTCTCCAGGAGACTGTATATCTACTGATAGCAAAACACATCCAGAATTGCCTCCTCCTCTTCTTCTTTTTTTTTTATTGATTATGGTCTCACATAATTGTCCTTATTCCCCCATTCCAATCCCAAACCCCTCCCTAGATATGCACCCCCCAACCCCTGTTGTCCATGGCCACTGGCTAGGCCCATATGTATTGCACACAAGTCCTTTGGTTGATCTCTTCCCTTTACCCCCATCCTCCCTTACTTTCCCTCTGAGGTTTGAGAGTCTGATCCCTGGTTCTCTTTCTCTGGGTCTGTTTATGTTGTTCATTATTTCCTCTAGACGTGTGAGATCATGTGATCCAAGAAATACTCTTGTAAGAACCTAAACTGCAACAAGCCATAATGGTTATGCTGAGAGGCAAATGAATCAGTCTGTAGTGAGTTCCTTTATGGGCCAATAGTTCTTTTGCGTCCCAATTTCAGTGCCAGATAGTTCCTTATGTGCACATGCAGAGAGAGAGAGAGAGAGAAAGAGAGAGAGAGAGAGAGAGAGAGAGAGAGAGAGAGAGAGAGAGAGAGAGAGAGAGAGAGAGAGAGAGAAGAGAAGTGTGAGGTAACCAGAACCCCAAGAACACCGGAGAACGTCTTTACTGCCATGCTAACAGGCATCAACTGTATGGTAATATAACCTAGGGCTATTGGGTATTTCTGGACTTAAACTCCTAATCCTTCACTGGTGGGAACCCTTACTTGGGCTGATCCTCCTGCCCAAAGTAGTCACTGATGACACCAAACACCTTGGTCATCCAGGAGGACCACAGGTGGGACAAAAAGTATAATTACATAGGGATCACAACCCATCTCCCCTTCTGTATGACACAAAATTTGCCTCCTCTTCTTACAGAATGAGGTCTGGATTCCCATACCACTGTAACTAGTGGAAGAAGTTGTCAAAAACGATCATTCTATTTTTTATTTTTAAATAAGGAGAGTGTGAAATAACCACACCCCAAACAAAGAGTTCATTGTATTTTAACTATAGGACAGGGTTTCCTCCCTCTCTTATTCTGTGATTTTATCAGAAGGACCACACAATATGCTCTTATTGGGTAATACCATGTGATTATTTTATAGTCCAAAAACAGTATCCTTCCCCTTCTCTCCCAGTGGAAGGTCTTCACTCTTCTATTTGTGTCTGTTCTTACCTATCCTGAGGCCACCCTTCCATTCCACTGACACAAATCCAAATTATTAAAACTGCAGTGATTATAAAATGATCACAGTAGAACAAACAGCATCGGGTTTGGTTTTGTGTGAACAAGTAACTTTCTGGAAACAAAGTGCCCTTCACTTTTCCAGGCACTATTAAGTACATTTCCTCTTCCAGGACTCTAATCAGCACCTTACAAGGGCAGATTCATCTTCTCTGGGTAATGATTTGCTCCCACTGACTAGTTTAATTACTCCACCTCACCCAAGGTTCAGGTCCACTGTAATTAGAATTCTATAAACTTCAACTGGGTTTAGCAAGGACTGTCATTTGTGTCTGTACTTTGCCCTATTTTTTACACATTCTTAAAGTAACTTTTCAAAACTCTAGATATTCAGAGCCAGATATTCAGACAGAGTGGATTGGCGATGCCATCAGAGAAGCCTTCCTTGCTGAGAAATGGAAGGGTGGATTGGTTGGTTGATATAAAATTCAGTGACTAAAGATAGGAATGAGTTGATACCTTTATTTAGGTAACCAACAAAAGTAAAAATTAGATCTAAAATAAGAGTAAAACAAGTAATCAAATGATCATATTTTAGAGCTGACAGGAACTTAGCTTCTACTTCCTCAGTTTAGAGTTCAAATAAATTAAGGTTGGTGGAGGTTCTCATACAAATTCACAAAAGCTGGTTGAGGGCAGAGCCAAATTAGAGCCCAAGTCTCTTGCATCTCCCGTCTCCATTGTTTCCCATATACCATATGGCCCCACCAATCATGTAGAAGGAAAAGCCCCCCTTTGTTTTGTTTTGTTTTGTTTGTAACTTTACTCTTTATATGTTCTTTGATTATTGGTATAAATACAAAGAAGCAAGTCCAACCCTCCAATTTCACTAAAATCAACTTATTAAACCGTTTCCATGTGTAAGAAATTATGCAATATACTAAAGGGGTAGGGAGGGCTGGAAAGTTGATCAAGGTATGCCCTTTGCCCTCAAGAAATACACAATCTAACAACAGTATTGATCAATTTTATCTGAGCAAAATAGAGATCCAAGCTTATTCTAGGTTAGTCTCCAAATTTTTACCTAGTTTTTCAAACAGGAATTGATTTTTTTTTCTGATTTGATAGCAGTCAGCAGACTATAATCCTTTCTAAAATATACCATTATGTTTTTAAAAGTGGAATTGCTATGTCAGGAGGCAGTCCTGTTTATGATTGTAGGAAGTGCTATGGAGATTTATAGTAATTTTTTTAAATTTTTATTGTTGAAAGTATTAAATATGTCTACTCTTTTTCCCTGTTGTCCCCTTCTTGGACAGATCCTGTCCTTAGAACTAAGCATTGCCCCTTGCCCTTTGCAAATTTGAAATTCATTTACAGGAGCCACACCTGAATGAATTCCTAATGATCTATTTTAACTATTATGAATTTGCCTTAAATAGTGTGATTAACCTCTCCTGTAAAAGATAGTTTTCTAAATATAGAGCAGAGTTACCTTAACTGAAGAAGACTCTTTGTAAGCCAAAGTTCTCCCTCAGTCAGCGAGGATCAGGTGGAGAAGATGCATAGAAGCCACCAGAAGAAACTGCCAAAATCAACTCCACTATTTTAATGAATCCCTTGTTCTCCCTGAAAAGAAACAAATGGGGTTTCTAGGGAGAGATGGGAAATAAATGGCTTCCATTGATGATAAAGCTCCACACTAATTTTGCTTACTTGTAAATTTCATAGATATAAACTGTATTAGATAGAAGACAAGCAAAACCTCCAAAGTCAAAACGGAATAGATGTAATCTAATTTCATCATTAACTTATTGAAATCAGGAGCAAGAGTCCAGGGCCCCATGTGCTCTGTAATACATTATGTGTCCTATGCCTTCTAAGACTCAAAGAATAACAAAAGTAACTGAGGACGGTATATAGATTTTGAAGATTAACAAGGTGAAATTCAAGAGCATACAATGCCAGCAATGATATAAATATCTGAGAGTCTAAGAAAGTCAGGACAGAGTTGTATCTTCTTACTCATGACCATCAAATGATGTATCAATACAGATTTGTGCCATTTGGGATTTCCAGCCCAACAACTCTCAGACTCCACGTGTAGCCTAAAAACAACTGGCATGAAATTGCAACCACTCTGGACTTGATTGTCTACCATGGAGTCACACAGTTAGTGTCTCAAATTAGGTCAGGATGGATATCACAATTGTGTTTTATCTTCTGTACAGCCAACTCAGCACAGCTGTTCTTCCCTCCCACCACCATGAGATCTCTCCTGTCAGGACTGCCTCTGGAAAAGTAAGTCCATCTGTGCTCAAACAAAATAGAAGTCTGGAATCAGAAGTTCAATCACCTCATGCACATGTATTGAGCACCTGTAATTGGCAATGCAGGGCACTAAGGAAGCAGGATAAACAAGACGCATCCCAGATCTTCTGCCTCTCCCAATAGGTCACCATGAACCCACATGCAGGATTCCAGGACAGACTTTTCCCCAAAATATGTGGTCAGAGTATGTGAGTGACAGAAAGGGTAGAACAACACATGGTCAGAGGTATAGGCAGAGAAAGATTGTGAGAGCCTCTTAGGTCCTAAAAAGTTGTTTGGATATTTCTTTAAATACACTAGAAAGTTGTTGGACTACTTAGGAAGAGATTTGAATGATCTGACTTACAAAATACCCAGTAAGGGGAGAATTATATAGGTGGATAACAGTGAACCAAATAGGAGAATATTGCAGTTCCAAAGTAAGGAAATATTAAGGATTTGGCCAAGGACATAACAGTGAAAACATAGCCTGATTTCAAAGGCACAGCTTTCAAAGTTGTGGATGGCTTGGATGTACTAGGTGATGGAAAGGGAAGAATTAAGGATGTCTCCTCGATTTTGCTGTGAGCAGTTAGGTGGAGATGGTACCTTTTGGTGAGTCATGGAAGAGAGTGGGAGTCTTGATTTGGATAGGTATTTGGAAGATTAGTAATTTTGTTTTGCTCATGTTAAGTTTGAGATGCCTTTAAACCACTCAAGTGGAGATGCTGAGCAGATATTTGGAGTTTAGAGGGAGTCATCAGAGTAGAGATATGGAAGTCATCAATTTGAAAGTCATAAAAGTAGACATTTAAATAAGTCATGTACATAGAGTCATCAATGCATTCAGTAATATGGACTAAATGAATTACCTTGGAGAAATGGGATGGACAAAGTTGAGGAAAAGAAGAGGGTTGGGGCCATGAAAAAGGAACAACCAACAGGCAGGAAAATCCTAGGAGAGACGCTCTTGGGAGTCTTTGTTCTCACCTTTAAAAGGGAAGGGAAAAAAAATACTGGCCTTGACTACCATCCCAGGAGAATGATAAAGGTCAAAAGAAATACTATAGGTTAAAGATAGTTATTGAACTTACAAAAATCAACATAAGGGGAGAATATATATATATATTTTAATGATCTCATCTAGACTTTGTACTAAATTTATAAATTTGAACAAGTTACTTTTCTCTCATTCTCAGTTTATGAATCTGTAAAATGATACTGGCCTCAAAGCATTTTGTATTATTTTAGAATAAATGAAATAATATGTGTTAAACACTGAGGTTGGTGTTTAAAACATGGTGACTTTGATATGTCTCTTTGGCCTTATGGTCTATAGGAAAAGAGTCTGGACTTTGTATTCAAAGAGGCCTTATTTTAAATACAAAGTCTACCCATGTACTGGTAGGGTGACCTTTAGAAAGTTGTCAAATCTGTCTGAGTCTCCTTCCCCATCTGTAATATAGAGAAAATAATAGCTACCACTTGGTGGTATAGTGAGGATTAGAGTGACAGGTGCAAAATACCTGGCAAATATAAAGCGTTTAATAATGTAGAGTGTTTGTCATACTTACAACATTATCGTTGCCTAAGCCACATGGCTGGAGCACAGCACAACTCAGAATGCAGCTTCCCAATTTCAGCTCTTTGACAGTAAATTCAGTGCTTTTCCCTCAGGGTCCCATCACTCAATAAGCACTCTCCAAGCAGTATGTTTGTCATCTGTTATGAGAATAAACCACTTTCCCTACAATTCTAGAACCACCCCACCAACCATAAGTTCACAATCATGACCATCTACGATCTAATGGTTTCCCAATGCCTTGGCGCTGAAAATATCTTCTCTGGGAGGAAAAAACAACCTCCTGACTTTTCCACTGGGATTGTAAAGGTAAATAACAGAACTCTTTCCTTTGACTGCACTGAGTTGCAAGCTAGCAGGAAAGAAGAGTGAATTTCCATGTTTACCCAAAAAGAGGTTGTGCTTGCACATGCACCAAACTAGTATTTTAGGATTTTTTAAAAATGTAGTCCTCTGACATAAACTTAATTGCATATTTGATCCACCTCTGTTTTGACATTAAAAATTGGTGAGAAAAATAGATATTACAAATTATAATTGTTTTTCAATAAGAATTCTTTTAATTCCTGAGATACAAGATATTTATATGGAGTATATAGATGGCCATTCTTTTATGATTAGCTATATTCTATCCAAATAATATTTAGTAAAGTGTGTGAATAATATCCCTAACCATGAATATCATATTTTATATTTATATTTTCAAGGTTTTATTACTATATGATTATTATTCAAATAGTTTTCTCTAGCCAAGTTCTGTGTGTTTACTTTGAATAACAGACTTTCACTTGAAACAAATATTTTTAAATAGCTCCCACACAAGAAAATAAAAAGAAGCGAGATGAAGTTTACTGGTTATACACATATACACTGAGCATGAAATGAAACATGCTGAAGAAATAAAAAGCCTTTGAATGAGATAAACTTAGAGTTTGAGTGGTAAATGGAATAAAGCGAGGAATCAAACAAATTCTCTATGAATTAAACTAGGCTACATTTATGCTCTTACTGGAGCCTAAATCCATCTGTAGACACTCTGAATTATTTCAAAAGATGTAATTTTTGCCCATAAGCAGTTAATAGGCTAACTTAAGAAGCAGTGCACACACACACACACACACACACACACACAAATATACAAGATGCACACACTTAAAATACTTACAAAACAATATAGAAAAATGTATAAAACATATATAAAAAACTTCATTTAGGCTTATCTCTGTAATAAAAACCATAAAGCAAATATATATGAAAGGGTACAAAAATATCACATTTGATTTATTTATTCATTTGAACTAACTTGCATTTTTGGGGGCAGTCAAAATTATATTGGTGCAGAGCACTCAGATCGATGTAAGGTAATCATTCTACGTCCTAAAATGTCCTGACAGTGGACAAGTTTTTAAGAATCCCTGCTCAATCAAGCCTATTGAATAGGCCATGGTGGTGATGCTGCAGGAAATGCTGAGTCTCTTTAATTTCATGCTTATTTCACTAAATAACCTCAGAGAAAGATGTTTTTGTAGAAATTCCCAAATTCTAGAGAGAACATAAGAATTTTAGAGTAGCTTAATAACCAATTAATATGATTCCTAAGACATGCGAAGGGGGAGTGATGGGGCAATGGACCATACTTTTGGCGAGGTTGAACAATCTAATAACACAGCTGAGACGGGGGAAGAACTCTGATTCTGACCATAAAAAGCCAGCTGAACTTCAGAAAGCTGCTTTCTCTTTGGATTATCGGTATCACACTGACTGCAGGACTGCAAATGACAAGAGTCTTTCCAATCTTCAATGGAAAGTCTCACACAGGTGATTCTGCCACCTTTGGATCTTTTCTAGGTTACAAGAGTTCCTCCATAGACACAAGGCCAGTTCCCACACCAAGGCCTATGAAGATCAGCTATCTTTGTTTACAATATACCACCCCTTTCACTCCATCCAAGTTCTATGCTCTTACCAAGCCAAGACCAAACCCCAATGCCTCCAGGTTCTCTCCTCCCCCTTCTTTGGTTTTCAATAATACTTCCTATGCCACATTATCTGTTCTTCTTACCGAATATTGAATATCATAATAAGATGCTTCCTCAAATTTTCCTTGTTCCTTTCCATAGCCTTTCTGAAGCATGGACTATATTTCACACATGTGTTTATTTCCAGGGAACCTACCGTGGTCCTTTACATCGCATCTTTTAGATTTCTTCAGAGTACCTATTAAGTGAGTCATGAATAGTCATTGAATTGACACTGTTGAGACTTTAATAGTGTTAACCAAGGATAACATCACACTCAGGACTGAGGATAGTTGTGAGCATGAAGCTTCTCAAGCAGCAGCAACCATGACAGAAGGTCATAAGACAAAAACTACAGTGGAGGACACTGGCTGACTGTTCAACACACATCACCAAGTGTCTTCTCAGTGCCTGACCTAAGCTAGGCACTGAAGATAAGATGTGTTGTCCGCTTGTCACTCCAAAGCACTGGGCGCCTGAAGATGCTCTGGGTGTGGTATCTAAAGTCAGTGAATGTCAGACCACACAGTCTCTGAAATCAGTGATTACAAATCAGCCATACATATACTGACAAAAGTTACTCTGGCCCAATCTACGAAACTAGGGCTAAATTGACTAGCCGCCCAAATCTGTAAAATGTTTCAGATGATTCTCTAGCTGGGTAGATACTTTTCTGTGAAGATAGTCATTGTTTCACAGCAACAAATGAAAAAAAGGCACCAACGATGGCCCAAACTATTCTAATGCTGGCCTGTTTTCAGATACTACAATGAAGACCCATATCTGGTTTGTGAACTTTTTAAAACCATGTTATCTAAGACTAGAAATCATTTTTAATTAACAAAATTTCCTATATTGCATTCATACACTAGGCAAAATTTGTCCATTTAGAAATATTTTTTTAAATCAATCTAGGTGTTCTTTTTTGTTTATTTGTTTGTTTTTTTGTTTAATCAAACTCCATGTAATGTTAGAGAAATCTGAGTCAGGTTTGGGTGCCTCTGGGATAAACCTTTAATGCATATATCCCCTCATGACTAGGAATTTGCAAGACAATTACACCTTCATCCAGAAACTATTCAATGCCAGGTGATTTTTATTTTTCAATTTGGCTAACCGGGAAAAAATTCACCTTGTACAACTTGGTATGTTCTGTTCAGGCTGAGACTCCAAGAAACACAGGAGATGCAAGCGCATTTGGTCTGAGCCCAACAAAAGATTTCCTGAACTCCTTGCAAATTGGATTCTGTGCACGCACCCCTGATATCTCCTGTTATCTCTATGATTAACCAAGCTAATGGATCAAGTGCATCACATATATGAAATGGCTCATAAAAGATACTGGGAAGTATCATATAACTTCATGAATAATTGTGTTTATAAATTTAGTCTTACCAGTTACAGAGAAACATAAAAGACACTGCATATCTAGGGAAAACCAGCTATGCAATAAAAGATGAATTTTCCATTCTTCCACTGGAATAATTTATTGTTTACAAGCTAATACTCCACTGGACTTAGGTAAGCATATTCCATAGAATCCCAGCTGATATGCTCATATATTTGCATGTTACTCTGGGGATTATTTCTTACTCTGAGAGTCACATAATGCACAAAATCAAGATTGGAGCTATGTGTCAGAGAGCAGGGCTGATTGATTAAACTAAGTTTCTTTTTAAGATTAAAATAAGGAATGCCTGAGTTCTGGCACTGCCTTTCTTAAGGGTATGCAACCTCACTTCAGATATATTTTTTTAACCAAGTCTAGCACCACCAGGGGTGAACCTGAGGAGAGACGGTGAAGGATTAAAGAAGACAGTTAAAAGAATACAGTTGGGACCAGGTGGATCACTGCCTGGGTGAGGAAACAGTGACCCAGCCTGTAAGCCAAAACTTTTATAGTCAAATCACACAAAGCAAAGCAAGGGGAGTGGTCAACATGTTTAAAATGTTCTTGCGAGTTTTAAATCTACTTTGTTACTCAAACCTTGTTTTGTCAGCACTTGCTGCACCTCCCACGGCCCATTATCTACCTAGGAACAAGGGAGGTATATAAGGTCAGGCTTAATTGTGCTAGAAGGGCTCTGCCCTCAAAGCTGGGACTTGTATCTGGCTCTGCCATAGTTTAGTCTGAGGCTTGAACCTATAACTGCTCCCTCCAATTTTTCTTCTATTTTGGTCCCTCAGCCCAGCCTTCCCACTCTCACAGTCCAGGAGCCCTCAGGGGATGTTCTACTGACAGCTTAAGCTGGCTGCCCATGGGCAGTGGGCTTAAGCTGCAGTCTGATTTCTCTCCGTGGGAGATCAGGGCAAGGTGCTGTCCTATCACCCTGCTGCTGCTGCCACTGCCAGCCGCAGCAGCTGTGAAGCCTGAGCCCTGACTAAAAAGAAAAAAAATACTGGTTTGGTTCAGTGGATAGTGCTTCTGCAGGTGTACTGGAGGGTAACTGGTTGGATTCTTATCAAGGGCACATACCTGGGTTACAGGATTAATCCAGGGCCTTGGTCAGGGATTCAGCCAGAAGTAACTAATTGATGTCTTTCGCATTACTTCTATCTTTCTCCCTCCCTTCCACAATCTGTAAAAAAAAAAAATATATATATATATATATATATATATATTCTCAGGTGAGGATTAACCAAAACAAACAAACAAACATCTATCCCCAATGTGATTATTGAAGGAGCATATGAAGTATTTGTTGAATGAATGGGAAGGAATGGGACTTCACTTTCTAACTGTTTTAGCAACTCTGCATGCCAGAGGACTTATTTTTATTTTTTTTTAATATTATTGATTTTTTAAGAGAGGAAGGGAGAGGGATGATTAGAAACATTGATGAATGAGAAACATTGATCAGCTGCCTCCTGCATACACCCCACTGAGATGTGCCTGCAACCAAGGTACATGACCTTGACTGGAAATGAACCCAGGACCCCTCAGTCTACAGGCTGATGCTCTGTCCACTGAGCCAAACTGGTTAGGGCCAGAGGGTTTATTTTTTATTTTTATTTTTATTGATTATTTTAGAGAGAGGAAAAGAGCGAGAGAAATGCCAGTGTGCTGTTCCACTTATTAAGCTCTCTTTGGTTGCTTATTGTCTATGGCCTGACCAGGGATCCATCTGCAACCTTACTGTATCAGGAGGAGGTTCTAACCCACTGCATTGCAGGCTGTCTGTCAGGGACCCTAAAAAAAAACACACACACACAAAAAAAAAAACCCTCTGGCATGCCCTGGCCCCTGCTGTGAGCCAGAGCTCCTCTGCCACAGCAAAGGTTTGGGTTCCATTCTGTCAGGGTACCTACTTAGGTTTTGGGTTTGATCCCCGGTCCGGGCTGACTGCTGCTCAGGAAGTGACCTAAGACCATTGAGATCCATGTGCTCTAGTCATTCAGCAGGGAGCTGGGGTTCCATTGCTGACATGGACAACTCTGATCCCTGCTACCCCCACTCTTCCATCAAGGGTGATTTCAAATATGACTGCTGCACAGTCGCCCCTGGAGGCAGATTTCCGGGTTTGCAGAGAGAGTGCCCTCTATGCCGGATTCCCAGGGAGAGCAAGGTCCCTGAGGGAAAGCACTTCGCTCCACCTCCCTTCAGGGCTCCCGGGCCAGAGCGGAGCACCCATTCTGATCAGGGCTCAGAGGGGAGAGCCGCTCCAGGGAGTCCTCCTAGCTGAGTGTGAGGAAATTAAACTGGAGCCCTTCCTCCTTGAACCTGTCATCTTTGGGCATGTGAATGCATTTTATTTTATTTGATGCAGCCTCACGTGGCCAGCCTCATGCAGCACACAGCCAAGCCACACCCACCAGCTCCTACCTGAAGTTACCTATGAGGGTGTCCCAGCTAATTAGCATATTCCTTTCTTATTATATGGGATACACACACATCCTATCTAATAAAAAAGTAATGTGCACATAGACCGTCACTCTAAGACACAAGATGGCCACCCTTATGTGTCCAAAGAAGGCTTCCCCCATGTAGACACAAGATGACCGCCACAAGGTAGCTGGCAGGGGAGAGCAGTTATGGGCAGATGAGGGTGACCGGCCAGCAGGGGAGGGCAGTTGTGGGGGAACAAGACTGTAAGAGAGGGCAGTTGGGAGGGACCAGTCCTGTAGGAGAGGGTAGTTGGGAGAGGGCAGGCCTGCATGGGAGGGCAGTTGTGGGGGCCAGGCCAGCAGGGGAAGGCAGTTAGGGGTGATGAGGCCAGGAGGGCAGGGTAGTTAGGGGTTACCAGACCAGCAGGGAAGGGCAGTTGGGGGTGACTAGGTCTGCAAGGGAGAACAGTTAGAGGTAACCAGACTGGCAGGGAAGGGCAGTTAGGGGTGACCAGGCCGACAGGGAAGGGTAGTTAGGGACTATTAGGCCAGCCGGGCAGCAGTTAGGTGTCGTTCAGGCTGGCAGGGGAATGATAAGGGTGTGATCAGGTTGGCAGGCAGAAGCAGTTAAGTAAGGGCAATCAGGCAGAGGCAGGTGAGCAGTTGGGACCCTACAGTTCTAGATTGTGAGAGGGATGTCCAATTGTCAGTTTAGGTCCAATCCCAGTAGGCTTAAATGGGTGTTTGGACATCCTTCAAGGGGTCCCAGATTGGAGGGGGTGCAGGCTAGGCTGAGGGACCACCCCCACTCCCCATGCATGAATATATATGTACTAGCCTATTATGCTAAGTGTCCGGTCCACCAGTCAGCCATTCAACCAATCAAAGCGCAATATGCTAATGATATGCTAGGACTGCTCAACTGCTTGCTATGACATGCACTGACAACCAGGGAACAGACACTCCAATTGGTAGGTTAGCTTGCTGCTGGAGTCAGGCCAATCGGGACCTAGCGAGACAAGCCAGACATGCCCTAGAGCCCTCCCATCATCCTTCTCTGGCTGGCTAACCTCCCATGTTCCTCTCTGGACCCGATCATGCACCAGTGGGTGCCCTTGGCATGGCCTGCACCCTATCACAATCAAGGACCCCTCGGGGGATGTCAGAGAGTCAGTTTTGGCCCAATCCCATATGCCAGGCAGAAGGACCCCCTCAGAGAACAAGGGGCCCTGGCATATTTACACACACACACACACACACACACACACACACTAGAGGCCTGGTGCACAAAATTCATGCACAGGTAGACTCCCTAGGTCTGGCTTATGATCAGGGGCTGGCAATCAGGGCCAATTGGAGCCTTTCTTTCCCTGACTGCTGGCTGCCAACCAGGGCCTTCCTTCATTCCTCGCCACCCCCTGGCAGTCAGCACACATCATTGCAACAGTCAAATTCCCAATAGGTCAAACTCCAGAGGGGAAAATTAGCATATTAGGCCTTTATTATATAGGATATACCAAACAGAACAAGAACATTAACTCAGTGTCTAAAATAATTCTGACTGGGATTAGTGTTTTCACAAATGAAATCTCCTGAATGTCCCTTATAGATTTTAGGTAGGTCCACCATGATTTCCAATATCATTTACATGCAAATAGCTCCTTTTCTTTAAGGATCCCTGAGAGCTTTGTGGGTACCAGTATTTATTATTTCCATTTTACAAAATAAAAATCAAATGTCTAAAGAGGTTAAGGCATCAGCAGAGAACCAGAGTGATGTGTTAAAAGTTGTGCAAGGAGGCCTCCAGAAGTCTAATTTGTAAAACAGTGTTCTAGCCATCCATCCATACTGCTGCTCATTAAGATGGCACCTCCCATTAAGATGAAACATAATTATTAAAAATCCTTTCGCTTTCTAACATTAACTACTTTTTTGCATCTCATGTCTAGTGCCTCACAAAAGCTAGGAAGTGAATTAGACGTTTTATTTAAATGCTACTTAACTAAAAGTTAAGAAGGTATAATTTTCTATTGCAGAATAAGAACCAGAGAGACTAATTTGGTGGAGTTGTTAAATTTCACAAAGCCTGACTCTCAATTTCCTCAGAAATATTGTACATTTATTTATTGAAGTGAATGAAACATTTGCTATAAAACTATTCAATGGAAAGTTTTTTAACAAAGCATAATTTACTTTTCATTTACAGAACAATGGAAAGTAGAAGGAAATCTTCTCCAAGGTATTAGAATCATGTACAGTTTCATATTTGACTAAAAAATTATTTCCCCAGCTTGTTTTCTCAACTCTAAGGATATGCTGAAAAGTATCGCTTGCATTCATCAGGAAAATTACAAGAAAATGACTGAAACTACTGAGAACATTATTAAATAAAACATACAGTTATTATCTCTCGTTTTGTCTGTCTTTTATTCTATAGTTTACAGAACATTGCCTCTTCCTGACTAGTCCTCCTTCTTAGAAATTAAATTTCACTTTACTCCCAAATGTGAGAAGTCAAAGAACTCCCACACAACATCATCTGGGGCATTTGAGGGTGAAATCCACACCCAGGCTGCAGATCCAGGCTCTCGGCAGCCTACAAAGAATGCAAACTTCAATTTAAGTGTGGCAAATGGGGCAGCGACAGGCCTTCTCTTACCCCAACAGATGGTAAGCAGAATCAGAGGTTCTTTGTTCCAGGTGCATTGAGTTTCAAAGTGGGGATGGGGCCCGTTTCTCCTTATCTGATTATGCATGTGCACAGCATTTCAACCCAGGAGGCTAAGGCAATGAATATGTACCCTGATACATTCAATGTGGTAATATGAAATTAGGGAAAAAAATAGTTGTTACCACCAACTATTCATATTCAGATACAGATCCAGTGAACTGAGCTTGGCACTTTAGGCACTTGCCATCTTAAAATGTATTCCAGAAAATCCTATCTGAATCCCTAGTTACCTACTCCATGCAAGTGTAAATGTTTGGGGGCATGTAACAATAAGTTGTAGACTCAAAGAGGTAACTGATATGATTAAAATACTTTTTTTTCTGGTGGAGTACAATAGAGCACACATTATAAATGAGTTGAGTGTGAGTATGTCTGTGTTTTTGTGTGTGCATGCTTGTAGGGAACTTCTCAGTTGCACAGGATATGAAGATGCTCCCAAAAAGACATGGACAGCCATGGAAGCATACTGCTGGCTTTAGAGCATGGGTTTCTAAGGTAGACACACAGGTGTCAGGTACCAGACCTAGGCAGCAGTAGTGAAGTGGTGGTGAAGAGAAATATGATGGAATCAGGACCCAGCAAGCAAACGGATGCAGTGAGAGCCAGATGAACTCAATAGAGGTCCCAGCAGCAGGCAACAGATAAGACTTTCACAGGAGAGTGGGGTTCCTTTAGACTAATGCTTTTTGAGCAAGGATCAGTATCCAGGAATACTGTAAGCATACAGCAAATGTTTGCTGAATGAATGAATGAATGAATGAATGAATGAATGAATGAAACAGTAAGCAGAGTCATAGGTAGTTAGGACTAGAGGGATCCAACTGAAGGTAACAGGGGCCCAGGTCAAGAGTACTTCCAATCAGAATTTGCTGGGAGCAAAAAACTGCGGAACTGACTGGGGGTGGAAGGCACAAGTCTGAAATTAGCTATTGCAAGTGAAATAGGTGGACTCAGCGACTCAGAACAGCAGGAGAGTTCAGATCCTGAAATCAGCATCTACTGTCAGAGGAATCCAGCAGCCAGGTTGACATGATGCTAAGACCCTGAGCTAGTGATGGGGAAAAGGCACATGGCTTTGGTTTGTGATTAGACCCTTCTAGGGGTGTGTGTGTGTGTGTGTGTGTGTGTGTGTGTGTGTGTGTGTGAGAGAGAGAGAGAGAGAGAGAGAGAGAGAGAGAGAGAGAGAGAGAGAAGGGGGGTGGGAAGTAAAGGAGAAAAGAAAACAAAAATTAAAAGAATGACTATGGAGTTTTTCTTATTTCATTTACCTATTCATTCAAGACCAACATTTTTTTAATGTCCACTTTGTATCGGTCACTATTCTTGACACTGGAAAGACAAAAAGTCTATTTCATCTGGAGATACACAGAGTGAATATGGAAAAACAAACATTGATATATGTTCCTCCCAGAGCCGGGCAAGACCACCGGCATGACAGCAGGAGCATCAGCACAGTCCATGGGAGAGGAGGAGTGAGCAGAAGTGCCAGATAGTGTGCAGGTCACCAGCCGACCCTTCCTGTACCATACAAACCATGCAAATACTGTTTCCACTCCCTTGGAAATCATAGATTTCTTTCTTGACAAATCACTGCGTTAGGTCCAAAAGCAGCCAAATAAAGAAGCAGAGGATGATGATGCAAAGAAAATGTATCTTACTCTATAATTTCTACAGAATTTCTTATAGAAAACCTAATTTTTAAAGTTTTGGATTTTATTAAGATAAGGAAAACATCATTTCTGCAGGCAATCAGGTAAAAAAGTTTTACCACTTAATATTACACAAATAATATGATAAACACGTTCTTAAGAGATAATACATAACACACAAAAAAAGAAGGCTTCATGAAGACATAAATTCTATCTTCAGATACTTGAAGAGATGAGTTCTGTCATGTGGAAGAGAAATTACTGTTATTCCGTGATGCTCTCAAGGAGCAGATTTAGGACCAATGAGTTATAAGTTCTGCTTCAATATTATAAATAAACTAGAGGCCTGGTACATGGATTCATGCATTGGTGGTGTCTCTTGGCCTGACCTGTAGGGATCGGGCCAAAACTGGCT
The DNA here is from genome assembly GCF_964339955.1 of Pipistrellus hanaki. Taxonomy (NCBI): domain Eukaryota; kingdom Metazoa; phylum Chordata; class Mammalia; order Chiroptera; family Vespertilionidae; genus Pipistrellus; species Pipistrellus hanaki. The sequence goes on along the minus strand of NC_140504.1, from coordinate 138,212,362 downwards.
TTACAACATTCCCCCTAGGGGTCCTTGATTGTGAGAAGGTGCAGGCCAAGCTGAGGGACCCCACTGGTGCACAATCAGGGCCATGAAGGGACCACAAGAGGGCTCCAAGGCATATGCAGCCCATCTCACCCAGTCCCAATCTGTTGGATTCCAGCAGTAAGCTAACCTACCAGTCGGAGCATCTGCCCCTGGTGGTCAGTGAGCATCATAGCGACTGGTTGAATGGTTGAACAAATGGTCGGACACTTAGCATATTAAGCTTTTATTATATAGGATTGCCAAATGGGAGTTGTCCACAGAAGGAATGTGCTATCATAAAATGGGTTGGCTTGAACACACAAAGCATGCCTAGACTTCTCCCAATGGAAAATGACATGGACATCTGTGTGGTCTGAAGAAACTGACCAATGTCCTTTAAAACTGAGAACCAAAGAGTCCAAGATGCCAACTCAGACCCAAGGATGGTAAGTACAGCAGCAGTAATATAACACAGGCAACATTCCTAAGTCCAGTGGGTTCATATCTATATACTCTCACATGATCACTCGCTGAGAGCAGGATTCCAACAAATATCTGGTTGACAGAAAATAAAGTGGGATCAGTCCTTACCTGAGTGACAGAATAATTGTCTGGTACCCTGAGCAGGCCTTTAAAGGGTTAGCTTGTAACGTTCATCAGAATTAGAAGGTATAAGGCCTGTTCATTTACCTTATTATCTTACCTCTAATTTTGTGGTTTCCAGCTATATTGTGTGAACACCTGCTGGTCTAAAAAAAAGTTCCTCATATGAGCCCTGAGGATAAGTCTAAAAAATTAATAATTTGAAATACCTATTTCCTATTTTAAGGAGCAACTTATTTATTTATGTAAGATTTCTTTGAAGAAATGTTGGTCTTTTTAATTCCAAGCAGTATGTCCAGTGCTCAGCTGAAGTTTGAAAACCATAGCTATAGAAAATGTTATGGCCTCCACATCTCATTCCAACCCTGACAGAAGAAAAATCCGAGGACATATTGAAGTTCTCCTAGGAGCACAGTTGGGCTATGACAAGTAGGGGAGGAGCTTTGGATATGAGGAGCCAAAAGATAAAGAGCTCTCCCTGCTTCTCTGTCATGCCCCAGAGTCCCTATTTGATGGATTTACATTGCTTAGCTCTCTTCTATCTTCCTCCAATGTTACTCCTTTGTTGGTTCTAATTGCAAGGCCCAATAGGACCAGGGAGGCATAAGAAAATTGTAACATTTCTTTAGTTAGCTCTGCTCCAAACTCAAAAAATATTGCCTTCTTCATTCTTCTCTCACTCTAAAAGTGACAAGTTCCTGAAGGCCACAATCACCACACAGAAATTCAAGCTAGAGAAGTAAAAGGTGTTCTCAAAGTGTATGTGTAGTCTAGTCCAATTTATGAGTACAGGACAAAATAGGCGATATAGTTGCATCAAAACATGTTTGCTCAAAGAGACCATATTTTGAGTTGCATTCAGACACTTGGGTCATAGTGGATGCCTGGGTAAATAAGTAAAATAAATTTAGGAGATAATAGTATTAGATGAACTTTAATTGTTCAGAGTTCTTGAGGTTCTGCAATCTAAGTTTCTAAGTAAAACATCACTGAGGGTTAAATTATGTGATTCAGTGATACAGAAATTTGGGGTACTCTCTCCTATCAGTGGTGGGAAAGGACAAGCCTAGATCATCTTGTCTGTAGTTCATTGAATATTTTAAACACAGAAATTGTTACTAAAATACGTCCCCACACTCCTGGGAAGAGCATTTGATTTCAATCTTCATAAATTCTATTAAGTAAATTCTATACTGCTTCTCCTGAGAAGTAATTTGAGTTTTCAGAACCCAAAACTACATCTGTCCCTCCCCCTTTCCTATCTGGATTTACCAGGCGGCCAGAAATCCACAAGTTACAGCTTTGCTGGCTGTTTCCCAATGCCTTGCTTTCAAATTTAAAGAAGCATTATCTGGAGTCATTAAATGAACCATACTCGCCAGTGCACCCATTCTGTCATCCATCTGCTTAAGATGCTTGTCAGATGATACCCTCCTGTATCTGCAGTCTTCATCTGGTATTCAAAGCTATTGAACCTGGCTCCAAGGTAGTTCGCCTTCTGTTCCAAGTGACAAAACTGCCTCTCATATTTCAATTCTAATGACTAAGTAGTGACTAATAATCCTCCTCCCACAACTCCCCATTGAGGGTATGGGGTCTTTGGGATACATTTATACCCAGAGGACAGTAAATGGAGAACATTTTTGGGATAAGCATATGTAGAAAAATGTTTCTAAAAGAAACTCAGATTGTTGCCCTCGCTGTCCTTCAGAGAGTCTGAACTCTGAGTCATCTTACCCTTTCCCATATGCCGGTTTATTTCTTACAACTAATTTGAGAACCCTCTTCTTTCTTCATCCCCAACAACAATAATAATAAAAATGTTTGGCTAGCATTGGGATACAACCAAGACTTTGACTTTGCTGTAAGCAAATCAAAATATAACCCTCAACTGCAGAGAAATTCAGTGAGTAAGAAGGGTAAAGGGAATAATATCATAAAACCTTTGAAACATAATTATTTTTTAAAACTTTCCATGGCTTCCTTTATTTCAGCTCTTTGAACTGGCAATCGAAGTAGGTCCCATAAGATATAATCTCAACCTCACACCTTCTCCCCCAAATCACACCTCCACTCCAACCAATTTGATTGAATTGTACTCAGAAAGCCAAATTATATGTTTTTTCATATTCAAACCTTTGCTCAGACCTTTTCCCTTGCCTGTTAACTCTACACTGTTCCTTTCTCCATGAACATCTCTGCAACTATTGGCATCTTCAGTGTCTATGGTCCCTCATTCTAAACTCTTATAACAGTTGTTTTCTACATCACTCACCTAACATTCACTGCTCTTCTTATTTTCTTTCTAAGCCAGTAGTTCTCAAACTTAATTATCCATCAGAACATTTGAACTGTTGTTTAAAAGACTGAGTTTATTTGGTCCACTGAAGAGACTCAGATTTAGTAGGTGGGGTAGGCAGAATTCTAAAGATAGGCCCCAAGCCCCCTGCACCCTATTTATTCAATCAAACACTAATTGAGGTACTGCTGTGAACGGAGTTTGCAAATGTAATTAAAGTCTCAAGTTGATGCACCTTAAAATATGGAGATTATCTGGCTGGGCCGACTCTAATCATAGGAACCCTCTAGAAGCAGAGTTTTTCTCTGACATGTAACAGCAGAGAAGTCAGAGAGATTCCAACCAGGAGAAAGACTCCACATGCCTTTGCTGGGTTGACAATTGAAAGTGTCATGTGGGAAGAAATATGGGTGGTCCTCAGAAACAGAGAGCCACCCCAAGCTGACATCCAGCCAGGATCTGAAGTATTCCAGCAATCTGCGGGGTCTTGGAACGGTTGCTCCCAGAGCTTTCAAATATGAACTTAGCCTAGTGGGATGCCAGTTTCAGCCTTGTGACACCTTAAACAGGGAAACTAACCCAGCCTGCATAGACTCGTGACCTTCAGAACTAGGAGATAATAATTGATGCTGTTTTATACTGTTAAGTCAGTGGTAATTCGTTATCCAACAGCAGAAAGTAATACAATAGGTTTGGAGCCAGACCCAGAAATCTATATTTCAACAAGTAGGTAGTCTCTGACCACAATTTTAAAAACCTCATTCAAAAGTTTCTTATTGGCCCTAACTGATTTGGCTCAGTGGATAGAGCATCAGCCTGTGGACTGAAAGGTCCCAGGTTCAATTCTTGTCAATGTACCTTGCTTGTGGACACATCCCCAGTAGGAGGTGTGCAGTAGGCAGCTGATTGATGTTTCTCTCTCATCAGTGTTTCTAACTCTCTATCCTTCTCCCTTCCTCTCTGTAAAAAATTAATAAAATATATTTTTAAAAAGGTTTCTTATTGTATGTATCCAATAAACTAGATTCACAACTATTTTTCTTGGGAAGATAATATATTTGCCCCTTTGATTTGTAATTAATTCCACCTCACACGGATGCATCTTTAAGTATTTCTTAACTTTGTAAAATTCTCTCAAGGGAATCAAATATTTATGTCTAAAATGTAATGCCTACAGCCTACGTTTGGACAAGTCCTCATTCATGGAGAAGACAAGAAAACGCTGTGAAAGCAAAGGATGACTTCCAATGGGCCATTAACTTTGTAGCTGTGCATTGGCCACACAGCAGTAAACAGGAGTGCATCAGTCTGCTTGCTGAAATCTTGACAAGGGTGCCCTAAAACTGTAGTTATAATTGCCATGCATTATACTGTTCTCTCAGCATGACCAGCCGCCTCAGGTGTTAACAGAATTTTGTCAGGTAATGTGTGGTAGCAGGTAGCCAGCTTTGCAGGATTCAAAAAATGCAAGGCAGAGAAAAACAAGAATTTTGAAATTTTGTTATCATGGGAATTCTCCCACTTTGCTTGATGGAGGCAGTTGAGCACAGCCTTTCTGAAAAAGAAAATCATCCGTATTAATGATGGAAAGAAACTTGGAACTCATGTAGTTCAAGCACCCACCCCTGTCTCTGCTTTACTGCTTTCAGTGATGAGGAGCTCACCACCTCACAAACCAGCCTCTTCCTTGCTGGACAGCTGTGGTGGAGGCGCTTCCTCAGGCAGAGCCATGACCTGTCTCCTGGTGCTGCTCCCTGCTTGCTTTAGAGTGGCTTTTGCAGCCACACCGTGGTGCTAACCTGCCCTTGAGCATCCTGTCTGCATTTAAAGACCGCCATCATTCCTCGCTCCTTTGCTGTGTATGTTTTTAGTGAAAATCCTGGTTTCAAAATGAAGAAAGGGCATGATTAATACCATTCTGTGCAATACGCTTCCCTTAAAGGGCATGATTAATACCATTCTGTGCAATATTTTTCCCACACCATTCAGAAAATCAACCACATCAGAAATAGTGGGAGAAAGGCCTGGGAGAGGCAGTGTTTACAAAAGCAAGAGAGATGATAGTGAAATAACAAAGGGGAATAGAGAGAGACAAAAAAGAGAAAGTGACACATTTGGAGGACAAGTAGTTAGTATACAGTCCTTCACAGCTCTAAAGTTCCAAAAGAACAGACAGGACTTGAAGTAGCATATTTAAGTACACTGCTACCTTAAAAAAAAAAATTTCCTATCATCACACCACTGTTTTACAGACCTACCTCATTCACATCCCTACTTCTGCCAGAATCGTAAAGCAGCTGCAGTCAGAAGCATTAATGGAGTCTCTAACCTGAGCTAGAGAACAAAGGAGATTTTAAAGACAAAATGAATAGATTGCAGAAGAGGCAAAGCAGCCCACAGTCCCTTTTCACCCAGATAATATACTATAGACTTTGTCTTATCTGTCAATACCGGTGAGTCTGAAAAAGCTAAATATGTACAGTGCTTATGTGTCTAGACAGACAGACAGTTCTAGACAAATCGTGGAGCTGAATTTTTATGCCCTGAAAATATTTTAAACAAAGATACTGCTGTGGCGGTTTCAAGATCGCACTTGCTCCTAGCAGGGAATTCAAGCAAGCGTTTTCAGGTTCTGATGGAAGGGGAAAGATCTGACATTACAAAAAAGTTACTTTTCAGTTTCCCTCTCCCCTTCCAGCAGCCCGGTGCAACACCTGTCTCATCAGCAGGGGCACTCGGAAGGGATGGGCCTCAAGGCACCTCGGTCCCAAGATTCTCCATGCCTCATTCTTCATCCACGCTGCTCGTAATGTTCCATCACTGGCACAGTTACACCTGAACACTCCGGTGCTGCCAAACACCTGGCTTGATTTTCCACTGTCCAAATGAAAAATAAGCATAATCTGCTTTTTGAGGATACAGCAAATGAGGGAGTTCATGACAAATTGTGTTGGTTTATGCAGAATAGTGATAAGATACAAATGAGAATTTTTTGCTTAATGAATAATACTAATCACGTTTCAACAAATGCTGTGCCCTTCTAATTAGAGAGACTGCATAAAATCAGCTTAATTTATTTGTGACTAGTTATACAGAGTTTAAATATTTACTAGAGATTTACTCAAATGTTTGAGAGGATTTTAAACATTTCCTACAGTTGAAGCAGCCTGCCTAGTTCTGTGGGGTGCGGTAACAGCTGTGACTCATGGAAGCACTCTGATTTTGCTGTGTGACATGAAAACCCTGGTCTCGAAATGAACAAGAAAGGATATTATTGATTTACATACTAATTCTCCAACTGTTACTCATTTTCTTGATTCCAGCTTCCAAAGTTGTTCCCCCACCATTCATCACTGTGGTACACTAAAGGGAGTGAGCATCTTTTCAATAAATTATAGTAACTATGACTAATTACAGTGATATTAACTATGCAAAGTAATGTGTAACTTGAAATGGATACGTTCATCATTTCAAATTATGCCTTTGACTTTTGATGGTCTAATAAAGTCGCGATCTTTTTGTACTGAATGTGTGCTATATTTTCGAAGAGTCTCTTTGTAATTCTAGGTTCTGCTCATGAGCACACTGACCTGTGAAAACTAACCTTCCAGAGCCTTTCAATAACCTAGAGCGATTGAAGAGAGGACAAGCAGATAACCATGAGTGATAAGGAGTGAAGAGACATATACATGCCATGCCTCCCTGGCATGGAATTACATATAAGAGGTCTGAATGAGAAGCTTTGCTGAAATCACTTACATTTTTCAAAAGCATTTTGACCATGAATTATTTTTGTTCCATCCTAAAGCAACTTTGGGGTTTTTTAACTATCTGTACCCTTGTCTTCTGGATGAAGATACTGAGGTACCGATAGGCTAAACCATCTGTCCAAGGCCACAGGCTAATTAGTGCCAGTCTGAGACTCTACCCGAAACTTTGTGCCATCTAGTCCTTGTTATAGTCTCTAGACCAACAGAACTGATATATAAGCTCATTAAAGTAACTTAGAGAAAACTTCCAAAATTCTCCCTTTACTTGAGTACTATAATTGGTTCCATCACTCGTTTATGTATGTATTCCTTTATCTACAACACCTTTTCCGTGTCCGGCACTGAGTTAGACATGCAGACAGAGTGTGAGAGGACACAATCCTCACCTTACAGTGCCCTCCCTTTGGTGAGGAAGACTGACATGTAAAGAATTACAAAACAGCACAGGAAGAACTATAATAAAGGTTTGTATAAAGCGTTATGGAGCTCAGAGGAGAGAGAATTACTTCTAAGGGATGAGTAAGGAGGTGGTCAAAGGAGGATTCTCCCGTGGGGTGATGGTTAAATTTAATCTGAAAGGATTCCCAGGATTTCTCCCAGCAGACAAGAGTAGAAGCATTCCACATGCTTGAGAGAGCAAAGTGTGAAGGGCACAGCACCTCACGGAGGAAGAGGCTGGAGAACTAGGCAGAGGATTCTGCGGAGGCTTTTTATGACATCCTAAGGATTTCAGGCTTTAGTGTGTGATGGTGAAGACTAGGAGGAGGGTTGTCAGAATAACAGCAATAGGTCAGTGTTCTGTCTCAGCAAGGTCACTTGGAGAGGGTATGAAACATGGAATGGAAGGAACAGCACTGTAAGAAGAGACCAAGTAGGAGGTTATTACAGAGTTGTAGGAGCAACTGGTAAGGGTCTGAGTCAGGACTGGGGAAGGAAAGGAGCTGTGTAGGAGAGGTGCATTTGAAAGGTAATCTCTATATATAAAATTCTAAGCGACCATTATGACCAGTCAATTGGTCGCTATGACATGCACTGACCACGAGGGTACAGATGTTCAATGCAGGAGTTGTCCCCTGGTGGTCAGCCTGCTCCCATGGCCAGCCAACCTCCCTCGGCCCCTCTCCCCTGGCCAGCTGGCCCTATCAGCCCTAATCACTGGTCAGGCTGAGGGACCCCACCCGTGCACAAATTCGCACACCAGGCCTCTAGTTAGGAATACACTGGTTTACTCAATTATAGTTATAACAGACATAGGCATGTTTTCCCCAATCTTCTGTTTCTTTGTTTCTTAGATGTTTAAGTGACATGACTCATTAGCCCTTAAGCTTCTGGAAGACAAGAATAAATGTTTTTCAAAGGGAAATTCTTGTTATTTTCTTGATATTGCACCTATATGGTGTTCACATTATAATTTGGATATTGGTAGGTAAGGGTTTTTGACTTCTGATTGGCTGACACATTGTAACATAATAGACTTACCTCCAACTTACAAAGAAACCAATCAACTACATCACAATAAAAAACATTGTGCCTATAAGCTCATATGCTTAATGGAAGAATATGTTACATTCCAAAATACATCTTCCCCTAGACACCAATTGCAAACAACACTGTGAACAAGGACAATATTTGTTCCCACTTATAATATATAGCCCAAATTTTAGGTATTTAAGACAGCATATAGTGTTTCAAGATAGCTTATGATGACATGATTCAACATTTTAAAAATGATTGTATACAAAGTGGGATAATTATGGGCTCTGGAAACAACTGCCTTTCTTTAAATTCTGCCTCTACCATTAAGCTATGTGACCTTAGACAAGTCATTTTAACCTTTTTGTGTCTCAGTTTCCTCATGTGTAAAAGAAAATAAGAAATAGTAACTATCACAAGGGTTAATACAAGTATTAATAAGTAATATATACAGAGCTTAGAATAGCTTTAGCATTATTATTACCATTGCTGTTATTATTTATTGTTAAATTAAAGAAAGACAGGCCTAGGTCTTAATAACAACATGTGGTTTTACTCTATACTCTTAATTATGATGATCATAGTCTGGCTATCTTCAAAATCCAAAATAAGATAACATCATCATTACTAATTAAAATGAGAACAAAGGAATTGTTTCTCAGTCTTAGCCAGGTTCCTTTCTCTGATATAAAAACATGGTTTACTTTGAGAAAAGCAATTTCAACAGATTAGGTCTGTTTCAAATTATTTTTCTAGTTATCTTTTAAAGCCTGTTAAATATAGAACATCCCTTAATTTATATAAAACCGTTTTTTTGAACTTAGTGATTTTTCCAATCTTGAAGTAAAAGGGCCCATTTTTTTTTTTTTCCAGCCAGTATTGTTTCTCATTTGGTCTTGGTCTATTTTTTAAATCTTCAGAAGATGTTAAACCCATTTACCCTCCTGAGACTTGATAGCTAAATCAGTGCTTTAAAATTAAGGAAAGTGTACAGTAGATGCTCAATACAGGTTTGTCAGGCTAGACTCCAATATGAGCAGATAGAATGCTCACTATAAGGATGCTCTCCTATATAATCCTCATGACACTAGGTAGGTAACAATTATCATCTCTGCTGTGCAAGTGAGAAATCCGGGGAGATGCAGGGTCTTACTCAGGGTCACACCATTAACGGGTGGCTCAGAAGGGATTCTCGTTCTGAAGTCACCCTGTGCCCAGCCCCAGCGATCACTGTGATTGTTGGCTTTCAGTTCCTCTTGATGAAGAATCTTAATTCTCTGAGACAAAGTTGGCTTCTCCCATGTGTTTAGGCTCCCTATTTGATTAGGCTTTTCTCAAAATATTCAACTCCATTATGTCTTTTTCTTCTAAGGTCAACTCAGCACCCTGAATGACATGCATTAAATTCACATGCAAATACATCATGGTGAAGTGGAGTATCTTAAACAACCCTCTAACTATACGGCATCTTTATCTGAACCTCAATGTGTGTAAGCAGAAATTCAGAAATTAGCATGATGTAGACCTTGATCATCTCAAGACCTATTTAGCGATTACATGGGCTCACATGTAAAATAAAATTTCACTATTGTAAAATAAAAATTAATTACGTAATTAAATGGAACTTAAAAGATCAATAAATATTTTTAAAAGTATTTAAAGAAGTGACCCTTTAAAAAGAAACTATTAGCTGTCAGATGCCTTTCAAAAATATGTAATGCATTCTAATTAGTACAGAACAAACAGCTGAGGCTTTTAGGGCCCCCCCAAATCATAAAACTTTAGGCCTCTTTTCTGACACCAACAGCTTTAGGCCTCACTTCACCCCTGGACAGTTGGCGCCCAGCGCTGCAACCTTAAAAGGCAGCCGGCAGCAGCTCTGACTGAAGTTGTTCTGGCAGCAGACGGAGGCCCCAAAAGCATCTGATTATTTTAAAATGTGCTTTCATTGTACTGCTTGCAGCTGTGAGTTAATTTTGCTTTAAAAAAAAAAAAAGTATTTGCTTCTTTAAAATCCAGGTTTTTTTCCCTCCTGCAGAGCAGCTGCAAGGAGAGCAGCTCTGACTTGAAAAGGCCCCTGCCTCCCTGAGAGAGCAGTTTGGGAGGATGCCTTCCTCACCAGCAGGAAATCACCATGTGGTTCCAGAGAGTACAATCTCCCAAGGCTCTTCTCATTGGCTGATTTGTGCAGATGGGCAGATGGATGGACCAATTGTAGAGCTGTAGAATTTCAAAAGCATTCTGGTGGACTTTCAGCCTTTTTTATAGGTGAGGAAAAAAAGAGAGGTTAAGTGGCTGGCCTAAGATTTCACATCTAGTTAATGGCAGCCCCATTGTGCTTGTAATCTGGAACCAGGAGCAAGGCTAGATGGGAGTAAATAGAGATAGGGGTGCCATCATTAAACAAATTCTCCCAAAGAGCATTCTCCTTCCCCCAAAGCAGTATTTATTATAGCTATTTACTGGTATTTGATATCATAAACATGCTTAGCCACTGGCTCTGCTGTTCCTCTCCAGTTCCATGTCTGAACCACCTTCTCAAGAAACTCCTGAACTATGTCTCTTATCCTCACCATCTGCCTCTAGCTCAGTTCATGAAAAATTACACTCTCTCAAATGATCATGCTTTTTGTTCTAACCAATTTGGTGTGACTGTAATTCATTAAATGTGAATATATGCCCAGTTTAATTTACTTCTAGCTTTTGAGATTCACATTGCTCATAAGGTTTCTTCCTTTGACCACACTACCACATTGAACAAAGAAATTCAAGATCCTGGCTTTGAAGCTTCTTCTGTCAGAGTAAAATACTCAGAGTCTCTATGAATCCCTCCAGTATTCTATATGTTCAGAATGAGCCACATGATGATAAACAGTAGTGATCAATCCTATCCCTGCCATTGCCCTGTTAGCAAGAAGGTAGCTCTGCCAGTCACTTGCCAATCAATTTCACAGGATGTAGGTTGAGCCTCACCCAATTCAAGTCTACTAATTAATGGAGTGACAAAATGTTGACATTTTGTTGGCTGCTCTGGCTCTTGTGGGAATTGGGGGGAAGAATTGGAGGTTTATCTTCAAACTCCAAGAAGATGGAGAGAACCACACACTGATTTAATGAGTCTGCCAGTTTTCAGCTAGTAGCTATTTTTTTTAATAAAAAGATATTTTCTAAATATAAAAACAATATATGTTTGATGCAGAAAATCTCTTAAAAATACTGGAAAACATGAAGAATAAAATGAAAATAGCTTTATTTAAGTTTGGTCTATTTTATTTTCATGTACTGAAAACTTCAATGTCATTATCCTAAATGATTAGAAATATGTTAGCTCATTCTAAAATTAGGGCACACCTGATTGAGACATGTGACATGCCACCAGATACAAAGTCTCATGCCATCTCTGCTCTGTCTTCTGTGTTTACCTAAGGCCAGCTTCCCCCTATGGTCACAAAATTTCTTACAGGATCACCTGGGGCTCCATGTTTCCTCATCATTGGTCAGGGAAAGAGGATGAGTGTCTCCTACACAATTAAATGTCATTGCACTCTTCTGATTGGATCAAATGACATTGTAGGCCTATCTCTGAAACAGATATTAAGGCCAAGTTGATGCTTTGCAGTAAATGACTCAGGCCTGAATTATGTGTCCACCTCTAATCCAGTAACCATAACTAAAGGGATGGGGTCATTCTGATTGACCTCACTCAGTGATAGATCACCTGTGGAACTCCAGGTGAAGTTGATCTGACCAAACTGCCATGTTCCTGTATGTGGGGTGGGGATAGGGGGGATAATGAGATGGATGCTGGAGAGTCAATCACGATGTCTTCCATAGACTAGTAATCTAATTGCCTTGGGAAGAACCATTGTTGGTTTTGCTATATAGCTCTGAACAAACACAAATGCTCTTTGTGTGTTTGTTTGTGTGCATATTGTAAATCAGAATTTTATTGTATATATTCTTTTATGGCTTCTTTATTTTTCATTGAAAAAGATATCAGAATTTTCTCATGTAATCAAATATTCCAAAAATTATTTAAAGGCTGCATGGAATTTAAATAACACCTAAGATTTGGACACTTGTTAAATTGTTATATTTTACATCCTTAAAAATTAAGCTGTAATAAATAAACTTGTACATACAGAGTGTCCCCCAAAATGTATACACACTTTAACAACTGATAGCTCAGTTTTTATTTTATTTTAATATATTGTATTGATTTTTTACAGAGAAGAAGGGATAGGGACAAAGACTTAGAAAATAGATGAGAGAGAAACATCAATCAGCTGCCTCCTGCACACTCCCTACTGGGGATGCGCCTGCAACCAAGACACATGCCCTTTACTGGAGTCGAACCTGGGATTCTTCAATCCACAGGCCAACGCTCTATCCACTGAGCCAAACCAATAAACTGATAGCTCAGTTTTTTTAGGTGAAATGTATTTAAATAAACACAGCCTTTATAATTATTCAATGTGTGTACATTTTGGGGGATACCCTATATATTATTGTCCACATATAGGATTGTTTTTATTGTATAGAGTACTAGAAGTGGAATTGATGAGTATAAGCATATAAATGAAACTCCTGGATACTTATTACAAAATAACAACCTAGATATGCAGTGGTAATTTTATAGTCTGGTAATAGTACATATTAACATATTTAAGAATCCACACCTGCTATAATTTTAAAGCCCCAAAGTATAAAAATATTGTTTGAATTAGTAGTTATATCTATGGGAAAGTAAAAGGAGAGTTCACTGATTTATTAAAAACTTGGAACTCAGAACATAAAAACTATTTTTTCAATGTGTGATTCCTGTATCTGTCCTAAGAAGAAACAAAATAAGATATTTGTGTGAAGAAGAGAACTAAAGTCCCTTTGGTATATATAGTATGCTGCTCTATTAGTCTTGACTCTTCAATATGTAAATCACAGACATGCAATTTAAGCTGCCTTCGGCAAAAAAGCTAAATGTATTCACTCATATGACAAGGAAAAGTAAGAGAGTAATTGAGAATGACTAGAACCAAAGACTTGATGGTAGCAGAATCTTTCTTCAGTCATTACTTCGCCCCTATCTATGTCTTCTGCTGGAAATCAGGACTCTCCCAGAAGCTGCACACCAGCTGCCAGAAGCTTCTGAATCTGCATTTTCTCACCTTCACCACCAGAAAGTCTCACCCTACCCACACATTCAAAGATCCAGAACTACACTCTGCTTGTTTAGGCTCAGTTGCTGCAGATCCCTTGTTTTAGGAAGAATGGAGGTGCACATCTGTAGAGCAGTGAGTTACTAGTTGATGGGCAGTCTCTTACATATCAGACATGGCCTGTGTAGTAGTGAGCAATTCCTCTAGTGGAGAATGGTAACATTGGAAGAAGTGGAAGGCATGCTAAATTGACACCAGTAACTGGTCTTATAAATATCATCTTTTAAAATCTTAAATCTGCCGAAACCAGTTTGGCTCAATGGATAGAGCGTCGGCTTGGGGACTGAAGGGACCCAGGTTCGATTTCGGTCAAGGGCATGTACCTTGGTTGCGGGCATATCCCCAGTAGGGGGTGTGCAAGAGGCAGCTGATCGATGACTCTCGTCGATGTTTCTCTCTCTATCTCTCTCCCTTCCTCTCTGTATAAAATCAATAAAATATATTTTTAAAAAATAAATAAAAAATAAAATAAAATCTTAAATCTGACATGCCTCAAGTTTTCAGGGGAGAAGGTGATGCATCATTTCCTTTGTCTTCCTTTGGCTGCCTACATGTATAAAAAATAAAAAATATAAATAATAAATTAATAAATAATCCTATATAATAAAAGCCCAGCAACCATAATGGCATAATGACTAGAATGGCCACTGGACCAGTCAGTAGAGGTGCATTTACCATCTTTCAGTCCCTCCCCACCCCCGCCTAGCCTGCAGGCACCAATGGCAGGATGGCGAATGGGGAGCCACAGGGAACTGGGGTGGGTGGCAGCAGGGCTTGACTGGGGACTGGAGCGGGCAGAATGGCAGACTTCTTGATCCCTCTCCCAGCCTGTAGGCTCTGATTGGAAGATGGCAAAAGGGGAACCACTGGGAACAGGGTGGGTGGTGGTGGAGCAGGACTGGGGACTGGCAAGTGGGCAGAAGATGGCCCTGATTACAGACTAGGCTTAGGAACCCTACCCTGGCACAATTTTGTGTGTTGGGCCTCTAGTAAGATGATAAAGTAAAATCCTTAAACAATTCCATCATATAGTTACTACCATAAATGTCTAAAGGAGGAAACTGAGACTCTCATAAATCAAATTAATTGATTTGAGTCTCTCTCTCTCTCTCTCTCTCTCTTTTTCTCTCTCTCTCTCTCTCTCTCTCTCTCACACACACACACACACACACACACACACACACACACACACATACACACACACACACCAATGAGATGGAGCAGGAATTTAAAGCCTGGTCTTATGCTCTTTCACTAATTATATATTAAATATTCCTTAGCACCAGCCTGATGGCTCAGTTGGTTGGAGCATTTTCCCATACACTAATAAGGTTGCTGGTTTGATTACTGGTTGGAGCACATATCTAGGTTGTGGGTTTGGTTGTGGGATGGGGTGTGTCCTGGAGGAAAACCAGTCTCTCTCTCTCTCTCTCTCTCTCTCTCTCTCTCTCTCTCTCTCTCTCTTTCTCTCTCTCTCTCTCCTTTCTCTCTCTCAATTAAAAAGAATGCATCCTCAGGTGAAGATTAAAGATAAATTTAAAAGCATTCTTTAGCAATATGGCTGTTAGGTAAATAAAGGTACAAGTGGTTGGATGGTAGGCAGTAACAATCATCTTAACCACCACCACCTCCACCCCACACAGACACATACATAATCTCACATGTGGCTTTACAGTATCCTGACTTGCCATGTATCCATGTGAGATGTGTTTTATGTGGTTTAACTGTCAGCTCTCTCTCTGAACCACAACTACCCAGTGTAATGGGGAGAAGAAGGGCACATGTTGCAGGAAACAGTCTTTCCTGGGCCTTTTCCAGGTCAAAATCTAACATTCACTCTAGGAACGTATGCTGAATTTCCATTCGATTATCTTTTAATCATTTTCTCTCCTGTACTGCAGGACAGCAGGCTAACTCTTCCCTAAAGTGCACAAAGTGGCTCCTTAGCATCACAGACAAGCTCGTAGACTCAGTCTAGTTTGTACTCTCATTTTGTGGCCTGAGGGAGTCATAGTTAGACAGACTAAATGACTTGCCCAGAGTTAAAAGCCAACTAATATCATAGGCAAATTCAAACTCAAGCCTCACACCTCCCAGGCCAGTAATCGCCCACTCACAATGGGTATTTAAGTCACTCCAAGGAGAAATAAGCTCTTTCATAAAAATTAGCATCAAAAGCAGCTCCAGAGAGGAAGGATAAAGGACAGAGAGTATCTGTGCAATCCCAAAAGAACATTCCACCATCTCCTTGGAAAGAGATGAGCACACATCCAATAACAGCAATGGGAAAGTGTAACTGAGGACAGCCATGGAATTAGGACTGAAGTGAAGTCCATAAACATTTCTTACATACTAATTAGATGCTGAACACCTTTTATGTGCAAGGTTCTGGGACTAGAGCAATAAACAGCACAGATATGGTCACTGGAATCACAAAGATAGCAATCTAGTGAGGAAGATAGATGTTAAACAAAAAGTCACAGGTTGATGACTATATAGAAAGGTCAGGTGCAGGACCCTGTAGGGATGCAGTTAGTAGGAAAGATGGTAGTAGGAATTGCTCAGAAGAGGGAAGTTTAAACTGAGACTTAAAGAATGAAAATGTGGAGTAGAATAGTGGCCAAGCAAAGGGAACAGCATGTATAAAGGCCTAGAAGTGAAACAAAGTGATGATGTGGGAATGTGAAAGCATGTCCCTGTGGTTTGAGCACGGGGTGAGGGAGAGGGTAGAACAATTGTCTGGAGAGGCAAGTAGAAACTAGAGTATGTAGAGCTCCCTGCGCTATGATCAAGAAGTTGGTCTTTATCCTAAGGACAATACAAAGTGTTTTAAGCAGGGAGACACAGAATTATCTCTGTATTTTTAAAAGATCATTCTAACAGCAGCATTGAGAGATTAGAAAGGACGGAAGCTGAACATAGTGAAAAACCTCTCAGGAGGCATGAGGAGTAGCCTGATTAAACCACAGCGGTGAGTTAGGTATGAGTGTTGGCAGTGAGGAAGGGGAGGAGACTCAAGACTTGCTTCCATTGTTCCCAGAACCAGGCATAGCAGGGAAAGCAAAATCAAACCGAAAGTCTGTACAAGAGTGGAGTCTCTGAGAATTAGGACAGAAAAGAATCCAAATGGCCTCCCATTTACTAGGAAAGGATTAGAAAAAGGAGTGCATGGAAGAAAAATAAATGTACATGTTATATTTCTAATTCACAAACAATATTTTCTGGCCAGATGCTGCTGTAGAAATTTCAGAAATACCCACTAAAATCATAAATGAAAATCACATATTTGTAACATTATAGAGAATACAGGCTGAATTTACAGCCACTGAATGTGCGCTATGGATGAAGATGTTGATTTACTCATGGAAGATGGAAATATATATGATAGAAGAAAACAATACACAGAAATGTGATAAACATTTGCATGAAAATGAGTCACTGAAAAAACTCAAAACTTCCACAATACTTTATGCACCAAATTATATTCAGAGCAGTCAAAAAAGAAATAGTAATAAATAATAATAGTGCATTTTCCTGCCATTAATTTTTTTTTTTACAAAACTTCTGTTGACTTCAGTAGAAGTTCTGCATCGAGAATGTGGCCCAGGAAATTTATAGTCTGTAACTCAGAGACCGAAGACCTTGAACATCAAGAAAATCTCTTACCCTTATTTATATACACTGTTCTTTATCACAAAGGAAGAGCTGGTACCCATTCCAAGTAACCAATCATTATGCAAGGAATATTCTGACTCACCCAGCATCCCTAATCAGTAAATGCTGTGCCAATGGAAAGAGAGTGGGAAGAAGTCACAGCATCCATTAATAAAAAATGACTGGGGCTTTCTATCAACAGAAGCATCATTAGGAAGCGTATGGTAGGAAAATAGTAGGCTGTAGATTTGTGGTGGCAGGGATGGCAATGGAATACTAACATTTATACCCTCTTAACCACTTAGTTTTAAAATGATGCCAGATTTCAGTTAACTACACATGTGCTTCGTGCAGTATTTTTCATTGGCAATTTCTTGCTAAATTTCTTACTACAGTCTCAAAAGATGGGACTGCCCTACCTGACCCTTCGGCCCTCCCTCCCACTTCAAAACACAAATATTTCTCTTTTTTTCCAGTTTTATTGAGGTAACCCTGTATACATTTAAGGTGTACAACTTAATGACTATATATCAAAATGATTACCACAATAAGTTTAGTTTAAAAAATATAGAATCCTTCGTGAATGTGCATGTTATCTTTGCTCGGGGGCCATGCTAATCTTCTCTTTATCATTCTAATTTTTTAGTATAAGTGCTATCTACAAAAGCACCACAGTTATTTCTAAAAGGTAATTGGTTATTATTGTCTGAGCCTTTCTTCCATAGATGCACTGGTCAATTGTTGGCAAAAGATTAATCAGATATGAAGGGGAAGGACTCCGATTAATCCAACACTTCCTTGAACAGTCCCCTCTCTTTGCTGCCCTTTTCGTCCCAATCTGTGAACCCTTGAGTAAATACAGAAAATATGATTCACATCTCCAATAAACTGTGTAATCTGTATGTCAACTAACGATGCTCCATGGTCACACAGTAGACTTGTAATTCCAAAGTAACAGCGTAGCATTTTGAAAGAAAACAAGACAGTCATGTTTCATTAACAGAGAGTCTTCTCTAGCACGTCTCCTGGTATGAGAAAGGGATCGGAGTCATTCACTGAGAGTGAATGGGAGAATCATAAGTTCACCTAAAATACCTACAAATCTTAATAGAGGGATAAACTAAAACTATAGAAGTCCCCGCTACTGCACAACTTCTCAAGTATCACTAATGCACATCACCAGTGGGTTAACTAATAGTATTCTGCTTTAATTGCATGTCTGCCCTATCATTAACCCAAGCATGGTCCATAAAGTTACTCGGCTATCCATAAATAAGCTTACTAAAGTTTATGTGATTTCTAGTTCTATCACCTCGATAAGAAAAACAGCATCAGATTTCCCATTCGGGCTCAATTGTGTGCATCTGAAGCTAAGACTGGATGATAAGATCAATGGCTATTCAAAATTAATTCAAATTCCCGTCAGTATTACATGCCTTGTTTTTAAGAGATCGTGCTTCTGATCCTAATTTTTCCATAGTAAAATGATATTGCTTCTAATGATATTTTAGTATTAATCTATATTCTACTTTCAGACAGAACACGAATAGATGATGTTTTCAAATCACTACCCAATCTATAGAAGAAATTACACTGGTTTTCATAAGAAGTAGTTGGAATATACCCCCCACCCACACCCCCAAAAAAGTCCTATTTAATCCAATCTTCTATTGGAATTCCAGGATTTATGTCACTATTATAGAAAAACTCATTTTGGTTATAGCACCAACATGGCCAAATAAATGACTTCAAGATGCTAGAAGAAAGTATTTGGCCAAGATAAATAGGTGTTCAAACAGGCCTCCCCAGCTTGCTCATTTTGCTATATGGAAAATGAACTAACCGAGTTTAATGTACACCAAATGAGATTTGGAAGTATGTTCTAATTCACTTCATTTTGTACCAGAAATGAGCAGTTTTTTATTTCCCTGCTTCCACCTTTAACCCTTACAGTCTGTATTCTCAACAAAATGGTCCAAGCACATCAGGTTATGTCCCTGCTCTGCTCAAAATCCTCCCATGTCTCCCAAGCTATGAATGGTGCAAGTCAGAACCCTGGCGATGATCTGCAGGCCCTATGCATGTTGGCTTCCCTGTACACTCCGGCCTCTCTGATCTATTTCTTCTCTCCCTCCCTTGCTCACTTTATGCCAGTTCCACTGGACACAGTTTCTCAAACTTGCCCAACATATTCACACCTCAGGACCTTTGCACCACTTGTCCCCTCTGACCAGAAGAACACTCTTATCTCTAATATTCTCAATATTTCATTCCCTCACCTCCTGCAAATCATTAGTCAACAGTCACCATCTCAACAGACAACACTGTCCTATCTATTTGAAATTATATTGATATTTCACCCCTTCTCCTCACATTCCCAATTACCTCTTGTCCTCCATAGCACTCATCACCTATTCTAACATTCTGTATAGCTTTCACTTATGTGTCTATTGTCTCTCTTCCCCACTAGAATTTATCTTTCACAAGGACAGAAATTATAGCCCATTTTGTTCACTACTGTATACATAGAGCTTGAAATAAGACACAGCACAGGGTAGGTACTTAATATTAGTTGAATGAATTCTCAAGTTGCTGCATATGGCCCAGATGTAGCAAACAGAAAATTGGCAGATGTTTTACTAAAAGCCATGATTTAAATTCTGTAAGCCTCAGTCTTCTCATCTGTAAGATAGAACAATTACAGTATCTAACACTGAAGGTTATCATAAACATTAAGGCTCAAAATAAATGGAAAGTATTTAAGACAATGCCTTGCATATTAATTCATTATTTTGCTTAGTCCACAAATAATAAAAGTATGAATAATAGAAATAATAGCTAACATCTGTATAGAATGTTATAATTTATGAAGGACACATAGTTTTTTATTATATCTTCTCAGGATCCTCCTAGATTCATTCCAGGAAAATATTAATAGCTGGGTCCTCAGTGACCATGCCTTGGTAATGCTAGGTAGGTAGCTAACCATGTACCATAAAAGATAGAAGCAAGGTTCAAACTGGAGTCTTCTGAGGTCAAGGCATGTGCTCTCTCCTCGATATCAGAGAAAGAAAACATCGCTTTCAGCTCAAGGCTTTAACAGTATAAGAGGTTTCTGAAGTAATGTTTTGTTTGGTTGTTCATTTACTGAGTCTGGACATATGCATAAAATGTGGCTTAGATAATCAACATCCAGTACTGTCTGCAAGTTCTAAGTCAAGACTTGACCTCTGGAAGACCTCTCCTCACCATAGATCATGGAGTCATATGTGCAGTTGAGAATATTTTTATTATCTATGTGTGTCCCAACATGTCTATAAACACCTCAAGGCAAGGATCAGGTTTTTTAGGGAAGCTCCAAAACTCCTCATTCAGTCTTATTTACATAGTAGATGTGTAGTGAATTTTTAAAAAATATATTTTTATTTATTTCAGAGAGGGAGAAGAAGACATAGAAGCATTAATGATGAGAGAGAATCACTGATTGGCTGCCTCCTGCATATCCTCTACTGGAGACTGAGCCTGCAACCTGGGCATGTGCCCTTGACCAGAATCAAACCCGGGACCCTTCAGTCCACAGGTTAACGCTCTATTCACTGAGCCAAACTGGCTATGGCTGTATAGTGAATTTTTAATGAATAAATAAGTGAGGGTGTGTTTTGTTTTGTTTTTTTTAATGGGTGAGTTTACAGGCACTGCCTACCTTATCCTCCATCACAAATTGTCTCCCTTCTTTTCTACTAAAGTTACTAGAGTACAGGTAGATATCTACAGCATCCTCTCCTGTCCCTTCTCCATAATTGTGTTAGTTGTAAAATTAGTTCCCCAGAATGTTGTGCACAAAAGAATTAAACCTTTAGAAGATTCTGAATTAAACACGTTCACATGGATGTTTTTACTACAGGATTTCTCAGAGCCTTTACTATGCTTATGGTCATTGCAAATTTTCAAAATTTAGATAGCAATTACAACATTTTGCAAATTTATTAGATCATGCATCCCTCCCCTCCCCCTCAGAAACAAAGCTTTTTGCATGGAATTTCTCTAAAGTCAGTTTTCCAGAAAATGTGTTTATAACAAATACACTTAGGGTCTTCAAAAATGGAATCCATAAAAAAATTCAAATGAAACACCAGGAACATGAAAAAGTTAAGGAGAGTTCATATTTTTTTAAAGCTGAATAACTTACAGGCTAATTTTACTTAGATTTACTATTTACTTCCTAAGGTTTGTGCAAGCCTGCAGATACTGAAAAGGCATTATTTTGAAGGCCTCTTTACAAGACTAATTTAAAAGAGAAGAAGAAGGCATTGGTTTGGGGCCTTACACAAAATCATGGGCTTTACATAGAAAGCCAATGCTCCTCATAGTTCACCTGACGATGGGAAGGGAAATGAACCACGGGGTCTCTGGGACTAAGGAAAATAAAAATTTCTATAGAAAGGCAAATTTATCC
Organism: Pipistrellus hanaki; assembly: GCF_964339955.1. Lineage (NCBI taxonomy): Eukaryota > Metazoa > Chordata > Mammalia > Chiroptera > Vespertilionidae > Pipistrellus > Pipistrellus hanaki. The sequence goes on along the minus strand of NC_140504.1, from coordinate 138,190,873 downwards.
AGACTTGTATCAGATCAATGCATCTTGCCTAATTTAATTGATCAGATAAAATGAAATAAACCTAACAAGGACCTAAGGGTGCAGATCACAAAGGTACATATTTACTAGTAGATGAGGCCAAGAAGAGGATAGTCTGTCAGGAGAGGGGAGATCAGAGGGGAGAGGGTAATTGGGCTCCCTGAAGAAGGTGAGGGGAAGGTAGTATCAGAAAGATGGATCCAGTAAAATGGAAATGAAAGAACCTTGAATTCCACTTTGTACTTTAACCTTATGGTAGCTTTGATGACAGAATGAGAGTATTGGAAATTTCATAGGAAACAGTAAGCAGAAAGCCAGGAAATCTAACTTGGTTGTGTAATGTTATTGGCTAAAGATACAAAGGTGCATAGAGAAGGAAATAGCATCCAAAAAGGACACTGACTTTAGCAAATATGAGAACTTACTGATACCCTGTTTCCCCGAAAATAAGACAATGTGTTATATTAATTTTTTCTCCCAAAGTTGCGCTAGGTTTTATTTTCAGGGGATGTCTTATCTTTCCATGGGCTAGGTCTTATTTTCGGAGGATGTCTTATTTTCCTGGAAACACGGTAGTAAGAGGTCCCAGAGTCTATTATAGATATTCAAAGTCAAAACAAAACAGCCTTTTATGAGGTTTATCCAGAAGTATCCCATTTCCCGTCTCTCTCCACTCCACACCTTGCATCCATCCTTATAGCCCCTTATAGGCCCTGCATAAAGAGGGGATAGAAACTAGCCTGTCTGTTTTGTGACAGATTTCCACATGCACTCGTATATTAACATGTAGCCTCTTCACCACTATTGCACTAGGTCCTATGTTGTATTTTTTCAAGCTATAGAAATATATATGGACTCTGAAAGGTATCCAAATCGCCTCCTGTCCTTCTGAAGGTTTATGAATGTTCATGAAGTCACTTGCCTCTGAGATGCAGCCTCCTTTGGAGACTCGCTCTACACTTTAAATCTGTGGTTCCCCACGGGAGTCGGGTTCCTTTCTGTTCACCACATTTAAATGAGGCTAGTTCTTCCAGGCCGCTGTGCATGTCTGTGATGGCCTTCTATCCAGGCAATCCCTGTTAAGCACAGCTATCTGAGGCAGAAACATCCTCTTAGGGCCCCTTAATTTGGACAGTTTTAATGGGAAGATCTTGAACCCCGGATGAGTCACCATGCAGCTGAGGGAGGCGGCACGGTCCCGGGAGGAGCAGAGCTCACCAGTGACCAACAGGGCGGGTTCTCACTCCACTCAGTCTCACCCACGGCTCCCTCCTCCGAACTGCTGAAATCTGCTCTTCCTTTATCTTCTTAAGAAGATCTCATTTCCCCTGGATTCCTTCCAGGATAAAACCCACTCGTTTCCTTGACTCGGAGTGCCCTCTTGAAAACTAAGTAGTGAAAGCAGATGCTCCAACTCAGACACATATTTTCTCACTCAAACATTCATCACAGCTTCCCACCCACCGTGGAGGCATTATCTGTTGGGAAATTCACAGTCTCTAAAGCCCCACAGAAAGGCTGTTCTTGCGGGTTCCATAACTATAACTTTCAATTGATCCAGAATTTTGTTTTATGAAGCCTTTGTGTCCTCTTTGCTTTGGCTCCTGCAGGAGATCGTAGAGAAAAACAGTTTTGCTTTTCTTTCTGAGCAGTCCATACTCCCTCTGGCATACCATTTAAAAACAACAACAACTACTACAGCAAAGATATTATTTTTCTTGAAAGGAAAAAAAAAGCAAAACAAAACTACCTGGAGATTACTTTCTTTAGCCAATCACACATAAACTGTTATGCTTTCAACTGGACCCCCGAATGAGGGGAAAAGGCAAAATTGAAATAATTATCTCTGCATATTCCCTGGTCTTTCTTTCTCCCTCGGGATGTGGAGGGAGAGGAGAGCATATAATTGGCACGTCATTTCTAATTGTTTCCATAAACCAATAGGCCCTATACCTTGAACGTGACCCTACTTATAATTGCATCATCTGCTACAGACCCAAATCTTTCCAAGTTAAAAAAGCCCAACAGCAGACGGTTACAATAACCTTGTGCGTCTTATAGAAAGGCTGATTCAAAATATAAATAAATAAAATTAATGAATGAGTGAAAAAGACTCACATCCAGTATTTCATGTGACTGCTGTTGAGCCTCCGTGGCATGCACAAACTTTTTTTAGAAATTGCGGGAAATGTCAAGACCCTTACTTGTTACAATTTAATTTTCTGCTGCTAAAGCAATTACAGTTCAATGAATGATGATTCAAACACATCCAAGTTTTCATTACTCTTTGCTTAATTTGTCAGTTAATGCCTTTGAGTTCTACAGTTTCTCTGACAGCCTTAAACTTGCCATTAAAAACCTGTCAAGGAAACAACCTTCTGATTCTGGAGGGTTTAAAAGAGTATGTATCCTTTCATTGTTAAGAAAGTTAGAACTGGCTCCTCAACCAAAATATTCAGTCTCTAGGAATCCTCAGTTAGGAAAGTTTGCAATAATTCTGGATTAGTGTTTTCTAATATATTGGCACTGCAATAAATGCCAGCAATAAGAGTTCATGTGTAATATACTATACATCATAAGATGTTACTTTCTATCAGTGTTTCTTAGTGGTTGATGGGTGCCTGATAAATGTTGGACTTTTACATTCCTCTCCTTGTCCCAGGCATCTATTATATTTACACATTTTATACTTCTCTAATATTTTTGTAATACATTTTCCTGAATCGGCCGATGACATTTAATAGACTGTTTAAGACACAATATAAAACCTAAAATACTTTTGCGTATTCTGAAGCGAAAATGTGCACAAAGATGGGATTTCAAGTTAAAACCTACTAATGGCGTACCCAACATTTTTGCTTCTGCTATACATATTAAAATATAACTAAATGCCTCTTGTGCGATACTACAGCATCAGAACAAATAGCAAGCTCTCATACTTACAAGCAAGCTAGGTGATTAAGGACCCATTAATGAAGGGAAACAAAACAACAGTGCTGGGATGTAACAGTCCATGAAATTCTTATTGGTAAAAGGAGAATCTGCAGTAAATAAATATTAACGTAAATGTTATAGAAAACATAAAGCAAATGGGGGAAAATGTATTCTTTAAGCTAAAATATAGGTTAAAATTTGCTGACGATGGAAGGAAAATCTATTTGCATACCACAGGGCTCCATCTGCTGTGGAAAATATAAGCTGCAAGAATGATTTAATATTTAATAGAAGTAGTAGCCACTGTTAATTATAATTTGCACATTTACAAATCAGCACTGATAGCAATACAAATTATGAAGTATAAGGGTGTTCTGCTGGATACTCGGGAAAATAAGATGACAGACAAAGTTAATGGAGTATCCCTAACCACAGCTCTGTCAGAGCACATCAGAGAACTAATCCAGTTACAAAGAGCCTGCAATGGAAAATCTATTTAAAATATTAAAATGCTGTTTGGTAAAAGCTTTTTCACAGTGCATTTTACTTAAACAGTTGCTTATTGCTCATGGGTCATTAGCTGTACACCCAGATGCATTCTGCAAACTGCCATTTAAAAGAATAGTAGAAATTAAATAAATATATTTCTGCAGCACCTTTTTCTGATATGCAGAGTCTGATGAAAATCTAGTCTACGTGTAGAGAAATAAGTGTGTGGTCACAGCATAGTGTAAAGCTGTGGAATTAAGCACTATGCTTTGCCTACATTGAGCCATAAAATTCAACACAACTTTTCCCTCTACACCTGTTCTTATTTCCATTTGTACTTAGATGCTAATAGTGATAATACAAATTGACTCTTATTTAGTATGAAGGCAGAAATTACCATTGATTTTTTTCATTAATCTTCTATTTCACCTCATTTCTCTCATCATCATATAACATGGATTAGTGGTGGAATCATTTTATGCACAATGTTTTAATAGAACTTTTGTTCTCTAAATCATAAATACTGTTAATTGTAGCCTCTAGAATCCCTAATTTATGGAACTGGTTCTTTATCCAAACTCCCTCCATTTGCTATGATTAAGAAATCCTTGCTCCGTGACAATGATTTTTAATGTATGCTAAAGATGTTTCTGCTTCTTGGAAAAAAATGTAGACCAAAGGCTATACCAAGCATAAGGTTTGAAATACTAGTACATAAGCTTAAGCAAGTAAAACTGTTATAAATGACATACAAATGTGAAAATGGATGTTGTACAGTATATCAGAAAATGTTAGCACATATTTAAGCTTACTTAAATATATATATATAATCAAGATATTTGTTAGAGTAGGCTGAGATCACAACCTAGCAGTCTCTGGGTCAACTACTTCCAGGATATGCTTTCTTGTTCATCTCCTTTTGGAAATTTGAACCTTTAGACAGTGTATCTATTCCCTCTTATTGCCTTATTTTGAGTGACTTCAGACCTTTACATTACCTTCCTAATCATTCTAAGTATTGTTCTTGGCTTAAACAATTATTTTACAGATATATTAATATGCTGTTTTATTCATTCCTGGATGTGTTAGATATATTTTTCGTTACCCAACACATCCGGGACATCTAGACACAGTTACATCCCACTGAAGGACCCATGAGATGTGTTAACATCATTAATTTGGGACCTCAAAGGTGTTATAACACTAGTAAAAATATGTTGAAAACATCTGCCTACTAGCCTTGGAAACCCATTAGGACTAGTCTGTCTTCATTAGGACCCTAGGTGAAAAACACACCACACACACAGACACACACACACACACACACACACACACACACACACATATATATATTCATATACTGAGTGGTCAGGTTTTTATGATCTCTGAACACATAATAATCTGGCCACTCAATATATATATATATAGATAGATAGATAGATATAGATATAGATATAGATATAGATATAGATATAGATATAGATATAGATATAGATATAGATATAGATATAGATATAGATATTAGAGGCCTGGTGCATGAATTCATGCATGGGTGGGGTACGACCAGCCTGGCAAGGAGGATGGAACATGTACAGTTGGCCAGCCTGCCTACTGATCAAACTTCTGGTTGAGGGGACAATTTGGTTATTAGCTTTTTATTATATAGGATATACATTGAGTGGCCAGATTATTATTCCTTCAGAGATCATAATAATCTGGCCACTCAGTGTATATGCATATATATGTATATATTCACTCTAACACAAATTTTAAGAGTTCCTCCTAAAAATTGGCCCAGTAGATCAGCTATTACTCAGGTCACAATTTCAAATCTATACCATCTGTGCAGTGAGAGAAAACAGAAGCTTAAATATTATTTAAGAGTGGTATAAACTTAATAGCATCAAATATTACCCACCAGGAAAAAGTATAAGTTCTTTCTGGAGCGAAGTACCCCCATGTTAGTCTCAAGCTTCCTACAGAAGAAGTTCAACAAAATATAAATTCATAACAACAAAGAAGTTAATAAGAACATGAAGAAATACTCTATCATTTATGAAAATTAGCAGAAACAAACCACAGAATCCAACCCTTAGCTCTTAGAGCTCTGAAAGTATTATAGTCTGTAAAATAATTACAAATCAAATGTTTTTAAAGAGAGAGAAATCATGACATGTGATAAAGGAATAAGATAATATCAAAATGACCAGTCAGATTTGAAAAATAAATAAATTATCTTGAAATAACACACACAAGCATATATCAGATTATTAAAATAAGTAGAAGGGAGATCTGCTTTCAATAGTAGTAGACTAGATATTTCAAATCAATTTTCCAGCTTAACATAAATATTAAATGTGGGCAAAATATTTTAATATTTTTAATTCATTGGAAATACAAGAAAGTAAAAAATTTTGAAGCCAAAATTCAGAAGAGAATAAAAACCCAGACAAATTAACCTACAATTGAATCTTTTCCTCTATATGTCTTTGCTATTTCCAAAACAAATAGCTGAGAGGCTGAAAAACTGAGCAAAGCTTTTAACAGACATGTGAGACGAGATTGAAAGAAATTCAAGTTCAGAATGTGCCAACTGAAAAGTGATTGGCAAATCTCCTAGACTCTTGGATAAGGGTGAACAAAATAAACCAGTCTCAAATTATCTAAAGCCCTATTTGAATTAAAGGAAACCTTGATTACTAAAACCCTTAGCCACCTGTCAGAAACAGACATAAATTTTCTTTGGTAGAAGATAACATTACCATAAGCCTCAAGTTCTCTCTATATATTTTTTATATGCATTGACCATAATTTAACAACTAAAATACTAATAACCAGGATTATAATTAATCGCATTAAAACCTAAGAGAAATAATGTAACATACAAGCAGACCCACAGAGAATCTGAGTAATGAAGCTATCAACTAGGAACTTAAAAATGACTAGGCTTAATATTTCAAAGAAATATAAAAAAAGATTATCAATTTCAGAAGAGAACATAAATTATAAGAGTGGAAATTCTAAACTGAAAAATTTAATGATTGAACTTAAGAACTCCATGGATAAGATTAACTGTTGAATATACAAAACTAAAGGAACTACTAGTAATTTAGAATATAAAAAATATTTCCAGCATGTATTAGAAAACATATATATACATATATATGTTAATAGAAATAGCAATGTCAATAAATAAATACATTAATTAAAAAATATCTAAGATAAAGAATAGAAAAATGTGAAAAACAAAACAGCATAAGAAATATGGTCAATACAATAAAAAGGTATAATCTATATCTAATTATAGTTCCAAAAAAAGTTGAAGAAGAGAATGAAGTTGAAGTATAATTTAAGAAGTTAATAGCAGTATGTTTTAAAATTATTGAGAGATTTTTAAGCCATAATTTTCAGAATGTACACCAAACTTCAAGCAAGATAAAATTTAAAATACCACTTTGAAGTTTACCATAGGTTCTATATCCCATTAAAGAATAAAGATACTCACCTTCAAATGAGCATCAATAAGACTAATAACTGACTTCCCCACAACAAAGAAGTCAAAGCTAAAGAACAATGGAATGATATTTCAAAATGCTGGAAGAAAATCCTGCCTTATAAACTGTTATATTCAACAGAATAGTCATCAAAAATAAAATCTAAATAAAGAAATTTTTAGAAAAGCAAAAATTAATTTAGGCCTGAACTAGATAAATATTTTTAAAAGTATTCTTTAGATAGAATAAGAAGATTCCATATGGAATTGAAACATACGGTTATAAATGCCTAGGTTGATTAATATGCCACATTAGTACATAGAATAGCATAAGATAGATAATATAGCAGTTTTCCTCAAAAATTAATCTTAGAGGTAATAAAATTAAACTCAAATCCAAACTAAACATTTGAGAAATTCTATCAGTATAATGTATATGGGCAAAGTGCTAAGAAAAGCAAAGACACTCCCAAATGGGGAAAGGAGGAACAAGATAATAAAATATTTTACCAGAAATCAAGGTTTATTATTAAACTGAATTACCTCAGCCAGTGATGGATTTGCACAAATAAAGGAAAATAAATAAAAGAAATATAATAGAGAGTCCAGAAACAAATCCATATGTACCCACATATGACAATAATATGCAAATAATTGAGGAAAGGACTAGTCAATAAATCATATAAAAATGGAGTATTCATTTAAAATGGATCTGTACATTATACACAAAAGTATATTCTAGATTAATTAAATTTACATATGTTAATTTTAAAGGAAATATAAGAGAATATCTTGCCAAAACTGGTTTGGCTCAGTGGATAGAGCATTGGACTGCAGACTGAAAGGTTCCAGGTTCGATTCCGGTCAAGGGCGTGTACATTGGTTGTGGGCACATCCCTGGTAGGGGTGTGCAGGAGGCAGCTGGTCAGTGTTTCCCTCTCATCGATGTTTCTAACTCCCTATCCCTCTCCCTTCCTCTCTGTAAAAAATCAATAAAAAATATATATTTTTTTAAAAGAGAATATCTTTATCACCACTGGTAGAGAAGGATTTCTTAAATAAAACTCAAAATCTACTAATATAGTTTAAGGCAAAATTAATGAATTTAACTCCTTAGTATTAAGAAGTCATTTTCAGAACATTTTCTCTGCAAAACATACTGAATATGGACTGACTTTCCGACCTGCTTTCCAGTTATCCCATACTTGGGCTGTATTTACCAAAACCCCTTCAACTTCCCAACTTTGTTTTTTCCTGCTTGTATTATTTATTATATTATGTTTCTGGTTGTCCACTTTACCTTTTCTGATTAATCTGCTATCCATCAATTAATCTGCAACAAGGCTTTTACTCTAGACAGGCATGACTTAAATGACTTTGTTATTTAATAAAATATTAGCTTATACTCAATATTAAAAATAAAAAAAAAAACACCACCCAATAAACTTAAAGAAGGCATTGTCACAACTATGCCCCAAAAAGTTTACTATCCATGATATTTTTAAAAATACAACAAATCAATAAGAAAAATCAAGTAATCCCTAGGAGAGTGGGCAAAAGATATAAATAGGTATTGAACACTAAAGAACACACAAATGGTGAATAGACATTTTAAAGGATTCACAGCTGGATTGGCTACCAATAAAGGGCAAATTGAAGCTCTAATCTGATGTAATTTTATCTCTATTAGACCAGCAAAAATAAAATAATTGACAAAATTGAATAATATGAAATAAGTAATGGTTAAATTGTATAAAATTTTTTGAAAGTTGAGATCACTGGTGTAGATTCTGGTGAAGCTTTTAAAAATATATATAATGTATGTTAATAAAATTGCTAGCCTTAGAAGTGCCGATTGTTGTTTATTTTCATTGTAATGACTGCATCAAATCTCTTGGATGTTTTTGGTTGTTTTCCAGTTAATGCTATTCTGAATGTCAGTGCTAATACAATAATTTAAAATAATTTTGCATGTCAAGTAATAGATTGTATGAACTATTTTATCTGAACTTCAACTTTATTAAGCCAATGGTAAACAAATTTGCTTGAATTTTTTTCCCTTGGATTTATATACTGTTTGAAACACATAGAATAGATAAGAGCACTTATTTAATACTAGAGGCCTGGTGCACAAAATTCATGCACTGGTGGTGGTGGTGGGGGGGGTCCTTCAGCTGGGCCAATGCCCTCTCACAGTCTGGAAGCCCTTGGGGGATGTCTGACTGATGGTTTAGGCCTGTGGGGAGCAAGCCTAAGCCATCAGTCAGACATCCCTCTCATAGTCTGGGACCTCTCACTCCTTACCACACACCTGCTCACTGTTCCTTACTGCTTGGCTTGCTGCTCCTTAGCACAGCCGCAGAGGCAGGAGAGGCTCCTGCCACCACCACTGCCTGGCTTCTGCCTGAGTGGTGCTCCCCCTGTGAAAGGCACTGACCACCAAAGGACAGCTCCTGCATTGAGCATCTGCTCCCTGGTAGTCAGTGCACATCATAGTGACCGGTCATTCCACTGTTCAGTTGATTTACATATTATCCTTTTATTATATAGGATTGTCCAGTAAATGGGATTTAAAGCTTCTTTGTAGCCTGCAAAAAAAAAAAAAATAAAGTTACCAAAAAAAAAAATAAATCTATTGTTCCAATAATTATAATTACCAGCTAAACTTGAAGAGTAAAAACAAGAAATAAAGAGTTAGCCTGATCTTTAAGTCAATGTTAATAAATGAATTATATCACCTACTTGGATCCTTGGATACACTGTCTGGAAATATAGTATCAAGGCAAGTGTAAAAAAAAGACTTGGCAACTCTGCATGTCTGTGGCCTTCATTTTTTCAGCAGTTAAGTAAAAATATAACTTCATTATTTTCCCAAGGTTGTTGTGAAGACAAATTAATAACTCAAAAAGAAGCACTTTGCAAATATAAAGTGGTCTGTGTATGCTAAACATTAGTATTTGTGGAATAAAGTACCTTAACAGGAAGCATAACAATGAGGTATTTTTTTATCCTTCCCACATTAGGCAATATGACAATTAACTATTTCAAAAGGGTACATGGCATATATTACTGATTCCTTTTTCACCTTGGTACTAAAATGAAGTAAAAAATTTCATTCTTAGCTTTCATCAATTTAAAACAATTTTCAAAATGTCTACCAATATTTGCCTTATGTTCTTAAGAAACTATACATTCTTTATAATACACTGAAAAAAATATTGTATAGTCTTCCCTCCACTCTGCTCTCTGTAATTCTATTATTATTTTAAGCAACATTTTGCACAACTTCTTTTACTAGAAGAAAATAAATCAGGCTGTATTTGGGTCAGCATTGGAAGGAAGCTTGTAGATAATCTCTACTAGCTCTCCAACCATACAAGACTTCATTTAATTACAGCTCTGACAAGTGGCCATCTATCTAGTCTTTGTTGGAGCACTCTCAATGAAAGGCATTGATTGTGGAGATGATGGAAACTATCTCAGTTGTTTCTAGAATAACCAACTTAAAACTCTCTCTGATTTGAGTCCAAATTATCCTCATCAAAATTTGTACCTACTGATGCTGTGCATGTTTTCTAGAACAAGAAATGGCAAACTTATTCACTCTTTCATGATCTTTCAAAAGATTGAAGTACTGCTTCAGATTTTTCTTGGAGGCATTTCTTATCTAGTTTCTATATGATATGATATCTGTAACATCATGAGTTGTATTCTCAGAGCAGGCTATAGTTTATATAAGACCTTGTAAACATAGGGAACACAGAACTGAACTTTTGACTTGACACGTAGTTTAGCTAATGCTGGTTTTAGGACAATGCTTGCTGTCTGTGATCTTTTTTCACTTATGTAGAATAGGGTATTCAATCGGCTTTTTGGCAACAATGTTACACCAATTCACACAGGTATCATGGGCAACGAACTAAAAGACCTGCAAAAACTTTTCCATGAATCACCTGTCACAGCAGGTTACCCTGATGTTATCTTAGTGTATTTTTTTTTAATCTAAATTCAATTTTATTTTGCTATTTTTTTACTCAGATGTCTTATACTTCCATGTTTATCTTTAATCTTGATATATCATGCTGTCTAATAAAACCCTGTTTCACTGTCTATAACCTAAATAACCAGCTTTGTATGACTTCGTCCAACCATTGGTAAATAAGACAGTTAAAGGGAGAGTCCTATTACCACATATCCCTAGAATATTATATTGTCTTTGACATAGTTTAAGATTATTCATGATCTCAAAATCACCATTGCATCTAGCCCAAGTTTTCTAAATTTATTCACAAGTATACTGATATTTTTGTGCTAGTTAATTTTCTCAAATCAAGATGTTTATGAGAGTTTTTACATAACTACTAATAATAATAGTTATTTCTTTAATGTAACTGGTTCCTCTAGGAGGCCTTCCCTATTACATCCAGACGTTAGTTCTGTGCCATATGATTGTTGATTGTTTTGTGATCGGAAACCTTTACAGTTTGTTTTTCTTTGAACTCCCGCTGCCTTCACAGTATTTATACTTAAATTAATTTAATTGAGAAAGGAAGAGGGAGAAGGAAGAAGGGAGAGAGAAAGGAGAGAGGAAGAAAGGAAAGAGAAAATGGATAGTCTCATCTCTTCATATAAGTTTTAAGCTCTGAGAAATAAGAAACCACCCGTATACACTTTTTCTTTCTCTCCACAGTATTCATTTCAGTAGTTAATCCTCAGTCAGAAATATACATCGTGCAGAAAGACTAAGAACAAACCTTTAGAGACCATGAAGGATGGAGTTGATATCATCTATGGACTGATATAACTAGATACAGAGGATAAAAAAAAGTTGAATAAATTAAAGAATTACAGCAGGTTGTTAGAAGATGTGCAAACCTATGAGGCAGTGAAATAGCTCTCTAGGTATCCTGAAACAGTTTTGACAGAATTGAGAGCGTATTGAATAATTCTGTAAGATACTCAGCTGCTGACACAGAGGAAAAGAAAAGGTTACTCATGCAGATTGATTAGTAGCAGGTTCTATACCTGGTGAGTGAAAAGAGGTATTAATGAGCCCAAAGTACAAGGAGACCCCTGTCCTAGAGTTAAAGTTTGAGAGAAAAGTCAATGAAGGAAATTAGGTGAACCAGGAAGGCCAATCAATTGCAGGTCACACTGGATCAATCACAGCTCCACCTACAAAACTGCCAACCAGAAACTCAGAGTCAGCTTTACCTTCTCTCATTCCCTCACTTCTCTACAGGTCCCAAGATCCATCAATTCTAATATGGAAATCAGTCCTTTTCTCCCTATTTATACTACTACTGCCTTCATTTTGGGTCACTTCTTATTTCAACAAATCTTCATGCCTTTAGTCTTACTCTCTCATCCTACCTGCTGCAAGAATTACCTTTTAAATTGCATATCTGGTCATATCACATTCCTAGATAAAATCTTTTTATGGTTCCTCTACCTACCAGATAAAGTTCTTGAGGTGGCATTGGAGATTCTTCTTATCAAACTTCAATGTATTTTTCCAATATCACTTTCTCTCACTCTCTAGCACACAGTATTCTTTAGTCACCACAAATGACTTCCTCAGCTTCTATAACCCTTGACTTTGCTCAAGTTTATTCCTCTGCCTACAGATGCTCTTCTCTTATCTCTACTTCATATATTTCTATTTTCATTCAGACCAAGCTGAAATGTCAAGTACTTTTCAAAGATTTTCCCAGTTTCTCTATCTCTCTTCCAAACACAGGTTATTTCTCCCTGCTCAGCACTTCCACAATACTTTTCACATGCATCTTATTTTGCACCTATTGAATTGTGACTTTCTTCATCTTCATATTTCCAGAGGATCTGAGTAAGTGCTGAATAAATGGATTAAATTTGTAGAAAACAGGTTCAGTGGTGAAAAGTACAATAAGACAATAAAGAAGATGATGATATCTATCCTCTCAGTTGTAACGTTGAGTCATTCTTAAACATTGAGTATAAATATTCTAAAAGAGTAGAATTTACATAATCAAAATATGTATACTTATAAATGTTATGAGTACATATTTTGATGATTTGTTATTCATAACCTTCATTGTCTGAAACATTCAAATATGTGGAAAGCATACTCCCATGTATCTATCCCACAAACAGTTGTATCAAGAAATGTTCTAGGAAATGGATTACACTGGGGAATAAGAGAGCCAAGGGTACTCTTATAAACTTTATACTGTAGTAGCAGTGACTGACAGACAATAAATAAATTAACCAAGAATCTTACATTATGATACATGTTAAGTCCAACAGGATAATGTGATAAAGTAACTGGGCAGGGATATAGTCAGAAAAGGGCTTTCTAAAGACGACATTTGAACTGGGGCCTAAATAATGAGAAGGAGAAAGCCATGAGAAGATGTAGCTAAAGAGCACTTCAGGCTGAGAGAATAGCAAGTGCAAAGTCTAAGGTGACAACAGCCTTGTGTTTGAAGATAGAAGGTCACTAGTTGGTGCTCAGTAGGAGAAGAACGGGAATGCTGGGAACTAGCCAGGGGCCATACCAGATAGAACTTCAGACCATGAGGAAATTTTTATAACACCCAAGAGATTCCATTGTAGATCATTAAATTTGTGAGTAACCAAACCTTAACAAATATTTAATACATTCTCTGATTTTCACCTCTCTGACTTAACTCAAATTCTCATTATGTTTTGCCTGAACTACTGCAATACCTTCCTCTGGTATCCCTGACACCAGATATTCCTACATTAACTTATATTATTATTAGAATTTCTTTTTTAAAAGAACAATGAAATTTAGTCACTCCTACAAATCTATGAAGTGTCCACAAGTTCACCCAGTCCTTATTCTTCTTTATTGTTTTTAGCTAATTGAAAGGAAAGATATCATTCAAGAAAACAGACTTTTATGACACCACAAAAAATGTCAAATAGCATGATAAAGAGATAGCATTTTATTAAACTTTATATAGTAACATTGAATACCTTCCCATTATAACTATTTATTTTGAAGAGTATTATAGATAGCCTAAAGTTTAGAATTACCTTTTCTGCCAAAGTCAAAACCAAATTTTATATAAAATTTGTAAAAGTTAACATGATATAGCTCTGCCTCAATCACCATAATTTTGTCATTAGTAACAAAAACATCTCTTAGCACTGTTCTTGCTTGTAACTATAATGTACATGTATATGCACTATATAATGTCAACTGAGACTTTGCCTAACTCATTATTTAAGATACACATAGTTTACATTACAGTTCGATGCATTTTGATAAATATATACACTTGTATACCACCATTGTAATCAAAGAAAAGAACCATGGCACGCAGGAGCAAAGAATTTTCAGTAACCACCAGAGGCTCACCCCAATGACAGTGACTGGTGCCCTGCCTTGGTCTCATGCCCCCACTCACCTGCTCCCCAATCCAGCCATGGCCAATGCTCACCATGTTCCATGCTCTGCTGCCTGCTGGTCAGCACATGTAATAGTGACCAGTTGTTCAGTTGTTCGGTTGTTCCACCATTCAGTTTATTTGCATATTAGGATTTTATATATATAGACTAGAGGCCCATTGCATGAACTGGAGGGGGGTTTTCCTCATCCTGGCCTGCCCCCTCTCACAGTCTGAGAGCTCTCAGGAGTAGGAGGTTACCCAGCAATCAGGAGAAGGCGCCACCCCCATCACCTCTGCTGCTGCCACTGCTGGCAGTGCAAGCCTCAACTGGCCCTGGTTACCTGAGCCTCGGGCAGCCCTGGATAGCTGGACAGCCACCATCCAAGACTTGCCGGCACCTTGGGCCAGCCCTGGGTGGCTGAGGGACTGAGGGAACTGGGGGAATCTAGAGGCAGGCGCACCAGCTGGGCTGAGGAACTGGGCACTGCCATCTTGTGGCTGTAGGCACTGCCATCTTTGAGGGCATGACAGCCAATTAGCATATTCCCTTCTTATTGGCTATGGGCACTGCCATCTTTGTGATGATATGAGGGTCAATTAGCATATTCCCTCTTTATTAGATAGGATTAGGTCTCTCTACATTGGCTGGTTGGATATCAAATGGCTCCCCACTCTGTGGAGTCCTGTTAGTTGTTCAGTTTGTAGTTCTTTGGTAGTTGTTCAATTTATAGTTCCTTGGTAGTTGTTCTTTCCCAGTAATTAATTGTTCTTTGACAAACCTTGTGGATCTTAACTTATAAATGTGCAACGTACTATTCAGCTAAAACTTCAGTGGTATTGCAGAGATTTTTGAAGCTCTTTTTCAGCATAGCTCCCTAGTCTTCAATATTTTATCTTATAAATTCTGGAAGCCTCAGTATTGCAGGAGGGCTAACCTAGTACCAGTTGCTTTATCATGGACTGAAGTGTAAGTTCATCATGGATAAGGTTAATAAGTATATCTCTGAAAGCACATCTCACAACATAAAAGTAATTCTTTTTTTTTTTAATATATTTTATTGATTTTGTACAGAGAGAAAGGGAGAGAGGTACAGAGTTAGAAACATCGATGAGAGAGAGTCATCGATCAGCTGCCTCTTGCACACCCCCCACTGGGGGTATGGCCACAACCAAGGTACATGCCCTTGACCGGAATCGAACCCGGGACCCTTCAGTCCCCAAGCCGACGCTCTATCCATTAAGCCAAACCGGTCCCGGCCTAAAAGTAATTCTTAATCCCCACAACTAGTAATGCTCCACCTGTGTGACCTGCCCCCAAAATAAGCTGGGTGGGAGAGTATGAATGATTTCTAGTACACCTGCTGTATTGCACTCTATTTCTTAATATTCAAGGAAAGTTTTCACAATACCAGGGAGAAAGGGTATTGTTACAGTGCATCTGGTTTTTACTTTTCCCATAACATAATTCATAATTATTTGTAAAACATCTGTGTGTCCATATACTAATGTTAAGAATCTTTGCCGAAACCGGTTGGGCTCAATAGATAGAGCTTCAGCCTGGGGACTGAAAGGTCCCTGGTTCGATTCCAGTCAAGGGCATGTACCTTGGTTGAGGGCACATCCCCAGTAAAGGGGTTTACAATAGGCAGCTTATCAATGATTCTCTCTCATTGATGTTTCTAACTCTCTATCCCTCTCTCTTCCTCTCTGTAAAAAAATCAATAAAATACATTTTTTTAAAAAGAATCTCTATTAATTTAAAGCCTCATCTCTTATGAATCTATCTTACCCACACCATGTTTCAGCATTAATAAATTTTAATTATTCCCAGAATGCATCATGCCTTTGCTCAATGCAACACTTTTACAGGTGTTGCTTCTTCTCCCTTAAAGATAAGAACTTTAAGGCTTAGAGAATTTAAATACTTACTCAAGGTTGCATAGCTGTTAAGGAGAAAACAGGGATATACTAAATCCAGATTTTTATGGCATATATGCTTGTGCCTTTAATCAGTATATTTGTCATTCTTAAATTTTGTTACATGTTAGAATTACCTAAAATTTTTTCAAAAATCTCCATACCAATTAAATCAGAATTTCTTGGCATATGAGTCAGACATTAGCCTCTTAAAATCTGAAGATAATGCCAATGTAGCCAAATTTAGAAATCACTGCACTTTTTCTTCAAAGTAATTTGCTATTGGTAAATGCAGCTTAAGGATGTGGCCAAAATCAAGTTTATTATACTGAAATTTAGCATTTACCAAATGATTACTTCGTATACCATCTGGAAGGATGTGGAGGAGGTAGAAATCAATTACTCAATGCAATCACAAACCCAAGCACCAGGCAATTGTTGAGTAATTGAATATCAAAAGTCTACCATTAAAGCATTAATAAAATATGCCTGGCTTGTTATTGTGGTTGGCTGATTCTGTCTAAGTTACTGTTCCCTAGGCATGGCATGGTACCATAAAGTAAATAAGAGACATTACAAAATTGCTTTGTAAGTATAAGTACAGAATATAATACTGTTATATAGTTAAGTACATGCACTGAGCACTGCACACTGTTAATAGCCTTTGAGGAAAAGAGTGGAATCTGAGCTCATACTCAAGTGAGAGAAATTTAAATTCACTCATCCATAATTATTGAGGACCATAACATTATATATCAGATGAGAACATGATATGATTTTTTTAACCTAATGATTAAGTAGAACTCAACACACACCCACACTACCCCACTCCCCACACCTCCCCGTGCACATATTATATTTCTAGTAACTTGCTTAGAATAGAATTATTTCTGGTCCAGTAGAAAATCAGCTGCAGGATTAGAAATAATAAAATTCAATTAACTCCCTAAATTGGTCTGTATATTTACAAACACCAATGTATCTAACCCCTGCCTGTATTTAACCCCTAATTAAATTCTGGGTTATATAGATTTATTTAATATTACTAATGCTTGACCAAGAAGGCACTTTAAAATATCACAGGAAATGAGACACTTTTCCTATACAAAGTAAAACTGCTTCTGAGAAACTTATATATTACTTAATTTTTGTTTTGTTTTACTATATATACCAATGATTGATATTAGAATATAATATTTTTAATGTATGTGCTTTATCAATATTCATTTAATATCCCTATTTTTTAATGGGAAGATGTACCTGTTAGAATAGGGTATACTATGTTGCAATGACGGCAAAATCACCAAAATAATGATGGTTTAAAACAATCATGGTTCACTTCTCAAACACACTACCATTCATCACAGATTAGTACTGCGGGCTTCAGGTTTATCACAGTCATGAGATTTGAGCTGATAGACTGACTCTTGAAAGATGCTGGCAGCTACACCAAAATGAAAGAGAGAACATAGTTAACCACTCCTTAACTAAAAATAATAATAATAATAATAATAAAACAAAAAACAGGAATGTGCTCTGACCAGAAATCGAACTGTGACCTCCTGGTTCAACCATAGAGCCATACCGGCTGGACAAAGTACTCACTAGTTCTTTAAGTTTTCAACCAAGAGTAATTTCTTTCTACATGTCTTGTAACAAAGAGAGCAAGGAAATACATACCTACCATTGTCTGAAAAGAAAACCAGAAATTTTTTGGAAAACAAAGCTGATGACTACTACAACCTTCTTTTCTGCTTATGAGACTCTTGGTTCTTTCTCATTCTTGCATGCAAAACATATTCATCCCTACCCAGGAGAAACAACTCAAACATTTTGTATGATTATAGCATCAGACTCAAAGCCCAGGATCTTAGGACAATGTACAGTGGTCTCTGCATCATTGATCATCACTTTATTCAAAAAAGGGAAAGTAATTCACAGGAATTGTTGGCCCATGACAAATCTAAACTCCTAGGGAGATGTTTTGTGAGTCCCTCTCCTGGAAATGAGGAAGAATCCTTGATAGGGCCCTGATTGCCTCCTTATGCATTGCTCACTGTGGTCCTTGGGTTTGTCTTCTGGAATTTTTTTCCTTACTATTTTGTGCTTTGGCCACTTATAAAATAAGCACCAGGGAGTATGCCCTCCCTGGGGGCTGATCAGCTTTTTCAATCTACTTCCTGACCTTAGAACAGTGACTTTCAACTTTTTTTTTTAATCACAAATTACTAAAATTCTGAGGCATACCAAAAAATATGTATTTTTTGCCAATCTCACAAAAAAATAGGTATAATTTTGATTCATTCACACCAGACAGCTATTGTTGAATTAGCTATTGTCATATTTTTAATTTGACAATCTCAGGGAAAAGAGGTCAGTGCTTCTGACTAAACAGTCAGGGGTGGCATGTTTTTCATTCTTGCAGCACACCAATGGGCCTGCCACAGCGCACCAGTTGAAAATTGCTCCCTTAGACAGTTAAAACTCCAAGAGTCATTTTAAATCTTGAGCTTTTGTAGGATTGTGATTTCTTTGGCAGTACAGGAATTTTTAAAACTTAGTAGGCTTCTAATCAATATTAATGTAGTAATTTTCACATATCAATAATAATAATACCTGTAATCCTTTTTAGACAGAATTCTTAGATTTTCTATATTCCTTTGCTATATGGCCACCCCCACCTCTCTCTTGTTTAAATTGCTCATACTTATGGAGTATCAGATTTTTCTGAGAAGTCCAAACTTCAATCTCTTTTCTCTTAGCCGTTTTCTCCAACTGAAAATCATTGTTAGGTGTAAACTTAATCCATCCAGAGGATCTTCTATCCTATCTAATAAAGAGGGAATATGCTAATTGACCTTCAAGCCATTGCAAAGATGGTGGAGCCCACAGCCAATAAGGAGGGAATATGCTAATTGATTGCTCTGCCCTCAAATATGCTGGTTCGTGCTTGCCAAAACCGGTTTGGCTCAGTGGATAGTGTCGGCCTGCAGACTCAAGGGTCCCAGTTCGATTCTGGTTACGAGCATATACCTTGGTTGCAGGCAAATCCCCAGTGGAGAGTGTGCAGGAGGCAGCTAGTTGATGTTTCTATCTCATATCGATGTTTATAACTTTCTATCCCTCTCTCTTCCTCCAAGTAAAAAAATCAATAAAATATATAAAAATAAAAAAATAAAAAAAGATGATGGCGCCCACAGCCACAGGATGGTGGCACCCAGTCCCCTCAGCCCTGCTGGGGTGGTCTTGCCACCACACACTGTATCCAGAGTCTCCCAGTCCCTTCAGCCCACTAGCTGTCCAGGGCTGGCCTGAGGCACAGATAATCCTTGTATGTCAGCTGCCTGGCCACCCAGGGCAGCCCAAGGCTCCGGTAACCAGGGCCGGCCAAGGCTTGTACTGCCAGCAGTGGCAGCAGCAGAGGTGTGATGGGGCATCACCTTCCCCTGATCACCAGGTCACCTCCTACCCCTGAGGGCTCCTAGATTGTAAGAGGGACAGACCAGGTTGAGGAACACTCCCCTCCAGTGCATGAATTTTCATGCACCAGGCCTCTTTTGGTGACTAATATACAAAGTGACCCCACTGGAGTTAGACCAGGAGACCTGGAGTTCTATTGCTTGCTATGACATGTGCTGACTACCAGGGGCTGATGCAGAATGAAGGAAAGCCCAGATGGCAGCTGGCAGCTGGGGAAGTGAGGCTCCAGCCAGCAGCTGAAAGGCTTCAATCGGTGCTGATAGCCATCCAGGCCTAGGGACCCTACCCGTGCATGAATTTCATGCACCAGGCCGCTAGTCCCATATAATAAAAGGCTAATATGTAAATTTCCCAAACTGTGAAATGACTGGTCGCTATGATGTGCACTGACCACCAGGGGGCAGATGCTCAATGCAGGAGCTGGCTCATGGCTGGTGAGCGCAGCAGCAGTGGTGGGAGCCTCTCCCACCTCAGCAGCAGTGCTAAGGATGTCCAACTGATGGCTTAGGCCTGCTCCCCAAAGGCTCATGGACTTCAAGAGGATGCAGGTTGGGCTGAGGAACACCCCCCAAGTGCACGAATTTCATGCGCTGAGCCTCTAGTTCTATATAATAAAAGCCTATGTGGCATCATGCCCTCCCGAAATGCCCTTGTGTGATGTCATCACAAGATGGCCACCACAAGATGGCCACTACAAGGTGGCTAAGGCACAACAGAGGCAGGACACGGCGGCGGCTCTGCATGGCACAGAAGAGGCCAGTCCCAGCATCTCCACCACCTTGTGCAGAGGAGGCAGGTCCCAGTGGAGGAGGTGGGTAGCAGAAGGGGAGGGCAGTTGTGGACAATCAGACTGGCAGGAAGTGCAGTTGTAGGTGACCAGTCTGGCAGGGGAGGGCAGTTGGGGGCGATCAGGTGGCAAGGGATCTATTAGGAGGTGATCAGGTTATCAGGCAGAAGCACTTAGGGGCAATCAGGCAGGCAGGCAGGTGAGCAGTTAAAAGCCCTGCGGGGTCCCAGATTGGAGAGGGTTCAGGCCTGTAGAGGGACACCCTCCCAGTGCACAAATTTCGTGCACTGGGCCTCTAATATATATATATATGCTAAGAGGCCAGAATGACCAGAATGACCAATTGCTTTGATGCGCAGTGTGGCTCCGATCAGGGGTAGGACCAGCCAGCCAACCAACCAACCTCCTGCGGTCTCTCCCCCCAGGCCTGCCCTGCCCCTAATTGGCCTCCCTATTGGGGGTTGGGCAGGCAAACCTCCTCTAGCCCCGTCACTAGGCCGGCCCAGCCCAGATCAACCCCCCACCCCCACCTCGATTGGGAGCGTGACCAGCCAGCTCTCCTGTGTCCCTCCCGCTCCTATCAGCCCAACTCTGATCAGCCCCCATGGGGCGGCTGGCCAGACCCCATCCATGCACAAATTTGTGCACCAGGCCTCTAGTTTAACAATATTGTTGTATGCCCCTTGCAATGACAATAAGAATTTTTCATTTTTTTAATCTTTTACTGTTTGGATTGAAAAGCATTCATACAAGTCTGAGTTTTTAGGTTCTTCCTATTCCTTTAAATTAAAAGTAAGTAAGTAAAAATTATTACTTACAAATATACCAAATTTTTAGAAAATAAAATAAATTAGTCTTTCTTGTAGTGCCTTGCCAAACATACCCAATCACAACACAACCAAACCAAGTATAGGCAGTTTCACATATTTTAAATTATTTATTAAAGCAGAACCCAAAATTTTAGGTACCAATCCTTATGAGACTCAGAGTACACTAAGCTATGTTAATGTTACAAAGAGCTTCAAATATCAGTAGCTGAAAATAGGGGGTCGTGTGAGGGCTTTTTCTTACCCATGCTGCAAAGCCATTACAGATTGTCGAGATACCTGTTCATTGCTGTCATTCAAGATTCCAACCACTATCTCAAAGTTATTGGCTACCACACCAGACTGAAAGAGAGAACATGCTAAATCACACACTGGCTCTCACTTTCACCCAGAAATGAAATGCATCATGTATGTTAAAGCAAGCCAAATAGTCATGACTAACTCTAATATGGTTGAAAATGTAACCCTACTGCATATCCAGGAGAACTAAATATTACACAGGAGGACTTAAAGAAAAAGGTTTAGTGACTTAATAAGTGATAAAATAACTCAGCAGATCAAAGGAAGACATTTCCTCCTCCCCATTATCAAATTATACTTAGAGAATGTCTAGATTATAGATACTACACAAAACCAATAAAATGTAAAAAAGTAGTCTTCTAATAGTTTGCACTCAAAGAAAGTCATCAAATAACTATCATATTTAGCAAAAAACATATTTTCCATCCTCATATCTGCTATTTACCAGAGGACAAGATTTAATCTGGAAAAGTTTCTTAGATGAAATGAGCTAGAGTTTATATATTTTTTTTCTTATATTACTTCTGGATGTTCTCTCAGCAAGCTCTACAGTCTCCTGATATAATGTGGCTACAGAACAAAATCTGAGATGGGTTTAGTACAGAAGAGAAATTAGTGCTTTACTTAGGCATAACCTTGCGGGAGTCATTTGTTAATACTTTCTAAGGCTTCATATTCATAAACTTTTGGCACCCATAACTGCAGGGATGTTGGAAGGATTAGTGAGATAATGTTGAGAAGTTCCTTGAACTATGAAACACCAAGGTACTAGAGACAAATTAAGAGATCATCTTTTTGAATACTACTCAATAAACTCATTTCTTGTTCCTCTCCTAAAAATATTAACAGGAACTACCAAGTGCGACAGTTTAGCAGAATTAATAGATTGTTCTTTCACATACCTCAACTGCCTAATCAGTACAATTACGTCCCATTATCCTGCCTTTCCTCCAGCTGTTCAGTACCTAAAAGCTCTTCAAGCTTTACTATTCAAAAGCTGAATATGGGCCATCAATTTCTCCTTCTCTGCTGCTTCTAGTTGCCACAGCCTGAAGAGAGCTTCAAAGGAGCAGTTATTCACATGACGCTCACTCCTATCAATAACTCATTATCATCCATAGTCCTCAAAGCCAACTGCGCTGTGTTTACAAGACTCAAACAAAGATGGAGCAGAGAAGCAGGGTGGGAGGGTGCCACCAACTTCATAAGTAATATCAATGCTCATCCAGCTTGACCTTAACTTTTCATCTCTTGGTTTGATTATCCACTCACTGTACCACTCTCCTTGTCCCTTCTAATGCCTCACTTTGTCATACTAGCATTAGTGTCTGGAGTAAGCATCTAATTGATATCTTATTCATTAATCATAAACCACAGTATGCACAAATGTGATACTTCTTCTGTTTAAAAAAGTAATTTTTTCTCAAGATGCTAAGATTAAATAAGGGGAAATTTTATAATCCCATATGATTACTTAAACCTTGAACCTACCAGTATCAAATATAATAGAAATTCTTAGTATATGATTTGGTTATGAAAATGCTATGCGATTGACCAAATATTCATCATCAGATCAATACATAATATTTATCAAAGGGTTAGCAATTTATGAAGCATTGAATATGATAAATGGTTTTCACATCAAAATTACCAATATAGTTTTTCATTAAAAATATACTTCAAGATCATGATGATTCTCTAAATTATTTTTATAAAACTATTATTATACCAGAGGTGGAAGTGGCAGATAAATTTTGTTAGTCGCATCAATTAATGACGTTCTGGTATCAGTGCTCTTTGTCCTGTCATTTTATAGCTTCTCCTATTCTTACTCTGCATTCAGTCATGCAATTTTCCTTGACCAATTGGACAGGCGTAAACTTAACACTAAAAGAAGCTTGAAAAAGTACTTGTACAGTTTTGCTTCGTCACTTGTTTTTTTGTCTTCATAATGTGGACATTCCCAGGTTAGCCCACTAGTAGATGAGACATGCAAGGCAGAGCTGAGTCAACCCAATTTTCCCAGTCGAGGCCTTGGACATCTCACAAAACATAGCTGCCTAGCAGACCTGTTGCTGGCCATGTCATCAATCTCATTTCAGATCATCCCACAGACCTGGAAGGAAAAACAAATATTTACTGCTGTGTGCCACTTGGGTTTTGAGGTTGTTTGTTAAGAAACATTTTTGTTGCCATAGATAACTGATATATTAAAGTACTGTTGAGTAGAAATGTGAGGTTAATAACATGCTATACAGTAGAGTTCAAAATTAGTTTTAAAATAAGTTATACAAAATTCTCTTGTAAAGTTACATAGTAACTTATTATAAAACTTCTGAGAGAAAACTATTAATACAGAATGGTTTTAAATGTCGTTTTTCCATATTGAGAAAGCAGACATTGCTTCTAAAAGTAATTCCACACCCTCTTTTTCTCCCACTAAACAAAACTAGGAAGACAGCTTGAAGGACTGAAAAGAACCTTAATGTGAAGTTGTACAAAGCTGAGCAGTAAGAACAGCAATGCCTCCAAACCAACTTTGCCTGACCTGAGAACATGCACCCTGTTTCTAGTGAGAAATAAGAATGGGTGGGAAGGGAGTCCGTGGAAAACTTCTCTGACATCCTCCCTGACATTCTAAGTTGTATATATCACCCCATCCTAGAGGCTTTGCTCTAAATATAACATCCTAAAACCAAATCGCCATACATTTCATGGTTATCAGTAGGGTACAGGTTACCACACAAGTTCAGCATCCTGCTAAAGATCCATTTCTTGGATTTTGTACTGTACTTGTCTTTAGACTTGAGTTGCTATCTTAGAAAAGCAGGTGCCTGCAATGTCCTGTTATGGAGTTGGAGGCATGTGTTTCTTTTTTAAAAATTCTCATCCACTTGACACCAAAGCCTCCACTGAAGAACATCAAAGACCCCCTTGTCACTGCTTCCATTACCTTCAAGTTCTGTCTCTTCTCCTCTGACTTATCCCCTGGAGAAATCAGTGTCACTGTTTTTATTTTATAATCTAAGGAGGCAAAACTGGAAATAAAAAGAAATGCCATCACCCTCTCACCCCCAAGCACTAGGAAAGGAATTTTGACCTCCAATCCAAGCCGAGTGCTTTTGCTAAGAACACTGAATGTTCACTACTGAACAAAAAACAATAAACAATACCAACATGCCATTCTCAAATGAAAAGAAAACTTTCCACTTTCTAGTTATTCCTGGGCCAGAGGAACCCAACTGTTATTAAACACTTAATTGTTATGTGCTCCCACTTAATCACTTCTATAATCATTTTAATTTTTAAGAAAATTAAAAATTTTATCCTGCTCCTTTCTCCTTTCCCTGCCTCTCTCCCCTGTTTCCAGGTCTTTCTCCAATAGTATCAGTTTTAGAGGAGATCATTAGAGTTCATGACCACTGAGTGACCTGCAAGCTGGAACAAAGCAATCAGAGGTTCTTCATCCCCCTCCCCTGTCCTTGAAATGTCCATTCTACACTCTACCCCCACACTAGGAGTCACCTCATAGACACAGCCGTTGGAGAATAATGTGCTGTTGAGACCATCCTGATGGTATATGTGACTGAACCCTGTTAAGACCTCTACAGAAACTTTTAAGATTCTGGCAGGTGGGTGTGGAGATTTACTGTAGCCACCAAGACAAACCTCATATGTAAGTTCCCTTGCTTATTAAAGCTGCCACCCACCCATCTGGAGTGGTCTGTGCCTCTCTCTGATCTCCAAATACTGGGGCCAGTTTCAGACATCCCACCCCCCCCTACCCCCTGCCCAGGGAAATTCCCAGATTGCAAACCAACAACCAGGAAGGCATTCCAACTATGATTCAGAACTTTGCACAAGAAAATTCATTATTAAAGAAATTACTCAAATGGGTCCCACCACTCCACCTCAAGCCTTGGGAAGAAATACTTCAAGGATCTTAGAGATACTGCAAAAACTTTATTCTAAAGATTAGCTACCTAAACCTCATTGACCTTGGATATTACAGATGGATTTCAGAGAATAATGTGAATAACATAAAATACAAAGTTTGAATACACGAATTCACATGCCTTCTTTTGGGAAAAAGTTAATGTATATATAAAGATTGAAAGTAAGAAATTTGGTGCAAATGCACAATTTCTGAATTGATGTTAGTCAAAGAAACCTTTAAGGTCTGTGCTCCTTCTCAGTATCAGTGTGAATAGCTCCTCAGAAGAGGCTGACCACTAACTAGTTAAAGCTGCTCACTGTTACACTCCCTCTTCCAAAATCACTTCATTCTATAATTTCCTTTGTGATACTTAGCTCTTAGAAATTCACTGTGTTCATTGATTACTTCCTGGTTGCTGTCTCCCCCACTACACCACAATATTTTTAAAACTTTGCAAGCCTGCCCATAATGAACTTATTTGTAAGGTTTCACAATTATATTGTTCTTGCCAACAAATATTTTATATATGCTCATCTTAAATGTAAAATATTTGATTATGTTTTTTATATTCTTTCCATATGACTTTTTCTTTTGGTGAAAGATTTGTCATATATCATGTAACTCCAACTTTTATCAATATAATCTAATAAAAAATTCCCTGTAATGTGCTTAGGGTAATTCTATTTTACTTTTCACATAGCACCATTTGACTATAGCAGAAAGTATGTGTATTACTGTATTTCAAATTGTCTTTGTGACTAATCTGACAAAAAGGTAAATTTTAATTCTCAACAATCTTTAGACACAACCCAAGATCTCCAGCCTCATTCAGGGTTTGCATTCCAAACCTGCCATGTCTTGGAATATTCCCAAACCTATCAGAATTTCACGAATGATTTGTTCTACTGATAAGTTCTCCCTGGTTAGAATAATCCACAGTGGAATAATTTGGAAATTAGATGCCTGGTCTAATTATTTGAAATACAGTTTTGCTTAATAGCAGTAGGAATACTGGAGCTTCTCAAAGGTTTCCCTGACTAACATCAATTCAGAAATTGTGCATTTGTGCCTCCACCCTCACCCCCCACACAACTGGAACCCAGCCTAGCCACTCCCAAAACCAGGCTTTCCAAAGACACAATATACATTTTGATTTTGTTTTTCAGAACATGTTTCCAATTTTCACTTTCAATAGGAATATTTTTAGAGATCATTGAAAACAAAATGTCTTGAAAATGTCTTCAAAACTTCTCTAAGTTTCTTTCCAAATGTCATGATTTTTGGAAAAGACCACACCAAGTGGTAGAGAGATGGACAAGACTGCAAACACTTCTAAAATCTCTTTGGAGATATTCCATGTACCACATTATATATGAACTGAGAAATGAAACATCTGTGACTAATACAAAATTGAGTCTGTCTTAAATTATAATTAACAGCAATGAGAAAATGTTGCCTGTTCACTTTTTCAGAGAATCAAGTCATCTTTTTATCATTAAAAAGCTTGAGCCAATGATTATTATTTGTATAATTGCCTTGCCCAGTGCTTTTCTAAATTGCAGCTCAAGAATTACAATAGAATATGAACAATGAGGACTCTCACCACAATTTAATAGGCCTTCAAAAATTAGTTTTCAGGGGACTTTAAGGTTTTTATAATGCTTAATCTGTAAGACCTCTTTTGGCCCCATATCAAATATTCATATCATCTTTTTCTTTGTACAAAACACTGAGTTGATAGAACTTTAACTTCTAGCTTTAGAAAATATATAATACTAATTTTTCTCCTGACAAAAACTCCAAGAGAATGTAACAAAGGAGAAGAGAATGAATTAAATTTCTTGGGGGACCCATGCTGAGGGCTCCAGGCTGTGTTCATGGAAGAAGTGAACTCCTTGCACATCAGTGCTTTATCACAGACACGGGCCTGATTCCCAAGGCCTCCCCAGCCTCTTCTCCCTCCCACCGCTCTGACATGGGCCCTTTACTTCAAACAGTCTAGGCTATATCTGTCCTGCCAACATTCCTCACAGCTTGGGGCCCATCGCTAATCTTTTCTAACTCTCTTGCAATGCATTCTTCAAAGTTCCTCCAGTCTCACCTTCCATTTTGAAGTTTCTTTGACAATGAGCATTCTTGCTTTACAGTGAATTCTTTGTCCTATGAATTCCCATTTTAGCCCCATGGTCTCTCCTTCTTAACTATGTGGGTGCCATATCACCACAACTCAACCAGAAGCTACTCATAGGCATAGTGTTACCTATCCTTCATTAATAGGAAGAGCAATTCTTTGCACCTGTAAAAACACTATGGAAAACCATAAACTGGTTTCCAGATTGTAATCCCCTTACATATCCTTATTACTTCCATTTCACAATAATCCTGTGAAGTAAGCCAGGATACTCTTCTAATATTAACATTGTACAGATACAGAGAGTTAGTCTTACACATAGTTAGTGGCAAGCCAATGGTACCCTAGCCAAGACTAGAAACCAGCTCTAGTGTTCTTTTTACTGCCAGTTGTTTCAATATTTTTACATGAGAATACCATTCAAACATCTAATGGTCCCCCAAATTATTGTAGTCTTACTTAATTTATTGTCCAACTGCCCTCTGGTGCTTACCTGCCAACTTTGTGTACCCCTCTGACAGCCAATCAAACCCACTTTGCCTGCCATACCTCTCCCAGTCCCCACTGCCCTCCACTCCCCAGTCACACTCAGTCTCCCAGCTCTGGTCCTGCTGGCAGGCCCTCTCCCACTGCCAACTGGTGACCCCTTGTAACATAAATCTTAGTTTCACACAAAGGAACAAATCCCTTTTCAATATGGTCCTACATCTTGACATTCCATTCTATTAAGATGCCTGTCCCTGGGAAAGGGAATTCCAGCATGGGCCCTGACAGAGCTGAGTCTCTATATAGTGAGCATCAGAATATATTTAGCAATCCTATCTAATAAAGAGGAAATATGCTAATTGACCTTGATGCCATCACAAAGATGGTGGCACCCACAGCCAATTAGGAGAAAATATGCTAATTGACTGCCCTATACTCAAATATGGCAGCACCCACAGCCATAAGATTGTGGCATCCAGTCTCCTCAGCCCCACCCCCAGTCCTCTCAGCTCTCCAACTGCCCCGGGCTGGTCTGAGGCACAAGCAAGTCTCAGATGGCAGCTGCCCAGCCACCCAGGGCTGCCCATGGCTCAGGTAACCAGGACCTGCTGAGATTTGTGCTGCCAGCAGTGGCAGCAGAAGAGGTGTGATGGGGCATCGCCTTCACCTGATCGCTGGTTTGCCTACCACCCCTGAGGGCTCCAAGACTCTAAGAGAGGGCAGACTGGGCTGAAGGGACCCCTCCCCCCCCCCGCCCCCCTGCCTCCAGTGCATGAATTTTCATGCACCGGGCCTCTAGTATATTATAAATATACTAGAGTTTATCATTCACAAAGAGTTTATCATTCTCAAAGAACACCTATATCTATGAAACAACTTCAATTCAAAATGCTATTAAGATAAACATACAAAATTAATGATTTAAAACATCTTGTTGGCTCTCTAACAATCATGTTTACTCCTATTATCTCTTTTTCTTTCCTGCCAATGTCTCTGCTTCTTCTCTTTTTCACCTCTCAACTAACCTGGGCCTTGAAGCATATGAAAAATGGTCATAGACAAGAAATGGGGCAAAAAGCATTGTAGACTGTGCGTGGGCAAAGGCATAGAGGCATGAATGGAAAGGTGCTCTAGTGTAGGGATTCAGGTCTGTAGTCAGGGAGACCTGGGCTTTAATTCAGACTCTGGCACTAACAAGTTGTGTGATTTTAGGCAAGTTGCTTACGCTCTCTGAACCCAAGTCTTTTTATCTATGTAAAGGTCATAATACAATCAATTACAGAATATAATCATGATATAATCTCAATAAGTGACGTAGAACAATGAAGGGATTCAACACGAAATCTATCACATTTTTAATACTCAAAATATGGTGGACCGAGAGAGATGTGATTAGAGTATTGGTAAATAACAACTGAGGGAGGCGGGCCCTGTGGTGCGTGCCTTACATACATCATTTCACTTTGCTCCCACCACAGTGAGAAATTCGAGGCTTAGACCGGATAAGTAACATGCTCAATGTAAAAACACTTACGTTGCAGAACTCTTCAGCCTACTAAACCTGAATGTTTCCCTACTACTCTCCCAAGATGTCACTGATCATAAAAACTTTGGAAGCCAGACTGTGAAATCTCTGCTTTGTTCTATAGACATTAGAGCCCACGCCATGTGTTTCAGTGGGCAGCGATGTCTACCTAAGCTTCAGAAGGGTGCCTGGCATTCACAGGCATAATTGGGTGAGAAGGACCAGTCCGGAAGCTATTAAACTGAAGAGGTGAAGTCCTGCCTGAAGCAGTAGGAGTCAAGTGTGGAAAGGAAAACAGGGGACGTGGCCAAGGAGGGTCCTGAGCAATGTGCAGTGGGAGGATGGTGCCATGTGGCATAAGAAAGAAACAAAAACAAGGAACTTTTTGTTTTTTAATAAACAACAGCATTTCACGTCCTTCTCCTTTCAGATGCTCCTTTAAAACCTGCCTCCTATGAGGTAAAAGAAGGGTACCCTAAGAGTCAAATGGCCTGCCATCCTTGCACTTCAAGCATGAACTAATAGTGTGACAGTGCTTTAAACAGCAGAAGGTGTTATTGTAACGTGATAGCCAATGACGTCTCTGAGGCACATGATACGGACAAAATACAATCCTGTACCAGCCTCCATGGTACGGACTAATCGACTGGCTGATTATTATCCAAATCAGGTTTACATGATTTCAACTCTTTTTCCATTATTGCTCTCCTGACGCATTTATTCTTTCTAATATATCAGGTTTAAAATATCAACTCTCGTGCAGAGAATTAAGACATTCACGTTAAAATCACTGGCTTAAAGTTTCATTGTATTGATCTGATTTTTAGAGTCAGCACTCACAAAAATATTAGCTATGCTATGCTGCAATGCAAAATTGACTCAAATGGAACATAAAACTCACCCCGAAATAATGCAATCCGCAAAGACAAGTATAATCCAGGCTGATTCTCACCCCCGCCCCTGCTGATTATGCCTCTCTGTCACTATCTCTGTAGTAGTCTGTTAAAGGTGCCCTTAGCAATAGGGAGTGGTCCACAGACTGAGAAACTGAGGAATCAATGTGGACAGGAAGGCATTGTTGACTTCTGACAGATCATAGAGGCAGGTAGAAGGGTGGAAAGTACATAAGCCAAGAAACAAATGAACAAGGCCTGGTTGGTGGCATTAGCTTAGCTGAATCACTATAAGCAAATCACTTATCTGTATTTCAAATTTTAATGACCATAAAATGACACACTGACATCTGTGATGTGGACAGAACTACATTTGGGAGCCGCACAGAGCAAGGTTCAAACCCAGGATTCACCACTTTGGCTAGACAAATCCCTCTTTTCCCTCAGGTTTCTTCCTCAGGCTGGGAGAAATAACTCTTACCTCAGCAGCACCAGAGCAAGGATTAAATGAGATAATGTGGTAAATGTACTTTGTACAGAACACACTCAATAAGTGTTCTTTTCCTTCCTTCCTATTTTAAAGGGCTGTTAGGGGAATCCAATTATAGTAGAAATGAATATACTTGAAAAAAATTGAAGATCTATGCAAGTGCAAAGCATTATTATTATGATTATGATCCTTCAATTCAATTTTCTCCTCTTATTCATACATTGGTGTTTTTTTGTTTTTTTTTTTAATGGTTTGTGGATAAAAGACAAGCAGAGAGGAATAGAGTTAAAAAAAAAAACTAATGCATACAGTGGAAAGCTAATGTTTCTTTATTTGTTCCCAGCTTTGTGGAACTGGGTAAATCAGCAAATAAAACCAATCAGTTTCAATTAACTTTCCTGGAAGTGAGGAGGCAAAAATAAAAGAGCAAGTTATATATGTGCTTTTAAAACTTTTCCAGTGCTGAAAAAGCCACTGAAGTCTGAGGAGCAAAAAATAATAATAATAATATGTAATGACATTACTAAAACATTACTACCTGAAACAACACTTCTAAGACACTCCAGTGACTGGGAAAGAGCAAGAATCAGGGTTTGTGTGGGTCATGCTCTCACTCATTTGCTATTGCACTGCTATGGCTTTAAAGAAAAAGTGGATTTCCAAAGTCGGCACCCTAAATTCGGCAATAATGACAGCCCCCAAAATAGAAATAAAAAGCCTGACTGACGTACCAGCAGCTATGAGAACTGGCCTCAATGATGCCACTGGTGGGCTGCTCTTGTAAAGACACACACATAATGGGAACACCCCCAACTGGACCCGAGCACGGGAGCAGAGGGAGAGGAATTAGAAGTCAGGACGCTCAATTTAATTTCAGAAGAGACATGTCAAGTTTCAAGATGTAATTAGTCCATTTCTTGTTTGTTTTTTAAAGATACTACTATTTTTGCATATTCCTTTTTAAAATAGAATTCTTCAGGATTGTCCTCCTAGGAGCTTGGTTATACAGGAGCTCCTTCCTGGTACTGCTCACTCTCGTGGAATTCATTCTTCATTTAAAACATGGAAGGGAAAGGAACTGACATAAATCTAGTGTCAAAATATAGAAAACATTGTAAAATGGCCATGTGAAGCTGAAAATCCAAACATCATCTCCTCTCTTCATCCACAAACACTGTTTTCCTTCACTGAGGTGCCTACACATTTAAAACCCAAACATAGAGAATAGATTGTCTCCTTCAATACCCTCACTTCTCAAACAAGAAACACCTGGAATGCCTTATTGGACCTGGCAATTCCTTGTCTAAATGTTGTAGCTCTGTTGGATTTGGAATGATTACTGTTACAACCAATAAACCAGAGAATAGTAGCTAAAATGGGGGAGGGGGGGTGCGAGGAGAGGGGACATTAGTCAGCTGCTCCATGCTGTACATTACAGTTCTCCTCACTGTGGAGCTTTTTCATCTTTTGAAATTTGGGGAAAGGGGTAAGATAGATGCTATGTTTTTTTAAGTTCACACCATGTAAAGAAACCAACCATCCAAATCATGTTGGTGTGCAGAGATTTTATTTCTAATCTTTCTGTGCAAAATGCTTTGTTAAATCCTGATGACAACTTTTATGCATAATGCATAAAATAAACTTTGCCAAAGTCTAAGGCACTTCTTAAAAATCAAACCCCTTCAGAAGCCAAGTGACACATTCCAGGCAGGACAAGGCGCTGCGGCTCCCCAGGAACTCCACACTGCAAGGCTGGCAGAGAGCACGGGCTCCGTCCCATTACCTCCCAGATGCCTGCTGTGGGTGCTCACCTTGGTTTACTTGCATCAAAATCACATGCTATGTCTTATGAGACTCTTCACATATTGATGCCTCGTTTATGGACTCCATAAATTCAACTCTGTCTTTAACACTTTGGGGAATCTTCACACTTTAAAAAGACCAGGTTCTTATTTCATATAACCGAGAAAAATTTTATCACTGACCGAAAAATGTTTTTAATATATCTGTGTGTGTGTGTGTGTGTGTGTGTGTGAATTAGTATTTCTACACATGTATGTATCGTTTGATAAATCAGATAGGTAACTGCAGTTCAAATCTTATGGCTGTTTTTTTGCTTATTTAAAGCCATACAAATAGAGACTGGGAAGGGAAAAAAACGTAGCATTCAAAAGTAGGTGCTATAAATCCTGTCATGCACGAGCCAAATAAAAAATAAATAAATAAGAAATCAGAATAATAACCATGTATCACTAGCCAGTGTCACTAAAATGATTTGTTTTACTTCTCTAATCTTTACCGTATCTAAACTGACTATAATAAATGAATAATTGCTCTGAATACAGAGCAGTTAATTGAAAAACCGCACCAAGTATAAAAACCAAGAAATCATAACACAAAATACACGGTTTCATCAGTGTTTAGGAACTTGTCTTTGTCAATATTTTTAAGGTTCAATATAAATGATACTGTTTACTATCATAGATCATAGACCATCTGAATTATGTTAGATGTCCCATGAATATTAATGGTCTTAAGTTACAGGACATTTCATCAACACACATCCAGGTAGGAAATGCGGGTGGAGTTTGTCTTCTTCCTGAGAGAGAATGGTGTGAAGACCTAGGTGAGCTTTATCTTCAAAGTCAGGTTTCTAAGGGTAGGCCCTATTCAGAAGGCAGGGGCCATTTTGACAAAGGGGGGGCATCCCCCTGGATTTAGAAGGTGTGACATCTAGCTCCTAGGCAAATAAATATTTGTTTGTTTTTTCCAAGTTCCAGTCTGGACATTCATTTGCCATTGTGTGTACAAAACAATTCAAATCCTAAGAGGGGGGTGGATATTAGAATGCAGAGACAAACGCCGATTGTTGATTTTAAACAGTGTTTTCCTGGGAGAGCACACCTTTGTTTTAGGCCTCCCTCAATACACACAATGATTTTAAGAATTAGTTGAATGAAAACAAGGGCACGAAAAAGAGTTGTTAATCATTTGGGCCAGTGAAAAATGTCCTTTCAGGAAAATCTTTGAAAACCTATAGCACCTGCATTTGCATTAAAGTTGTATTATATGAATTTTTTTATTGAAAATAAAGCACTTTTGGGCTCAGTTCAATAATAACAGCTTACCGGAGAGTAATTGAAGTTATCCAATTCTCTTCCTATTGAAAATGACCTACAGAATATACACAGAGGCCCACACAAAAAGTCTGTCATGCAATTTTATTGAGACTGAAGTAAAAAGGAATTGGGGTTAGGCACTGTGTGAGCATTTAACGCACACCAAATGATGATATGGTAAGGGAAAATTATCCCTTTTTCTTCACGTTTCTTTTCCAAATTTTCATCTTGTTTCACCCCCTGCTGAGCTCCTATTGACTTCAAAGAGAGGTCCATGGGGGTCCAGAGCAAGATGAGGATTTGGCCCCGCATGCATAATTTTTGTGCTCTCTTATTCATAACATACACAATAAGCACTGGATTTGAAAAGGCTCTTACAGAGGCTGATAATGGCTCCCCAACGATCTCGTATCTTCTTGGTATACTAAACGATATGGCCAATTGTGCCGGTAGAAACATTGAAAACTCTGAGGAAAAGACCATGCCAAGTCTTTGTTATTATCCTCATCTATTATTATTACTCTAGCTAATAATAGCAATATTTATGTAGTGTTAGAACCACAGTCTCACCACTGTAACTTAAAAGGCCGCAGGCATATCTGAATCTTTGTAATAAGGAGGATGTGCAGAAAATTCTGAAATCTTCTCCCAGGAAATCTCAAGCTACAAGAAGACATCATGTGGACCAGCACACAATAGCAATAACAGAAAATTACTGGGGACAATGATGAAGAAATAATAGATGGGATAAAGTCACTTTTCATAATACTGGTATGGAAGACAAGTTACTCTGTTTGGGGACTACAAATGACAGAGACACTATCGGAAAGGAAAGTTGAAGAGAGAGAAGGCTGGAATGGTCCTGGAGTCGGTGGGTGGGTGAACCAGCAAGCTATTCTAGCACTGTGGAAAGAATAAGATATGAGAAGTGAGGGGAGACTGTGGAAGTAATAATGGCAACTAACAACCTAAAGGAATCTGACCATCTTGGGAAGCAAAAGAAATACAATATCATGTCATTACTATCTTATTCACAAATAAAAGCATGTAATCACGTACAGGCAAATGAATAGCAGGTAAAGAAAAATCAATATCCCTGATACCCATTTTGGTCCATTATTATTTCATCCTATAAAGATATGATCTACACATGTGGTTACTCTAATATTTCTTCTTATTTTTAGTTTACCTTCTCAAACATCAATGTCTTACTTTTATACTTTAGTATAAAAAAACTGACAAGATCACATAATTACTGAGCAATTCACTCACATAAATTTAAGTTATTTATTATTTCAACATTTCTTGAGATCTCGGATCCTAAAAACCAGTTGCTATCTCATCCCCTGGAAGCGCATTTGTAGCTTAGATGGCAGCAAGGCTGTATCCCCTATTTATAGAAAAGGCCTTCAACTTACAAAAGGTAGTGGGCAAAAATTAAAATGGCATCAAAACCTATGAAGCACTTTATGGTTTGTTTACAAAGTAGTTTCATATATTTTATTTCATTTGTGTCTCTTCACAATACTGTAGATCAGTTGAAAAGAAGAAAGTGGAACTTCTGATTATCAGGCTTCCAACAGACTTCTTTGCCCTAGCATAGAAATCTTCAGCCTTTTTCATCTCATGGCACACATAAACCAATTACTAGAATTCTGTGGCACACCAAAAAATATATTTTCTTTTTTTGCCGATGTGACAAAAAAAAAAAAAAAAGTATAATTGAGATTCATTCACACCAAACAACTTTTGTTGTGTTGGCTGTTGTCATTTTTTTATTTGACAATCTAAGGGAAAGAGGTCAATGTCCCTGACTAAATAGTCAGATATTGCATGGTGTGTTTTTTTATTTGTGTGTGTGTGTGTGTGTGTGTGTGTGTGTGTGTGTGCGCGCGCTCGCGCATGTGCGGGGGTGGGAGGGTGGCTGTTAATCCTCACCTGAGAATATTTTTTTTCATTGCCTTTTCAGAAAGAGTGGAAGGAAGGGAATGAGAGAGAGAGAGAGAGAGAGAGAGAGAGAGAGAGAGAGAGAGATTGATTGGTTGGTTCCTACAGGTCCAACCAGGGGGTAGGGAACTGGCAACCCAAGTATGTGCCCTAGCCGGAGAATCAAACCTGAGACCTTTGGGTGGGAAGGCTGATGCTCTAACCACTG
Source organism: Pipistrellus hanaki (assembly GCF_964339955.1). Taxonomy (NCBI): domain Eukaryota; kingdom Metazoa; phylum Chordata; class Mammalia; order Chiroptera; family Vespertilionidae; genus Pipistrellus; species Pipistrellus hanaki. The sequence continues at coordinate 138,154,495 of NC_140504.1, read as the reverse complement.
AGTGAGTATGCTTGCCAGGGCAGGTATTGCATGTTTTAAAAATTCTTGAGGCACACCAATTAAAAAATCACTACCCAGCAGATAGGGCACATAATTAAGAACCAGACATACTGCTTCTTTAGCCACTGACTACTTACTGGGATATGTTGCCTGTGACCTTTTCACAGCTCTTAACATTGCTATTATCACACATATATGTGAAAGGGGAAAAAATGACAGTAAATCAGAGACGCTAGTATACACTAGGGTAGTAGTGTATACTAGTATAGCCTGCTTTCACTTCTTTGGGTTGAATGCTCTGTCCATACAATGTTATCTGCTGTGCTAGTTCTATGCTTCAATAGTGGTGGTTCTGAAGACTGAACAGGAAAGACAAGGCTTGCTTAATACCCTCCTGTTTTTCCTTCTTGGACTCACTATTTAAAATGAAATCCATGGGCTTGTGGTTCCGTTGGTCCCAGCACCTGGTTAAGCTCTTATTTCAGAGTAGGTAATCAATAAACACTTCTAAAAGGAATGAATCAATCAATGCATATGTTGTGTACAGAAACACCCTTTAAAAATAATTGAGTCATTTGCCTCTAAGAAGTTACTCAAACTTGAAACCAATTTAAAATTTGGGGCTCCATGATTCGTTTTTCTGATTGGACCACTATTGTGGGCATTTAAAGGTGATAGAATATAATAGAATTAGAACCCAGGCTTTTTCCTAGTCCACCAGGAAAGAAATCTTATGTTAGAGACCTTTTCTACTTGTCTCTCTGTGGTTGAGGAACCCACAACAAAACACAACACACAAGCAAAATCGCATGTAAATGGCTGAAGACTGTGGCATGCAACTGTCTCACAGTCTCACAGCCTTAAGTAGTAGAAGATTATCTTTGTAACAAGGATAATTTTATTTTTCACTAGATATCTATCAAAGGAAAGATTACAACATAGCAGCTGGAACACTGGAACCTACATAATGTATTGCACATTTTAATCATGTTGGATAAAACACTCTTTCTATGGATATCAATTATACTAATGACTCTTATATAATACTCTCGTGTGCCTACGGGATATGTATTGTCACCCCTCTTTTGTCATAAAAATAGTTAGTCGCTCTGGATCCACACTGAAGTAGTTTCTTTCATTTTTATATAATGAATGAGCAACACTGTAAAAAAAGACATTTTATCCCATATTAGTTTAACAGAGTGAAGAGCTTTCACATATGACAGTGCTAAATATACTCTTAAGCTGCTAATAAAGCCAAAGCCTTCAGGGGAAAATTCTAATGATGAGCAATGCCAGAAGTTTGTATTTCTGAAACTGAAGCAAAAAATGTTCCATTAGGTATAATTTCTAAAAATCTTAAAAAGGAATAGGATTTCTAATAATTTCATTTCCAATAAATCTCCCTAGTCAATTTGGAATCATTTTATTTGCAATAAATCTCCTCAGTCAGCTTAAAAGATAAGCCTATATTATTATTATTTTTCCTTTTCCCAGCATGCAATATTGTAGAGGAAGCTCCTTTGAATGTATCCTTAAAATTAATAATGACAACAGAAGGTATGATTCATAGCCAGACTTCTATGCACTTCCTTTCTGTCAACAGAACAAGAATTCCTGTTAGAATGGTTGAAGATTATTCACCTAAAAATAAATAAATGAACACGTGACCAAATTCTTTAAGTGGTGTTCTAGAAATGCCTCCGCTGAGAGCCCATCAGTGTTCCCATTCTTCAGGGTACCTGCTAGCAATGCTAGAGTTAAGGCTTTAAGAGAATTTCCATTATAAACTTCTAGTTTTCAGGTTTAATAAATCAGTCATAAAAATGTGCTCAAAGCTGAAACTTGGCAAAGCAATTTAAAGAAGAAGAAGAAAAAAAAAAAAAAACTTCTGCCAGGTCATTTTTAAGTTACACAAGTATAAAAATATAAAGCTAGGAATAGGAAGGAGTCTTAAAAACATTCTACCTACCAATAGATTTGAAGGCATGTAATTTTAATTGCATAGAAAGTTGGTCAAGTGATGGGTCCACAGTATAGTCAGACTATTTAGGGTAGTTTGGGGGGGAGGGGGTAAAATAATGAATTTATTTAAATTCTACCTAGGAGCTTTTTTATGTGCATTTTGAATGTCATTCTCCTCAGTCAGCAGAAGTTTTATTTTTATATTTTTAAAGCACTGGATCATCACTTGCTCCTCATTTTGTTCAATTAAATAGGGTATCCATATAAAAAAGTCTTGAAAAAATTTCTCTAATCTAACTACTGACATTTAAAAGGTATGTATACATTTGATTATTTATGTAGCAAAGTGGCATTGCTCATATTCATAAAAGTTTCAGATTTCTCCAATTTATTTTTATAAAAAATGCTTATAAATTTTGTGAGTTGATATATTTAAACATGTCAATAGATCCATTTAAACACTAAATCTTTGACTACATATTGAGTGTTTCTTGGACTCTATTAATACAATCAAATAGAATATTTGTTACTTGGTTATATCCCCTGTCTGAGTTTGATGGTCATTGGAGGCCCTAGTGATTTCGCCTCAGCAATCCAAACCGTGATGCATAAATATAAGGATTAAGAAAAAATTTTTAAGGCAAAGTCTTTATAACTTAAATATATTCTGTTGCCCTGCCAATGACGGAGACATTCATTCTTTGGTATTTACATATAATTTTTACTATTCAGGACATTCTGAAGATTCATGTCATTGCATTTTTTAATTTTTTGCTCAAGTTTATTGTGACACTGGTGTGTCAGAAGAATAACTTAGCTAGTGAGTGAGCCTAACCCGCTGCTCAGAATCATCTTAACTTAGCTTTGTTTTCTAATCACTTTTATGCACCCAGTAATAATATATTTATTTGGGGGGAGGGGGGACGAGAATCTTAAAATAAAGGTAACTGGTATAGAAAATGATATAGACTGAAAAGTAATACCGTATTTTCTGGCGTATAAGACGACTTTTGAAACAAAAAAAAATCAACCGAAAATCGGGGGTCGTCTTATACGCTGAGTATATCCCGAAAAATGTCTCAATATGCCACTAAACGAATTTTCCAACTCGATCCCGCACCAATCACTGCAAGGCTGCTCAGACCACCTCTCTAACTCAGCCAATCCAAGCAGGCTTTTTATGCATGCAAATTATACATGTTCTGTACCCGAAGCTACACTGTGTTCTATTATAGTAAAAAGCCTGCTCAGATTGGCCAGAGTCAGAGAGGTGGTCTATTAAAAAAAGAACTGGTGTTGCCTCGGAAGTGGGGGGTAGTCTTATACAGCGAATATAGGCCTAAACCTATGTTTTAACAGTAAAATTAGGGGTCGTCTTATACGCCGGAAAATACTAATTAATAGTCATGCAGTGAAGCAGTATAATATAGTGTCTTTTAAATTATATTGCCTGGATTCAAATCCAAGATTCATTCATTTTCTAATTGTGTGGCTCTGGGCACATTACCTAATTACTCTGAAGTTTAAATTCTCACTTGAAAAAAGGGGGGTTAAAATAATAATACTGCTTCCCCCTGAAGTTTTTTGTGAGAATTAAGTGAATCTCAGCACTTATCATTGTGTCTGACACAAGATTAAGTGCTCATTGACCTATTAATATTATTTTTATTATTATCATCACCATCATCATTATCATCAACTACAGCAGTAAGGAGAAATTATAGGAGTGGTCCCAAATAAATCCTACCAAAAATATCCAAGATTTTATATATCTTCCACCCTCGATATCAAATAGCTTTTATTCCATCTTCTATTTTAGTTCCTTTTGGCTTCTTCATAGTCACTTTCTCTCTACCTTTTAAAGCCTAACTTTCAAGCTCAACAACTTGCCATTCTCAAGTGAACCAAGGGTTTCACATCTACTACTAGTCACAAGCAGGAAATGTTCAATACCTGGCTAAAGATTTATAAATCATACTCATCAAATTAATATATGGCACAAGGTTGGAAGAATTCCTTAATATGCTACATGACAGAATTAAGATCATAAAGGACTTGACAGACAAAAAAGTATGTTGAAACTAATTAGGTGTTCAAATCACATTTTGAATATTGTGTTAGTTCTAGGCAAAAACAAAGTAAATTGCATCCAAAAAGCAATTAGAATGATGAGAGGATATAAAAACCCCAATGTCTGAGGGAAGATTAAAATACTTGTGATCATGTCTCCTAGAGAAAGACTGGGGATTCAAACATACTTTTTCATATATTTATTTGAAAGGCTATAATTTGGAAGTGATCATTCTTATTCTGCATATTTCCCGAAAGATTGACCCCAGGGCTACTGAGTGAAAATTGGAGGTATGTTTCAAATTATTAAGAGAAATTTTTTTCAAAAGATTATTTCTTAAAAAAGTTATTACCCTTATGAAAAGCTAAATTTCCAGTTTTGTCACCTTGATTTTTATATACCTTTATTGGGCAAAGCCAGTGATTTATATGCTCACCTTTGTCCTGACCTCTAGATCCAAATTTCCACTGGATTTCCTATAGCTCCCTCAAAACAGATTCACTATCTGAACACCACAAAATACTCCTATCCGGAGTGCCTATTTCACTTCTCAGTCACCTAAAATAAAAACTTAAAAGGCCCAATTTATCCCTGATCCTGATGATAGTGATGATAATGGTCACAGTGGTGATAGCAACTACTTTCCATTGAATTTTTACTATCTGAAGTCATTGTGCTACATTTTACATATATTACTTTATATAATCTTTGCAATAACCCTATAATATGTGCATTGATATTTTCATTTTATAGAGGAAGCTGAGGCTTAGAAGGGTAAGGAGCAGAAATTGGATTTGTAGTCAAGGGCCTCTGACTCTAAAGGCTATATGACTAGCCCTTCCACTATATAGCCTTTCCAATTAGTTACCGGTATGGTTCTACTTCTTTAAGTCTTTTAATGGAAGGCTTCTCACTTCCCATCCCCTCTATAAGTGAGAGAACTCTGGCCCTTCAGATGGCTGGCTTCTCTCATACTTCCTGTAGCATCTTGTATGCCATCCTAACCAAGAAGACTCTCTCCCCTGCTTCTCATGGTGCCCTGACCATAGTGCTCATTATGATTGGAGTCTTTTACACTTAGTAACTTGTTTATTCCTTAATTCTCTTAAAGAAATGGAAGCTCCATAGGGGATAACTTGTTATAATATTTGCTATTCTCTGAATGCCTAACATTGAGATACTGAAACCTAGTTTGTGCTCAATCAATACTTGTTGATTGATTGGTAGGACTGGAAATACACTTTACTCTGACACCTCATATGTAGTCTTTCTACCACTTCATATGGTTTAAGCTCTTATCTAGTTTGGATAATGCTGATAGTCACCATCTTATCTCCAGTTTCTCCTAACCAGCATACAAATACAGAATTTTGTCCCTAGTTAAAACTCTTCAATGACTAGACTTTGACTACAGAGTAAGTCAAAACTTTTAAAGATGGCATTTAAAAATTGATATTAAAACTACAAATACAGTCTTCTATGTTCTAATCATACCTTACTGCCAGTATTATCTGAGCAAGTTGTATAATTTCATTTTCTTAGATCTCTTTAATGATCCTTAATCCCAGAAAAAATGTTTTCCCTCTTCTGAAAAAATAAAAATATCATTTTTAAGGAATGATCTTTTCTGCAAAGTTTCTTCTGGCTCCATCTTCCAGAGAAAAGTTAAACATTCCCCACAACCATATGTTTCATTGCATTTTGACTATTATTTTCTTTAGTATATATGGAATTATATTATAGTTAATTATGCACTTTTCTTGTCTCCCCAACTAGATTACAGAGGTGACATACAATAATTGCTTACTAAATTGCCAACTTTTTAATAAAAGAGAAAGTTGAACTCAATGATATCCAACATCCTCTCATATTTAGTATTTTATATATCTTTAATGATTTTGTTATTTTTCAATTGGAAATTATTTGGTAGCCCATGGCAAATTCTTTTAATTTTGATCCATGTCTACTCATTAAAAGCAATGAATGTAAAAATCAAAAAGCCCTGGCCAGTGTGACTCAGCTGGTTGAGTGTCAACCCATGCACTGAGAGGCCACTGATGGGATTCCCTGTCAGGGTGCATGCCTATATGTAGGCTGGATCCCCAGTAGAAGATGTGCAGGAGGCAGCTGATTGATGTTTCTCTATATCTCTCCCTTCCCCTTTCTCTCACTCTAAAATCAATTATAAGCATATTTTTATAAAAGAAAATAAATTTAAAAAGATAAAAACCAAACAAAATATATAGACTGCCAAAGATGTGGAGGTTTTCAAATGAAGAAACGCTTGCTTTCCTAAATGTTAAGTCCTATTCAGCAATTAAATTTCTTGCTTAAATTAAAAATCTCTTTCCATATCTCTGGTGGAAATTTAAATTGAAAAATCTATTTGGAGAGCAAACTAGTAATATCTATCAAGAGTCTATAAATGTTTATGGCCTTTGACCAAGCATTTGACATATAGGAAATAATAAACCAGGAAAACATAGAGATAGAAAAGCAGTTATATCATTAATTTATCATTTTATTATATAGTATTTTATACTAAAATATCTAAATAAAGTTGGAAACAAGTTCAAGAATAGGAAAATGAAGGATAATAAAATAAGTTAGGATATTGCTATACAAATAGAATGTATTTGTGAATAATCAAGGACATGAAAACCTAATAATTAACAAGGTAAAAAAAAAAGTATTTATCATATAACCCCAAATATCTACATATGCAAACATAGAAACATATATATATATATATATATATATATATATATATATATATACACATATGTATATATGTGTACCCGTATGTGAGAGACAGAGAGAGAACATTAACATAATATCCAGGTGAGAAGACTATGTACAATTATTATTTTCTACTAGAGGCCTAGTGCATGAAATTCGTGCACGGGTAGAGTTCTAGATCTGGCAGGCAATCAGGGCCAATCTGTAGGGTGACTGGCAGGGTGATCAGAGCCTCCACATTCACCTGCCTTGGCTAGCCTGGTGCTGCCCACTTGCCAACCCCACCCATCACCAACGCCACTGGTCAGAGCCTGCAAGACTGGGGGCAGCTCCTGTGTTGAGTGTCTGCCCCCTGGTGGTCAGTACACATCATAGTGACCAGTCATTCTGCTGGTCATTCCACCATTCCATCAATTTGCATATTAGGATTTTATATAGGTAGATTGTGTTTATAATTACTTTTCTTCTTTCTATATTTTTCCATCTCAACAAAAATTAACATACTAGTATATTTCTTTCACATCAAATTTTAAAATTTACTTTTAAAACTTTTATGCTCAGTCTGGCACTAAGACAATTTTAACTACTTTTAACTATCTAGAATTCTACCTATATTGAAGCCCAGCAAGATTGTTAGCAAGTCATAAACCATACACTTTGTTTCAAACAAATGTACCCTTCACACAAAGCATTTTCCATGCAGCATAAGTTACAAAATGTCTTATGAAAAATTAACAAGTTTTTAAATAAATGGCTCAGTAAAAAATTGGATAAAGAAGGGGGTGAGTCTAAAAAACAAAGGGCATACATAACTTTTAGATAAAGTTAATATATGAAAGTGATGAATGTTTAACATAATGTGCCAAGAAAAAGACATGTGTGGGAGAGATGCCCTAATATATCTTATGTACATATTCATATCTAGTAGGAAATGCAAAATATATCCCATCTGTTTTCACTCTCTTTTCATCCTCTTTAGTTCCTCAAACAGCTGGTTGTGTAGCAGTGTACTTTCTTGGCAATCTCTCATTAGAGAAAGAAAATGGTCTCCATTATTGCCTTGATGGCCAGTGGGACCAATCAAAGGTGGCAGCCACTGTCACAGTTTATGCACATATTTCCTGGCATGACATATTGTTAATTCAATTTATTGTTCCTGCTAGACACATTTTTTCTATACTTAGTTATAAAATATTAAATTTTCAGGACATTTACAAATATTCCTGCTTCAAATAAGGTGGCAGAAGAGAAGAGAATCACACAGAATGATCTCATTGCAATGACTTTATACATACTATGCATAATTTGATGTTATTTTGTTATCATCACCCAAAGTATATGTAAGGTTAAACCATAACAGCAAATACAGCTTTTTAAATATTTCTATTTCAATCATATAAATAGTGTTCCTTTTGACTCAAGTCAGGCTGCATGATCTCAATGCTCTCAGGATGTTCTTAGATGATGAATTTAGTGTCTATGGGTCAGTGGAATATTCCTTCTATAAGAAATACCCTATATAATAAAAGGCTAATATGCAAATAGACCGAACAGCAGAACAACCAGAACAACCAAACAACCAAATGACTGGTCGCTATGATGTGCACTGACCACCAAGGGGACATGTACAGAACATGGCGGGTGTTGGCTGTGGCAGGATGGTGGAGCAGGTAAGCAGGGGCACTAGACCAAGGCGGGGCGCCAGTTGCTGTCATTAGGGCAAGCCTCTTGTGGTTACTAAAAATTCTTTGCTCCCACACACTGTGGTCCCACCTGGTGCTCACACTCACTGCCAGAGCCAGCACCACTTGCACCCACAGCTGGTGCCAAAGCCTCCTCTGGCACCTGCTATTGCTGTGCCCGGTGCCAATCCCAATCACTTGGCATCGTCAGTTGGTGAGAGCAGCTGCCAACCCTGATCAGCTCTGAGGGGTTTTCCACGTTCCCCTGCTCCTGAGGGGCAATTGGGGCAGCAGCCGTTGCTCACACCCACTGCTAGTGCCAACCCCAATCACTCCACACCATTAGTGGGTGCAAGTGGGGCCAGTGCCATTAGCGCATGGGAGTGGCAGTGCGAGTGGGACTGCTGGCAGACAGAGTACCGGGGGCAGTGTCAGGAGTGGCCGAGCTAAGGTGCAGAGGATGGGCCAAGACCTGCCCCTGTACCTACCACAGCCACATGGCCCACAGTTCCTTTCAAGATGCACACATTTGTGCACTGGGCCCCTAGTTCAAATATAATGTGCTGCAGTGGGAAGAACACTATGGGAATAATAAGATCTGGATTTAGGTTCCACCTCTGCCTCTAATCATTTGTGTGATCTAGGATATGTCATTAAGTCTGCTCACCTTAAAATGTAATATCTTCATAAGCTAAAAAGGAGTGAAACTCTAGAAATCTATGTTTCAACCTAAGTAGTTCTAAATCAGACATGACTTTACACCACCCACTCAAGGCACATTTGGCAATAATGGGAAACATTTTCAGTTGTAACATCTTAAAAAAATGAGCTACTGGTATCTAGTAGCCAAGATACTACTGAACATCCTACAATGCATAGTACAGCTCTACAAAGGAAGAATTACCTGGCCCCAAATATCAATAGTACAGCTTTGTAATACCCTGACCTGCCTTCTAGTTACATCAGACCATAGAGGAGAAATTTCAAATTATTGATAGATAAGAATGTTAAACATTTACATTTTTAGGTTATTGAAGTTTGAACATTTATAGTTGGATTCTAGATATGCTCAAATGATTGTAGGTGAAGATGAAAAATATTTAAAAAGATATAGAATATCACCATTGATTTCAACTGTCACAATTGGTTAATTTAATATGGCTTATTCATGTAAAATTAGTCTTCTACATCTTAGGCACCAATCACATTTTCTTTTCTCTCAGTAAGGGCAGTTAAAAATTCTGTTTTTATACCACCAAATTCTTAGCATCATGAATATAATATAACTTAGAAATCAGTGTGGGCTTACCTATCGGTCAGACAATTTAAATGGTTGACCATCTACTTAGAGGTTATTTCCTTACCCCTGAGCTTGGTTATTTCTTGGTTATTTTTTTTTAACACTAAGCTTGTCAATTGCTTTTTATTATTATAGTAATATGAGGATTATACTATAACATTCTTGTTAGAATTTCATTTCTGAAAGGGATAGAGAATACCCTAATATAAATTACCATTAATTAAATGCAAAGATTAGGAAAATTCCAAGTTGAGTGTTCTTTTAAAAATTAGTTTAAAGCTAGAGTTTTATGAGATTACATAAAGCTATATATAAAAGCTTATGTTTGTTAATTTGTATGCTTTCCTTTCTTTAACAGGAGAGCAGTGAAAACCTCTGTTAGTTATGCTAACCCACACTGTAGTTCAAAGTGTTCTTGGGAAAAGAGATGGAGAGAAAAGTCTACCTTTAAAAAAAAAAAAAATTACAACAATTTTGAAAAAAGTTCTTGTCACCATGGATCCTCAAGAAAGTAAGGTTCATAGCAGAAGTTTCTACCACTCACCTTGCAGATTTCAGCCAAGATGCTGTCAACTTCAAAGATCTGTTTTCCTTGGTCTCCAGTGTTGCCACACCCTATTGCAGGAGGGTCAATTTGCCTCAAATTGGAAGTTTCAATATAGAAATGTAAGCACATATCTTAACATGAGTCTTAGCTAAATAAGTCTTCTGAAAGTCCTTCAGTTAACACAAAACAATTTTTTTCCTCAATGATCAAAGGGTTCTTGAGTGTGAAGACCAGAGGAAGTTGTGGAAGGACTAAAAAAACTTGTATATTATAGAAATCAGAGAATTGTTGGGAAAATATACACATATTTGACCTTCCTGCCATTTGTTCTTTATGTCACAGGCTTTCTTGTGAAACTTTGTGTAGTTACTTCCATTTCTTTCACTTATAGTTGATGCAATTTTTGCAAGCTCTAAAAGCTTTGAACTAACAGTCAATCAACTCTTAAAGTGCCTCGTCATTCTTGTCAAATCAGCCTTAATGTTTCTTGGCAGAGAATCCAATTGTTTCGATAAGGATGGACTTAAAGAAACCCCAAGTTGATGATGAGAAGAATTCTCCATTTTCTAGAAGAAAGACATACAAATGCTTTTACTTTATTTGAGTGCTCAACCTTTAGTCTTCTGACAATATAAATTTTTGCTATGCTAGTCTGACATCATAGACAGAGCACTGGACTTGAACATCAGAAGTTCTGCCTAAAAATCACAGCTTTCTCGTTTAATAGTGTTGAGCCTTTGGGTGTAATTACTTCACATCACTGAGTTTCAGTTACTCTTATGGGATAACAACACCTAACGCATAGGGTTATTGTTAGCATTACATGGAACAATGTTATGAAAGTACCTTGTATATTGTAAATCATTATGCAACTGTGTATATTTATATTATATTATAATTTCTGCCTCTATGAATACATTGAATGGTTATACTAAGTAAATAATTCTAGAGGTAGATATGGTAGAACACACATCACTGTGACCAGGTGTATCAACATCATAACTACACAATCTTTTTCTGTATTACAAACAACCCATTAATATAAATTGTAGAGGAAGAACCAGCATGTACAACAAGTAAGATATTATCCTTTATTCCAATAATATCAAATGTGTAGCAAGAGGATGACCTCATGATTTTATACAGATGTAAAAGTGAAGAGAGTTTATGAACTATGGATGCACAATAAAAAGAAAGCCTTGCCAGGGGAGACATCACTGCTGATGAAAATGGTTCCCAGTATTCAGATGTGAAACTCAGGTATATATTCTTATAGAAACGATGTGACATGCAATAGATCTAGTTAAAAGAAAATAATTTGCCATCACTATCTGTACTTCTGGTTCCCAAATACATACAAAAGGGCCTTGATAGGCAGCCTCTGAACCCAAACATTGTGCATGCATTCTTTATATAGGAAAATGTGTTTTAAATACAAACAAGTAAGTTTACATAAGCACAGTTCAACTCTGCTCAAAGTTAGGATTGCTTGTATAACCAATCCTATATAATAAAAGTCTAATATTCTAAGTGTCCAGTCATCTGGTCGGCCATTCAACCAATCAAAGCATAATATGCTAATGATATGCTAAGTCTACTCAACCACTTGCTATAATGTGCACTGACCACCAGGGAGCAGTCAACCAGTCAACCAGTTGCTATGATGTGCACTGACAACTAGGGGGCAAACTCTCCAACCAATAGGTTAGCTTGCTGCTGGGGTCCAGCCAATCAGGACTGAAAGAGAGGGGGCCAGACACACCCTGGAGTCCTCCCACAGTACTTCCCCATCTGGCCAAACTCCCATGTCCTTCCCCAGCCCAATCATGCACCAGTGGGGTCCTTCGGCCTGGCCTGCATCCTCTTGCAATCCAGGACCCGTTGGGGGATGTCAGAGAGCCAATTTTGGTCCAATCTTGCAGGCCAGGCTGAAGGACCCCACTGTGCATGAATTCGTGCACCAGGCCTCTAGTTAAATATAAATTATATTGCAAATTCTACTGGGATTAGATTTCCTAAGAAGAGAATCAGGAATTCACCTGCCAGTGAACTCATAGTGGTAAACTCCTGCTTCTAAGATGATCTGTTAAGAATCCTGGTGTGGTGGGAATGGTCTCTGTCTGCTTTGGTGCAGATCATCTTTATTTGGGTGTTTGCCTGTTACCTTGCATTGTGCTTATCTAATAAGATAGTGTTTTGTTAGAGTTTTTTACTTGTCTGAAGAAGAGGAGGAAACCAATGAAATTGACCTTTTCCTTCTTCATTGTCAACGACTCCATTTTTAGACCGCAGTGTTCTTTACAACCTGATGTAAATATTACTAAAGAAATCACTTTTTTAAATCCCTAAGAAATTAATGACTAATAATCCAGATAACCTTATTTGAGCTGTTTCAATCTATGCCGATGAATAGCTGTGACTAACTCAGTTGTGTGAGAATGTGGAATAACTGCTATGAGTAATGATATTATTGTGTCATTTTAGAGTCTGCAGATTTTAGCCCTATAGACCCAAACTAATTCTGTTTTTCAATAAAAGGTATCATAAATACTCACATACACTTGAGTGTATATTTTTCAATTTCCTAAACATGACATGGAGTTTGCTAAATATGTCATGGTTCTTTTGTACATTCTATTACCTCTGCCTGGAACCCTTCCCTCCTTGCCTCTCAGGGGAACTAACCCCCCTTTTCTCTCTCAGAGTGTGTTCAAACACCAGCTAATCCACATGTCTTCCCTACTCCCTCCACTCTGATCCCAGCCCAAACACAAATTCACTTGCTCCAATCATGTTCTCCTACAGCACTCTGCACTTACCTTCACTAGCACTTACATAACCATTTTATAAATACCTGTTTATAGGAGGGAACATATTATTCATCTACAATAGCTATAGAATAACTTATGAGTCAAGTAAATATTCAATCGTTCTTTTCTGACTACATGAGTTAGTGTTATTGAGAGTCAAGAATTGTGCTAGTGATGTTTTGGCTTCCTCACAGCTGAGATATCTCTTAGGATAGTCATTAATCCTATCTATTTTTTAATCCAGTGTCAGAGAAATCATTGTAGCTTCTCTGTATCCCTTGCATGGACAAGAGACTATGGATCCTGTATTACCTCTATCCTCCTACCCTGGAACAGCGATATCTTGATTCTCTCACTGGAATCCTCAAGCCATGATTCTACCCTGGTGCTCTGGGTGCTTAACCTGGAGTGACATGGAAGTCTGGTTCCCCAAGAGTACTGTAGATTAGCAGTAGATTTGAGTTTGGTTGGACTCTTGGCAGTTCTATACAATATCTATATAAATTTTGGAACGTTACTTAACCTCTCAGAAGTCTTTGGTCTCACTTCTGTATAATGAGAATGATACCTATGTCACAGGGTTGTAAGACAATATGTATAAAATACCTGAGAGAGTGCCTACTTTTAGAGGAAATCATTACATGTTAGTTCTAACTGCCTATATTCTCCTGTCCTCTTTCAAGAGCTAAATTTGATGTAACCATGTTGGAGATAATCCTAATGGCTGCTATAATTCTACCACAGGTAAAACATTATAAAAGTGAAATTTCTAAATATGCTGATTTAGTCATCTCCATTGAACAGGATCTATAATTCCAAATACCTCATTCTTTCATTTATTCATTAAGAATATTTACTGAATTGTTAACATATGTCAGGACTTTTTCTAGGCTTTGAGAATACAGCAGTTAATTAAACAGGCAGTATTCCTTACTTTCATAGGGCTTCCAGTCTGGTGGCCTGTACACTATGAAGAAATCAAATGCTTGATATTATATGGAAAGCTGGGAAACAGTATGCTTCCTAAGCATGAAAGTTTTTTTATTGTTTCTTAACTGAGTTAGAATTTTCACATTGGATTGTTTACCAGTAATATATTTTAAGGTTATCACAATGTCTTGTACATAGTGGCTGCTCAAAAAAAAAAAAAATTGTCAAATTAATAACATTTTAAACTGCCTTTATGTATTTTAGCTTTAAAATGCCTATGAAGACATAACAATCCCCAAAAGGCCTTAAAAATAGTCATTGAATCCAGAGCAAAGAATGTGAATTTTATCACCCGTTCCAGTTCTCCCGCCTCCACGGGGGAAAACAGACAGGTTGGCTATCTAAATAAATAAAATAAAAAATTTTACAGCTGGTGATTTTGGTATTTAATTATGAGATAAAAAGGAATTGTTGTTTGGTTTTTTTTTTTTTAAACAGGGGAACGTGAATTGGTCTCACCACTGAAATTATTTAAAAAGCATTTTATTCTGAGAATAAGTTCCACAAGAGAAAAAGGAAAAAACATCCATCCACTGGTATGTGAGTGTACTAGACATTCGTTCCATTGAGCTTACTATCAACTTTCTCCTTTTGCTTTTGTGAAGAGACCTGGGAGCCTTCCTATTTTGTCCTGTTGTAACTATGGTGTCTAATGGTGTGTCATTTGGGTTTCTCTGCAATTAAGATGCATCTGTATTTCTTCAGGGAGTGAGGTTCTCACTGCATCACGTGATGAAGAATACCCTCGCCCCAATACCCACAAGACATTGTGCAGCACTCACCCAGGCAACGCTAACTTCACGTTCTGCTCTGGCACGTAGGTAAAATTTGGGTGCTAGATGTGTACTTAGGATTTCTTAGTTGTTTGATCACATTGATGAAAGGATATGCAATCAATCTCCTCCTAAGACAGTGAGTGGTATTGGCCATAACTCATTACTCCGTCAAGGATTTGGCATTTCAATCGATGGGAAATGATGTGTGATCATTCTAATTTATTATACATCATTTCCCATCAATCGACGAGCTGAAGCCTTGACATAATAAGCACTTACAGACACTGTCAATCATTCTTGGTCCAAATACCTCCCAGTGCTGCCTTTTGGGATATCCTCAAATAGTCACAAAAATAGAATGTGCCCCAAAATTACAAATGTAATTATTTCATTCAGCATAAGACTTGGAGATGACCTAGACAGGGGATTCCATTAGCAACTACTTACCATAAACACAATACTATCCACCAAGCAACAGGGGATCAAATTTATATATATACTGATTAGCCATTATTTCCCCCAACCTCTCCAAATGGGATTCATAATCATAGGGGTACCAATCTGGCCTTTGAAAAATGCCACTCTCTACACCTACCTCATCTCAGGAAATGTATTACTTCCTAAGTGCTTTTTGGAATAGTGTCAAATCCCACTGATTTCCCAGCCTTTGTCAATGCGGGGAATGACATCACAAGACAGCATATCACCAAATAGTATCAAAATAGCAAAATTCATCAATTACCAGCACTTTTAAATAAGATCCTTCACCCTGACTGGTTTAGCTCAGTGGATAGAGTGTCAGCCTGTGGACTGAAGGGTCCCAGGTTTGATTCCAGTCAAGGCCATCTACCTTGGTTGCAGGCACATCCCCATTGGGAGGTGTGCAGGAGGCAGTTAATTAGTGTTTCTCTCTCATCGATGTTTCTAACTCTATTCCTCTCCCTTCCTGTGTGTAAAACATCGATAAAATATATATTTAAATAAATAAATAAAATCCCTCCACTGTCATTACTGCCACACTGAAGCAATGGCTGAAAACTGTCTGGTTTGATTAATTCTATATGTTTGAGGTTTGATTCTCATAAAAAAAAAAATAGAAGAAAAAAGAATCTCAAGTGTATGTTCTTAAGCAACAATGTCCAAAGTTGTCATTTTGGACATCACATGGTTTTCATGGCAATTCAAAAATCTTCCTGCTTTTTCACATGAGCATTTTTTGTAATTTTGAAAATATGTCATGACATTTTCAATTTCTACTTTGTAATATTTTTCAGAAACAAAACCACATTCCCATGAAAATTTGCATGTGTATCAGGAGAATTTTCATTTTCACCAGTAGCAAAAGGAACATTTTCCAAAGAAAAGAGGGTGATGTACTCTCTATACCTAACATACATAGCAACACTTTTGTAAGAACAGAGGAAAAATGCTGCATTTGGGCTGTAAAAGTTGCTTTCTTTGCTATGATATTGCCTCTTAGATATCTGGGAAAATAATAAGTTAAACTGCAGGGAACACTTATCTTTGATAAACTTTTAAAAAGGGAAAGAAAAGAAAAACATTCTACATGATTCCTTTTCACCAGCAACATTTGTGGCATCAGCCTTTTTTTTTTTTTTTTTAAGGAATCCAGCTGTGGATGGCTGATCATTTTGAAGGAAGCCGGTCCTTTGCATGCAGTGTGGGAGTATGATCTGGAAGTTGGTTCAGGGATTCTAATTCACCGCCAAGAAAGTTTGCTCCCATCCTGTTCAAGAGCTCACTATTCAAGAGATTAAAAACGACAACTAATACAATGGAATTTAATAGAATCTTTCTCAATGGATTTCAAAGCATTCATTAGCTCATTCAATCCTCACAATTTGCTTGAGCCAATAATTCGCTAATCTTGGGGGGAAGGGGGTAAATGCCTCCCCCACTCCTCCCAGCACCAGCATTTCCTCTGCTTCCTCATCAGCAATCAGTGAGTCTTGGCAGAACCAGGACTTACTGGGGAGACAGCTGGCTCCTTTCGCTCTTCATATGCTCTGGGGCTTATCCGGGCTAAGAGAATCACAGTTCATTATGCACCTTCTTCCTCTACCCCCTATGAGGAAGCTCCAGTGTACATCAGGTTTGGGAGAGGATGCATCATTGCCACGAAGGCTGCCAAAAAAGACCTGCCAGTATCCTATGGAGGAGTTAAGGGATATAAAAATTTGTAAGAAAATGTACCCTGACCCCAGAAGAAGTCTAGAAGGGAATCCAAGGATGCAGAAGAATCAGTTCCATTCATTAATTCTATCCAGCTATACGTGAGGAAGGCAGCAACCACCATCTATTAAGCTCTCATTATATCCCAAGCACTGTGGTAAGCCTGGTTCAAATATTAGTTCCTTTAGATCTGAAATCAATCCTAAGAAATTGGTACTATTGTTGTCCATTGGTACTATTTTTTAGATGAGGAAACAGAAACGGGGAATTACATATGCAAAATAGCTTGCCTAGAATCACATGGCATGTAAAAGAGCTGGCACTTCCATCTGAGTCTCAGTAGTAAGTCCATCTTCTTACCTGCTAATCAGCACAGTTTTTAAGAAAGGAGAGTTTCCATTCAATTCAAAAACAAAAAGGAAAGTAAGTCAAGGAGGGCTTTGTTCTGTGAGGAAAGGAAAGTAGAAAGGAACAGAGGGAGAAAAATGACAAGCATCTAAATGATCAAGATAAGTTTCCAAATAAGGTACAACTGTATAATCTAAAAAATCATAAGAGTATCCTTATGATAATTAGGACATCTCTTTTCTTATAAATATTTATTTCAAGAAGAAAAAAGGTAGAAGCATTTAGAAATTCATTTTCAGAGGGGGAAAAATACACATAAAAAGAGAAACTTTTTTTTCAAATATCTGATGCAGAATCAACCAGAGTACTCTAACAGAAATGCCATTTTGTAAGAAATGAGGCCCCTGCTTAGGAACTTTCACTGACAAAAGAAACAACGCCTACAGTGAGTGCTCACATGTGAGGTTTGAGTTTGATATGATTTGAAAAGCTTGAGTAATAAACTCCTGAAAAATGGGGTTTGGTAATGAGCAAGCCTTTAATGATACAGACATGTTGCCAGGTACCACTTTAATAAACTATTACAATTGATCGATGCAGAGGTGTTTCCAACAGCTGTTTATGCAATGTGGCTGGAAGAATTCTTTCAGAAAGAAGCTGTTAGTAGGAAAATTGGCCATGCATGGTTGTGATGTCAAATTCATACATAACAAACTTTTCCTGTCAATCAACAATCTTGCCATAAATTGATCTATTTCTAACAAGCCTTTTTGTGAATTGACAACTTCAATGTGAATAACAAAAGGGAGTCTTTAAAGAAAGTGAACTCGAAATGGCTTTTTGCAACTCTTTAACACATGGGGAGAAGTGGCAAAGCTTTGTGGCTTTTCATTTCTATTGGAAAAGGTAGGCACAGCTCCAAACACCATGGTAGCTTTCCAAAGACAGGTGACCTCTCAGGTTTGGCTTATAGAGGTTAGGCAGAACCTGTTCATGTCCAATGATAGACACAAATGTTAGGGCATTTCCCTTGACTGTCTAGGACATTAAAGTCAAGTGTAGATGAGATCATCCCATAATACACTCCTCCTTGCTTTCTGTCCAGTGAGCACCAGAGCCTCACTCAGGCCAGTATGTGTGGGTGATCAGTATCATCACAGTTGGTACATTAGGCAGACCCTTAAACCCTGCTATGGGTTCTGTTATCTCAGCCTTGACCTTGTCTTTTACCCATGTTGTTGCTCAAACTCAATTATCTCTGGTTTCTGTGTCTTCCCCCCCACCCCCCCAAAAAAAATTAATTCACAAAAATCACAGGGATGTAAAGAATGCCTAGATGACATTAGGTAGGTATTTCTATATGCTGCATAAAACAATACCCAAGACAAGAGTTGTGTTCTTAAAGATGGCTAGAGCTGGGAGACCATAATCCCTTCAGAGATCCCCAACCCAGCATTTATAACTGCTGAGCTGTTATTGTTTTTAACTTCATGTATTACAATGGCCACTGTCATTACTAAAGGCAAAATAAAAAACAAAAATAACCTGACTATTTTCATGCCTAAGTTCAACATGCTTTGTCTTCTAGTGAAATAACATCTATTTCTGGAGCTGAGGGTCCCTTTCTCCAAAACTCTTTTCATACATAAAACATTCCTGCCCTCTTCGATCTTCTCTTCACCTCTCCATTTAATCAATCCAATCCAAAAAAAGTCATGACTAAACTAGAGGCCTGGTGCATGAAATTTGTGCTTGGGAATGGGGGGAAGTAGGGACGTCCCTCAGCCCAGACTGCACCCTCTCCATTAGTGGACCCCTAGGGAATGTCCATCTGCTGGTTTAGCCCTGAACCCACAGGGCAATTAGATATTTCTCTTGCAATCCGAGACCACTGGTTTCTAACCGCTCACCTGCCTGCCTGCCTGCCTGATCATCTCTAACTCCTCTGCATGCCAGCCTGATCACCCCTAACTGCTCCTCCCTGCAAGCCTGATCACCCCTTATTGTTCCCCCCTGCTGGCCTGATTGCCCCTTACTGCTCCCCCCTGAAAGCCTGATAGCCCCTAACTGCTCTCCCCTGCCAGCTTGACCACCCCTAACCGCCTCTGCCCCAGCCCCCGCCACCATGGCTTTGTTCAGAAGGAAGGCAGCATGACCGGAAGATGTCTGGTCAAATGGCATAATTACCATATTACCCTTTTATTATTATAGATTACTCTCAGGAAGTAAGAAAGCCAAAATTTGTATATCAGACCAATAAGATTCTTGAAATGTATAAGGAGTTTTTGTTTTCTTTACACTTTGTTTTCCTGCACTGGATGAAACCCCACTCTAAATTATCTACAATTATCTTATTAGTTTGTCCTTGACGAGAGAAGCCCCAATTTGGACCACACCAAAATTGTGGTAATTTCTCTTCACAGACGCCCTGTCCCTCTCTGGTAAGGAGGAATATCTGAGATTCCTCTGTTCTTGCTCTGTCCCACTGGCATGCTTGCTGAATTGCCCACCTGCTTCCTGTTGGATTTTTTTAATCTATACCCCTTTGCCTGGTGGATCTTTTCAGACAGATTCACACACAGATACAGGCAATCTGTGCTTATACCTATCTGTTTCCCAGGTGCTCTACCTTTTCACTTATTTTGGCCTCTTCGGTTCCCCATTGTCTTCATTTTGGCAAGAGCATATGGAATTTTAAATTTACTCTCCAAGTACGACCTCACTCAGATAGGCCACTCATGTCTCTGTAAAGCATACATCTCCAATTGCACCATGTGGTGGAAAAAGAAATTTTCCTCTACCTTTCTAGATTTTTTTCAGCTATTCTAATATTCAAATAAGCATGAAAGAGATTATTAAGGGAAAGTAACCAAATTAATTATATACATTCACTAGTAGCCCAGCACAGGAAACCATGCTCAAGTAACTCTCTGCCACTTGCCTCAGGGGGCAGTACAACTCATATCTCTCTGCAGCACGTAGCTCGCTGTCCCACCCTCTTGTAGCTCTCTGTCCTCTGTCCTCCTGCTGTTTGGTTGTTACATGTCACAGTGTAATGACCATTTGCATATTTCCTCTTTATCATACAAGCTATGAAAACCTTTCATACATGAAAGAATTAGTAGCCTCATATACATGAGCAGTTCAGAGACTGGATGGTGATATGAGGGATACATGGCATTGTGAGCTAAGGAATGAGGTCAGACACCTTGGAGATTCATAGGGTGGCAGCTCATTTGTAGGATGATAAAAAGAGCAGATGTTCAGTAATAGAAGTGTGTCCTGCCCTATTGATAGGCCACAAAAAGTTGTTTCTGGTGATAAATTTTATTATTGGCAAGGCCACAATATAAACTCTGTAAGGGAAAGACAAAAGTTCTCTTGAGCCATAGGGTCTCAATTATCTTCAGCTCAAAATAACCCACATAACAAAGAAGTACAGCTTGGGGGGATTGTTTGAACCCCTTCAAACATTACAGTCATTGATAAAATAACTAGGCCTCATCACCGCTCAGAATCTATAGACTGCAAGGATTTTCAGCCAGTGTCGAGTTTCTGTTCCATGTTGGAGCAGATGCAGGTACAGCATCAGGCTAGTTGTGGCCCATTAGTCTATTGTGTGCAGGGGTCCACATGGCATGGGCCACACAGAAGAATATCAAGAATCCAAGTGTGAGCCATGAGCCAGGCATGCCAAGAGAACAAACTTCTTTGTTCAGGAAATTATATATCCCCAATATCCACTCCCTTGTCATAGCCACTCCCATTCTGGCCAACCATGGCTGTCCCCAGGTGTGATCAACAAACCAGTACCTTCCAACTTCATTGGGCAGGCATCTATCTTCTCTTTGTTGGATCCCTCCCCTAGTGTTTTGCAGGGAACAAGCCTGTCATGCCTGGCCTTCCCTTTGCTTCTTTCCTATTACTAATAACTAGCTAATTACAATGATATCGTTAAGGTCAGATGTTTCTACCAAGCCCTATGCTTTCTGTCATCCCTGCCATCTTTTATTTCGACACTTCATTCCCACCCAGCCATGAGCAGCTTCTCTGTAGGAAGCAGCAATCCAAAACTGACTATTTACCGTTTATAGACATCTAAGACTTCCCTCCAAATCCCTTAAATAAATAAATAAATAAATAAGTAAATAAATAGCACTATTGCCTAGATGGATAAATTAATTGTCATCCTTAAAAATCCATGTAAAAAAAAAAAAAAAAAAAAACATGCATAACGAAGCATAATAACTGTAACCCTAGGTGGTTACATGGCTCCAACTGATCTCAAGGTTCAAGTTAGCATCATCGCCAGTCCTTCAACAGGGACAGGATCTCCTTTTGCCTCCTCATATTGTTTCTTAAGTTCACATACCCTGTCTAACTAAATAAAGGATGGGTTAGCAAAATCTGGCACCAAGTTTTCTGAACTTATTACTATTTGATAATGATACTTTTCCCAAGAAAGACAATTAGAGAAAACTAACAAGAGCCAAAAGTTTAGGTGAATATTTTTGCTTTTCATCTTTTTTTTTAATTAGGAGCAGGACAAATGGAGATTTTGGGATAAAGTTACTGTAAATAAGGTCTTTGTCTCTCAAGGATCTTACTTCCTCAAAACTGCTTTTTCTTTTTGACTTGAACTGTTCAGCCCCACTTTCAGTGAAATTCAATCACGTTCATTAGCATTTCTAAAGATGTAAGCTACTCAAAACAGCTGCATTGTCTTTCCTTTTCAACTGAAATACAGCTTTTCCTTCTGAAGGGAGAACTCTGCCTTTAGTTTCCCAATTCTTTCTGCTGGGTACCCATAATTTTCAATGGTAGAGCCAATCCCCAGGAAACAGGAAGTGCAATCTCATTTGATCTCACTTGAAAGAAATTGTAAATACTTGGTAAGGTCGGAAACAGGGTCTCAAAAAAAAAAAAAAAATACAACAAAATAACTGTGGAAGAAAAACAAAAGCAAGAGAGACAAAGTAAATGAACTAACTCTGTGCCCCTGGAACTAACACTGTCATTGTGGGAGCATTTAACATATTCCCCATGGGAAGGTGGGCTGTTGTCTGTCAATCTTCCTTCTATTTCATTGGCTATTCCAGCAATTAGAGAGGAAACACTGTCTCTTTTTAATCCTTAGGTCTATATAAAGAACATTCCATATGCTTCAAATGATAAAATTCCCTCTTTTTTTAAGGTGAATATTGATGGAAATGAAAGATCCAAGGGTTTACAAGTTCATTTTTTTTTTCCACTTAGAAAACTATCTTTTTTGTTGCCCAACTCAAAATTCTGCCTGTAATTTAATTGTAAACCCAATTTTGTTTGGTTAAAGCCTAGGAAATATGCTGTTACTTATGAAGGAAGATGGTGTCCCAATCAATGTGGAGGAGAGCAAACCTTGAAACTGTGTTTCAGAAAAGGTTTGCCATAATCTACATTGATGTCTAGCTGTCCCCTGTGAGGGTGCAATCAAGCAAGGTTAGAGGGGCTGAAGGACCCACTGATTTCAAGTCTTAACCCAGTGAACTAAGCAGGCACAGAGATAAGAAAGATTCTGGGAATGCTAGTAATGGGGAAATTAGGCATCCACATTCACGTCTGAACAGAACAAAAGAATACAACACTGAATCAATCTTCTGTTTCCAGTAGATATCACAGTGAATTGCAACACTCGAATTTATAAAAAGCTGATCATAAGAACTTTTAAAAATGCAGCAGCTCATTAGTGGAATCTACTAATAGCAGCTGGGTCTGGTGCTGCGGAGGGTAGGGACAGAGGCAGTCAGGGATCCTGCTACTAATGGGTGTTAAAAAACAGGGTTTCACATGTGATTTGCTCAAATTACTTCACTTGTGAAATTAGTAAATCCCTAAACAGGTGTGCCAGAGCCACTTGCTATGTTTAAACCTGGCAAACCAATTCCCTTCATAGAAACTGCTGCTGATCTGGGCTGAATAAGTAGCTCATAAGAAATAAAATCTGAATCTGAGACTACAAATGGTAATCAGACCTATTCTACAATTTTGTGAAATGTAAATCTTTCCTAAAGGAATTTCCAAATTCGTGCTTACGGGGCACACTAACTCAGAAATGTCAAACTGCAAGTGACAAGAACTTGCAGAAGTGCTTCTTCAGACTGTGTCAGGCCCTGCAGAGACAGGCTGGTTCACTCTCCACCATTCCTGGGATGAAAATAACAAATTGTGGGCAGTTATCCACGTTACAGGACACTGGTGGTGAGAAGGCTAAAAAGGGCTAATTCCAATGTAACCCTGATATTTGAGGCTAGTGATCTGAATCCAAGCCAGCAAGCTCAGTGTACATTCCTGATCAGCTATAATTAAGTCACTACCTCCTTCCCAGATACTGGTTTTGCAGAACCTGTTACTGTGAACAGTGCACTGCCCTGGAGGGAAGGTTATTAACGCTGGCGCCAGGCCAAACCACCAGATATGGCCTGGAGACCCTCAACACCTGGGGGCCCTCTTGCAAGGCCTGAGAAAAGGACAGATAGATTCTCCCTTCCCCCAACTGATGGACAAAGTATCCTCCCTTCCCCCATCTGATGAACAGAGTATGACGTAAACTGCACCTACGGCCTGGACATTTCTGAGCACCTAATCAGATATCTTACATGGACTGTATATTGAACCACCAATCACCACCTGCCAAATATCCTAAGCCCCCAATTCCTAAGTATCTAAGTGCCTAAATCATGTGCCTTATATGAAACCACCAATCAGCACATGCCAAAGACCCTAAGCCCCATCCCTTTCCATTCCTCCCCACAAAAGGCATCTTCACTCCTACACGTGTGCTCTCTTCCTTTGTAAGGCCGCCCGGGAGGGTCCTGCTCCTCTAATAAAGCCTGTAGTCCTGGTTTTCGGCCCTCTGTCTCATCTTTCAAGGACTGGAAGCATAATCCATATTTGCGGGACAAAGACCACAGGGGGATATAAAGGAAATCCCATGCATGTTTCTTCACTCAGATTTGGAAGGCTATTCCCTGAGTCTGCCAGTGTATTAAACAGTGTCCCTCCTCTTTGAAGCATCCTTGTTTTTCTTTAGTCTTCTGCAATAGCTGGTTCCCTAATGGGGAAACCAACTGCGCTTGGCTTTTTTGGCCTCGGGTGAGGGGACAGGGCTTGGGGCTTTGGGGGTGCAAGATAGGCCTCCGGAGACATGTCCAGTTGATCTTAGCAGAATTGAACCAGGGGACTCCTGGTGCTCTTGGACCTCAGCCTACGACCCAGCCAGCATCTGGAGAAAGTGGACAGATACTTCTGAATCTGTCCATAGAATAGGTAAGGTAGGGGCCCCACTCAGTCCCACTCCAAATGAGTGGAAAGGGGTGCTTGATTACCTCCCGGTAAGTCATAGGACTTCATCAGTTAAATTGGTCAGGAATCAGGAATCAGGTGGACTGTTTTTTTAAACTCTGAGTGAATGTCTTGTGAAAGTGTGAGTGTGAAGGGAGAGGGCCTGCCCTCTCTTATCCTTTGTGTGGCTCCACGACTTCGGTTACATAGTCCAAGTGGGCCCCAACCTGCAGTTTTGTGATTTGTCATATGGCATAACAGTGACTCACCCCCACGTGGAGGTGACCAGGCCCGGGGTTCATATGGGTGCACCTTAGCTAAGACAAATCTAAGCTCCCAAAGGACACGGCCAGGCAGGCACCTGAGTGAGGATCTGTGAAAACAAGGCATCCACTCTCTTGTCTGGCTCTTGCCACTGATCATCATGGGGTTGGGACAAAATAAACCCATCATTCTCAATTGCATGTTGAAAATTTTTGAAAAAGATTTCAATGGAGACTATGGTATTAAAATGAACCCCAAAACACTGAGGAAATTCTTTGAGTTAGAATGGCCAGCCTTCTGGGTCAGCTGGCCCTCAGGAGGCTCTTTAGATTAAGGGCTGGTCACGGCAGTCTGGAATGTAGTCACAAAAGACCCTCGACACTCAGATCAGTTTCCCTACATAGGCAGCTGGTTAGAAATTGCTCAAACCTTGCTGCATTGATTCTGGATCTGCTTGTGTAACAAGGACAGAGTAAAGTTTTAATAGCAAAAGTGAAGAGGCAGGCAGGGCAGGAGCAGGCTAAGGAAAAGCAAGCAAGAGAGGAGAAAGCAAAATATAATAGAAGCAGTTAGGAGGAAAGAAACAGGTCTCTCAGAAGAGAACCCAAACCCCTGTTCTGCCAGGACTCCCTGAGGAAGTCCCGCCAGTTTTACCACCTCCATATGTGCCACAGGCAGCACCAAATGCCCCCCCCTCGCCCCACTCCCCATGGGTCTGGAAGGTCTGGAAAGTCTGGAAACTCCAGCCCCTTTCCTCTCTCCTCAACCAGGCTCTCCCAGAGCCAGTTGGGCAGCGCTTGTGTTCAGCCGATCAAGGGCCCAAGCCACAACCGGCACGTCAGATGCCTCTCAGAAAGATTCGGGGTGCCCAAGTGCTTGGTGAAGATGGGATCTTGCAGGAGGGAAGGTCAGTCTATTATTATCAGCCCTTTACCACCAGTGACATCCTGAATTGGAAACATCCCACCCCAGCTTATTCTGAAAAACTTCAGACCATGGTAGATCTCCTAGAAATGATTTTCCAGACCCAGAAGCCTACCTGGGTGGACTGCAAGCAGCTCCTTTTCACATTCTTTAACACTGAGGACCTCATGAGAGTAGTATCAGAGGCTCAGCAGTGGCTCCAGACCCAGGCTCCAACAGGAATATTATATACAAACAGATGGGCCAGGGAGGCTTTCCCAGATAAGGAACATCAGAAGACAGAAGGGCCAGGCTAGAAAGACATTGGCTGGCCTACCCCCAGGGGTCAGGGCCAGAGCTAAGAAGCCCACCAACATGGCTAAAATCTCTGAGGTTTTCCAGAAGCCTGACGAAAGTCCAGCAACTTTCTATGAGAGGCTATCGGAGGCATACCGGATCTACACTTCCTTTAACCCTGAGGCCCTGGAAAATCACACCATGGTGAATGCTGCTTTTGTAGGCCAAGCCCCGCCTGATATTAGGAGAGAATTACAGAAGCTGGAAGCATTTGCAGAAAAAAATGCCACCGAACTCCTGGAGATAGCCAGCAAGGTTTTCATCAACTGAGACAGTGTGGCAAGGAGGGAGGAAGAAAAGAGAATACAAAGAAGGGCCAATATAAGTAGCTGTGACTTTTAGAGGCTCAAGCTTCCAGACAGATCAGAAAGGGAAGCAAGAATAAGGATCAGGGGGAAAGGGAAGAACAAGCCTGAGATGAGACCAGTGTGCCTATTGTAAGGAGATAGGACACTGGAAGAATGAATGTCCCAAAAGACCAAGTAAGAAAACTTGACCCTCTTTTCCACCCAGTTGCTATCAACCAGAACCACCTGAAGCAGATTCCATTGGGCTAACGATGGCTGATTCCCACTAAGACAGACCAGATTCTTTTCAGCTAGGCCCCCACGAGCCCATGGTTGGAATGAAAATTGGGGTCCAGATAGTGGACTTTATGGTTGATACAGGAGCTGAGCACTCAGTAGTCACACAGAAAATAGCGCCACTCTCAGGAAAGGAGGTCACCATTATTGGAGCTACTGGGGACCAGACCCATAGACCGTTCTGCCACCCTCGCTGATGCCAACTAGGTGGTCATCAAATAATTCATGAATTCCTGTATTTGCCAGACTGTCCAGTACCTCTTATGGGTAGAGACTTTTAGCCAAAATGGGGGCAGAAATCATTTTTGTTCCAGATGGCTCAGCACAGCTTCACCTAAGTGAGGAGACCTCCCCAATAATCCTGTCCCTAGCAGTGCAAAGGGAGAAAGAATGGAAACTTTATACCCCCCAGTCAAAGGCCTCACCATTAGAACCTGAATTAGAGAAAGAATTCCCGATGGTCTGGGCGGAAAGAATTCTCCAGGTCTGGCTAAGGACCACGCCCCGGTGCTGATTGACTTAAAGCCTGGGGCACAGCCTGTCAAAATCCACCACTTAGACCTGCTGCTTCAGTGGGGACTTGTTAAATGATGCAGTTATCCATGGAACACGCCATTCTTGCCTGTCAAAAAGCCTGGGACTAATGACTACCGCCCGGTGCAGGATCTACAGGCTGTTAATGAGGCTGTTATAACCCTGCATATCCATGGGGCCATATACAGTATAAGGAAAGGGGGCTCTGGAGGGCCAGAGGAAAAGGAATTAAAAAATCAGAATGAGATTTTAAAGCTACTAGAAGCAGTCTGGGAGCCCAAGGAAATAGCCGTCATCCATTGCAAAGGTAGCCAGGAAGGGAAAGACTCAGTATCAGAAGGAAACAAACATGCTGACACCGCAGCCAAGCTAAAGAACAAGTGGCATCTTTATATATCATGTTGGCCCCCAAATTACCTGAACCTCCAAAGTACACTCCTCAGGAAGAGGAATGGGCTCAGCAAGAAGGGGGCAAGAGAATGAAGGAAGGCTGGTGGATACTCCCAGATCACAGGGTCTATGTCCCAGAGCATAGTCCTCCAGCAGCATGATCTCATTCATTTAAGGAAGACTGCACTAAAAGCTTTGTTAGAAAGATACTACCTAATTGCCTGTCTTCCCTCCTTGGGTGCCTCAGTCTCTCAGCATTGCCTCCTCTGTGCTCAGAACAATGCCAAACAGGGACCTGTGGGACCGATAGAAGTTCAGCACTGTGGGAAAGCTCCTTTTGAGGACTTAGAAGTAGATTTTACAGAAATAGGACCTAGCAGAGGGAATAAATACCTGCTAGTTTTTGTTTGCACCTTTTCAGGCTGGGTCGAGGCATATCCCACTCGCACAGAAAAGGCGAGAGAAGTCACTAAGGCATTGCTGAAGGATATAATTCCACAGTATGGAGTGCCTCTGACCATAGGGTCTGATAATAGCCCAGCCTTTGTAGCAGAAATAGTACACCAGGTAGCTAAGGCTTTAGGAATTAAATGGAATCTACAAAGAACCTACAGGCCTCAGAGTTCAGGGAAAGTAAAAAGCATAAACCAGGCTCTAAAGCAGACTATGGCTGAGCTATACCAAGAGACAACCTTACCGTGGTCAGATATCTTGCCTCTTGTATTCCTGAGAGTACGCTGTGCCCCAACAGCCAGGGTAGGTTTCTCTCCCTTTGAAATTCTATATGGTAGACCCTCTCCCTTAATTCGGCCAAAGGGAGATTTGGGGGAAATAGGGAACTTAGAAATCTAGAAAAAAAAAACTACAAGGACTCAGGAAAACTGTCTTTGAGGTACATGATGGGTTACTGATCAACTGCCCATCTCTCTAGGAACAGCTGTACATCCTTATAAACCTGGAGACCAGGTTTGGGTAAAGGATTGGAAAAGGGAGCCCTTCACACCTACCTGGAAGGGACCCTATCCAGTCATATTAACCACCCCCACAGCTCTCAAGGTTGCAGGACTGAATACCTGGATCCACCACTCCCGGGTGAAGGCAGCCCACCAGCCGAGTGATGTCCAGCCTGAGTGGAAAGTGACCTCTGACCAGAAATACCCCCTGAGAATCACTCTCAAGAAGACAGCGGATCTGGCCAATCAACCTGCTCCAAGGAGTTCAGAAACGCCCAGCTGAATTGGCCCTAACACTCTCTTTCTTATCTCCTCCTAAAGGTAACATGCTCTGGTATTTCTGGATAATCATTGGTTTTATCTTTATAATAATTCTCATTTTGTCTTTTTATGAGTGCCACCAGAACCCAAGGCTAGTACCAGGGGGAGAACTCATCTGTTCTTGCTGGGACACAGAAGCACCATGAAATTACCTTTTCCCACACAGCAGGGAAACAAAGGCCTCATCAAGAATTGCTGGACTACACCTTGTCATGTTATCCTTGGCTACATCTGCCTTGCAGGAATAGCCATAATACTGCTCTTTATCCTAGAAGTTCACTATTGTGGACCCCTACTGAAAAGAAATAGAGGGAATAACATGCTCCCACTAATATTAGCTAGCACATGCTTGCCTCCCGTAGGGACCACTGCCAAGTGTCCTTCCTTAGAAACTCACTACCCAAATATGCTAGACTGGATAGACTACAGGAAAGCCCCATCAAGCCAGATTTTTGTTAGCTATACTTATCATCCTACGACTTATTATGACTCCACTACCAAATGCACATGGGGCCAGGGTGAGGGGGTAAAAAGGGGATTGTATTGGATGGAAAAAATTATAGGACCTGCCAGGGCCAATGTGCAGCTAATTAATATTGCTTCTATTTGTTTCAGCAGTACCCAGGCCCAACATCCAACAGGTCACCTCCCAGATGAGCTATGCAACTCCATTCTCAAGGATGAAAACACAACCTACATCTGGTGCCCCCCTGCAGGAACATTCTATGTGTGTGGGACCACTGCTTACCGCTGCCAGCAAACTGGACAGGAATGCCTTTAAACTTCAGAATTCCCTAAAAACCCCTCATGGGATGCTAACCCTTTTGTCACCATTCCATTTCAGCTGGAAGCAGTTAAGAGTGGTTGTCCTCCATGTTCACCATAACATACCAAAGTCATTGTACCACAAGGCTAAGAGAAGCTTGTGAGACAAGAGGGGGAAGAGGGAGTGAGAAGGCTAAAAAGGGCTAATTCCAATGTAACCCTGATATTTGGGGCTACTGATCTGAATCCAAGCCAACAAGCTCAGTGTACATTCCTGGTCACCTATAATTAAGTCACTACCTCCTTCCCAGATACTGGTCTTGCAGAACCTGTTACTGTCTAGTCTATAGTGCACTGCCCTGGAGGAAGAGTTATTAACACTGGCCCAGACTAGACCATCATATATGGCCTAGAAACCCCCAACACCTGGGGACCCTCTTTCAAAGTCCAAGAAAAGGACAGGAAGCATAATCCATATTTGCAGAGCAGAGACCACAGGGGGATATAAAGGAAATCCCCATGCATGTTTCTTCACTCAGATTTGGAAGGCTGTTGTATTAAACAGTGTCCCTCTTCTTCTTTGAAGCATCCTTGGTTTACTTTGGTCTTCTGCAACAATTGGTAATACCTTTAAAAAGAAATGCATAGGATCCACGGCAAAAATAATGGCAAACCCATGATGTCTGTCATTGTTAGGCACCCTCCTAGGTGGGAAAAAAACAGCATTTCCTTGTGCTGCCAGCTCAAAGAGAACACATCTCTGGCAATGTCACTTGGAAGGTGCCTGTGGACTCCTGGTGGAAGCTGCACCAACTACCTTTCTGAGTTATGGTCATGGTGGATGCAGAGATCTAAGCTGAAAATGCAGGGTTCTATGAGGTTCCATCCTTTCTGTAGTGAACTTTGCCAGGTAAAACCTACTCTTCAAGACCCTTTCATTCTAATCCTGTTCTGATAAATTTGTCTAGTGTGTGTGACTTCTGACTCACTTTGGGGATGTTATCTTTAAAAAAGCAAAAGACACAAGCATGGACGGAATGAAAGAACAGATGTGTGCATATATCCTGAATAAATACCTAACAATAATATGATGTTAGCTGTCATTTATTGAGCTCTCACTTTGTGCCAGGGACAATGTTAAGGACTTTGTTTATATCAGTCTTTTATCTCTACAACACTATGAGAAAGATGCTTTTGTTAACCCTATTTTACAGGTTAGAAATATTAGGTGCAAAAGGGCAAAATAAATGAAACTCTTACTCTTAACCATACAACTGTCAAATGATATGGTAGGACTAGTACTCAAGTGTGTTCATCACCAATCCCTTGCACTTAACTAAGATATTTCAATCTCCTACTTTATAGGGACCACAAATCTCTGTCCTAGTAGAGCATTTGTTCTGTTTTGTAAAACTATAGAGAAAAATCATCCAATGATCTGTCCATTTCTACATGACTTCATAACTTCTATGGCCCAGCTCCAGAAACTGCACTTAAATTTACTTTTAGCAAAGATAAAATGTTCTAAAAAACTATACAGTCCAATATAATACCCACAAGTCACATGTGGCTATTGTATATGTGAAATGTGGCCAGTGTTACTAAATAATTTTTTATTTTATTCAATTTGAATTAATTTAAATTTAAATAACCACATATGGCTAGTGACTACCACATTGCACAGCTCATCTCTAGAGGGAAAATCATGACGCTCATTGAACTGAAACTATTTAATTTAAATCCTTCATCCAATAGTTTTTGA
Source organism: Pipistrellus hanaki (assembly GCF_964339955.1). Lineage (NCBI taxonomy): Eukaryota > Metazoa > Chordata > Mammalia > Chiroptera > Vespertilionidae > Pipistrellus > Pipistrellus hanaki. The sequence goes on along the minus strand of NC_140504.1, from coordinate 138,122,921 downwards.
AAGCCTAGTATATACCACACTCATTATTAGGCATTATACAGACTGTGGTGAACAAAGTAGACATTGGTTTCTGACCAAAAGGAAGAATAAGAGAAAGAACCAGAGATGTTGGAGAAAAACAGGGGAATGTGACATTGTGAAAACTCTGAGAGGAGAAAGTTTCTCACAATGTGGATCCCTGCTCTGCTGAAGACTGCTGCTAAGAAGTCAGAAAGATATGAGCTGCATATGTCATCACCAAGAAGCTTGATTGCCTTATCAAGGGTAGTTTCAGTGAATTAAAGGAATTAAAAACCAGATTAGAATGGGTTAGAATAAATAGGATATAAGAAAAAGAACGGGGTGATAAGGACACATATGTAATACCTTAATCAATAAAGAAAAAAAACACTTTTTAATAAAATAAAAAAGAAAACTGGAAAAAAATTAAAAAGAAAGAAAATGAAGACAACCTATATAGAATCACTATTAAAAAGGGAAGTAAAGAAATGGAGGTGATATTAGAAGGGGCATGCATGGTCTAGGCATCTTGTATAACCCATATTTGTAGCCAAGAGAAATAATCTAATAGAGAAGGAAAGGTTGACAAGGCAGAAAAGGGCAGGGTGTAAATGAGAATGCACCAAGGAACTAAGTTTCAGAGACCAATGAGGGGATCGGTCTTGGTTGAGAGGGATAGTTCCTTAGGTAAGAGAAGGAGAGAGAAGCCAATTCAAGTAAGTGTAGGTTTGTAGATTCGTTCACTTAACTGAGCCAAGCTACCCTGGAGAGCACCTTAGCCAAGAGTTGCATTAAAAAAAAAAAATCAGTCTAGTATTCAAACATAATTGAAAAGCAATTAAATATTTCTTGCAGTCTCTGAAGAAATCCCAAAGGGGATTACATTAATAATGCACAATAAACACATAACTTCCAAAACTTCACTTCTTTCTTTCTCTCTCCCTCTCTCTCATTCAACCTCTATGTCTCTATCTTTTCTTGTCACTCCTAAGTTTCAAGAAAATCTCTTACTAAAAATATAAATGCAATGCAATGAAATGATGTCCAACGCTAGCTCTAAAATTTTATAATTCTATAAATGATAGAAGCTGCTATTTAAAAACCCCGCCTTTTCATTTGGGAGAGGGAGAGGTTGGACAAGCTTGGAGGGGAACTAAGCTTTCTGTATAAAGTTATCAACATATCACATCATACATCATACTGTATGTAAAAAACTAAGATGGAAAACCCCAAAATTGCAAGGGAAGTTAGTATGGGTGGAAAAAAAGGTTTTGGAGAAGGCAGGAAAAGAAGGAAGAGGACCACAGAAAGTTGGGGAATCAGGGCCAGTATTGCCAAGCCCTGAGGAGAAATTAGAGATGTAGATGGAGGCATAACATCTGTTCAGTTACAACCTGCTTTTGTTTCCAAATTCACTTCCTCTCCTTTCCTTGCCTCTGCCAGGCCCTATCTCCCTTTTCTTTGAAATGATATAAACATGGGAAAAGCTCACCAAACAGTGGAAACTACTATAATACCACATCCCAAATAAGATGAGTGCACTTAGGCACATAGGATGATAATATTGCCACCAGGGATTTCTACTGACTTTTTTTTTTTTTTTTTTTTTTTAATTCAAGGGGAAGCAAGGGAAGGAGGTAGAGTAACTTACCTTTTATGCTGTTTGTTTGAAAATAATATGCAGAAAGGGAAAAACAATCCTCAACTAACAACTGCCTTCCTTGCCATCTGCTTAATCTAAACATTAGCATATCACATATCTGGGTGAACTCAAATTGCACTGGAAATGGAGTGCTCTGTTCCACATTTGCAGACCCTTGAGGGGGGAGTCAAGTGCGAATTCTCTGTGGATTATGTGGCCTTTCTGGGCTGCCAACCTATGCATTGAGGGCCACATTTTCAGTCCAGCCTTAACCCATCATACTGCGACTGGAGGCAAAATTATGCCCGGCTTAATTAGCACAAGGACTAATGAAGTACTAATGAAATTTGCCCACAAGCAGTTCTTCAGACTAGGCACAAGTAGTGCACACAATTTCCGTATATATCACTTAGCATGTCAGCACAAAAGGAGGGAAGTAATGAACAATTCCTCCCTAAAATGTGCTTCAGGCTAACCACAGGCAAACATCATCGCTCCCCAGAAGTCATCCATTAGTTTCATCTGTGTAAACTCCGTAAATCCTCAATCTGCAAACTGCGCCCCAATTTGCCACATTAGATGGCGAATTTATAAAAATATACTGAAGGTTTTCAATAAAGACACTTCATTCTCACAGATTTATGCGTTCTTTAAGACCTGAATTTGGAAATGACTGTGATCTGTAATGTACCTTAAAATATATAGGCAGTCTTTCGAGCAAAAGCATCAGTTCTAAAGAGGTGTCAATAATGTTGGAAAACAGCCCAAATTTGTTTAAACTCAGAAAAAATGACAAAAAGGAGGCCTCATTTTATCTCCTCCATCAGGAATCTATCCTTAAGTCTTACTATGTTTTAAATCTGCTATTAAGATCTGTCCCAGCATAAGAACTTATTTACAGAACAAATATTAATTACATGAAGAAGATGTCTTCAATCCATCAATTATATCCAGCTAATCAGAGCTGCAGTAAGCACTTTGAAATAAATATTTACATAATCAAGCTTTGCACAGAGAGGACATTTTTGCTCTGGGTATCTGATGGTACTTTGCCAAAAATCAAATTCTGGGTCATCCGTTTTGGGGGGCCTGGGAGAAACAGTGATTAATTCCCAGGGCAAGGTCACGTTGAAAAGCCGGGCAGAACATTAAGAGAGGACTCCACAAGGACCAAATGCTGCCATCCCTTCTGCCCTGTACACGGCTCTTCTTCCTCCAAGGGCTGTTACATTTCTCGGGAGAAAGGATCTCACCTTTAAGAAGCTGCAACTTACCCACTTTAACAGGTGCCAGGGCCAGATGACCGGTTTTTCCCTTTATGGACTATCGACAAACATCACTTAAAAGAATAATGATCATTGGTGAGTGCTAAACCCCAGCCCTTTCACACAATACCTTCATAAAATGAAATCCTACAGAGAAGAAAGCAAATCATCCAGAATCAGGGGGACTAGGATGCAACCTGTCTGTCACCTGTGGTCCCTCGCCACAAAAGCCTCCCAAACAGCTTCCCAGGTTTAGAACAAGAGATTAATTTTGATATTGACTTCTCCTGCCCTTTCGAAGATGCTGTTGTCTGGGAATTGTGTTATACACATTTTTCCATTTGTAAACATATCGAACTCATCTCAATAGGACAGTGGCAAGGAGGACAAAAGGGATTTCTCATCATCAGTAAGTTTTATTTTTCTTAATCAAATAAACATTGTGAACTATAAAGGGTGTCCACATTTAACTCGCTATAAAAGCAAGAAAAATTCATGCGGACCACAGCCATTAACAAAATTTAAGCCTGACATTCTTCAAAGGAACCAAGGGCCCCATCTGCTGATGCTTAAATGTACTACAGTAGCAAACGAATTAAAAGAAGCAGATGTAGAAAGAACTTATTGAACTAAAATACAACTAAAGAGCCTAAGGCTGCCAAATCTGGGGAGCAAAAGGCACCTTGAGAAGTCGGAGAACCTGCCCCTCCCATCCTCTTTGGTATTGAGGGGGGAGGGGGATTCCCGAATGGGAGTCATTCTGAGCAAATACTATGTAGTTATTCTGTGTGTGTTTCATTTTGTTTTGTTTTAGTCCCGAGGAAGGAAGCTCCAAGCTCACATGCCACTGGCACCTCTTCTCTACTGAAAGACCTTTGACTGGAGCAAGTTCTGGCATTCCTCTAACTGCTGATTCTTGTTTTGAAGTAATTTTGAATGGTTTGGGTCTCAATGGATTTTGATGCTGCCCCTTTTGATGATAAAGAAGACATTCAAATTCCTTTTTCAGACTTAGCTTTAACATGAGATCATTCTGGTTCCGGTCTCTGAAGTGTATTTTGTTTATGGCCATGGCAGCAATTAAGTAAGTAGATAAACCATGCGGGAAAGATTAGATAGGCTAGAATGATGCAGTTCTGGAGTCTAGTTTCAGCTACCTCAAGTAGTCACTATTTGACCACTTTCTACCTATTCACCTTAAAAATAAAGTATCAGACAATAATTTCTTTCATTGTAGCTCTAAAATTCATTGTTTTATCCATAAATCTTTGCATATTGCATACATTAGGTGCTCCATAAAAATTTTTGAGTAATTCCCTAAGTAATTCTCTAGTTTATCAAAGTCATTTGCAGGAAGTAAGCACTTTTGCCTTCTAAATTTTTCAGAATACCACATAGTAGTTATTTGTTCAAATAATGAACAAACTGCTTTATGTCCCAAACTACCCTTCCCTTTTAGTTAACCTTCTTACTACATCATTAGGGTCAAAAGGAATGCCTGTTACTGGAGGTCCAGCAAAGTCTTAGTTAGAAGCATGTGCTTTACTGGGTTTACAGATGGTGTGTTCATCTGTGACTGGGAGACTAAAATCTACATCCCTTTCTAGATGAATTTTTGATTTTCCTCCTTTGCACCTGCCCCACCCATTGAATTTCTAACTATGCTTTTTCTCAGTCATATAAAGGAAAGCTAAATGGACCACCTCATTGATTAAAATGCCATTTCTCTCCTTTTTAGTCTGAGTCATTTACTCCTTTTATATCTTGTTCCCAAGCACCCCCAACATAACAGCTTCTTCTGAGTCAGCTCTCTCCCAGGCCTCTTCCCCAGAGCTACTCTCCTTTGTTTCTTACTCAAGTCACAATGACACCCTCCTCCACCAACTAACTTGGCCAAACTGTAACATCAGCATTTCTCCCCCATCACCTACCACATCTTAGAGATACCACATATAAAGCTGATTCTATTCAAGTAATAGTTCTTCTACATATTACCTCCACTCCGCTCCCATTTGCAGCAGGGATTCTTTTCACCTCTTACCTGAACTATCCTCCTACCTTGTGTCTCTGCCTCCAGTCCTGCCATGTTTTTACACATCTTTCATCGGCCACAGGATGAAGGCTCTAAAATGTAAATGTGACCTTGTCATTTCCCAACACAAATGACAATGGTTTCCCATCACGTTCACTATGAATTCTAACCTGGATTCTGCCTGCTCTATTCTTACCTCCCACCACTCTGGACTTCCTTAAAGTCCCAAGAAGTTGAAACCTTATGTGCTTTAGTTTCTAAAACACACTTCTTTCTGCCCCAATTCCTTACACATGCTATTTTCTCTGACTAGTTTAGCTTCCCACTCTTTCCTCTCCTAGCTAACTTTGATTAAACCTTATAGCCACTGAGTGGGTGTTATCTTTCCTAAGGAGTCTATTCTGACTACCCCTAGACCTGGGTCAATTCTCTATGACCTAGAGAATTCTGTGCACCATAACCTCCTAACACATACAGGGCTAACTCTGAACATGGTGCCTGAGTTATGTCTCCTTCTGTGTGAAGCCTTTGCTGAACTGATAGCTCACTCTGAGTCCTGTGTTTACCATGTGACCTCACCCTCTTGTCACAGCTGATTGAATTAGGTATAGAAGCAGTGTATAAAAGAGCAGCCAGGTTCTTTGAAAAACATGGGCTGAACCAATTCTATCATCTTTTAAAGTACTTTGAATTAAGTAACACAGAGAGAAAGTTAGAAGCAGGGGCAAATTCTGAAAGCCCATTCATTATGTAGAGAAAAATTATGACTGGGCCCTCAGAAGAGAAAGTTTTTAGTGAATAAAACCACAAGTAAGTCAAAGGAATGAGAAGTGAAGAGTGTGTAAAGACTTGGCTACTACTCGGAAATGGCTGAAACCCCCCAGGGTCACCAGAATCGAGAGCCACTTCATTTCTTGCTGTTCCTGAAGTCAAGAGACTGCTTTCCCTGAATTATCTTCTTATAACTTACCTAATATATAAAGAAGTGGGAGCTGAGTCTTTGTTCCAGTAAATAAAGGAGTCTAACCAAAACAGCACTGAATGTTCCTCTTTCTTCATGGGTCTTTGCCACAAGACTATACCTTTCCAAAGGATAAGGAACAGATATGGTACCTGGAATGTAGTATATACTAAATAAAATAGTAATTAGAATTTGTGAATGAGAAACCAAATAGGAGAAGGCTGTAGGAAGCATATGGTAGGGATCTGCTGCTAGTAAGCTTAGCTTAACCATAAGGGATTTATGTAAAACAGTATTAGAGTATAATTGCCTCATCAATTACTTAAAGATACTTCATTTTTATCTGACAGTTATGCAAGGGAAAATTTTCTACACTACTTTCTATCTTATGAAATATGGCACCTGGAATTCGATGCTATGTTGACTTCATTTTTTTTAATCCTCACCAGAGGATACATTTATTGATTTTAGAGAAGAAGAGAGAAACATCAATGTGAGAGAGAAACATCAATTGGTTGCCTCCTGTATGCACTCTTCTCAGAATTGAACCGCCAACCTTTTTGGAATATGGAATGACGCTTGAACCAACTGAGCCATCTGGCTGGGGCTATGTACACTTCTTAATTACACTTTTATGGATTAATTAAACAAAGATTTAATGATCACCTACTATGTTGTTTTGCACACTGTTAATGTTATGAAAGATACAAAACCAAAATATAAAATTCCTGTTCTTAAGGATCTTATTTTCAGTATCTGTTTTTTTACACAGCTTCATTTTCATCCTGCTCCCTAAAATTTAAGCCTTCTGAAGCTAATTTAACCATCCATATACCTTGCCTATAATAAAAGGCTTCCAAAAATGTGGTATTTTAAAAATTCCACAAGTTCTAGCTTCTTGCCCCAGATAATCTAGTAAAAGCACAGTGAAATATTATCAGCAGAAGACTTCTTTTTTTTTTTTATTACTTCAGCCACAATAAAGAGATTATGAAAATTCTAAATGTCTTGCAACTTAAAGCATATAAACTCTATTTTTCAAACTATATGAATAGCTGGAAGAAGTGGCTAAGAGTAAAGGCAAGCAGGGAATTGTAGAATAAAACTTTCATAAAGTCTCTGAGATGTCTAGTGAGGAAGTCTCAGGGCTTACTGTTAGGATGATTTAAAACCTTAAACACCATTTTGTTGACACATAATTCTTTTATATATTTTCAGTATATAAATTGTGAGCTCCTCTAAAGGAAACACCATTTTTCACAGTGGAAACAAAGAAAAGAGCCTCTAACTCTTATTACATTTTAAGCACTGGATAACTTTGCAAGTGGGTAACCAAGTTTATGAAATCATGTAAGTCAGCACTCTGTGAATCGGTGTGGCAGGAAGCATTTCCTAAGCAGGCTTTCTATGGACACACATCTAACTCTTTTCACATTTATTATTTTTCCTCATGGCTGTTAATGTGCCTCAAAAATAGGGAAATGTGAAAACCAATAGATTCCGTGGCTACAAATTGGATAGTAACTAATGCAGACAGGGCTGGTTTCTTTCCCTTTGGGGTCCTGGAAAGTTTTGAACAACAGCCAATGGGCTGGTTTCTATTCCTTTGAAGAAAGCCTGTCTTATTCAAGACCCTGTTTCCACTGAACATGCTATCAGGATAGAGGTGGGGTTTTTTCTCTATTAAACTGGGTGGGGGAAATTGATGTCCAACAAATATTTATTGAAAGTGTATTGAATAAATAAATTGAATATGGGCTTTATTCTAAGTATGTTGAGAAGTCATTGAAATAGATATCCAGTCTCGTCCTTTTGTGGCTAGAATTTAAAAATGTGAGAATGGATACTCTAGAGTTCAAATGCATCAAGCAGATCTCATACTATCAACCTCAGGTTCACAACAACCATTTTTCAATCAATTCTCCAAAAATGCAATTCCAAACTCTGTACTTAGAGGAAGGTAGACATTTTTCTTTGCAATCAATCAAAAGATTATCAATAATAGTCCTTAAAAAAAGAAAACCTGATTACTCCCCATCAATAATAGGTGCTTGCAGGATCAAACTAAAGGTGAGCATCAGCAACAAGCCATTGACATCTTGGTTCACAGGCCAAGATGAAACCTGACTTTGCTGAAACTTGGCTTATGCCAGGTCACTTTTACAGAGAATCCATTGTAGACATAACATCTATCTTGAATAAGTTTTTAGGCCTAGTTCTAAGAAGCATAAATCTAATGATAAGTCACTGTTTGATAATAGTATTTTATTGTTTTCAAACACAGCCTAAGTTCAAAGAAAGCATTTCTAAGTGAAAGCACTTCTTTAATGACTCATTAAATAAGTAATATCCATGTGTATATCAACAATTAAACTGTGTTAAAGCTTACAAAATGAGATGCTGGTGCCTTGAAAATGGCACCCAATCTTGTGTGAGTCAGGGTAGACTAGCAGCTATTTCACAACTTCCCAAATCTCAGAGTCCTAATACCTACAGTGTTACTTCTTGGCCTCATCACAGTCCAGGTTGGTAGCCAGGGCCTTGGCTTCATGTAGTCATCCAGTGACCAAGCTCCTCCCACCTCATTAATCTGCCTTCCTGGTCCTTAGAGGCCTCTGCATTCAACCAATGAGTGGGAAAGTGAAAATGTGAGATTTTTAATCCACTTTCATGCCACCTTCAAATCACCTCACTTCCTTGATATTCCTCCAACTTCCCTCTTCATTTCCTCTTTATCTCTTTTGCTGGATTTCTCTTCTCATTAACTTCTTAATATCAAGAGATGAGGGGAGATAGGAGCTGGATATCAGTCCTGGAGTCTCATCTATTCTCTTTCTGAATTTTTATTTAAAATAATACAGTCCAGTATCATGGCTTTAATAACACCTTAATGCTTAAGTCTCCTAAAATATACATGTCTATTTGAATTTCTCTCTCCAGTGTTCACACTTATATAACTATCTGCTTATTCAACATCTCCACTCACCATGTCCAAAGCTAAACTCACAAGCTTCACCAAAATTGGCTCCACTTGCAGCCTTATCTGTGTTAACTGGTAACTCCTACCTTCCAGCTGCCCAGGCAAAATGCTTGCAGTCATTTTTGGTCTTCTCTTAATATTACATTCCTGCTGACTCTACCTTTAAAATACATCCAGGATTCTATAAAGCCCTATCTCCCTCACTGCTACCACCTGGCTGTGGATCAAATTATCATATCATTCTTTGGCTCTATTACTAAAATGGCTTCCTTGGTTCTACTCTTGACCATCTATGGTATTTCTGAACACAGTAACCAGAGTGCTCCTTTGTAAAGTATGTCAGGTTATATTGTTCTTTCGCTCAAAACCCTCCAAGTGTTTCTCACTTACCATTTCACTCAGAGTAAAATCCAAAGTCCTTAGATTCCTGCAAGGCACAGTGCTATATGACCTCCTGCTGGCAGCCTATTCTCATCACCATGATATTCCCCCTTCCTTGCTCTCCCTGAATGTTCTTAGAATATGCAGGCACATATTCTAAGTGCCTTAGTGCTTTTACCATAATGAGAATGTTCTTTCCTCTGATATCTGTGACTAATCTCTTCACTTCCTTCACTCCAGTCTTTGCTTAAATGATACTTTAGACTACAGGTAACTCTGCCCATGCCATGTAATACTGAATCTTGCCCACTTCCCACCTTACCATAGTGCTACTGAACCACCTTACTCATCTATGTGGTTTTTTCCCCACTGCATGTATAGCCTTCTAACATGCTATAAAATTTATTTTTAGTATGATTATTGTTTATTTATGTCTCTTCATCTAGGATTTAAATAAGCTATTCAATGGCAGAGATCTTTATCTGTCTTGTTCTAAGAAGATTCTCACTTATCTAGTTCAGTGCTTGGCACATGATATTGTTAAATATTTCTGAATGAAGGAAGGAAGGACAAACATCATAGTGGAATCAGCAGAAAAACTATTAAACAAAAGTTGTTTGATATTCCTGGTACCTGATACCCTGCTCTTATTAGGTTCTGTTTCCTGCTTCAGCCACGTCCATGGACTTTGGACTCTGGTTCCCATTCGGACCAGGTCCCAGTGACTGCCCCATCAAGGCAATGTACATGAGATACCAGTGTGTGGGCTCTGAAGTCAGACATATAAACTAAATTCATGTCTCCACCATTTAGGTCATGTTATTTCTACTCTTTAGCCCTCCACTTTCTTAACTATAAAATACCAAGTATAGCAATACTTAGTTTACAATGTTTGTGAAAAATGAATGGGATAGTATAAGAGTGATGACTAACACTGTGCTTTCACCATTTTTGTGTTTGAGAAATATTAACAACTGTTAGCTATTGCCTTTAAATGGGTAGTCCTAAATGTGCTGACCTGGTGGCCCACCCACAATGTTCCTACTTGACCTGGTCAAGACTTAACACTTGATCCCACAGAACACCTTTCTCACATTGTATCACAATGAACTAGGACAGTTGAGAAAAGAGCTCCATTTCCATGTGGATTCCACGTATTTCAGTAATCTAATTTACATTAGTTGAATTATATAAAATTACTGGTATTGTTGGAAAAAATAAATTTTCAAATACTGCTAATTTTATGTGGTTCAGGCCAATGTTTTCAATTTCTTTAGAATAAATACTCTTTTTCAATGTGACAGGCAAGTGTTAGTTGAGCCTATTTCTAGTGGTGAAGATGCAAATTGGGAGAAAAATACTGGCGTCACCGAGATATATCCTAGGACCTCAGGAAATGTGGAATTGTTTCCTCCTTTGCTTTCTTTTTCCCACTTATTTCAGAGTCTTGAATCTTGCTCTGTTCTCAGGAATTTTTACTTCCCCTTTTTATTTTTTCAGAGTCCTCTCAACCTTCCATAAGACTCAACCTTCCCCAATATTTTAGTCAGGGTTCTCCAGAGAGGTAGAACCAATATCTATCTGTTTCTGTGTCTATATCTATACCTACATCTATATCATCTATACCTGTATCAGTATCTATATCTCTATCTCTATTTGCATCTGCATCTATATTTGTAAGTATACCTATACCTACATTTATATCTTCTATATCTGTATCTATATTAGAGGGATTTTAACTAATTGGCTCATGCAATTGTAAGAGCCAAAATTCATAGGGCACAATGGCAAGCTGGAAATTCAAATAAGAATTGATGCTGCAGTCTTTAGTCTGAATTCCACAGGGTAGGCCAGGCTGGCTGGAGAGTCAGGAAGGGTTTCTATGCTCCAGTCCTGACAGTGGACTGTTACAGGTTGAAGTGAGTCCCTTAAAAAGGGATATGCTGTAGCCCTAACTCCTAATATCACAGAAAGCGGACTTGTTTAGAATTAGGGTCATTGCATATATAACCAACTAAGATGGGGTCATAGTGGAGTGTGATGGGACCCCACACCAATTTTACTGGTGTCTTTATAAAAAGAATGCCATGTAAAAAGACAGACTCACACACAGGGAGCATATCATGTGAAAATGGGAACGATGTTATCATAAGCCATAAAAGTACCAAAAGCCAGAAGAGAGACCTGGAACAAATCCTTCCCTAAAGCCCTCAGAGCTAGCATGGCCAACCCTTTGAGCTCTGATTTTAGCCTCCAGACTGTGAGAAAATTAATTTTTGTATCTTTTAAGTCACTCAGTTTATAGAACTTTGTTACAGTAGCCCTAACAAATTAATCCACCGTCCATCCCATAACTATCTTGAATTCCTTCCTCTTTTTCTCCTCCAAGTTTTAGTGAGTCATCATATCCTTGTCTATCATAACATTCAAAACATCTCTTGAGTTTGGTCTCTTCTCTCCCATTATTTGAGGCCATTAACATCTCTCATTTTGCACAACATCCTCCTAAGTGGGACTCCCAAGTTTCAGGCTCCCTTTTCTCCAGCACATTTCAAAATATTGTTTCCAAAGGCCCCTTCTAAAAATATAAATCTGTGTCCCACAACTGGTTGGGAAACTCTACCCACTCTCCTTTACCAGATGTAAATGTGTGATTCCTTAGCAGGACACTTGGTGTTCATCATCTGGAACCACCCTTTCTTTTTAGCTTTGCCTTTCTGCTTTGCTTCTCTGTACCTTCTAACCACACCGGACTCCTCATTTTTAGAAAACTATCGTCTTTCATGCCATTGACTCTGCTGACTGATCTCTTCACTCTGATAGAACCTAGATCCCCTCTTCTTTGATTTAATGTTTTTTTCCAAATGGCTGCACAGTCATTGTCCAATACCATGCTTCTCTTCCCAACCCGAGTTTAAATCAGCGTGGCTGTCAGGGAAAGATGAGAGGTTCAGTATTATTCCATAATTCTGAACTTTTATGTGCATGGAAGGAAGAAAAGAATTGTGCTCAGAAGAGGGTAGAAGAAAGCAGGTTTAAAAATAGAATGGGAGACAGCGGACTAGGAGCAGGCAAGAGTCCAAGGTTGCTCTCTCTTGTAGAATGAGTTTCACAGTTTCTTGGGTCTACTTTGTTTTTTCTTTTCATGTGAAATTTCTTGGAGAGGGACGTCAAGATCCTTTTGTATATAGCCTTTTTCAGGAATTTAGAAAGGCTGCAGTGGCACATTGTGTGTAAGGCTCACTTCCAATAGCCAAAATGCATTGGCTTATGTAAATACCTAAGGAAGACAGTGCTATATGGAATACAAGCTGTGGCAATGCGGTCCTTAGATTTCCTGAGGCTGCATGCTTGCCAAATTTTTCTACCAGATGCTTAGGAAAGATAGAAAATTATAATTCCAACTGGTCAGTGTTCAGAAGGTAATATTCAAAACATCCTACCACATGGATAAACAAGAAAATAATTAGAAATTAAATGTTAGAGAATTCTGCAGTGAGCATGAATGTAATCCATAGGATAAACAACACTTGGTTGACATTTGAGTGAATAAATTAAAACCCAAAGTGATTTGAATAAAAATTCAAGACATGTATCAGAGAAGTTCACAGGAGACAAAAGATGAAATCTTGCTTTTGACATTTGAGCTCTATTGGAGTTTATGGGTAGGCCTGGAAAAGAAGGTCAAAGCCTTCCTATAGTACTACGGGATAAACTTCATTGTACAAGGCCATAACTTGACTCTTGAGAAGTCCATTAAGATGAAACATGTACATTCAAGACAGTGTGAGGCTGAAATTACCATACTCACAGCAAATAAAAAGTCAATCCAAACCATCTACCTTGTCTCATGTTTCCTTGAAACAAGATTAATAATAACAAATCAGAGACATTCTCCTAGGTTTTCATTGCTCTCTGTAAAAAAGCAACAATAACCAGCTACCCAGGTTAAGGTGCCAGATGCCTGCCTGTCACATGCATTAGAACATGTGCGTGCGTGCACACACACACATAAACACAGAAACACGCATGTGTGATGTTTTTCTCTGAATAATAAGGACTCTGCTATCATGAAATTTACGGAATGACTCTAAAGTTATTTTATTGTCCTATAGCAAATAATTGTTTAACAGAAATGGTTCTATGAACCTTTCACAGACTGAGTTTTTGTACTTTTGGTTTTCAGAAAGGATCACAATCATGTGCAAATCTGATTCCTCACATTGAAAATATTCACTACAACACACACACACACACACACACACACACACACATTCACACACACAAACTCACATATACACTTACACACTCGCACACACACACACATAATATGTAGATTTTAGTTTACAACAGACTTAAAAAGTACCTGAGCTAATGATGGTTATATTACTAGGATACAACAAGTCTCTGGGATTCAGCTTTGGCCTGAAAAGAGGTGATTCAAGCAAGATGAAGCCCTGAGCCTGTGGTCTCCCTAGTGATATACTAAAGTGCTGCACTTGATACTGAGAGAAAAATACGGTATATACTCTGCTCTTGGTATTTAGAGAAAAAAAAATCGCAGATCTTAGAATTCTGATTGGATACAATATAGGATAAATTGTTTGTTCTGGTGGCCAGTGAGGATGCAACTCAATGACTATACAGAGTGAGCTAGGCCATTGCCTAATATTTCAAATCTACAAAGAAAAATAATTACATCCATATCAATTATTGGTCTATTAGAAATAAAGGCCTGGTAGAAGGACACTGTCCAAAGGTGATTGTCTAGTGCTTTAAAAATAAATGTCTTATCTCTGCCTTGGCATTTTCTGTACCATCAAAAGGCCATTATCCTATGACAGTTCCATTCCACAGACATTAACATTAGATACCAATTCTTTGTAAAGGCTCTTTACAATGCTTTGTCTCATTTGGTGGGTTTGCCAAATGTTCTTCACATTTCATTAATAAATTGACCGGCACAAATCCCCCAGGACTCTATGGGAAATTGAATTTCATTCTTTTTTCTTCTTCTACTCTAATTAATACTATTAAGAATGAAAAGATGCTATCAATAGATCAATCAAGTCTAGTAAATTAGGCAGCATAATTTAAATGAAATAACATTAAATGGAAAACTGTATTAATAAATATAACTACATATACCAATGGAATACCAACTGTTACGCTTAGAGCATTACATGTGTTTTATCCTTGCACACAATATTCCTACAACACAGGTGTTATTTGTCTTTAGATTATAGTTGAGAAAACTTAAGCTTGGGGAGTTACTAAATGCCAAAGTCAGAATCTAGGTCTGTTGGACTTCAAAGCCATGGCTTGTAGACATTCTGTTTTATTGCCTTTCAGGTGATATTTTCTAGGACTGCCCTAAACACTGACTTTATATAGACTCGCCAAACCTCAGTTTCCTGTTGATAAAAGTAAAAATAGATAAACTAGTCAATCTCACAGTCCCTCCTTAGATGATTTTAACCACTTAGATTGGCAAACCTAGACGTTATATCTTCAGGCTATGATTAAATGTAGTGGCACAAAATAAAATTATGACACACAGAAGAAGAGTAATATCGCTAAAATCTTACTAGATCATGCCCTTTTTTCTAGCCTCTGCCTTTTCAATTGCTCCAGAGGAAAGTCAACTTATCATTAACAAAAAGTACAATGCAGCTTGGCCAGCATGGCTCAGTGGTTGAGCATCGACCTATGAACCAGGAGTTCACATTTCAATTCCCTGTCAGGGCAACATGCCCAGGTTGCCTGGCTCGATCCCCAATGGTGGCATGCAGGAGGAAGCTGATCAATGATTTTCTCTCATCATTGATGTTTCTATCTCTCTCTTCCTCTCTGAAATCAATAAAAAATATTTTTAAAAATACAATGCAGACTTCCATCCTCTGTAAAGAGTCTTAGGGAGGTCTGTTCCAAAAAGCACTAGAGCCAGGTGTGGGAATGACACTGCAAGCCTGAGTCCTCAAGTTCATGAAGCATTCCACTTGCTCATAATTTGATTCTTCACTTGATTTGATTTTTTCCTTAGGAAAATACAGCTTAATTCTCCTGAATGTATGGGTCTGCAACAACAAGCCCATTGTTATGATAACTTCTGGACTATTCAGATGAGAGAATTTTGTAATTAATTATAAATCCCAGAGGGCCTCCACATAGGCGTTTTTCTCAGTGACCTCAAACCAAGGAAAAAGTCCACTGCTGGCTCATGTCCTTCCAGATCCAAGACAGACTTTCCACAAGCGCAATCAAGGAGGCCAGAGCGTTTACCCAGGATGGAGGAAGAACCTTTCCTTAAGGCTTTACAGACCAATGCAAATCAGTTTTCCTGGTTTACAAAGGACAAAGACAGACTAAAGAAGATTGAGAATCACAGCACTTAGGAGCTAGAAGGAACTGTGAGAAACTAGTGGGCTCAACTCGTTGCCTTCTGGTAAGTGAGTCAAAGCCTCTCAAGACAAGTGAGGAAGTCTGATCTTTTAAAAACATTACATTTTACTGAGTAGTTGTCAAACCATGGGAAAGGGAAGAGAGAAAACCTCATTGAGAAGCCCAAAGGCAAACCAAGGTGCTCTTCTCCCTTCCCTGCTTCTGTCCAGGAAAAAGCCTGAAGCAGCCTCGTGTTCCTTCCCAGGATGAGGTAGATGACCCTCGTGCCAGCCTCTCCATTTCCCCATGTGCCCCATCATGGCCTCACACCGTGAGGACCACAGCCTCCTGGATGTTCAGTTCAGATATGTTTGCAACATAGTTTAAATGTATAGTACAATTGTTGTTCCTTTTTTCATTTAAAACTTAATAATATTAACATATTTGGTCTACGTACAATATAATTTTATTAATTTTTTGGACCCAAACAGCTTTTTGTAAAAATATTTGAAATATATACTTTCCATTATGGTGGCAACAGGAAAGTATGGCTTGGTACTGGGGAATTAATTTGCAGGGGGCTCTAGGAATGTATGGTGCACAGATAGCGGAATTCCATACAACCTACACAGTGAGTGTTTTCAATATAATGGGATGATGGAATGAGAGACAAGGAATCAGGAATCCTATTTAAATAAGATTAGTAAAAAGTAAGGCTAACTGCCCTCAGTATGAAGAGTTTATCCCAAATAAAAGTGAGTGCCTAGAGCCTTCAAATAAATTCTCCTGTGAATGTGGAAAGGGAGCAAGTGAAAAGCAGGAAATAATAAGGTAGGGACTGAGGAAGAAACCACTTACTTGATTATGCCTTAATTACAAGGCATAATTTGTTCCTCAGCTACTACTTCGGGTAAAGTTTTGTGCAAAAAAATTTTGGCATGTCCCCATAAAACTTAAGTGAAAGAAAGCTAAACCATCAAATTGCATTAAAGCTCTGATCTGACAATTTGAGACAAAGATATTCAGAGTGAAGGTTGCTCCTCAATCCTTTAATCATCTGTTGTGTCCTGACATTCTAGGGGGTCTCAGAAGAGTGCATGACAAATAACGTTCCATATGTGCAGCTAAAACTATCCGCAACAAGGGAAAGTGACAACTGAAGCACCCTGGCTCTAAGTGATTAATATCAACACCCTGAAGCCACCTCTTTGGTGATGGATAAAGTCACACACACAAAAACACACAGGAGCTGGTTTGCTTATGTGCCCAGAGATGCTGCCCTGATCTCTACCCTCCCCGGGGAAATGCTCACATGCACTCACTGAACAGGTTCATCTTCAGGTTTATGGCCACGATCATTGATTACCTGTGAATTCTCCAAACTAGAATCCTGCACCTTTTCCCTCCCTCCTTCCCCTTCCTTATCAAAGTGCAATTACTGAACTAATACAAATTAGCTGGCTTTTTCATTTTGATTTGAAGAGGAAAATGTGCTTCCATGGTACTTTATAGTATGGTCAGAAACGGGATAGAAATGAGTTTTCTGTGCTTCTGTATTATCTCTGTACTTCGAAATGCAGAGATATTTTAGGAAGGAACAGGACTCAGGCAGCCATGGGTATGGCTATTACATTGTGCTTGGTCTCTCATAAGACACACATAAGCACTCAAATATACATCATTTTTATCAAGCCTGCTCCCATGCATACTGTAGACACCTGGGTTACTAGGAAAGATAGCATACGATATAAGCTCTGGAAATATTTTGGTATAAACAATGAAAGAAGGTTGGAGATCACCCATCACTGTGTGTGAAACTAAGTGGATTTGGGTGCTTGTGAATGGGTTCATATCTTCATGATCCGAGTAATTCATAGATATATTTTTTAAAACACCAACACTTTGCTATAGCTGGAGGTGGATAAGCACAATGTATATGTAGTTTGCCTGCTTTATTGAGTTTTGTTTTGAATAGTTGTGTCATGAAAAGGGACATTCTTTCCTAGTCCCCCATTGGAAATGTCTGTTTGGGTATGCACTACTGGAATTTCTATGATGCTGCAAAGTGACTTGATAACAATTGTAAGATTTAAATGCATCCCCAGTCAGTATAAGAAATTATTCCCAACAAGTTAAAATATATTCAAGTCCTTGCGGGAAAATGTTTTCAAAGAAAGTTGTGCTTTACTTAATGAGAGCAGTGTTTAGCTACAAAGGGAGTCGTTTTTATGCTTCAACAACCAAATATTTTTTTGTTATATGCACATGTGATGAGAATATACAATTTGGGGCAGTTATTCAGAGTCAAGTTCCTAATATTCAGCATTGTTCTGTATCCTATCACACCGCACCCTTCTTTAATCATACTATATGTAGTTGCTCATATAAATCCTGCAACTAAAAAAGGGAAGGAGGAAATCTAACAGAAAATTTCTTGCCAGATGGAGAAAATTGAAACATTACCCTTGTTTCTTTGCCAGCACAGATCCATTTTGACAGGCTGGAAATGATTTATGGGGGAAAAACGTATTTACACTGGCAGAGATGTTATTAATTGCCATACAATGTTCACATTTTTGCATTGTTTTGTATATGATTACTTACAAGGCTTAAATATACAGTCCAAATATGCTTTTTTTGCATGCTGATTATATGACAGACAAACTTACAATACATGATGCATGCTATAAATTTCATTTAAACCTTCAAAGACAACAGCACAGCAAAGACATGACAAAGCAGCAAACCCACAAATAGCATCCAGAGAAAACAGGTCATCCTGTGTGTGCATACACACAGGCACACACACACACACACAGGCACACACACATATGGATGCAAATGGTTTAAAGGATTATGTACAGTACATGGGTGTTGATAAATAATATAACACTCTCAACACATAGAAAGATTACGCTTATTACTTTTAAGAGAAGCATTGCTACATGAAACTGCTACTAAAAGAAGGTTCCAAAATGCTTGAATATGAAAATATTAAAGCAATATATAATTTCTAAGTTAGAGAATTTTGCATCTTAAAAGACTACTTACTACATATGCTAACTCCATAACAGAAGTTTGGTAGGGTATTTTTTGGTATTTTACTTCAAATGGTTTAAAAATAATATTTTTGGATGGCAATTTTTCTCTCATATACATATGTGGCTATAGGAAAAAGAAAATTAGGCTATTTAGTGAGAATAAAAGTGACTGCAATAAGGACAAGGCAATTTATCATAGGCACTGACCATTAGCTGTCTCTCTGTTTATTGCTTTTAAAATGCTGTCACTTTTTTATACTAATATAGATGGATATATTTATTACTACTTGCAATTCCAGATTTTAATCTCATATTAGAAAGATGTTCTCATATAACAGCTACTTGTCCAGGAATCGTTTACAATATATCTGTGTCCATTGAGGACATTTTAAGATACCCTTCATTCTCATTGTGGAAATTAATTCCAAAGGTCTCAATTTCAAGCAGTCATATCAGCATGCTTAGAAGCATTTGCACATAGCTGTCCCTTAAGTTTAATGTTTTAGTAGCACAGTCTCTCCGCAATTAGTTTTATGCTTCTTAAATGTAAATCAGATGTAAGCCTCTATAAACACTCACTCTCTATAGTGTTTTTCAGCATGTTCCCATTGTATTAGGTTACTCTAAGAGGCAAATAATTCTAAATATGAAACAAAATGGTGTGCATGTGCCAAAACTATAATTTAGCTGTTTATGATTTACCAAACTCAATTTTGCTTGGGAAAATGGATTCAATATGTCTATTTGAAATTAGTTCATAAATAAGAGCTTATTGTGAGTGATTAATGAGTAGATTCTGCTTACAAAAGACTAATTCCATCCAAGGTCACTCTATCTCACTTGGAATTTGGGCATTTGCCCAGTGACCCCTTATGGGTGGTATTCACTTTTCCAAAACGGGAAGCCCAAAAGGAGCCAGGATCATCCAGCTGCCAAACATCACATTCAAGCTACTTATTTCACTTCATCCTCCTAGCAACTCCTGTAAGTTCCCATCCCAAAGTGGCTGAGAGGGGCCTGGCTCCATAGGATTTATTAGCTGCATGCTTCTGCATATGTAATCACTAGCTCAGAAAGGTTTTCTTGAGCATCTACCTCATGGCCAGTCCCTGCTAAGCATGGTGGAGTGGTGGAAATCTAATACAAATCCTTGTTATTGTTGGTTTAATGAAGTCAATTGCTGATGATGCAGCAGACTGGCATCTTTTTATTTAGAGACTTTTGGCCTCTATTAACTCAAATTAAATGATATCAAAAGTAATATTTAAATATGTAGTAAATGTGTAAATGTGTATGCTGGTTAATAGATGTCTCAGAAAACAAAGAAATGAGGCTGGAGGACTGAGAAGGAATAACTAGAGCATGTGTTTTCTTTTTTCTGTCACTAGAGAGAATACAGTTTTCAGAGGGGCGTCTTAGAGGGGCAGAAAATGTAACATAACAAGGAGGAGAAGGGTGCTGGAGACTAAAACTTACCTCTACCAGCCCTGTGAGTTATTTAACACATTCCTTAACCTCTTGGTGCTTAAGCTTCCTTATCTGTAAGTTAGGATTAATAAGGACGATGGTAATGATGGTAATGATGATGCAAGACCTCAAAAGGTTGTTGCAATGCTATAAATTTCATTTAAACCTTCAGCAAGAGTGCTAATTAAAGATAGCTATATTAGAAGTATATATTTGTTTTCATTAACCATGAAGTCCCTGACATTAGGAACTATATCTATTCCTCTCTGTATCCCAATTTCTTTATATATATATAATTAGTGGCCCAGTGCACAAATTCGTGCACTGGTGGGGTACCTCAGCCTGGCCTGCTCCCTCTTGCAATCTGGGACCCTTTGGGGATGTAGTAGTGGGGCCAGGTGCCACACCACTCCTGCTTATCCTGGCCCCCTTGTGCCTGGCAGTGAGCCCAGGGTCTGTTGCCCTTCAGTCAGCTGAATGGCACTCGCTCTGTGGGAGCACACTGGCCACCAGGGGGCAACTCCTGCTTTTAGCATCTGCCCCCTACTGGGGCATGCTCTAGTAATATATATAAGTGATTTTGAGAGGAAGAGGAAAGAAGGAGAGAAGAAACATCAATGTGAGAGCAGAACATGGATTAGCTGCCACCTGCACGCTCCCTACCTGGGATTGAGCCCATGATCTGGCATGTGCCCTGATGGGGAATTGAACCAGTAACCTTTTGGTTCATGGGACAATACTCAACACAATAGCCAGGGCTATGTCATAGTTTCTATAAGAGTGTTGGCACTTAGTAGGTGCTCTACAATTATTTGTTTAACTAAATTGAATCAGTTAAGTTTTAAAATACTTTTGAAGTTGAGAGTAATCACTCAAATGTTCTTCCAATTCTTGAGCCAATGGAGTCTTAAATTCTAATCATCTAAAATTTATTGAATAAACATACAATTCCCTGGAAGAAAAAAATCTTAAGATGTCTCCCTCAACAGCAACAGAAACAGTGAAACTCACACAGGGCCCTGGAGTTTGGGCAAGGACACAGGCATAGCTTTGTGAGAAGTGATGCTAAACAGCAGCAGTTATTGAGAAGTAAGAAATCTCAGCATCAGGGACTGTGGAAAAAGATTGGTCTGGACTTTCCAGTCACATTATGGGAAGACCTGAAGTGGACATTTGTCAAATATGTGCTTGTTAGTCTACCAAGCATGCTAATGCCTTCCTTATTTGAGAACAATTCCAAAAGAGGGGGAAATCAGGGTGAAAGAGACAAATAATTCCTTTCTCTCCTCTCAGTTGTTGGGTTGTAAGCATGTGACCCAGACTTGATGTGGAGATGGAGAGGCATAGAGTGGCTGTTGGCACTGGTTATGGGTGGTTTGTCCAGAGATCCAGGGGCAAGTGGCCACTGGAAGCAGCTTCAATAGTAGCTTTTCAAGTTGACTATTTCTGGAGCATTTTCTATAGAATTTGCTGCCAAGTATCCTTTGGTGCCTGCCTGTTTTTTGAGCCTGGCTTGTAAGAACTTCCCGGCTAGTTCATGAAATCCCTGATTTCCTTCCAATACATTCCTTTTCTGCTTCAGTTAACTAAAGTTGCTTTCTCTAGTTTACAATCAAGAGCACAAATTAGTATAAGAATAGGGCCAAATGCCTACATATTTGCTATATGCCAAACTCTTGATTGTCCCAAGTCCTACATCCTGTGATACTTCCTGGCTATGTGACCTTGGCCTGCTACTTGTTTCCAGATTCTAGGAATGAAGACAGCAACTATCTCAGATGGTTGCAAGAGGGTTAAATTAGATAATAAATGTGAAGTACTTGGAGAGCACACAGCACATAGTGCTCAACATATGTTGCCTAATATCATTGGCTATTATTAATGAAGCAAGGGTAACAGATCAGACTTTGAGACTTTGTGGCAATAACTTTATCCTGTTTAAGTTACAGCTTACTACATCTCCTCATTAATGGAAATCATTTGATCACATTTTCATAGCTCCCTTTTGATTATCTGATGTAACACGTATAAAGGAAACATTTATAAGATTATTGATGCTACAGGGCTTCACAGAAATGGAAGTGGAATCTGACTTTTGTTATTTGTCCTCTTATGCTCTTATATCTCATTTAAAAAAGATGGCAGGCTGGTCTTATATTGCCTGTGCATCCTCACAATGTCGAGCACATGATAGGTGTTAAATATACACTCATTGATTGATAGCTCAGCATTTAATTTGATTACTAGAGCCATCTGGGCCACTAAGTGATGTAGTTTGCACCCAATCATCTGGAACTCCCTCTGACCTCAGTCTGGTCCCCATTAGCTGAAACCAGTAACACAAACCACAAAGTCACCCAGAGATATGAAGGTGTGGCTCATAATGATCTGCCTGGCTCAGGAGCACAGATCCAAAGCAGCTTTCTCCTCACCTTACTACCTTAGATTGTCAAATAAACCAGAATTAAACCAACTTCTCCAGGACAGAACTAGCCTGGGATCCTAACAGTTTTCCTAAGCAGGTTCGGGTCCAGTGCTCTACTTACCCAGGCTGTGGACAGCTATAAGATTTGCTCTTCTGAGCCCCTCAAGAAACACTGTAATGATGAGTTTCAGTATCATTTTTTTTTACCTTCGGGAGAATACTGTCACTGATTCCTCTCAGCGCACACTTTATTATCGTCCAAGTTCCCAAAGGCACTTAAGAATATGTGATTAAAGGAATTCCCTACTGTCATATATACAATAAATCTAACTGGCTTTATTATCTAACAGAGTGTTGTTTTTTTCCCCTCTTCAATTAAATGTTTCCTGGCTGGAGCCGAAGCCACTCACCAAATTTTTTGAGCTTGAATTGAGAGGATGATGGTCAAGTGCCAAACTGCCAGCACACTGGCTATTCCCGGATCAGATTTGCAAGAAAAGATTCTACGTTTTGAATATTCTAGTGTCATATGTGTAAATGAAATTTAGAATTCCCACATCTTCAAAGCAGAGGTTCGATCTGAGGGCAATAGAAGCGAAAAAGAGCTTTTCTTCGTTCCTATTTAATGCTTCAATCCCATGCACCCATTTCTAAGTGGAGGAAACACATGTATAAATACTCCTGCTTTTCTCCACTGGTCTCCTTGCTTTATTTCTTAGTCAGTGTGGGCTACTATCACAAAATACCATAGCTTGGGTGAGCTATAAACAGCAGACATTTATTGCTCACTATTCTGTGGGCTATATGTCTGAGATCAGGGTGTCAGCATGGTCAGGTTCTGGTGAGGGCCATCTTCCAGGTTGTAGGCTGCTGACTTGCTATATCCTCACAGGTTGGAGAGCAGAGAGAGGAAGGAAGCTCTACTCTCAGGCACTATTCTCATTCACAAACCCCCTTCCCCCCCCACCCCCCCGCCCCATGAACTCATCTAATCCTAATTTCTTCCCAAAGGCCCCAGCTCCTAATTAGGAATATTAGGGTTTCAAACTATGAATTCATGGGCGACACAAACATTTATTCCATAGCACCTTCTCTTCATTCTCTTACCTTAAACCTCTAAGTGGTAGGTGGAAGGAATGGTAATAGGAAAGAAACCATTCAGGGCCCTCACATATGAACCCTGAATCTTGAATATGATGAAAATAAACAGTCTTGGGCTCAGAGGACTACTTTTTGGGATATAATTTGCCACTTTGAGTTAGCTACTAATTTTACTCCTGTGTTCCCACAACACTGTGTGCACCCTTCTGTCAGAGGACTTTTTTGCCTCCTGTTACACTTTCTATTTTTATTCATTTTTTACAGAGAGAGAGAGAGAGAGAGAGAGAGAGAGAGAGAGAGAGAGAGAGGAAGGGAGAGGGAGACAGAGAGAAACATTGATGAGAGAGAACCATGGATCAGCTGCCTCAGCACACCCCCTACTGGGGATCAAGCCTGCAATCCAGGCATGTGCTCTGACCAAGAATCAAACTAGTGATCTCTCAGTGCATGGGACAATGCTCAACCAACTGAGCCACACCTGCCAAGGCTTCTTTCACTCTCTTCAAGTGATGTTTCCACCTCTGAAAAAGCTTAGTCTAACCTATTTGAGGATGAGAGACCATATGGAGCGAAAAGGACACATTCAAGCCGAGGCTCCTTTCACCAACCACCTGACAGCGAGAACCATTTGCTAGATATGTGATCAAGGCCATCTGAAGTCATTCAGTTTCTGTTTGGACACCATATTGTGACAGCAACCACATGAATGGCCCCAGATTAGACGAGGATATGAACCACCCAGCTGAACCCAGTTAAATTGCAGACCCACAGAACCATGAGTAAATAAAATTACTCTTGTTTTAGGCCATTGATCTTAGAGCTGTTTTGTTACACAGCACTGGATAAATGATTCTGAGAATATTCAATATAGATTTATTAGATAAATGAATAAATGGGTTAATTAATTAAGAAGAGAGTAGGGAATCTCATCTTACAATTGCAATGCCATGTCCTTATGGCCAGCTCAGCACATTAGCAGAATAGATTAGCACTTACCTGATGTGAGAGTTTTACCTGTAGTTTTCATGGTAATGATCACAGGAACCTGAATGGGTTAGTTCCCTACCTGCATCATATCATCCTGTAGAAGTCCTAGTAGGGTTTTACATAGCTTCATTGGGAGAATTTTCTTCTAGACCAAAATCTGGCACAGTTCAAGGAAGGTGGCTCTGGAGAAGTCTTAACCTCTCTGAATAAAGTAAACAAACATCCTGGTTTGCTTGGGACAATCCCCAATTTAGTGTCCCTTTCACTCCAAAGCACCCCATTTAGACAAGAAATTATATGGTCACTCAATCTCTGAGTCTCAGCTCATAACAAATGAGTAATAATAATAGGGTTGTTTTTAGAACTAAAGAAAATAACATGTGTAAGTAAAAAGCACTGTACAATGATAAGACATTTGAAAGAATGATGGTTTGGAAGATCAAATAAAACCAAATTAACCCCAAAAAGCTTTCCTGCCACCTGCTATGATTACAAACCATAACCATAGATTGAGTGCCAGAACCTAATGTATAGGTTCCAGATAACATAAATGTCCCCCAACCTACCTCTCCACCCACTGGTGAACATAAATGAATCCATTCACAGCAACCAGTTCAATTGTTTTTCCAAACTGGTTTCTGGATTCTGAGCAACAAAATCAAGAAATTTGTTTCAGCCCAGCTGGTGTGGTTCAGTCGTTGAGTGTCAACCTCCGAACAAAGAGGTTAGGTTAGATTCTCAGTCAGGACACATGCCCCTGTTTCAGGCTTGGTACCTACTTAGTAAGGGGCATGCAGGAGGCAGCCAATTAATTATTGTCTCTCATCATTGATATTTCTATCTCTCCTCTCTCCCTCTCCCTTTCTCCTGAAATCAATAAAAATACATACATACATATATATATATATATATATATATATATATATATATATATTATTTTTTTTTTTTTTTAATTACACCTTAGAAAAAGAAATTTGTTTCAAAGGCACCCCAAAGATTCTGCAATGGCTAAGAAATGCCATAAAGGCTTTTTTTTTTTCCAGAAAACAAATACGGTATACCTAGACTTTACATAACCATGACAGAAAATGTTATCACTCACCTCAATAAAATACTCTGGCACATACATATATCATTAATTTACACATCCTTATTATTATCCCATTTTGCAGGTGAGGAAACATGAGGCATGGAAAAGTTAAATAGCTTGCCCAAAACCATTTAGTAATAGAGTGGCAGATTTAACCCAAAATCTATTGATCTCAAAGCTCTGCTTTTAAACTCCCTTCTGACGTTCCACATTAGGTCACATTTAATGGTAGATTACAAATGCAGTGTTGCTACAAGAATAATTTAAAATTGTTTTTAAAATATTATTAGGGATGATAAGATCAAAATAAATCTAGCACATTAGTACCCTGAGGTTTTAAGATGTAAATAGATCATTTTAGTGAAATGCTGGATGAGGGTCAAAGAGACCAATAGGCAAAGTATTCAGGTGGAAATAGAGAAGTGAAGCCAAAAAAGGTTTGTGTGCAGAAGTGTGGCCAAGGCAGGAACATAGTGGGGTGGGATAGAAATCATGTAGACATGGGCAATGGGAATTTCCAGGCTACCATTTAGAAAAAGGTCTAAAAATGGGAGTGAGGAGAGCCTTAAAAATTGATTTCCCCCCTCTGTGCTAACAGGGGCTAGCCTAGCCTTCTCCATTTTTATCTAAAAGAAGCTGTGTTTTAGGCTAATTCATGAGAAAAACACTAATGTCTTCCCATTATCTATTGATGGGTACTTTATATTTGTTTTTACTGCTACTTAATAAATAAATTAGAACATAGCTAAACTTGTTCAACAGCCAGTCATTAGTGCAGTTAGATCTACTGTTAAGAAAACTGAAGGGCTATTGACTCTGCTCAGTTTAATGAAGGAAAATGAGTCACAGGAGATCTGGGCAGGAATGACTCATAGCTGCACCAGCAGCCTTCTCTCCACTGTAAACTACTTTTCATCATTTATAGTCAGCAAGAAGCTAAAATAATGTTTCTTTGCTGAATGGTTCGCTTCCTGAGCTCAGACAGACTGAAACTGTGGACAACAGGAAGTCAACATTTCTATGGTAAGAGACCAATTATATAAAAAGCTATCAGGCAGTCAGATTCCCCATTAGCCTTTCAGAAATGACATATGGTGCTGTCCTGAGAGGAGTTAGGAGACAATCTCATAGAGAATCTCCTGATAACAAAGGTCCTTCTGATACAGTAATGATCAAAAGGGGAAACTATTCTCAAAAATGGACCCAACATATACTGAATTCTACTCTAACATGATGTTACTACAAAGTTCTCAAGCAGTTTTTCAGGTTGTCATGAGAGTAATTTCTCTTATTCATGACTCAGTCTTAGAGAAGAGATGCTGGTGATATGGTTATATGTGTTCTTAATGGGGACAAGAAAACAATTGCCATTCTTCATACATAGAGACAATAATCAGTTGTAGATATTGACAGGAAGCCTAGCAGTAGGATTCTGCAAGCTAAATCTATAGAAGGAAATAGATCCTATGATGAAGGATGGTGGCCATCAGAGAAGCAGGGTGATTGATAAATTATATACAACCCTTGACTTAAGGAAACAAACAAAAAATACATGATTACAAATACTCAGACATCAGGTAGTTTTCACACTGTGGATATTTAGAGGCTTAAAAATGGAATTAAGGTAAGTTACATTGGGCAATACCACTTCTCTATTACTCCTGGCTTTCCCCTGAGCTCAGTGTTACTGATATCATCTTGGGAAATGTTTGGAACACAAATTAGAATTTAATGCCCAAAGAATGATACACAACCAAATTCTATATAAATGCAGTAAAACTTTCTCAAACTTTTCCTAAAGAGAGAAGCTTCTATAGCATACCTTAAATTTTGTAACTGTGGAGCTGTTATACAATGATGAGGAACACAGAATGGCTCTTGTACTCAAGATGTTTAAGGTGTAGTAGCTGATGCCAGCAAGTACAAGGGTATTCATTGCACACTGTGGTGAGAATTGTGATAGAAACAGCATAAGGTTTTGGAAAAATACATAAGAGAGCTTAATACAGACTTTAGGATTCAAGTGATGTTTATTGTATAAGTCGAGCTTCTTCAACCAACAAGATGTGTGTGTATATACAGGGAGATAAAGAGGGGAAGAGGAAGAGAGATTTTAAGAAATTGGTTTATGTGCTTATAAAGGTTTGCTAAGTCCAAAATCTGATGGGATGGACCGACAGGTTGGAGACTTAGGTAAGACTTGTAGTTTGAGTCCAAAGGCAGTCTCTTGGCAGAATCACTTCTCAGATAGGGGAGATCAGTCTTTGTTCTATCAAGTCCTTCAGCTGACTGAATGAAAACTACCCACATAATGAAGGACATTTGCTTTACTCAAAGTCTACTAATTAAAATGTTAATTTTTTTAAGTAAGACTATTTTAATTTTTATATATTTTAATTGGTTTCAGAGAAGGGAGAGGAAAAGAGAGATAGAAACATCAATAATGAGAGAGAATCATTGATTGGCTATCTCCTATACATCCCTACTAAGAATAAAGCCCAAAACCTGGGCATGTGCCCTGGCAGGGATTGAACCATAACCTCCTAGTTCATGGGTCCATGCTCAATCACTGAATCACACTGACCAGGTAAAATGTTAATCTTTTTTAAGAATACACCTTCACAGAAACATCCAGAATAATGTTTAATCAAATATATGGAAAACATGTCCAGCCATGTTGACATATAAAACTATTTGTTCATAGAAAAATTTAATTCATATTTAGTAATATTTATCTCCCCAAATAGATCCAGTAAGCAGTGACTTCCCCTGCTCTCCTCACCCAGTCTCTGGCAACCACTAATCTACTTTCTATCTCTAAGGGATTATGTATTCTGGATATTTTATACTAGAGGCCTGGTGCATGAAATTTGTGCATGGGGGGGTGTGCCCCTAAGCCCTGCTTGCACCCTCTCCAATCTGGGATCCCTCTCACAATTCAGTACTGCTGGATCCAAATTGTTCACCTGCCTGCCTTCCTGATTGCCCCTAACTGCTTCTGCCTGCCAGCTTGATCATCCCCTAACCACTCCCATGCTAGCCTGATTGATGTCTAACTGCTCCCCTTCCAGCCTGTTTGCCTCCAGATTTTCTCCTCTGCTGGCCTGGTCATCCCTAACTGTCCTCCCTTGCAGGCCTGGTCTCTTCCAACTGCCCTCCCTTGCTGGCCCTCTTGTGGAAGCTGTCTTGTGTCCACAGGGGTGCAGGATCTTTGACCACATAGGGGCAGCTATCTTGATCTTGTGTGTTGGAGTGATGGTCAATCTGCATATTACTCTATTTTTTAGATAAGAAAGAGGCCTGGTGCATGGTTGGGAGCTGGCTGGTTTGCCGTGAAGGGTGTCCTGGATCCAGGTGAGGGTTCTCTTGGGGCATGGGGTGGCCTGAGGGACGGGCCTGTGGTGGTTTTCAGGTCAGCCACGCCCCCTGGTGACCCAAGTGGAGGCCCTGGTATCTGGAATTTATTTACCTTCTACAATTGAAATTTTGTAGTCTTGAGTGGGTCCCCCAAAGTGTGTGGAAGGCTTGACTTTCTCTGTTGCCAGGGAAATCCAAGCTTCCTTTCTGGTAGCCATCTTGGTTGGGTTTATTTGCATACTCGCTCTGATTGGCTGCTGGGCTTGGCTGGTGGATATAACAAAGTGATGGTTAATTTCCATATTACTCTTTTATTAGGTAGGATAATTGAAATTATATATGTGACATTTTGTATTTAGCTTCTTTCAGTTAGCATAATGTTTTCTAAATTTGCC